>NC_092709.1:156166871-156874107 GCF_047496885.1 Scyliorhinus torazame | reverse complement strand
ACACATACCATCCCCAGCTCTACCTTCTCCTATTTGCACTACCCAGATTGTCTCATCACCAAATTGGGGGTGGCGATGGTGTAGTGGCAATGCACCAGACTAGTAATTCAGAGGCCAAGGCTAATGCTCTAGGGACACAGGTTCAAATTTGTTTTGGTAAGTCTTGGTAAGAGTAACCATGAAATCATTTTCGATTGTCATAAAAACCCATCTGGTTCACTCATGTCCTTTAGGGAAGGAAATCTTCCATCCTTACCTGGTCTGGCCCACATGTGACTCCAAACCCACACCAATATAGTTGACTCTTAAATGCCCCCGAAATGGCCTAGCAAGCCACTCAGTTGTATTAAAACGCCACAAAGTCAAATAAAACCAAATAAAACTGAACAGATCACCCAGCATTGCACTAGGCACCAGAAACAACAACCTATCCCTGTTAATCCTGCAATGTTCCCCTTGCTAACATCTGAGGGCGTTGTGCCAAAATTGGGAGAGCTGTCTCACAGACTAGTCAAGCAACAGCATAGCATCTCGTCAAACATGGACAAGGAAACCTGCTGATTACTACCTACCACAGAATGTACTCTAGGTAGGGTCTTCAATGTCCACCACCAAGAGTGATTTGGTAGCACCACTACTGACTGAACTGATTGAGTCCTAAAGGACATAGCAGCCAGACTGGGACTGCCTCAGGTGGTGAGAGAACCAACAAGAGGGAAAAACCTACTTTACCTCAACCTCACCAATCTACATGTCGCAGATGCATCTGTCCATGACAACATTAGTAGGAATGACCACAGCACAGTCCTTGTGGAGATAAAGTCCTGTCTTCACATTGAGGAAATCCTCCATTGTGTTGTGTGGCACTACCATTGTGCTAAATGGGATAGATTTTGAACTTACCTATTAACTCAAAACTGGGCATCCACGAGGTGCTGTGGCCATCAGCAGCAGCACAATTGTATACAACCACATGTACCCTCCTGGCCCAGCATACCCCGATTATACACTCCCATCAAATGGAGAGATAAACCCTGATTCAATGAAGGATGCAGGACAGCATGTCAGAAGCAGCACCAGGTATATCTAAGAATGAGGTCTGGACCAGAATCCAAACGTTTACTTTGGAAAATTTTGAGGAAATGTTACTGCACAGGAGTGATAGCACTGACCAGCAGACAGCTTTTATATTAAAACAAACTTTAATTTTAGCACAGTATTAAACATAATAGCAACAAAGGAATGGCTTATGTTTAACAGTTGAAACCTTTGGTTTGTTTTCTAACCCTGTCTCTATGTAGATATATATAGTCTAATTAATCAAACCCCTATATATTTAAATACCACTGGTGAATAATGTTAACAATAGGGTTGTTATATTGGTACAAAGTCTTGAGAGAGTCCTTGAAGGACAAATGGAGCCATGTCAGTCCAGTTTGGTGTTTCAGAAGCAATTGACAAACCTGGCCCCTCTCATTAACTATGCCATCTGCAATCTAAAAGCACACCACATTATTGTGTCTTGTTGCAGAAGGTTGCATTGCCCCTGCAAAAATCAATGATTCTCTCCTTTTGTAATCACAGCAAAAATACTATATACCAACCTTAAAAGATGAAAGCTTCTCACATTTGTCAGAACCTGGTAAAGCTAAAACATAGAACCACTTGCATGCCAAACAGCAAAAACAACAAGCCGTAGCTGAGTAATCTCACAAGCGATGTGTCAGATTTAAGCTCTGCGGTCCTACCATATGCACTCATGAATTCGATAAAAGAAAAGGCTGAATATTTTCAACAATCTTCAACCAGAAGTGCCGAGTGTATGACTCATCTCAGCCTCTTCATGAGGTCCTCAGATCACAAATACCAGCCTTCAGCCAATTCCATTCACTCCACATGATATCAAGAAGTGGCTGAAGGCACTGGATACTGCAAAGGCAATGGGTCCTGACAACATTCTGGTAATAGTACTGAAAACCAGTGATCCAGAACTAGCTATGCTCTTAGCCAAGCTACTGCTGCAACACTGGCATCTACCCTGCAACATGGAAAACTGCCCAGGTTTGTCCTGTCCATTCAAAAAAAAAAAGCAGATCATATCCAATCTGGCCAATTACCGCCCTATCAGAAAATACTGGGCAATCTCCACAGGTCTGACCGCATCTGTGGGGAGAAAAGGGAGCTAACGTTTTGAGTCTGGATAACTCTTTGTCAAAGCTTTGACAAAATAGCTGAACGCCGGAGGTGAGAAAAAAGTGACTGCCCTGACAACAAGGCCATATTGAGTATGGCATCAAGGACCCCGAGCAAAACTGAAGTCAAAGGGAATAATGGGAAAAACTCTCCGCTGTTTGGAGTCCTACCTGGCACAAAGGAAGATGGTTGTGATTGTTGGAGGTTAATCATCACAGGTTAATCATCGATAGGCCGAATGGCTTCCTTCTGCACTGTATTCTATGTTCCAGGACCTTACTGCAAGAGTTTCTTAGGATAGTGTCCTAGGCCCAACCTTCTTCAGCTGCTTCATCAATTATCTTCCTTCCAACATAAGATCAGAAGTCGGGATGTTCGCTGATAATTGTGCAATGTTCAGCACCATTTCCGACTCCACAATACTAAAGCAGTCTGTGCTGTTATGCAGCAAGACCTGAATGACATTCGGGCTTGGGTGTAATATATGCACCATGCTGGTGCGAGGTAACAACTATCACCGTGAGAATCCAGTTATCCCCCTTGACATTCAATAGCAGTACCGTCAGTGAATCTCCCTTCTGGGGCTACCATTGACCAGAGATTGAATTAGACTAACCATATAAATACAGTGATTTCAAAGGCTGGGAATTCTCCAACATCTACAACGCACATTTCAGGCGCGTGATGGAATACTCTCCACTTGCCTGGATGAGTGCAGCTCAAGAAGCTCTACACCATCCAAGACACAGCAACCCGATTTATCGGTAGCCCATTCTCTACCTCCAGCATGCACTCCCTACACCACTGATGCACAGTGGCAGCGGTATGGACAATCTGCAGCAACAATCTTCAACAGCACCTTCCAAACCGATGGACTCTCCCACCTAGAAGGTCAAAGGTAACAATGCAAGTTCCCGTACAAGCCACACACTATCCTTTCTTGGAACTATATCATCATCCCTTCAGAGTCACTGGATCGAAATCCTGGAACTCCCTCCCAAACAGCACTATCGGTGTACCTACACCACATGGACTGCAGCATTTCAAGAAGGCAGCTCACCTTCTCAAAGGTAATTACGAATGGGCAATAAAAATGTTGCCTAGCCAGTGATGCCCATGACCCATGAAAGAATTAAAATAAAACCCCTTGACCTGAGTCCTGACTAGCCTGGCACTTTCTCCTCCTCCCAGCATCTCACCAAATCCTTGTTCTCTACTATGAACATTTTCTCACTGAAATATCGTCATTACCTTTCCCTCTCAGCTTCAGCACAGAGTCTTCCCATCCCAGTTTGTTTCAGTTACTTCTTGCAAAGATAAAACAATGTTTTTGATATCTACCTTGCTGATCTGTTCAGGGTGTGAAAAATATGCTGTTGTGCCCTCATAGTTGAAATCTTGAGCTCATTGTCTTAAAAAACCTCATTTAATTGGTATTAATGGAAATATATTGCTGTTCCTTCACTGCTGCTGGGGCAAAATCTTGGAACTCCCTCCCTAACATCAGTGTGGGTGTACCTACTCCTCATGGGCTGCAGTGGATCAAGAAGGCAACTCACCGCCACCTTGGAAGGGTAACTAGGGATGGGCAATAAATGCTGGCCTAACCAGCGATGTCCACATCCCATAAATGAATTTTTAAAAATTCAATCAGACCTCTATCAGTGACTATGTTTTGAACAGGTTATCTGAAGGTTGCTGTTACTTTTCTCTGTGGTTACTTGGAATTAGTTAAATAAAGGATAGGGTGATAAAGTTGCTTATAACCTTAAAACTAATAAAGAAGTTTACAAAATACCAATTCTAAATAATTGTGGCGCGTTTTAACATCCTTGTCGCGCCTGACGTGGATCCATGCGGACCAGTGAGAATGTGGGAGAGGCTCAAATTGGGAACCGCACCGAGCGGTTTGCGATCTAACCAGCCCGCTCCCGTTGGTGGAATCTGGATTCCGCCTAGGCATGGCATGAAGCGAATTAAGGGCAGTCTCCATCTCATTATCGAGACGGAAACCCAATCTAACGGTCTCCTGTGATCTAACCGGTTCCTCAGTGAGAGGTCAAGTGGGCACCGATCAGTACTGGTCCACACAAATGTGGACCAGACGTCACAACACCTAGGGGCCCTCCCAGGTCATTGGAGACCCCTAAATGGTCAGGAACATACTTTGAAACATACAGAGAAAATACAAGCAGGAGGAGGCCCTTCGAGCCTGCTCCGTCATTGATTATGATCATGGTTGATCATCAAGTTCAATAACCTGATCTAGCCCCCATATCCCTTGATCTCTTTAGCCCCAATAGCTATATGGATTGGATTGGATTTTCTTCATTGTCACGTGTACCGAGGTACAGTGAAAAGTATTTTTCTGCGAGCAGCTCAACAGATCATTAAGTACATGAAAAGAAAAGAAATACATAATACGGCAACACAATGTAACTACATAAACTGGCATCGGGTGAAGCATACAGGGGTGCAGTGTTAATCAGGTCAGTACATAATGTGGTGATATGCATCAATGTAAATACATGTAGGCTAGCTAGACACTAGATGGAGCACCAGTGACATCACACACACACACTCAACCAATAGATCAGATAGATAGGATACGACCAATAGACATTCACGATACACAAGGAGGTGACACGACCACAGGGGGGCATTACACCAACCCATATATAAAGGACACCACACACATGATCTGCCTCTTTCCAGTAGAGACAGTCAGTGAGAACAGACACAGGGTTGATTCAATATTACAACCACCACGTGGATTGCAGCAGCTGGTTAGTCAGTCTGGGTAGCTATAGTAGGATTAGCAGTAGTGTCAAACCCAAGTAATAGAAGTGTAAATAGTTTAATAAACGTGTTGAAGTTATCTCCAAGTCTGAACCTTCCTTTGTCAAGTGCACCACAAGGAAGCCGCTTATGTTACACCTACAACATAACAAATCACATAAGAGGGTCGATTAGGAGTCTGGTAGCAGCGGGGGGAAAAGCTGTTTTTGAGTCTGTTCGTGCATGTTCTCAGACTTTTGTATTTCCTGCTTGATGGAAGAAGTTGGAGTGAGTAATCCAGGTGGGAGTGGTCTTTGATTATGCTGCTCACTTTCCCCAGGCAGCGGGAGGGCAGATGGAGTCAGTGGATGGGGGACAGGTTCGTGTGATGGTCTGGGCTGTGTTCACGACTCTCTGAAGATTCTTGCGGTCCTGGGCCGAGCAGTTGCCACACCAGGCTGCGATGCTGCCAGATGGGATGCTTTCTATGGTGCATCTGTAAAAGTTGGTAAGGGTTAATGTGGACATGCCGAATTTCCTTAGTTTCCTGAGGACGTATAGGCGCTGTTGTGCTTTCTTGGTGGTAGCGTCGACGTGGGTGGACAAGGACAGATTTTTGGAGATGTGTACCCCTAGGAATTTGAAGCTGCTAACCATCTCTACCTCGGCCCCATTGATGCTGACAGGGGTGTGTACAGTACTTTGCTTCCTGAAGTCAATATCTAACTCTTGAAGTCAATAACTAAGTCTATATCTAACTCCTTGAAATTACACAATGTTTTGGCCTCAACTACTTTTTGTGGTAGTGAGTTCCACAGATTCACCACTCTACAAGCTTGGCGACCCCGTACTGGGGTGTCCTCACTTTGGCGGGGTGGGGCAATGCTCAGGTGTGTGAGGGGTGACATTGCCTGTACTTGGGGGGTGTGGGTGACCCTCGAGCTCACAGAGATCGGGGCACCTTTTCAAAATGATCTTGCCAGTGAGTTCAGCTCCCTAGTGATGAAAATAATTCCAAGTGTGGGCTAGCCTGGAGCGGATATCCCCAGGGCCCATAAAAGTGACTAAGTATGGTTAGATAGCTGTGGGGAACTCACCAACAGAACTGGGGAGAAACTCCCAGCCAAACCCGCCTGAATTGACACTTAGAAATCTATCCGTTAGAACGCGTCCATAGTTTTAGTATCTTGCTGAAGCTTGCAGTAGTGGAAAAACGATTTTTTGACCTATGTGTAATATTCTGCCCAAGGCAGTAACTCTCTCCCAATCCAGTCCCTGTTGGGACAACCAACAGTTCCGACCCTGCTTGGGACCGCTTTATATATAGTAGGTTAATGAGCTCCAGCTGGGTGGCCTCCTCCCTCTTACCTGGGAAGCTTGTACTGCGCGAGTCCCACGGGGAGATCAACAATGATTTCCCTGTGGTCCTCGTGGGGATTATGACAATAGTGTTCTGTATAGAATATAAGTGAGAACCATTTTCATTTCTGCTTTTGCTTGAGATAAGACAGAATAGTTTTATGACAAAGTTACAGAAAGTACCCACAGTCTATATAAAATACATATCAATACTTGAAAGTGTTTGGTCTGCTCAACATAACACTGTACAAAAGCAAAATACAGAACTTAATTCAAAACTTCGTAAATCAAAGATGGTTACACAGTGTGAAACAAAGTGACCTTCCTTCAACATCACAAGTTAAACTGCACTAATTTAATGCACAAGGCTAAATGTTTTAGTATGTTTATCATTGCACAATAAGACTTTGATTTTGGTGAACGGAGCTGATAATTTTATTTGCGACGGGGTTTGATGTTTCCTTAACTTTAATCTTTGTTTAATCTTGAGCGCAATTCTCCGGAAAGATTTCTAAGTGTTGTAACAAGTGGGAATTGCCGCGAGCTTCCCGTGAGGCCGGCAACGCTATCCAACGTTAATTGGTGCACATAACGAGGCCTCATAGAATTTCATAGAATTTACAGTGCAGATGGAGCACATTCGGCCCATCGAGTCTGCACCGGCCCTTTGAAAGAGCACCCTACCCAAGCCCACATCTCCATCCTATCCCCATAACCCAGTAACCCCACCCAACACTAAGGGCAATTTTGAACACTAAGGATAATTTAGCATGGCCAATCCACCTAACTTGCACATCTTTGGACTGTGGGAGGAAACCGGAGCACCCAGAGGAAACCCACGCGCACACTGGGAGAGCGTGCAGACTCCGCACAGACAGTGAACCAAGCTGGGAATCGAACCTGGGACCCTGGAGCTGTGAAGCAATTGTGCTAACCACCAGGATACCGTGCTGTCCTTGCCGCAAATGAAGGCTTGCCAGCTGATTCCCAGGCACCACACTTGCCAGCCCCCCGCTAACAAGGTCGAGCAGTACTTAAGCAGCATTTGCTCAGCCAACCCCAGCCAGCTCGCAACAATGGCGCCGAGGAGACCAGCCCCAAGATTTGGGGATGCTGACCTGGGGACGCTGGTCGATGCAGTAGAGGCCAGGAGAGATGTCCTGTTCCCCCTACAGTCCAGGAGGGTGAGCCACAGGGCAGCCAGTGCTGTCTGGGATGAGGTGATGGCAGTGAACTCGGGGACTATGATCAGGAGGACTGGTCTCCAGTGCAGGAAGAAGGTCAATGACCTGCACCAGGAGCACGAGTGAGTAGACACCAACGCCCCCCCCCCCCCCCCCCCCCCCCCCCCCCCCACCACCACAGTGAACCATGCCCCCTCTGTGTCTCCTCAGGAGAAACTCTCCCACAATTGCCGGAAGACGGCCAGACTGGTGGTGGGATGCCAGACATCAGGATCCCCACCACCTTCGGGGAGCATTCACTGGCGGTGACTGGTGTGGCTGAGGACAGGACGCGGAGGCTCGTGGATGCCGCAGAGGTGAGGAACCATCGGACCCCACCCAGAGGACCTATAAAACGTGAGTTGTCAGTCAGCTTTACTGATTGACCCATCCCTCCCACTGACCACATATCCATTCTCTCGCAGGTTCTCCAGCCAGGCCATCCCAGACGACACCACCTCCAGCCTCCCAGGAGACCACCTCAAAGGAGAGCTCCAAGGATGCCACCTTACTCGCCGCGTCATAGTTGTCATCCCCACCCTTCAGCTACAAGCACCTCGGTGGGACATGTTAGTGGTCAGGCTTCTGGGGCACAATCTGGTGAGTGCCACACTGCTGCTGATGTACATCAGGTGGAGGCAGGAATGCCGAGGCAAGACCGCAGTCGGAGGTCTGCTGGATCCCTGGAGCCAGCTGGGTCCCAGCCTGATGCTGAGCCTGTGGAAGAGTCATCCTGGAGTTGATGGAGACTTTAAGGAGCAGCCGGGACATTCAGAGGGAACTGTCAATGTTACTCAGCACATCCATAGCCGATTAGAGGAGTCCGAGAGGCTACGGGCGTAGGAGATGTCGCCGGCAATGCGTGGCACCGAGGCCAATAATGCTAGGGTGATGGCCGCAGTGGCGAGCCTGGTGCACGATGTCGGCACCATTAGTGAAGGTGTCCATGGCATCGTGCAGTTGGTAACGGCCATGGCTGAGGGTCTCGGCAGAATGTCTGCCTCGCTGGGGGATGTTACCCAGTACCAGGCTGACCTTGATGAGGTTGTGTGTGACATGTCCAGTTCCCAGATGGGCATGGCTGAGGTGCTGCGGAGCTTGTCCCAGTTGCAGGTGGGCATTGCCGAGCGCTGCAGAGGATGGCCCAATCACTGAGGAGCATCGCCGAGCATGTCAACACGAGAGGTGGACCATGGGGAGGTGCCAGGGCTGGCAGAGCCAGATGATGCATGGGAGGGGCTGCCGGGGCTCAAACCAGCAGTCACTCCATCCCAAGGTGAACCCCAGGACCCTGTGGGCACCGAGTGTGTGGACGGGCTGCTGGGTGCCAACCCAGACCCTTCCCATGGAATGGTGACGGTGGACATCAGTTCCCCGAGTTCCACCCGTCTGATGAGGCCACGTTTCAAAGCCAGCACACAAGACAGGGCAGCACGGCTGTGCATGTGCTGCCGTGAAGTGGGCCGGGGCCCTCAGGCCTCACACACCCACCAGAGGCATCGAAGGCCACGGGGTGAGGTAAGCAGCCGGCTGCCTCCACTTCAGATGTGCATCCTGGGGACACACCTAGACTTAATGGTAGAACTAGGAGGGCAAAGCGCATCAAGGATCACTGACGGCACTGGGGGAGGGGGTGAGGGTTAGGTAAGGAGTGAGGGGATGGAGAATTGTAAAACACATTAAACATCTTTGTGCGCAACTGGTATTATGTCTCTGTCACTTTCTTCTGCAATGCGGGCTGACGTCCAAACCCTTAGCCCATCTCTCCAGCCATCCCACCCCTCTCTGTGGCACTCACCCACCCTCCGGCCGTGGACATGTCAGAGCTGTGTCCCAACCCCTGGGTGTTCAGATGTTGGCTGCTGCGTGTGTGGTGTTGCCTCCCGCAGTGTTTGCCATAGTGTCCAGGCATCAAGGTGTGACTGGGAGTCAAGGCAATGACTCCTACATGTTACATGGCCTGCCCACCCGCAGGGATCCACTTGGGTTGTGTGAAGTGTTCACTTAACCATGGTTGCCATTTCCCTGTTAGCAATAGCCTTCAGCCACATGGCCAGAGATCCCGGCAGTCGGTGGGGGTTTATGGGTGGTCGCTGGGGCAGACGGGCAGGGACAAGGATTGCCCAGGAATGGGTACACACGATCCAGGTGTGGGAATGGTGGTGCCGCGGGCGGTCGTCCATCCCAGCGCCTCCCCCCCACCCTCCGATGACGTACCTCCCCTGCGGCAGATTCCCCACTCTCAGCCGAGGGTCCCCCACCCCCTAATGAGCAATGGGGTTGCAAGTCCAGTGCTCTCGGGTTCTTTGCCTGTGAACAAAGATGGCTACTCACTACCTTGGCTCTCCACAGAAGCCCCTCGCCAGGTTCAGGTTTTTCAAATGGAGTACTAATCGGCGCCAGCGTGGGCACTTGCTGGGGAGACCGCTGAATGACAGGAGGCCGTTGGATATGGCTTGGCTCCCATTAATTGTATGGAAATGGGGCTTAAGTGGTGATAGTTGGTTTCTCACCACGCAAAGGCAAGATCCCAATTTTGGCTATGGAGTGGGTCGGTTGCATCACAAACTGGCGCCTGATGCGGTTCTTGTTTTCTGCTCTTCCGCTATTCACTGGCCTCGTTTCACTTGAACGAAAGCGTAAGACCCTGAGGTCTTACATCACTGTCTTAAGGCCACATGTTCTTTGTTCTTTATCAAGTTTGAGTCTGATGCTAAGATGAAGTCATGTGATGAGGTGTTGTCCCAGAATTCAGCATAAAATAATATTGGGTTGACATACTTGGATTGTGTATCAACTAAACAAAAACTAATCATTAAACATTAATTTCCTCCCCTTTTTGGGGGCTGGCCTTTGCCAATCAGGCGGTAGATCCCTAAGATGGAAAACCCTTTTCTTCCTACCCTCCCCCGCCCCCTTTCCTGACCTGCTGAAACCCTCCTTGCCCAAGTCCTCAGACTAACCTGTTTCTGGAGATCTATGGATATTCTTCATCCGCAGCCCCGATAATCCTCACTAGCATGCTTATCGCATTTTCAAGACTTATGGAGTGCTGGCCAATCAGATTGACCAGCAGCACCCAAGGGCAGGACTCCCTCCCCAGTGAGGGGCAGAAGTCCCACTTGACCCTCATTTAGCTCACCTGCAATGCATTATGGCTAGCATAGAGTGAGTCAGTTTCACATTAACTTTTGTTTCCGGAGAGTGGGTGGGAGGGAGGTGACGTAAACCAATTTCCCGTTTTCCCCCCCCCGCCAACTTTAATAATCAGTCCATGGTTTCACCAAAGCCCCATATGATTGCAGCAAGATTGAAATCGCCTTACAATTAAAGCTGACACAACTATTTTTGTTCCTAGATTCAGCTGAGAAAGAGGCCATTCAGTCCATCATGCCCATGCTAGCAAGAGCAACTCCGCTTGTTCCCCTCCCCCACTTTTTCCCGTAGCCTTGCAATTTTCTTTTCTCTTCACATAGTTATTCAATTGCCTTTTGAAAGCTGCAATTGAATCTACCTCACTGTAATCTCAAGCAGTGATTCCAGATCCAACCACCTGTTGTACCTGCAAGTTAACTTTCCATTGTTCATTTCCAAGGAGACTCAAATCCCTTTGAATCCTAACATTTCCTAATTCCTCACCATTTAAAAATATTCCGTTTCTCCATTCCTGCTGCAAAGTAAATAATTTCCCACTTTCCCACATTATACTCTATTCCCACCTTCTTGCCCGCTCAACTAGTCTTTTACAGTCTCTTTATACACTCTTCATCACTTATTTTCCCAGCTTTGTATCATGAATAATCTTTGATATATTATACTCGGTCCCCTTATCTAAGGGATGCCAGGATGACATTGCTAGGGTGCCTGGGTGGCAGGGAACCAGGATGTCATCCTCCCTGTCCCCAACCACCCGGGGGTCTCCAGCAGCCTGGGTGACCCCCAGGTGCAGTCGCGACAGGTCCACGTTTGTGTGGACCAGTACTAAAGTGTCCTGGCAAGTTCTCTCAGAGGCAGTCAGTGAATCCCGGGTGCTGGGTGAATCTGGCGGTAAGGCTAATTTAGATATTCAGATCTGGATCTCGCCCAGCGAGGGTGAGATCCAGATCGCGCCAGGTGGATCGGCCCGAACCCAGTGCGGAGCCTGATTGTGGGTTGCACATGATTCAACCTCTGCACCAAGATCTGCGCCGGGTGCAACGGGGTCGCTGAATCGCGTCCTTTTTAAAATATTTCTTACTAGCAGATTCTCATTTTATTATCTTTCTTTAAATGTCCCAAAGACACGATGGAGAACATCAGAGTCATAGGTTTTCAGGTTCTAGTCCCACACCTGGACTTGAGCACAAAAATCAAGGCTGGCGCTTCAGTTCTGCACTGTTAGAGCTGCTGTCTATTGGAAGACACATAAGCGGAGGTGCCATCTACCTCCTGATGGAACATAAAACAGCCGGGTGGCACGATGGCACTGTGGTTAGCACTGCTTCCTCACAGCGCTGAGGACCCGGGTTCGATCCAGGCTCCGAGGTCACTGTTTGCACATTCTCCCTGTGTCAGCGTGGCTCTCACCCCCACAACCTGAAGATGTGCAGGATAGGTGGATTGACCACGCCAAATTGCCTCTTAATTGGAAAAATTTGAAAAGGAACATAAAACAGCCCTTGGTACTATTTGAAAGAAGAACGAAGGAGTTAACCCCAGTGTCTGGTCATTATCCCCGATTATCTGGTCATTATTGTATCGCTGTTTTGTGGGAGTTTGTTGTGTGCAGATTGGCTGTCATCATTTTCTAAATTACAATAGCACTTCAAAAAGAGTACTTCTTTGGCTGTAAAGTGCTTTAGGATATCCTGCGGTCGTGAAAGGTGCTGTATAAATGTAAGTCTTTTATCAATTTCTTGGTTATCCTTTGCTGATTTTTAAATCTCCCAATCCTTAGGTTTACAATTCTATTTGGAAACATTGTAAGCCTCTTCTTTCAATCTGATACTAATTATGTCCTTCAGTGACAGACCCAAAGTAAAAAGAGTGCAAACAACTTCAATGAACATAGATTTATGAACATTGATTTATTTAGATTTGGATCCCAGAAACTTGCTTTTGCCTCATCCCTTTATGACTGAGAAACAAATTACATTTCTTCTAAAACGAGTTAGTTGATATAGTTCAATTTTTAATTTCCCAGTCTCTTTAGCTATAAATTCATATAAAAAGCTGAAACAAAACAATATCTCCTTTGCAGGATGAATGCAATGTGTCTGTAACAGCCCTCACTACACTTTCATATGGCCAGAAAACTTGGGTTCAGCTACTGACACAGCAAGCTGTTAAAAAAGGTCTACAATAGTTATGGAAACATAGAAATGTAAGCACAGGAGGAGATCATCTGGCGTGTCTTATCTGCGCTTATATGTAAATTACGTGGCAAGGCAGAATGAATGTCAGATTGATGAATGTTGAAATGCTGCAGTACGCATCAAACTGCTTCAGTGCACCAACATAACTAACTTCAAAACCATGGTTACAGTCCAATGGGTCATATGTGTTAGCATTATGTAAGACAAATAGCTTTTAAAAAAACACATTCAACAGCCAACCAATAGCACTAACAAAAATATATCAGGCGAGAGGGAGAAATCGGGTGAATATTTGAAGGATGACTTAAATGTACAACATCCATCCAAAAGTGCATAAAAAAGGTCATTCAGTCTTCCAATTTACTATTAATTTTGGGAAAGCTGTTAACAGCAGGAATCTTGTTATGAAAGTCAACCAACAACAATTGCTAAATGAATGACAAGCATGTCATAGGTCAGTACCTTTGGATGAATATTGCATATTTAAATTTATTAAGTTATTCAGGAAAATTATTTATTCAACAGAAGTGAAATAAAACCCTATTCAATAATAAGTCATTTTTAATTATTAAAAGTCAAGCTCTGGAAATGCTGCCATAAGTAAACAGAAGTGTAGATTGTAGAATTTTCTGTGTTGTTGTGGAGTCTTGCAATCTTGGGCTATAATATGTTTGGATCAAACCGGACACTTTCAAACAATATTTTCTCCTTACTGAAATGTGAAAAAATGATCACTACAGTCTTTTTAACACTGGTTTTTAACTAAGCCATAATGTATTATTTTAATGGATAACAGGAAATGTTCATAGAATGCAACACATTTTGACTGAACTGGTTTAATTTTGCAGTCCGTTCATTTATCAGCAACTTTTAGTTCCCAAGAGTGAATGTACTTGGATAGAATATAATCCTCTCTCTATATTGGTGATCCGGTTTCATTAAAATCAGATAGAATAGGGTTCAGTAGGGCATGAAATGCATGCATGAAATCTGCAAAAAGTCAGGGTGTCACTGCTGCGAATAAACCTAAACCTGTCACATCATTAAAACAGGCTGGGTTCCTTCTCACTTTTCCTTGAGGTCGGTGTTTTAAGGGAATGAGTGGTGGTGCTGAGGTGGGCTCAGTTAATCCTTAATTGATTTGTTGATTGTTCCGAAACCAACCCAGGTGTTTTTCCCTGATGGGGTTTTATCTTCTTTTCATCTGGGTGAGCAGTGCGCGGTTGAGTGGGGAGGTGCGCTGTTCTGGGTATGGTTGAGGAGGTGCAGAACTGACTGGGGTATGGGTTTTAGGGTGTGCTGGAGGTCCTGTGGGAGCTGACCTTTGTATGTCAGAGGTGCCAAGTGAGGCCAGATCAAATGCTGTGGTTGACATCCTGTGCATCCTGGAGCTTGGGTGGCGCTTCTCGAAGGCACTTTATTAAGGGCATTCCGAGAGGACTCTTCTGTGCACAGGGCCTAGGGTTGAGCCGAGTTCGGTACTTTAGTTGATATCCTGTTGCCCCCTTACGGTGGGGACGTTTTTTTATTTGATTTCTTTTTTCTCTTTCCTATAACAATAGTGACTGTGAGTCGGGGGAATATGGACCCATGGTTGGGTCCTGACCCCTTGTTATCCTGGGATCCACTCCAGACAGTTCTGTCTTTTTTTGTTGGAAGGCATTGACGGCACTGATTATAATCCAAATATATAGCTGCTGGTCCTCTCTGTACAATCATATGGAATGATGTTGATTCTGTACTGGGCCTAAGACTTGCATTATGTTGTGTTGTGTGGTATATATGTAACATTCTTTCAGAACTGGGGCTCAAGAATTTTCTTTGTTTTTTATATGAGTGCGTATAAAGGATCTGTGATTGAATCCTGAAGGGGTACAGAGGAGTCTCATATCCGAGGGGAGGAGGTAGTGGTGTGTTATTGGTGCCTCAGGCGCTGCTGGAGTTGAGGGAGACTACTGCAGGAGAAACCTATCCTGAACTCTCGTGGTAATTCCGAGCAATCACCACATGGGAAGGTGTGCATCGTGTTTTCATGGCTTCCTCCAGTTCTCCATCTGGTGGGACTGTTGGAGGTATCAAGTTATGTCTAATGATTGTATTGACCCAGTTGTACTGCTATTCTCCTGTTCCCCACTCTATTCATGTATGTTGAGC
This sequence comes from Scyliorhinus torazame, assembly GCF_047496885.1. Taxonomy (NCBI): domain Eukaryota; kingdom Metazoa; phylum Chordata; class Chondrichthyes; order Carcharhiniformes; family Scyliorhinidae; genus Scyliorhinus; species Scyliorhinus torazame. The sequence continues at coordinate 156,859,046 of NC_092709.1, read as the reverse complement.
CTTTACTTTTTCTTGCAGTGCTGTAGCTTTTCTCTGATTTGTTGTGTCATTTGTTGAAATTAAATTTCAATAACTAAAATTTTAAAAAGAGAAATAACCAAAATGCTGAATTGAAAGTACCCACCAAATGAAGCAGATAAATATTATTGATGTGGGGTGGGCGAAAATTTATTTTGACATCGGGCATGCACCTGGACATGTTCCAGCCTCAAATCACTTTTCCAGGTGGCAGCAGGCCAAGAGGAACAGATACCCACTCGGCAGTAGCAGGGAACCAATTAAGTTTCTTAAAGGTACAATTTGCATTTTTGCCAGTTAAGAGTTGAATGTGTCCCATGCAACTTTACGAGCTCATCAGAGCAGCGGAGGCAAAATTACAGCAAGGAATGATTATTGCCTTAGAATGACACAATCTGTGTCAACAAAGGAACATGATGTGGAACTCAGGAACAAAGGAACAAAACAACCAGATTCAGGGTAGATTACATGAAGGTGAAGGAATTCACTGGTGCAAAATCAGAACATATGAAAATATGGCAAGAGGAGGAACAGAGGGTCAAAGAAGGGCCTGTAAAAACAATTGCTGAAGATGTAAAACATGACAGTAAGTTAGTACTTAAGTATATAACTGAAGGTAGGTGAAGTTATGCAGACAAAGTAGAATCTGAGAAATTTACTATATAAATGATTTCTTTCATAGTGAATACTGGGAGAAAATAATATGATTTTTTTTTTTCAATGGTGAGCAACTGTTAAATGTTGGTGTTCAGAGAGATTTGGACATTCTTGTACAAGAAATGCAAAGTTAAAATGTAGGTACAGCAGGCAATTAGGAAGCTAAGTCGTAGGTTGGGCTTTAGTGAGACCACACTTGGAGTGTCATGTACAGTTTTGGTTTCTGTACTGAAGGAAGGATATACTTGCCTTAGTGGGAATACAACAAAAGATTTACTATTATTAATGATTTCTGGGATGAGAGAATTGTCATATAAGGAGAGATTGAATAGAATGGGCCTATATGTTCTGGTGTTTAGACGAATGAGAGGTGATCGTGTTAAATCATATAAGAATCAGACAGGGCTTGGCAGAGTAGTTGTTGAGAAATTACAAAGTCTGGAATAGGGGATGCAGTCTCAGAAATGGAAACAATTATGTTGGACTGAGGTGAGGAGAAATTTCTTCACCCAGAGGGTTGTGAATCTTTCGAATTCTCCATTCCAATGGGCTTTAGATGCTCGATCTTTTAGTATATTTAAGACTAAGGTTGATAAATATTTGTATTCCGAGGGAATTCAGGAATATGGAGATTACGTGAGAAAGTGATTTGATTTATTGTCACGTGCACCATGGTACAATGAAAAGTATTGTTCTGTGTACAGTCCAGGCATATCATTCCATACATGAGAAAACATAGGACATACATAAATACACAATGTAAATACATAGACACTAGCATCGGGTGATGTTGCTAATTGTATTTCTCTTTATTTGACTCTGAATATGGCGGCCAATATGGTCACCTTCCTTAATTCTAATTATGTTTTGCTCTCGAGTCGCCAGGTATCGATACCGCCACAAGGTTCAAACTGAATACTGATCAAAGACTCGATACACCAGTTAGTTAGTTCAAAGTCTAATGCTGATTTATTTACACACACAGTTAAATATACTCATGCAGAAATACTACAGACTAAACTATCACTACTGCTAGAGCCTATACTTGGCGCCCACTCAGTCAGAGGAACAATGGCCGTTGTTCAGCTCTGAGGCTGCTGGGGTGGAACTGGTATGGGATAACAGCTAAGGTCGTCTGTCTGGTAGCGTGCGTTGACCTTGGACTTACTTGTTCTGGTGCAGCTTTTGGACAGGTCTCTCCTCGGTGAGAGCCGGAGCCAAGAGAACGATTCTCTCTTGGGGGTTCCTTCTTATACCCAAAGGGACTTTGTGCGCTTTTGGGCGGGCCTTGAACTTGGCCCCAATTAATTGGGCCGTTTCTCGATCGTTCCTATCGATTTCTTTCAATAAACGAGTGGGCGCCCTGATGGCTGGGCGTGTCTGAGGTGGCCGTTGGCCTGCTTTGTTCTGGTCTCCTCTGGTGCCGGGGTGTCTGCCTTAGTATCGTTTACTTAACTGTTACTCTTTTGTCCCTGGAGATGGCCCATTAGTATGCTAATGGGTTTGCAGTTTTGGTCTTGTCTGGGAGCTGCGGCTCTAATCAACAGACAAACCCTGAACCTGCTTGTTTTCTCAGTATTGTCCATTTTCCCAGCAATCTTTGCAAAGTGTCCATTTTGTAATCGAGAAGTGGCCATCCCAGATGGCTACAGTGAAGCATACAGAATGTAGTACTATTCGGTAGAGGAGGTGTATGAAGGGATCAGTTCAGTCCATAAGAGGGTCGTTTCGGAGACTGGTATCAGCAGGGAAGAAGCTGTTTTTGAACCTTTTAGTGCGTGTTCTCAGACTTTTGTGTCTCCTGCCCAATGGAAGATGTTGGAAGAGAGACTAACTCGGTGGGAGGGGTCTTTGATTATCCTGCCCGCTTTCTCAAGGCAGCGGGAGATGTAGACCGAGTCAATGGATGGCAGGCGGTTTCACGTGAATGACTGGGCTGTGCTCACGATTCTCTGCTGTTTCTTTCGGTCTTCAGCTGAGCAGTTGCCATACCAGGCTGTAATGCAGCCAGATAGGGTGTTTTCTATGGTGCATCTGTAAAAGTTCAGTAAGAAGTCTTACAACACCAGGTTAAAGTCCAACAGGTTTGTTTCGATGTCACTAGCTTTCGGAGCGCTGCTCCTTCCTCAGGTTCCTTCCATTCACCTGAGGAAGGAGCAGTGCTCCGAAAGCTAGTGACATCGAAACAAACCTGTTGGACTTTAACCTGGTGTTGTAAGACTTCTTACTGTGCTCACCCCAGTCCAACGCCGGCATCTCCACATCATCTGTAAAAGTTGGTTAGAGTCTATGTGGACATGCTGAATTTCCTCAGTTTCCCGAGGAAGTATAGGCGCTGTTGTGCTTTCTTGGCCGCAGCGTCGACGTGAGTGGACCAGGACAGATTGGTGATGTTTGTTGGTGGAGCTGAGGATAACCATGATCTTATTAAATAGTGGGAGAGGCTCAGTGATCTCTTGTGTTCTACTCCTATATCTTATGTTCTTATGTAAAAAAAGTACTCTTTCTGGAGTCCCTTTGAAAGAATATTGTTGATTTTTGTTTATATCTTGCCCTTCGGCTATTAATGTTGAATTTGTTTTGCAATAGAATGCATGCTTTAAGTTTGGTAATTAAACATAGTTGTCCCCAATTAGGGAAGGATTAATATATCATTGGAAGAATATATCAATCAGAGGACTCGGGAGTGTCTATGACTTTACTTTGCTGCCTGGAGAAAAAAATATATTTTAAGGGACAGGCTAGCTTCAGCCTCATTCTTCTTCAATGTACAATTATTGGAATTAATACAGCCAATAGGGCAGAGGTTGCTGGTGAGGCCTTTGGGATGAATATGTTGTGGGGTCGTACCTCTGTCCACCATATTGGTGTGTCCCTGATGCTAGGCCACAATATGGTAGCCAGGTTTATAAGCAAACCATAGTCACGAGCATAGCCCAATTGATACCATAAACATGTATGTTAGTATTCAAATAATATTGCAACACTATTCTACAAATTAACTTTTTTTGGGAGGGTGCCTGAAGTAATGTTTCTGCCAGCAAAACTGTTTATTCAAATCTAGATACAGCAAATTAACTATAAAAAGGAGAATCATAAATCCTTGCTAGAGAAAATGAGCCCGTCAGTACAGGCAAAGCTGCAATAAGCCACAGAAAGCCAGGACCAATCAAAAGTAACGCAACAAACAACAAATGACCTGAGATCGGAAGATAAATATAGTATTTAATTTTCAGTTCATTGAAGCTGGAAATTAGTTTGCTGTAGGCTGGTTGTCAACTGGAAGTTTTCAGCTAACGTGTGGGTGGAAAGACTATAACAGGAAATAAAATAATTATTTGTACAGATCTTCTCTCATCTTTTATTTGTAAAGAATAAGTTTTATATACTGAATACACCCCCTAACTATGATTCCAGTGTACATTTAGATATGAGTAGATCTAACACTGGTTATCTTTTTAAAAATATTTTTATTCAAATAAGGAATATACATAACAACAAATAAGCAATCAATCAATAATAAAATAAAAACACAATCCTCCTAATTTGAGTTTTTTTCTCATATCTATTATAACATTCCCTTCCCCCCCTTTATCCCAATGCCATCTCCATCCCCCCCCCCCCCCCCCCCCTCCAATCCCCTCACTTTACCCGCCGGCAACAAATAGATCTGTAAATAGAGACAAGAATAACTTCCATCTCATCCAAAATTCCCCATCTGAAGACCAAACTTAATTTTTGCAAGTTTAGGGAATTCCACAAGGTCCCCAACCATGTCAATATTTTTGGCAGATCTTCAGATTTCCATTCTAATAAAGTTCACCTTTGGGCAATCAATGTGGGAAAGGCCATCACATCTTTTCCCTTCGATTAGTTCTGGTATTTTTGACACCAAAAATTGCTTCAAGAGGCCCAGGTAAAATTTCCCCTCCAACAATTTTTGATAATGCTTTAAACACTTGAGGACCAAAACGCCACTGATCGTGGACATGACCAGAACATGTGGACGTGGTTAGCTGGTCCACTTTACACCTCTCCCATTAATCTTCTCCTTCTGTGAAGAATCTTCTCATTCTTTCTTATGTCATATGGGTCCTATGTTATATCTTGAATTGTTTTTTTATTCGTTCATGGGACATGGACATCTTAGGCTCCCCAACATTTATTGCCCAACCCTAAATGCTCTTGAGGGGGCAGTTAAGGGTCAACCACATTGGGGCACTTCCGGTGGCGGCATGTTGGTGGAAGTCGCAGGTTGGGTAGCTCCTGCTTGAGGCTCTGGTTTTTGGAATTTAATGAACGGTTCCAGGGGCAGTTTCTGAATAAGCTGGTGCAGGAAAGCATAAGGAAGGTGGGAAATGTTAAGACCCACAAAAAAGCCGCTGGGAAAAAAGGGGCATACGAAAGTTCACCATCCAATGAATGGGTCAGCCTGGCAGTAGGAAAGATGGTGGAGGCTGAGTCGTTGGGTGGGGCTGTGCCCTTCACAATGGAGACTCTGATTAAGGTGATGGCTGGAGAATTTGAAAGGCAGTTTGGCAAGCACATGGAGGTGATGCGAAAGGAGATGACGGCTGAGATGACGGAGTAGGTAGAGGGGATGATGACCCCGGTGAATACATCGGCCGAGGTACGGGAGCAAGGAAAGAAGTTGAAGGGAGTGGGCTCTGTCGCAGCACAGTGACCAGTTCACCTTGATGGCTGAGGAGCTGCGGAGGGTGGTGGAGACCAACAAAGGTCTCAGAGCAAAGGTGGAGGACCTGGAGAATAGGTCGAGGTGGCAAAATTTAAGAGTTGTGTGCTTGCCTGAGTGGGTGGAGGGCTCAAAGCTGACTGAGTACTTCGCAAAGATGTTGGCGGAGTTCTTGGGAGGAGGGAAAGAACCCTCCAGGTATGACCTGGACAGGGCTCATCGGTAGCTCAAGCCTAAGCTGAAGGCTAATGAGCTGCCAAGTGAGGTCATAATTTACTTCCACAAGTTCCATGTTAAGGAGAAGGTCCTGAGTTGGGCGAAGCAAAGGCAGGAGGTGAAGTGGGAAGGAGTTGGTATTCGAATATACCAGGACTTAACTCTGGATTTGGCAAAAAGGCGGGCGGCCTTTGGTTGGGTGAAGGCGGCTGGACTCATGAGAGAGATGAGAGGAGTGGACCCATGGAGATTTCTGCACCCGAGGGAACGGAAGTATTAGTTTTTCTCCCCAGTACATAAAGTGTACTCGAATAAACTTTTTCATGGTGGGGAAGGCGTTATTGGCTGGGGTCAGGGGGTTGAAGTATTCAGTGATATTGATTTCGAACCATGTACCGCATTGTGTGGATGTGGCTTTGGACAAAGGGATGGCTCAGAGGCCGGGGTGGAGAATGGAAATGGGGTTTTAGGAGTTTTTGCGATAAGGTCGGGAAGGTGATCAAGGAATATGTGAGGTTTAATTGCACGGGGAAAGTTTCGCAGTTGGTGGTTTGGGAGGCTCTGAAAGCAGTGATGAAGGGGAGGTGATTTTGTTCAAGGCCAAGGTGGACAAGGAGGAGCGAGAGAGGAGCACCAAAGATTGATAAGAGGAGGTTCTGGAGGTGGATAGGAGGTATGCGGGGTCCCAGACCCAGCCCTCTTGGCCAAGAGGAATGAGCTTCAGGCGAAGGTCAACCAGTTGTCCACAGGGAAGGCGGTGCGCCAGTTGAGAAGGGTGAAGGGGGGCGGTCTATGAGCATGGGGAGAAGGCAGGGTGTATGTTGGCCGGCCAACTCCGCAGAGAAACAGCGGCGAGGGAGATAGTTCAGATGTGGGATAATATGGGGAAGCTGGTGGTGGCCCCGGAGCAGATCAGTAAAGTATTTGAAGAGTTCTGTAAGAAGTTATATAGGTCGGAGCCACTAGGGAAGGAGCGAGCCGGCTGTTCGAGGGGGTGGAGGATGTCTATGAGCGATGTGGGACGGGTCCCGCAAACCATGTCCCTATATTTTTGTCCTGCCCAAAGCTGGAAAAGTTTTAGCGGGAGGTATTTAGCACAATCTCGGGGGGGGGTCTTCCATACGGATGTGGTGCCTGATCCCCTAGAAGCCAACTTCAGGGTGTTAGACCGGCCCGAGTTGTGGACGGGTGCAGGGCAGACTTTATAACCTTCGCCTCGCTGATTGTTCGTAGGCGGGTCCTGTTGGGATGGAGATCAGCCTCTCCGTCCTGTGCCTTGGTATGGCGGGGGGACCTGCTGGAGTTAAGAGTTGGTTCCGTTGAATGCTGAGGTGGAGAGGTCGGACAGTTTTCTTTTTTATATTGTTCAGGTTGTTTTGTTTCTGTTTCTTTTCTGTATGGCGAAATGATGAAAATATGGCGAACAAAAATATTTTTTAAAAAGTCAACCACATTGCTGTGGGTCTGGAGTCACGTTAAGCCAGAACAAAGAACAAAGAACAAAGAAAAGTACAGCACAGGAACAGGCCCTTCAGCCTTCCAAGCCCGTGCCGACCATGCTGCCCGACTAAACTACAATCTTCTACACTTCCTGGGTCCGTATCCCTCTATTCCCATCCTATTCATGTATTTGTCAAGATGCCCCTTAAATGTCACTATCGTCCCTGCTTCCACCACCTCCTCCGGTAGCGAGTTCCAGGCACCCACTACCCTCTGTGTAAAAAAAATAAAAAAACTTGCCTCATACATCTACTCTAAACCTTGCCCCTCTCACCTTAAACCTATGCCCCCTAGTAATTGACCCCTCTACCCTGGGAAATAGCCTCTGACTATCCACTCTGTCTATGCCCCTCATAATTTTGTAGACCTCTATCAGGTCGCCCCTCAACCTCCGTCGTTCCAGTGAGAACAAACTGAGTTTATTCAACCGCTCCTCATAGCTAATGCCCACCATACCAGGCAACATTCTGGTAAATCTCTTCTGCACCCTCTCTCTTAAGCCTCCACATCCTTCTGGTAGTGTGGCGACCAGAATTGAACACTATACTCCAAGTGTGGCCTAACTAACGTTCTATACAGCTGCAACATGACTTGCCAATTCTGATACTCAATGCCCTGTCTAATGAAGGCAAGCATGCCGTATGCCTTCTTGACTACCTTCTCCACCTGTGTTGCCCCTTTCAGTGACCTGTGGACCTGTACTCCTAGATCTCTCTGACTGTCAATACTCTTGAGGGTTCTACCATTCACTGTACATTCCCTACCTGCATTAGACCTTCCAAAATGCATTACCTCACATTTGTCTGGATTAAACTCCATCTGCCATCTCTCCGCCCAAGTCTCCAAACAATCTAAATCCTGCTGTATCCTCTGACAATCCTCTCGCTATCCGCAATTCCACTAACCTTTGTATCGTCTGCAAACTTACTAATCAGACCAGTTACATTTTCCTCCAAATCATTTATATATACTACAAACAGCAAAGGTCCCAGCACTGATCCCTGCGGAACAACACTGGTCACAGCCCTCCAATTAGAAAAGCATCCTTCCATTGCTGCTCTCTGCCTTCTATGACCCAGCCAGTTCTGTATCCACCTTGCCAACTCACCCCTGATCCCGTGTGACTTCACCTTTTGTACTAGTCTACCATGAGGGACCTTGTCAAAAGCCTTACTGAAGTCCATATAGACAACATCTACTGCCCTACCTGCATCAATCATCTTAGTGACCTCCTCGAAAAACTCTTATCAAGTTAGTGAGACACGACCTCCCCTTCACAAAACCATGCTGCCTCTCACTAATACGTCCATTTGCTTCCAAATGAGAGTAGATCCTGTCTCGAAGAATTCGCTCCAGTAATTTCCCTGCCATTGAAGTAAGGCTCACCGGCCTGTAGTTCCCTGGATTATCCTTGCTACCCTTCTTAAACAGAGGAACAACATTGGCTATTCTCCAGTCCTCCGGGACATCACCTGAAGACAGTGAGGATCCAAAGATTTCTGTCAAGGCCTCAGCAATTTCCTCTCCAGCCTCCTTCAGTATTCTGAGGTAGATCCCATCAGGGCCTGGGGACTTATCTACCTTAATATTTTTTAAGACGCCCAACACCTCGTCTTTTTGGATCTCAATGTGACCCAGGCTATCTACACACCCGTCTCCAGACTCAACATCTACCAATTCCTTCTCTTTGGTGAATACTGATGCAAAGTATTCATTTAGTACCTCGCCCATTTCCTCTGGCTCCACACATAGATTCCCTTGCCTATCCTTCAGTGGGCCAACTCTTTCCCTGGCTACCCTCTTGCTTTTTATGTACATGTAAAAAGCCTTGGGATTTTCCTTAACCCTATTTGCCAATGACTTTTCGTGACCCCTTCTAGCCCTCCTGACTCCTTGCTTAAGTTCCTTCCTACTTTCCTTATATTCCACACAGGCTTCGTCTGTTCCCAGCCTTTTAGCCCTGACAAATGACGAGGCCTACAATATCTCTCGTTATCCAAGGTTCTCGAAAATTGCCGTATTTATCCTTCTTCCTCACAGGAACAAGCCGGTCCTGAATTCCTTTCAACTGACACTTGAAAGCCTCCCACATGTCGGATGTTGATTTGCCCTCAAACATCCGCCCCCAATCTAGGTTCTTCAGTTCCTGCCTAATATTGTTATAATTAGCCTTCCCCCAATTTAGCACATTCACCCTTGGACCACTCTTATCCTTGTCCACCAGCACTTTAAAACTTACTGAATTGTGGTCACTGTTCCCGAAATGCTCCACTACTGAAACTTCAACCACCTGGCCGGGCTCATTCCCCAATACCAGGTCCAGTACCGCCCCTTCCCTAGTTGGACTGTCTACATATTGTTTTAAGAAGCCCTGCATGCTCCTTACAAACTCTGCCCCGTCTAAGCCACTGGCACTAAGTGAGTCCCAGTCAATATTGGGGAAGTTGAAGTCTCCCATCGCCACAACCCTGTTGTTTTTACTCTTTTCCAAAATCTGTCTACCTATCTGCTCCTCTATCTCCCGCTGGCTGTTGGGAGGCCTGTAGTAAACCCCCAACATTGTGACTCCACCCTTCTTATTCCTGATCTCTACCCATATAGCCTCACTGCCCACTGAGGTGTCCTCCCGTAGTACAGCTGTGATATCCTCCCTAACCAGTAGCGCAACTCCGCCACCCCTTTTACATCCCCCCTCTATCCCGCCTGAAACATCTAAATCCTGGAACGTTTAGCTGCCATTCCTGCCCTTCCCTCAACCAGGCCTCTGTAATGGCAACAACATCATTGTTCCAAGTACTAATCCAAGCTCTAAGTTCATCTGCCTTACCCGTAATACTTCTTGCATTAAAACAGATGCACTTCAGGCCACCAGCCCTGCTGTATTCAGCAACTTCTCCCTGTCTGCTCTGCCTCAGAGCCACACTGTCCCTATTCCCTAGTTCTCCCTCAATGCTCTCACCTTCTGACCTATTGCTCCCGTGCCCACCCCCCTGCCATACTAGTTTAAACCCTCCCGTGTGACACTAGCAAACCTCGCGGCCAGGATATTTATGCCTCTCCAGTTTAGATGCAACCTGTCTTTGTATAGGTCACACCTGCCCCTGAAGAGCTCCCAGTGGTCCAGATAACGGAAACCCTTCCTCCCACACCAGCTGTTTAGCCACGTGTTTAGCTGCTCTATCTTCCTATTTCTAGCCTCACTGGCACGTGGCACAGCGAGTAATCCCGAGATTACAACCCTCGAGGTCCTGTCTTTTAACTTTCTGCCTAGCTCCCTGAACTCCTGCTGCAGGACCTCATGCCCCTTCCTGCCTATGTCGTTAGTACCAATATGTACAACAACCTCTGCCTGTTTGCCCTCCCCCTTCAGGATGCCCTCTACCCGTTCGGAGACATCCTGGACCCTGGCACCAGGGAGGCAACATACAATCCTGGAGTCTCTTTCACGTCCACAGAAGCGCCTATCTGTGCCCCTGACTATAGAGTCCCCTATTACTATTGCTCTTCTGCGCTTTGACCCTCCCTTCTGAACATCAGAGCCAGCCGTGGTGCCACTGCTTTGGCTGCTGCTGTTTTCTCCTGATAGGCTATCCCCCCCGATAGTATCCAAAGTGCTATACCTGTTCGAGAGGGGGACAACCACAGGGGATTCCTGCACTGACTGCCTGCCCTTTCTGGTAGTCACCCATTTCTCTGCCTGCACCTTGGGTATGACCACATTTACATAACTGCTATCTATGACACATTCCGCCACCTGCATGCTCCTATGTGCATCCAGTTGCTGCTCCAACCGAACCATGCGGTCTGTGAGGAGCTCCAGTTGGGTGCACTTTCTGCAGATGAAGCCATCCGGGACGCTGGAAGCCTCCCGGACCAGCCACATCTCACAGTCAGAGCACTGCACCCCTCTAACTGACATTGCGTCAATTAATTCGTAAATTAAAGTTAAAAGTTAATATTTTTTAAAAAAAGTTACTGTTGACTATCTGTTTCCTAGCACTAGATTTCTACTATAAATGTGAAAGCTAAATATAGTACTCTCCAATCTCTGGCTTAGATACCCCTCTAAATTATAATTAAGTAATTATGTTTAATTAGTTACCAATGCTTAATTTTTTAAATTTAGTGTAGATTCCCAACCAGCCACTCAGGTCACAGCTTTTCTGTGATGTCACTTCAGTTCCCCCCCCCCCCCCACACACACACACACATAATTTGAAAAAGTAATAAAAATAAAAATGAGTAAAAATCACTTACTTACCTTCTGAGAGTCTCAGATGTTCTCGGGTTCTCTCCCTGACAGAGACTGCTCCTCCTGCTCCGAAAGGCTCCCGAAACTAGGCTGCGATCTTTTTAAACCTCCGCTCCGACTCGCAGCTCCCGCGCTTTTTAAATCTCCGCTCCGACTCGCAGCTCCTGCGCTTTTTAAATCTCCGCTCCGACTCGCAGCTCCTGCGCTTTTTAAATCTCCGCTCCGACTCGCAGCTCCCGCGCTTTTTAAATCTCTGCTCCGACTCGCAGCTCCCGCTCTTTTTAAATCTCCGCTCCGACTCGCAGCTCCCGCACTTTTTAAATCTCCGCTCTGACTCTCAGCTCCCGCGCTTTTTAAATCTCTGCTCCGACTCGCAGCTCCTGCGCTTTTTAAATCTCCGCTCCGACTCGCAGCTCCTGCACTTTTTAAATCTCCGCTCCGACTCGCAGCTCCTGCGCTTTTTAAATCTCCGCTCCGACTCGCAGCTCCTGCGCTTTTTAAATCTCCGCTCCGACTCGCAGCTCCTGCGCTTTTTAAATCTCCAGGCAAGGATGAAAGATTTCCTCCCCTGAAGGACATTAGTGAACCAGATGGGTTTTTACAACAATCAACAATGGTTTCAAGGTCATCATTAGAATTTCAATTCCAGACTTTTTTATTGAATTCAAACTTCACCATCTGCAATGGTGGGATTTGAACCTGGGTCCCTGGAATATTACTCTGGGTCTCTGGTCCACTAGCCTAGTGACAATACCACTTTGCCACCATCTCCCCAGACATTGTATTGTATTGTATTAAGCTTATTCTAGAACATGAAGATGACGTATTGACCCTGTGCATAATTTCACTCCATAGTCCCCTTTCCAATTTTACACAAAATATCCCATTTTGTTTTATTTCTTCAATCGGTGTTTATATTGAAAACATTTGGAACTTTTTCAGGCTATAAATTGAATATAACAAAAAGTGAAATATTTCCAATAAATATCCTGGGAGAGAAATCGTTTTAAGTACTCTTCCATTTAAAGTAATCAAATAAATTTAAATAGATATTCCGATGGCTCATGACTGAGCCACAATGTATAAATGTAATTTGGCAGTTCTGGTGGAAGGGGTAAAAGAAGATTTTAAAAGGTGGAATACTCTTCCACTTTCGTCACCTGGGCAGGCACAAACAGTAAAAATGAACGTCCTTCCAAAATTTTCATTTGTGTTTCAATCTCTTCCGATATTTCTGCCTGAAACATTTTTCTGAAAAATGGATGAAACCATTTCAGATTTTATGTGGGCTAATAACATTCCACAAACTCAACGGATATTTTTACAAAGGATTCAGCAGGTGGGAGGGTTGACACTGCCTAATCTTTTATATTATTATTGGGCGGCTAATATAGAAAAGATTCGGCAATAGTGGAAAGTGGAAGAAGCGGAATGGGTACAGGTGGAAGAAGCATCATGTAAGGGGGCTAACCGGAAACCTTTAGCTGCTACCCCACTCTCATTTTTCCCGGGGACGTTTACAGAAAGTGGCGGCATCGTCTGTGAAAATCTGGAGCCAATTGAGACAACATTTTGGTTTGGGGAATATATTGGTGCGGCCCTTATTTATGAAAACCGCCATGATTCACCATGACAAGATTAGATACAACATTTAAATAGTGGCATAAAGAGGGATTGAGGCAAGTAAAAGACTTGTTCTTGGAAGGTAGATTTGCGAAGATTGAAGAATTGAGGGAAAAACACAAAATGCAGAAGGAGAAGAAGTTTAAACATTTTCAATTACAAAATTTGGTGAAAAGGGAGTTGTCCTCTTTCCCTCGACTACCAGATAACAACCTCCTTGATAAATTGCTGTTACCAGATCATTTAGGAGATGGGGAATTTACTAACATTTATAAATGGCTGATGGACACAAAGAAAATGGCGATTGCAAAAATAAAACACTGGATATCTTTAGTTTGAAATTTCATTGTCTGATGATAACAGATGCATCTGTGTTCGTATGAAGTTTCATTGTCTTTTTAGCATAGTGGGTAGAGAATCCTATACAGATATACTAAAATATTTGTGCATTTCGCATGACACAATTTCAATCCAATAGACTGAAGGTTCATCATATCACACTGGATGATTAATATCCATTGTTCAAGTCCCTGTAAATTCTGTTTAAGATCCTCCCATCCATGTAATAATCATTATGTTTGCTATGTAATTTTATCTGAAAGTGATTAGAAATGATGTTTTCAAAATAACTTGGTGACAATTTCATATCCCCGCAGCATGATAATTAGCTGTAGTGAAAATAAAAACATGGACTAACAGCAGTTAATTAGCACTTAGAAGTCTGCATGGGGTTTCATAGGAAACTCAGGGAATAAATGGAAGAAAATGTCAAATTGCAATACAAACTTGTTTTTCACTTACACAATGAGAGCTCCCTGTGCCCAATATGTGACTCCACTGCATGGACTCACTCAATATGTGACTGCACTTTCACTGTCCTCTGAAGTGGCCTATAGTAATCTGTTAGGTTGTATAAAACGGCTATTAAAAAAAGCTGCTCTGATTCAACAAAAATGGCCACCAACACCTTCTCAAGGCAACTAGGGATGGGCAATAAATGCCAGACTTGAGAATGAATAGATCCAGTGTCAGCTGTAAAGCTGTCTTTCCAACTGTTGATTAATGGGTTTGCATTCTATGTATGTCCATGAACTAACCTGCTTGTAAGGACAAAGCATCTACAAAGGTGTGTTGTCATGTGTCTGTGTGTTGTGCATGAGTGTGTTATGCATGTGTGTTTTGTCATGCATGTGTGTATTGTCATGTGCATTGTCATGTGTGTGTTGTGTGTGTGATTACTGAGTCAAAAAGTCATTGGTTCAAGCTGCAGAGATTTGAGCACATGGACTGACACTTCAGTAGCAGTCTAAGAGTGTGTCACACTGTTGGAGGTGCCGCCTTTAAATAAGACATTGAACCAAGTTCATATCTGTCTATTCAGACAGACAGAAAATATCTTAGGCATTTCTCAAAGAAGAGCAAGAGAGTTCACCCTGGTGCCCTGGTCAACATTTACCCCTCAACCAACTTCATTCAACAGATATTTGATCAGTAACATATTGATTGTGGGACCCTGCTGTGCACACGTTGACTACAATTCATAAAGCACTTTTTGTACAAAAGTACAAAAAATACTTATGTAAAGCACTTTGAGAAATCCTAAGATTGTGAAAAGTGCCTTATTAATTCATGTTCTTTTATAATGTTTTATGCTGGCCATTGCTGTTTTTGGAGAAGTAGAGTAAGTAGTGATGAAGGGAAGTGGGTGCTGGCATGTGTACTTTTCCAGATATGTGTGAACTGTTTCTGTGCTACTTGTCATTGGGTGTCACTGTGTGCTGATTGTGTCGGGCAATAGATGTTTCTCAATCTCCAGCAGTGACAGGTGCATCTGTTGGTGTGGCTGTATGTGTGGATGTGCATGTGTCATACATGTGGATAGCACAATTGCTTCACAGCTCCAAGGTCCCAGGTTCGATTCTGGCTTGGGTCACTGTCTGTGCGGAGTCTGCACATCCTCCCCGTGTGTGCGTGGGTTTCCTCCGGGTGCTCCGGTTTCCTCCCACACTCCAAAGATGTGCAGGTTAGGTGGATTGGCCATGATAAATTGCCCTTAGTGTCCAATATTGCCCTTAGTGTTGGGTGGGGTTGCTGGGTTATGGGGATAGGGTGGAGGTGTTGACATTGGGTAGGGTGCTCTTTCCAAGGGCCGGTACAGACTCGATGGGCCGAATGGCCTCCTTCTGCACTGTAAATTCTATGATAAAGGGCCCCAAAACCAAACCTTTGCAATGGGCCCTCATAAAATTAATTCTGCCTTGAAATCAGTAATCCAGAGGCTCCCCCATCCCTCAACCCACCCCACTGGAGCCCCCCTCACCCCAACCCACCCCACCTCACTTATGTGCCACTATCAGCACCCTTCTTAATTATCTCCACCATTTCTATTCCCTTTGTCTTTCTGTCCACGACATCATTCCCAATATCCACTATCGCTCACCCTCTTCTTCCCCACGGCTCCTCACCCCCCAACAACAGTATAAATCTGATCCTATTTCCAGTTCTCTCTAGTTTTGACAAAGAGTGATTCAGACTTGAAATGTTAGCTCCTTTCTCTCTCCACAGATACTGTCAGGCCTGCTGAAATTGTCCAGTATTTTCTGTTTTGGTGTGAGCGGTTCTAGATTGATACCTCAGTAAGATTACTAAAAGGTGATCCCTCACCAGCATTATATTCAGACATATTAACAGTCAACAAAAAAATGTATCTGGAAAAGCTTAGGACTAATGATCTGAACGGTTGAGGTCAGATCATTAGCCGTAAGCTTTTCCAGATACATTTTTATGGGTATCAGTAGCTCTGCTCTGCCAGGTACAGCTGCTGAGTCGCGGTGGCTGTTGATGAAGAGGATAATTCTGGAGCAACAGCAAAAAAAATATGAGGCTTTCAGGCTGGTTTTCCAGGAGCAACTTCCATGTTTGGAGAGAGATTAGAGAAATCAATCTCAAACATGAGTAACCTGATGTCTCAGGCTTTTGTGATGATATCTACTTCCATGGATTGTGTACCAAATGCAACCGTGCAAAGAATCCATGCTGGATCTCATCAATGTCTTGCACATTCTGTAAATAGGGATGATCAAAATGAACCTTGACCATTCAAAGCCCCATTGATGTGCAGAAATGTTCTCCAGTTCATTGCTAGCCGAGGCGCGTGGGGATACTAATCAATACACTTTTATTTCTCACCTATTGCATCACCCTCTTTTCCTCCCCACCACCCGCCAGTGTCCCACAAGCTGCCTTGTGTCCCGATAGTTGAGTTTCCCCCTGCATAGGTGACAATTTTGGCTGGGGCTATCATAGGATCCAAATCCCAGAGGACATCAGCTAAAGGCATCTCAGCAGTCAGAACAGGGATATGAACAGCCTGCTTCTACCTCTGCTGAAGCCACAGGGGGTGCATTACCGAGGAGTAGCAGAAAAAGGAAGGGTAAAGATTTGTAGTTGCAAAGGGATATGCACATGGTTGTTTAACATAATGTTCGATTGTTAAGCTGGTTAAAAATGGTAAATCAAGACT
Organism: Scyliorhinus torazame; assembly: GCF_047496885.1. Lineage (NCBI taxonomy): Eukaryota > Metazoa > Chordata > Chondrichthyes > Carcharhiniformes > Scyliorhinidae > Scyliorhinus > Scyliorhinus torazame. The sequence continues at coordinate 156,842,564 of NC_092709.1, read as the reverse complement.
TGGAGCTGAGTAATGGTTGGCTGTGAGTGGCGGGGATGCTTTGTTGACCCCAGTCCGCTGCTACACATGTTGTTGGGGTTCATAGAATCCCAGAATCCCAGTGCAGAAGGAGGCCTGTTGATGTTCATCTTGGTCCTCATCTGAGGTCTAAAGTAAAATGGCATAAGTAGCAGTAATGATTATCTGATATGACAGATCGAAAGTGGTGATCAGACACACAAAAAGCACAAGTAACCGCCAATATCATGAAAGACGCCTCCAAAGAAGTGGAAACCACCTTCAAATTGGCAAAAGCACATTCTCAGCATGTATCATGAGCAAGAGCATTGCTCTTAGGCAGGTGAGCAGGTGGAAGGTCTCAGCTCCCGATTGTCACTGTGCGGTATCTCCCCAGCAGGTTCAAGGTAGCTCATGCACCCAAGTTAAATCTAAAATCCCCTGTTCAAGTAGCTGTTAATAAGCTAAATATTTAAATTGGTGGCCATTCTCTACTGCGAACGTTTCCTGCACTGTCAATTTACTCACTTTTGTCCCCCTCCCAAACCCACTCACTCATTGAAGTTAAAACCTTCCCTGAGTTTCAGCAGTAAGAAAACAAGTGTTAATTCCAGAAATTCACCATCTTCATTCATTTGAATGTGGGTCGGAGCTACAATAATGACATTTGCACTGTTTCGTGTAGGGAATCAACAGACCTAAGCAGCATCCATGTCGTAGATCACTTAGCCCATAATCTCTTTCTTTCTCTGTGGTGTAGATGCACCATCCAATGGTGTACATTTCCAGGATTTTCTGGATCAATGATTGTGCTCATTGCACAGGATATCATCACAGACAAGAACAGTGAATTTAAAAGTAGTGATGTCAGGTGCAATAGTATTATCCTGCGGTTTGTCTTTTGAGTGACAGGTATTCCTGGTCCTATACATAGCCTCTTTCCTGAAGCTTTTCATGAACATCGATGCTTCACTTATGACCTTTACAAAAAAGAAAACATATACATCAATGATAATAACTGTCTGGAGTGAATTATAAGGCAGGAACTCAGCTATTTCTAAACATCAGCAAAATTGTGAAATAGATTCTATCTTGTCATAAACCTTCTTTGTATTCCTTGCACAATATGTTTTTTGAGAATTCTTTTTATTAATTTAAAGTGCCAAATTAATTTTTTTCCAATTAAGGGGCAATTTAGCATGGCAAATCCATCTACCTTGCACATCTTTTTGGGTTGTGTAGGTGAGACCCACACAGACATGGGGAGAATGTGCAAACTCCACACGATTGAACCTGGGTCCTCGGTGTCATGAGGTGGCAGTGCTAACCACTGTGCCACCGTGCTGCCCGTGTTCTGAATTTCTAAGTGAATGATTCTGGGAGTTACAGTGACCGTTGCACAATTTCCATCACAAGTCAATCTCCTATAAGATAAACCTCCCTTTTAAAAAATGTATTTATGGGATATGGGTGTCATTGGCAAGGCCAGCATCTATTGCCCATCCCTAGTTCCACTTCAGAAGGTGGTACTGAGCTGCCTTCTTGAACCTCTGTAGTCCCTGAGATGTAGGTATACCGACAGTGCTGTTAGGAGGGAGTTCCAGGATTTCGCCCCAGCGACAGTAAACGAACAATGAATTTTTCAAAGTCAGAATGGTAACTTGGAGGGGAACCACCAGGTGATGGGGATCCCAGATATCTGCTGCTCTTGGCTTTCTAGATGGTGGTGGTTGTGGGTGGAGAAGGTGCTGTCTAAGGAACCTTGGTGAGTTACTGCAGTGCATCTTGTAAATGGTACATATGGCTACCACTATTTGTTGGTGGTGGAGGGAGTGAATGTTTGTGGACGGGGGAGCAATCAAGCGGGCTGCGTTGCCCTGGATGGTGTTGCGCTTCTTCAGTATTATTGAAGCTGCACTCATCCAGGCAAGTGCAGAGTACTCCATTACACTCCTGTTGATGACCCATTCCATAACTTTGCTGATGACCGAGAGTAGACTGGTGTGGTGATAATTGGCTGGGTTGGATTTGTCCTGCTTCCTCTGTACAGGACACACCTGGTCAATTTTCCATATTGTTGGGTAGATGCCAGTGTTGTAGCTGTACTGGATCAGCTTGGCTAAAGGTGCGCAAGTTCTGGAGCACAAGTCTTCAGTAATACTGCCGGAATATTGTCAGGGCCCAGAGCCTTTACAGTATCCAGGGATTTCAGCCATTTCTTGCTATCATGTGGAGTATTGGCTGAAGACTGACATTTGTGATGCTGGGGACCTCTGGAGGAGACTGAGATGGATCACCCACTCCGCACTTCGGGCTGAATATTGTTAAGAATGCCTCAGCCTCGTCTTTTGCACATGTGCTGGGCTCCTCCATTATTGAGGATGGGGATATTTATGGAGCTGCCTCCTCCAGTGAGTTAATTATTGTCCATCACCATAATCAAACAGTTTTTTCCTTCCAGTGTGGCAGGACTGCAGTGCTTAGATCTGATCTGTTGGTTCTAGAATCGCTGAGCTCTGACTGTCACTTGCTGCTTATGCTGTTTGGCACACAAGTCCTGTGTTGTAGCTTCACCAAGTTATCTTCATTATCGCTACCATACTGATTAGGAAGCATCCTCTTATCTAGTAAGAAAGTAATTGCAACAAATAAGTGCACTTGTCTGACATGAAATAGGCACGAATGACTAACTGAAATCATAGCAGGTTGTCATGCATTCCATTATGTTTTCTGACATACAGTCCAGCGCCGGTATCACTGGTTCCTTCTCCTTGGAAATCTGTACCTTGACTGCATTCTACTTCCCTCTCTGATCTGATTCTCTTCTCGTCTCTGGCATCACTGGATAATTTTGGTGCAGATGCTACTTAGTGGACAGTGCAAGGGCAAGAGCAAGAGATGCTCATCAAAAAAAAAATCATCCCTGAGATACAGCAGGCAACACTTCAGATGTCTTAGTATGTGGAAATGAATTGTTGTTCCTTCCCTATCTAAATCCTGTAAATCCCTTCTTCACAGCACAATTATTGGGCGGGATTCTCCGGAAAGATTTCGAAGTGTGGTAGCGAGCGGAACTGCCGCGAGCTTCCCGGCGCTTGTTCCAGCGAGGCAGGCATGTTATTCAACGTTAATTGGTCCACTTAACGAGGTCCCACGGACTTCTCGCCGCAAATGAAGATTCGCCAGTACCATGCTCACCAGCCCCCCACTAAAAAGGTCGAACAGCATTTAGACAGTTCTTGCACAGCCAACCCCAGCCAGCTTGGAACAATGCCGCCCAGGAGACCGGCCCCAAGATTCGGGGATGCAGATCTGGCCAGGCTCCTAGATGCAGTGGAGGTCAGGAAGGATGGCCTGTTCCCCTGAGGGTCCAGGAGTGATCGAGGCATCGGAACCGCATCTTGATGAGTCCGGTGCATCGCTCAATGACAGCTTGGGTGGCCACGTGGGCCTTGTTGTACCGGTTCTCCGGCCTCCATACTGGCATCATTAGCCAGGTCTTTAGTGGATAACCCTTCCTGGGGTGGTCCTTGAAGAGGCCGGGGATGACCGACTGCCCCAGGATAGAGCTGACTTGGACACTTCCCGGGAAGTGTGCACACATGTGCATGATCTTCAGCTGGTGGTCGTACATGAGCTGTATGTTCAGGGAGTGGAACCCATTTCTGTTAATGGAGGACACTCCCAAATGGCCGGTGAATGCAGGGCAATATGCGCGCCATCTATGACCACCTGGACCTCGGGAATCCCAGCGATAGCGGAGAAACCTGCTGCCCTAGCAGCTTGCTGGGCTTCGTCCGTTCAAAGATGTAGTTTTCCTCCCAGGGAAACAGTGCATCCGTGACCTGTCAGATGCACCTGTGGGCTGTGAGATGCTGCACAGGTCCCCGCTCGAGCCCTGGATTGATCCTGAGGTGTAACAGTTCAGAGCTGCAGTAACCTTGATGGCCACCGGGAGCCTCCTCCTTCATGTGGTGCCATGTCCGCGAGGACATGATACAGGTGCCGCAGAGTCTCCTTGTTGAGGTGGAGTCTCTTGCGGCACGCGCTGTCCATAGCTGTTCAAACGATCAGCGATGCGGGATTCCCCCTCTGCGTCCCTCCCTGTCCTGATGGACGGCTGGGTCCTCAAGGTGTGGGACGCGGTCCGGCACATGGGCCGCTGCCTCGAGCATCTGCAGGCGCTGCTGCTGACGTCGTCTCTGGCATTTGGCCACCCGGCATAGCAGCAGCATCACTCGGGCAACTTCTGGGTCAAAACTCCCCGCCATAGCGTTCATTATCTGTAAGGCATTGGGACAGGGTGTTAGACTGATAGACAGCAGTGGCTCCAACCCCGGGACCCTCCATTCCCCCATTAATCACCCCTCCTCCCTACCCAGAGCGCCCTGCCCACGCACACCAGGCCGCAGTGGGCCCAGCTCACCGGACCACAGACCCTGTACCCCGGATACCTGCTCAACGTCACCTGGACCGGGCGCTCGTCCCCTCTGCGTAGCACTCGCCCACCTTTCCACCTTTGTGGAAATATCCCCGGAGCTGTGTCTCATCCCCTGGGTTTTTGGATGTTGGCTGCTCCATGTGTGGGGTTGCCTCCCGCAGTGTTCAGGCACAGTGCCCAGACATCGCGGTCTGATTGGGATGCTAGGCCTTGACTCCCATATGCTACATGGCCTGCCCAAGCACGGGAATCCACTTGGGAAGAGCTCACAAAACCATGATCGCCAATTCTCTAATAGCAATAGCCTCAGCCGCATGGCCAGAGGCCTGGGCTGTCGGTGGAGGTTACGGGTGGTCGGTACAGCAGATGGGCAGGGACAACGGTTGCCTCTGGAATGGATACACAAGATCCAGGGGATGGCATGGTGGTACATCGCGTGTTTGCCCCTGGTTGCCCCTCCAACGCCTCCTTCCATCCTGCCATGGCGGCCCACCCTTACGGAGGGTCCCCAACCCCAGCCAAGGGCCCCACACCTCCCACCGAGTATAGTGTCATGTGAGAGTACCTTTAAGAAATGTGTCTTTAAGAAATGTACCTTTAGGAAATGGGTGTTTATCAGTGATGTCAGTATGTGGGTGGAGCTGGGCTGTCTGTCAGCTTTTTTACTTTTGTTTTAGGCTGTTGCTGCAGGGTGTGTTTTAGTTTTGTTTTCAGTGTTGGAGCTGAAGCCAGACAAAGCAGGTGTACTGTTGATCTCACTGCCATGAAAAGACTATCTCTTGATCATTTGGTGAATTCAGAATTATAAATGTTTTCAGTAGTGAATGTAAACCAGATGTGCTTCTGTTAAAAGGTGTTTCTTTTGTCTTCTGGATGTTGTTTGGGACGTTATTAAGGATTACTTGGTGTTGTAGTCTTTGGGGGTTGTATTTGAATTGATGGTTGCTAAGATGTTCACTGTATGTTTTAAAAAGGTTAACTTGAGTTCATAGAATAAACATTGTTTTGCTTTAAAAACTACTTTTCCATTTCTGCTGTACCACACCTGTACATTGGGCCGTGTGCTCCCCATACCACAATCTATTAAAAGTTGTGGGTCAGGTGAACTGCATGATACACTTTGGGGTTCTCTAAACTCTGGCCCATAACAAATGGGGGCTCGAGGGGGATAAAAGTCTATCTATTGGATCAGCTTAGTGAACTTAAAGGCAGTGAGGGGTGGGCATATTGGGGTTGCTTTTCAGGTGTGGTATTCCAGTTTAAGTGGGGGGGGGGTGTTGCGGACAATGACTCTTTCAGAGGCTCTGAAGTTTTTGAGGGTGGAGACAGTCACGCGCAGTACCTTACGGACAGAGACTAAAACCAGACTGTTAGATTTGGCAAAAACATTGCAGTTAACATTACCTGACAATGCGAAAAGATGAGGTAATTATGGCGATGGCTAAGCATTTAAAGTTGCCTGAGATACTGTTTGACTCATTGGAAATGGCAAAAATTCAGTTACAACTTAAACAAATGGAACATGAGAAAGAATTAAAGCAGCTTGAATATGAAAGAGTGAGAGAGGAAAAAGAAAAGGCGAGAGAAGAAAGGAGAAAAGAAAGAATAGCCATAGCAGAACAAAAAGAAAGAGAACGGAAGATACAGATCAGTGAAAAAGATAAAGAGCGAGAGTTTGAACTTCAGTAAATGGCCATGAAACTTGACAGTCAGTTAAAATTGGCAGACATAAAGGGAAACGTACAGTTGCACGATAGTGATGAGGATAGTGAGAAACAGCATCATAGTCGAATGCTTGGTGGGTATCTATTTAAATATGTCCAAGCATTGCCAAGGTTCGATGAGAAGGAGGTGGAAGCCTTTTTCATTTCATTTGAGAAGGTAGCTAAACAAATGAAATGGCCACAGGACATGTGGGTATTACTGATTCAAACAAAGCTGGTAGGTAGGGCTAGTGAAGTGTTTGCATCACGACCGGAGGAGGTATCTGTGACTTAGGAGGAGGTGAAAAAATCCATCTTAGGTGCATATGAACTGGTGCCTGAAGCCTACAGACAAAGGTTTAGAAATTTAAAGAAAGAATTTGGTCAAACATACATGGAGTTTGAAAGGATCAAACAGAGTACTTTTGATAGGTGGATAAGGGCTTTGAAAATAGACCAAACGTATGAAGCTCTCAGAGAAATTATACTTTTGGAGGAGTTTAAAAATTCAATTCCTGATGTAGTGAGAACTCATGTGGAAGAGCAGATGGTTAAAACTGCGAGATTAGCAGCAGAAATGGCAGATGATTATGAATTAGTTCAGAAGCTTGGTTTCCGACATCAGTTTCAGCCTGTGAAGGATAGAAACTGGGGATATGAGAAATACTCAAGTGGTAAAGGTGATCTGATGTGAGATAATAAGGAGAGTGTACCTCAGATTAAAAAGGGAATCCAAGAGGGTGGAAAAGAAGTGAAAAGTTTCAAATGTTTTCACTGTAATAAACTAGGCCATGTAAAGTAACAGTGTTGGTGGTTGAAGAAAAGCACTGGGAAGGCTGATGTGGTAAAACAGGATAAGACAGTGGGGTTTGTTAAAGTGGTAAAGGAAAGCCCAAGTGGATGGTTTAGCACAGGGCTAAATCACTGGCTTTGAAAGCAGACCAAGGCAGGCCAGCAGTGCAGGTTCAATTCCCGTACCGGCCTCCCTGAACAGGCGGGAATGTGGCGACTAGGGGCTTTTCACAGTAACTTCATTTGAAGCCTACTTGTGACAAAAAGTGATTTTCAATTTCAATTTTCATAGTGAAGCGAAGGAGGTACAAAAGATTGTACAGCCTAATCAAGAGGTGATTGATAAGAAGGTGCCAGATCTATTTAAAGAATTTACTTGTATGGGTAAAGTTTACTCATGTGTATCAGGAGGAACAGGTAAAGAAGTCAAAATTTAAAGAGATACGGGAGCTAGTCAATCTTTAATGGTAAGACATGAGGAGTTATGTAGTTTTGGAAGAATGTTGCCAGAAAAGGTGGTAATATGTGGAATTCAGGGTGAGAGGAGTAATGTTCAATTATATAAGGAAAGAGTGGTGAAGTGGTAGTAGGAGTAATAGAGAAACTATCTTGTCCAGGAATACAGTTTATCTTGTGTAATGATATAGCTGGATGGCAGGTGGAAGTGATGCCTACTGTGGTTGATAAGCCAGTGGCAAATCAGACAACTGAAAGTGTTGAAGGATCCTGGGATTTTTCCGGATTGTGTAGTAACAAGGTCGCAAAGTCACAGGTTAAGACAAGAGGAGAAATCAGAGAGTGAAGATAAAGGTGAAGTGCAATTATCAGAAACTATGTTTGATCAGATGGTGGCGGATGAGGTGGATATTTTTAGTTCAGGAAAATTGGCGGAGTTACAACAGAAAGATGTAGAAATAAAACGGATATATCAGAAAGCATATACGGAAGAGGAATCTGAGAGTATGCCAGAGTGTTATTACCGTAAAAGTGATGTCTTGATGAGAAAATGGAGACCTTTACATATGCAGGCGGATGAAAAGTGGGCAGAAGTTCATCAAGTAGTATTGCCGGTACTGTATAGAAAGGAGGTGTTGCGAGTTGCACATGAGGTACCAGTGGGAGGTCATTTGGGAATAAGGAAAACTCAAGCTAAAATACAAAAACATTTTTATTGGCCTGGACTACATAAAGATGTAGTTACATTTTGTCAATTATGTCACACTTGTCAAGTGATAGGGAAACCTCAAGCAGAGATAAAACCAGTGCCCTTAATACCCATTCCAGCATTTGAGGAACTTTTTGCAAGGGTCCTAATTGATTGCGTAGGACCGCTTCCTAAATCGAAAAGTGGGAATCAATATCTTTTGACGATAATGGATGTGTCTACTTGGTTTCCAGAGGCCATTCCGGTACGTAATATTACAGCTAAAAGGATTGTGGAGGAGTTATTTAAATTCTTTACTAGATATGGACTACCCACAGAAATTCAATCGGATCAAGGATCAAATTTTACTTCAAAGTTATTCAAAGAAGTTATGGATAGCTTAGGAATAAAACAATTTAAATCAACTGCGTACCATCCAGAATCGCAGGGAGCATTAGAAAGGTGGCATCAGACATTAAAGACAATGTTGAGGGCTTATTGCCACGATTATCCAGAGGATTAAGATAAAAGAATTCCATTCGTACTGTTTGCAATTAGGGATGCACCTAATGAGTCAACCAAATTTAGTCCTTTTGAACTAATTTTTGGTCATGAGGTAAGAGGACCACTTAAATTGATTAAGGAAAAATTGGTGAGTGAGAAATCAGAACGTATATCATTGGATTACAAATTTCAGGGAATTATCAAATAGAGCAGGTGAATTGGCTAGACAACATTTCACACCATGATAAAGTTTTAGTGTTGTTGCCAGTGGTAGGTGAACCTTTAAAAGCAAGGTTTTGTGGGCCTTATCGGATTGAAAGGAAATTAGGTGAGGTGAATTATGTGGTTAAAAATGCCAGATAGAAGGAAGACTCACCAGTGTGTCATGCGAATCTGCTTAAACGGTACTTTGAAAGGGAAGGAGAGAAAAAGGAGGAGGTTTTAATGATTCTAACTTAAAGTGACGAACCAAATCCAGATTACTTAGAATTTGACATACCTCAAATTAATTTGGAAAACGAGGATGTTCTTAAAAATTGGGATAAATTGTTGGGTTATCTTTCAGAGGAACAACAAACTGACCTGAAAGAGTTATTGATATCACATGGGCAAGTTTGTAGAGATAAATTGGGAAGTACTAAAATGGCGATACATGATGTAGATGTGGGAAATGCTGTTCCAATCAAACAATATCCATAGGGACTTTACCCTTCAAAATTGGCACAGGTTAACAAAGAGATTGAGAGTATGCTTAAAAATGGCATAATTGAAGTGGGTTGCAGCCAATGGAGCTCGCCCATAGTGATGGTAGCTAAACCAGATAGTACCCAACGGTTGTGTGTGGACAATAGAAAGGTTAATACAGTTACAAGAACGGACTCTTATCCTATCCCACGTTTGGAGGATTACATTGAGAAAGTGGGACAATCAGCTTTTATTTCCAAACTGGATTTACTTAAAGGTTACTGGTAGGTACCTTTATCCGAAAGGGGGAAGGAGATTTCAGCTTTTGTGACTCCAGATGGTATATACCAATTCAAAGTTATGCCATTTGGCATGAAAAACGCCCCAGCCACATTTCAACGGTTAACTAACAAAGTTGTTTCAGGATTACCCAATTGTGCGGTATACATAGACGATTTGGTAATTTTCAGCCAGACATGGAAAAAACATCTGATGGAGTTATTCGATTGACTTCAGGAGGTGGGTTTGATGATAAACCTAGCCAAAAGTGAATTTGTAAAAGCCCAAGTCACTTTCCTTGGCCATACAATCGGACAGGGTCGAATGCTCACATGGGATGTGAAACCAACAGTTATTGAGGAGTTTGCAATACCCTCAAGACGATGGGAAATAATGCGATTTCTTGGCATGAATGGATTTGATCGAACATTTGTGCAAAGGCTTTGGAGCGTGGTTGCTCCACTGATGGACTTGCTGACGAAATGTCGAAAATTTCAGTGGACAGCGGAGTTTCAACATGCATTTGACTGCCTGAGAGCTGTGATAGCCAATGCTCCTGTGTTGGAGATTTACAAGTGACTCTGTGATCAGATTGAACTAAAGTATCTGATTTTAAAGAGAAATGCTGAGGCGTAGAGAAATGGATGGATCGTGCAGAGACCTTCTTGTTCAAAGAGACTGTCAATCGAGAAGGATTTCAGTTGGAGGAAGAAGAACGGGAAAAAATTTAACTATATTATTATACCTGTTTGCGCCTGTTGTTTTTTTTTTGAAACAAAAAAGTATATTTACTGTGTGCATTACTTAAAGGATAATGAAAAGGTGAAAATGAAACCATCCTGAAGTTGATGGTTTATTTATTTTTCTTGGGGGGGGGGGGAAGTGTCATGTGAGAGTACCTTTAAGAAAGGGTGTTTAAGAAATTTACCTTTAAGAAATGGGTGTTGATCAGTGATGTCAGTGTGTGGGTTGAGTGGGCTGTCTGTCAGCTTTTTACTTTCGTTTTAGGCTGTTTGCTGCATGGTGTGTTTTAGATTCGTTTTCAGTGTTGGCGATGACGCCGGACAAAGCAGGTGTACTGTTGATCTCTCTGCATGAAAAGATTATCTCTTGATCATTTGGTGAATTCAGAATTATAAATGTTTTCAGTAGTGAATGTAAACCTGATGAGCTTCTGTTAAAAGGTGTTTCTTTTGTCTTCTGAATGTTGTTTGGGAAGTTATTAAAGATTACTTAGTGTTGTAGTCTTTGGGGTTTGTATTTGAATTGATGGTTGCTAAGATGTTCACTGTTTTAAAAAGGTTAACTTGAGTTCATAGAATAAACATTGTTTTGTTTTTAAAATACTTTTCCATTACTGCTGTACCACACCTGTAGAGTGGGCCGTGTGCTCCCCATACCACAATCTATTAAAAGTTGTGGGTCAGGTGAACTCCATGATACACTTTGGGGTTCTCTAAACTCTGGCCCATAACAATAGGGGTGGCAGACCCAGCGCCCCCAGGCTCTTTGTCTGTGAGCAAAGATGGCTACTCTCCCCCTTGGCTCCCCCCAGAAGCCCTTCGGTGCCAGGTTCACATTTTTCAATAGGAGTGCTAAGCGGCGCCAGTGTGAGCACTTGCTGGGGAGGCCGATGAATCATGGGAGGCCGCTGGATACGGGATGGCTCCCGTTGATTGTATGCAAAAGGGCTTCTTTTATTACACTTCTTTGTATGTTTTGATATACTACTGAGTGTAATATGTGTTACTCAAACATTGGTTGCTGATGAGGTTTTCTGAATCTCGATGAAGAAGACTCGAACTCGTCCTGTAGTAACGAGAGGTTTACTGAGTAACTATAACAATAATTGCGAGAGTTCTTTACTTTAACTTGATACTCGTGATGAGGTCAACAAGATCTAACTACAGTAACTATGCTCAACTACACTAACCATCTGAGCTAATCTTCTCCTCCTGTCCTGGTCACAGTACACCCGAAAGAGAGAGAGAGAGAGGCACAATGCGGCTGCTTTTATACCCCTGTTGGTCCGGTCCTCTAGTGATCAACTGGTGCTACTGATCATACATTAACCCCTTATGTACACGCACATAGAGATCACTACAGGGCTTAAGTGGTGAAAATTGATTTTGTCCACGCTAAGGCAAAATCCCAATTTCTCCTATGGGAATGTACCGGTTGCATCGCAAACTGTTTGCCATCTGACACGCTTCTCGTTTTTTCCTCTCCCACTATTCATCAGCCTCGTCTCGCCCAAGCGAGAGCGCAACGAGGCCAGAGAATCGCGCCCATTATTTCATCTCCACATTCACTTTTCATTTACATACATCAGGCTACAGAGGCAGAAGCTGCAGACACTGTTACCCACTACAATGGAGATAGGCAGCCTTCACTTGTGACCAGCCGGAGCGCTGCTGAGGCCCAAGCAGCAGGAGTGGCAGGGAAACACAGGGGAGCAGCTGAGACGTCATTAGGTCCATGATGTTCAGAGACATTCATCTTCAGGAATTCCACACTCCATGGCAAAGCTGTGACATGGGAAGAACGTAGCCTTGCCAAATTCTACCAGAATCATTTTGATCTCTCTCAGCCAGATTGATATCTTGACCTTGTGCGATGGAGTTGTCTCCTCTTACTTGCTGGTGTAAGAGGAATCACGCTTTGCTGACAATTTATTATTTATTATTATTTTGATATAAAGGCCAAATTTCATTAACCTTTTTAATTACTTCTGTAATTGTGTGCAGGCTTTGCGTGATTTGTGTACATGGACGCCTAATATTTTAGCTCTCCTCAGCTCTGAGTCCCTCACCATTAAGAAGATACTCAAAATTTGTCTTCCTCGGCTCCGAAATGGATGAGCTCACATATCCCCGTATTGAATTCAACCTGCAATAGTTTGCCCACCCATTTAATCTTGAAAGGAAGTTTGTAATAGAGAGGAACCTCGCAGAGGTAAATATGATGCTAACTGGACGAGAAAATGTTAATCCAAAGCACCATTTTAGCTAAACCAAGACTTTAGGGAGATATAGTTTGCCTTCAAGGCAAAGATGATGATCATCTGGGATGTTTGGTAAGGTTCCAGTGGGTATGTTAGTGACTCTAAGGTCAATCTGTACCCTGAAGGTTCTGCTGCAAATAGGACAGGATTCCACAGATGAGTGAGTTTTGGGCAAGTTCCTGGCTCAGGGTACCCTCTCCTTGCATTTTGCTTCTGCCTCTGATATGTGCCTGCTTTCGAAGGAGGCCACACCGTTTTTCATTTGGTTGCACCAAACGCAGAGATCCTGGGTGAGCATTTTCCAGGATTCAAAGTCAATATCAAAACTCCTAAGTGAAGCGCTTCCTTTGACCACCACGAGAGCACACGCCAGACTCGAGCTCAGTATAGAAGATTCAATTTAGTAAGTGCGTCTCAGGCACTGTGTCAGCACAATCAGCCCAACTCAGTTGAGACTGTCTCATTACGGTGTGGGTGCTTGGTATTCCAGTTCGGGTGAGCACCTCAATGTTTGGTATTTTGTCCTGTCATCTGATGTTCAGAAGCTCCTGAATGCAGCCCCAGTAAAGGTCATTGAGCTTCTCAGCAGGACACTAGTACACGGTCAAAGTCTCATATGGAGAGAACAGAATGGGCAGGACTATTGCTGCATAGACTTTGTTTGGTCGGCAGACTTGCTTCCCTCATTTCCATACTGATGCTTGAAGTCTGCCAAAAACTACACTTGCTTTGGTAATTCTCGCATGTTTTGCATCGTCAGCATTGACAGCTGCAAAGAGTGTGCTACCGACAGGTTCTGGTCATGGATTAAAACCTTGGGTTTGGGAGATATAGGTGCGAACTGAAAAAGGCAATATCAGGACTGATGTCAGCAGACACTTCTTTACCTAGTTATTAATGCCCGACATGGTCCTACAGAGGCTAGTGGAAGCAAAACATTGGAATCATTCAAAACTATTTAGAAGATGTGGTTGTGGAACCATACATTTTGAAAAATTGTTGAACCAGATGGGCCAAATGATTTCCCTGATGAAATGAAATGAAATGAAAATCGCTTATTGTCACAAGTAGGTTTCAAATGAAGTTACTGTGAAAACCCCTAGTCGACACATTCCGGCGCCTGTTCGGGGAGGCTGGTACGGGAATTGAACCGTGCTGCTGGCCTGCCTTGGTCTGCTTTCAAAGCCAGCGATTTAGCCCTGTGCTAAACCAGCCCCTGATCAGTTCTTGCAAATTCTCTTTTCCACAACCTCATGCATTGCACAGATTGGCAAGGGTAAAAAAAATTGGGATTCCGCCAGGTAAATTAGCACTCAACACCAACGTACAGTATTCTTGGAATAAAGCTTGACTTGCATATTAAAGGGAAGCTTGCTGTTACAACAGATGTGTTCATTCTCACCATGTCGGGAGTATGAGTGCAATCAGTATAACTGAAGATGTGCTGTGGGAATATCAGGATGGCAATGGTGAAATGTTGTCCTATATGCAAAAGAGCAGTGACTTTGAACATTCCTGTCGCAATGTCCACCTGAGGCTTGAAAGGCCCAAGTAACAAGCAACTCGAGCGAAATAGGTTTTACTGGCAGTGGGAGAGAATAATTCATGTAGGATTGGCATTCTATTTTTTCAAACCTTCAGAAACAGGTAAACCTTATGAGATGGGAATAAAAGGCTTTTGTGAGGGCCACAAAATATCCAACACGAGGTTATGGAGTCAAGCAGAAAGTAACTTTATTTACAAGAATATGTACACAGGGCCAGTAGTTCACTACTGGTTCCTTCTCTAGCCTGTACCATACTGGGCAGCTCTATTTATACAACTGTACTGTTAATGATTACCCCACCACCTCTCATTGGGGGAGTTCATATTCCTCAGGAAACATGGGGTAACTAATTGTCCCCAGCAAATAGGATCCGGGCAAGTTATAACAAAGACATTTTTTTAAATGATGGGGAGTGATTGTCACTGGAAGACCAACGTTTGTTGCCCATTCCTACTGGCCCTGAGAACACCCACAGTGCCGTTAGGACTTAGTTGTGACTCAGCAACACTGAAAGAACGTCAATTTAGTTGCAAGTCAGGCTAGTGCGTGACTTGGGGGAGAACCTCTGGGTGGTGGTGTTCCCAAGCCTCTGCTGCCCTTGTCGTTCAAGGTGATGGGTCACAGGTTTGGAAGATGCGGTTGAGGGAGGCTTAGTGAGTTGCTGCAGCGCATCTTCCAGATGGTGTACACACGGCTGCCACTGTGCACCAGTGGTGGGGGGAGTGAATGTTTGAGGAGTTGGATGGGATGCTGATCAAGGGGACTGCTTTGTCCTGGATGGTTTTGAGCTTCTTGAGTGTTGTTGGAGCTGCTCTCATCCAGGCAAGTGAAGAGCATCCTATCACACCCCTGACTTGTGTTGTGCAGATGGTGGACAGATTTTTGGAAAGTGAGTTACTTGAAGCAGAATTATCAGCCTTTAATCTATTCTTGTAGCCACAGTGGGTATATGGCTGGTCCAATTAAGTTTCAGGTCATGTTAAGATCCTGGACCAGATCCCAATATCTGTTAGGACAAGAACCCCAAACACCTTCTTTTAAATTTGTAAAACTGTGCGGAAATGATACTTGCTCCAAGAGGGATTCCACTGATAAATAGGGATATGGTATATTATAACACACTTGATTATTAACACAAGATTCAACTGCATTAACATCACAGAAAATAGCTTTTCAACTAACTGTAAACAATTCTCAACAATAAAAGGAAATACTTTAACTTCTAATTTATACCTTCTCTACCTCCAATTAAGCAAAGCCCATCACAGGTCACAAACCACTCATAAATAAACTTAGCAAACATAGAGTTACTTACTGTATACTTGAATAGAGATTTCTTGGAAATACTGCTTGAAGAGAAAGAGAGACTCTTTCAGGAAACAGCCTCCAGATCCTGCTGTCTGTGTCAGACTACTGCTTAACTTATCAGCCTTTCGCAAAAGCTGCTGCTCATCTTAAAGCTCCTAGCAAAACTCAAAGCTAAACTGCCTGCTACAGACCTGGCTCCTCCCATTAATTACGTCATCTTTATCCTACTCAGATTTCCTGATCTGCTTACCTAAGCCTAAACACAATGGGTGTGATTCAACAACCGCATTGCGCCCAATGCGGATCCAGGCACGCTGCATGAATAGTGGGCGTGGGCAAAATCAGATGACGAGTTCCAGATCACGCCAAAAAATGGCGAGAATCCTCATATGGATTCATTTGAATCTCATTAATGAGATTGAAGTTGAATGCAGTCGCCTCCTGGGAATTACCCGACTCCCCAAAGGGAAGGGACACGGGCGTCGATTAGTATTCCTTTTCAAAAATATGAAGGTAGTGCAGTGGCTACTGAGGGGAAGTGAGGAGGTGAGTAGTCATTTACATTTTCCAGCTGAGGTGGGGGGGGGGGGGGGGGGGGCGGGGGGGAGTGGCAGAAAATTCCAGGGAGGGGGTCACCCCTGGGTCATTGAGATGAAGGGCTTTGCACCTGAGAGCCCTTCAAGTATTTTTAAATATTGTTGAGACCCATAACAGGAGCAACCACAGATGCAGCCTGTCCTACCAAACTCTTCCAGGAAAGAGCCATGCTGAAGCTTCACTCATGAAAATCCATTTCACCCCCATTGACTGTGAGTAGCGTCTAGCTTCAGACGAGGTTAATTCCTAAAGGCTATTTCAAATGAGGAATTAACCTTGTCAGTTGTGCAAACACATCACGCTCCCCAACTCTCAAGTCCTCCTCAAGGGCACACGTGCCATGTCTCAGAGGATGATTAGTGCACTGCAAGTCCAGCAAACTTTGATGCATGAACAGTATGCCTGTACTCTGGGAGCGCCAGCATCATCGAGGCAGCTGTCAACAATCAAACACAAGGGCAGGGTATAGCCATCTGGGATGGCCACGTCCCGATTACAAAATGGACACTTGCAAAGACTGTAGGGAAAATTGGACAATGCTAAGAAACAAGCAGATGCACGCTCTGTTGATTAGAGCCTTAAACGCTCAAGACAGGACAGAAACTGCCAAACGATTTACATACTAATAAGCCATCTCCGGGGACAAAAAGGAAACATTTAGATACACAATGTTAGGACAGACTCCCCGGTGCCGGAAGAAGCTAAGACAAAGCTGACTGACAGTCGCCAGGACACGCCCAGCGATCAGGGAACCACTCCTCTATGGAGGAAAATCAATACCGATGATTGGAAAAGACCCAATTAGTTGAGGCCAAGTTCAAGGCCCGCCCAAAAGAGCGCGAAGCCCTTTTCAGTGTAAAAGGTATCCCCCTACGAGATAGACGCTCCTAGTTGCTACCCTGTAAACAGCTCAACCCAGCAGCCTCAGAACCGAGCAACGGCAATTGTTCCTCTGACTGAGCGGGCGCCCAAAGATAAGTATAGGCCTTAGTAATAGTGGTAGTTTAGTTTGTAGAGTTTATGCATGAGTAGATTTGACTGTGTAAATAAATGAGCATTGCTTTCGAACTTACTAACTGGTGTATCGAGTCATTGATCAGTATTCGGTTCTGAACCTTGTGGCGGTGTCAAAAGATACCTGGCAACTCTTGAGCAAACGTGATTAAATAGAGCCAAATTGAGAGCCAACCAAAAGTTAGCAACAAGGGGTTCACCATTGAGGAAGCTCTCGTGACCAAAGGGTAGGTGTGTGGATGAACATAGGGCAACTGGGCATGGTCACCCTAATGTTCCCAGCATGGAGATGGCGTCTTGGGTCTAGGGGTCCTGATGTGGCTGGTGGGGGTTGAGTGTGCAGAACAAGATTTGCCAGCACAGCTGCTCAGTGGATGTCACACTGAGAAAAGGCAGGACAGGTAAGGGTGAGGGAGACTTGAGGGATTTGAGGGTCCTGGGGTAGAAGCCCCAACTGATTATCGGTTTCTTTCCTTCTCCAATTCCTTTCAGATGTAACAATGTCTATTGGAGTTGATCCAGTGGAGGCTACCCTCGCGTTGCTTGTGGCAACCGAGTCGGGCAGATGCCGGAGACGGCAACAATGCCAACACAGGCTGGAGGTGGCACCACATGTGCAGGCAGCCATCGTACACCCTGAAGACTCGGCTGCCAATCAGGCTGAGGAGGAACCCAGAAGGGGAGGCCAGCGACAGCCCAAGATGTTCATTGGTCATTCAATGAGCTGACAGATACCATGTGCTGTGGAAGACTGGGTCTCAGCAGCGAGACAGTGCGGTACCTGTGCCACATCCTCGAGGACATGGCAACCCGCCAAGGAGGAGGGCACTCGCTCCTGGAGGCCGTGAAGGTCACTGCAGCCCTGAACCTCTATGCCACCGGGTCATTCCAGGGATCGAGCGGGGACCCGTATGTCATACCACAGTCATCTCCCCACAGGTGCATCTGAGGAATTGAACAAACGAATGTCATATAAAATAGTTAGTTCAAATATTAGACTGACGGGTAAAGAATTCAATATTGTCACATCTGGCAGGTGACGGATACTCTGTATCCCAGGCATCCAACTATAGCACCTTACAGCTGGACCAGGCCCACAAAGATGCCGGACGGGAGGATCTGCTGCCATCGCTGGAATGCCCCAGTTCCAGGAGGCAATCTGTCGCATGCATGTCTCCCTTCGAGCACTGGGGCATCCCAGGCCACCCCTCTTTTCCCTCCCTCCATTTCTTCCCCAACCCCCTCTTTCCTTCCCATCACACCCCACCCCCTCCCCAACCAATCTGTTCCCCCCCAACCCCCTCTTTCCTTCCCACCACACCCCACCTCCTCCCCAACCAATCTGTCCCCGTCCCCCCTCCAAAGGGTCTGTGTAACATCATTCGAGGGTGATGGGCCTGATGGCACTATCAGCAAGTGACTGTACCAGGCAGGAGAGTGATGTTAACTCACTGTGTGGAAAACTCTGGTGCTCCTCAGTTTATGCCACAGTCTTATTCCTGTATCTTTGCTGATAGCGCGCTCACATCCATCCTCTGGACAGGTCTGCATGGGGGGGGAGGGGGGGGTTTGCCTGGGGAGGTGGGAGAGCAGAGGGCCACAGGGAGCAGCGGTATGGGCAGGCCCGCTGTGAAGATTAACATGACAGAGGCTTCTCATGTGTGAGGCATGGCATGTTTTTAATAGTGAACATTTTACAGTGACAAATTTCCATTCCTTCTAGCTCCAGATAGTGATACCCCGCCAGTACCTGCTCAGTGCAATTCCTCTTCTTGGTCTTCTTTGAGCTAGTGCTACGTCCCGGTGTGTCCCCAGGATGCACATCAAAGTTGGAGGCAGCCTGCTGCTTTCTGTGCCCTGTGCCCTTTAATGGATATCCTTTGGAGCCAGGGGGTCCCGGCCGACTTATAGGTGTCACGGGCATCATCACTCTGTTCTGGCCACTGCCCCTGAGATGCGTCAGTATCAGGAAGAGCGTTTCGAAAGAACTGGAGACCACCATCACCTCCTTGATTGCAGGACCGGGGTTGGCCTCCAGCGCTTCCTCCTCACTGAAGGCGCCCATAGGGCCCTAGGGGACTCTGTGGAATGGAGGAGCACCTGGTGTGAGCTCCAGAGGCCTCTGCCATCTGGTGCTGCCAGTCCTAGAGGCACCCCGTTGCTTTCACAATGATGCCGACGCCCTCAGCGATGGTCCTCAGCGACTGGGCCATTCTCTGCAGTGCTTCAGCAATGTCCACCTGTGTCTGGGACTTGGCCCTCAGTGACTGGACATGATGTCGGTCCCTGAGCCATGGTCATACCAGACTGAGCCATGCCTTGGACACCGCCACTCAAGGTGCGGACGTCATGCTCCAGGTTTTCCACTGCGGTCGCCACCCTAGCAGTATTGGCTTCAGTGCCACATATTATCAGCAACATCTCATGTGCCTGCAGCCTTTGGGACTCCTCCAGTCGGCGTTGCAGTCACTGGAATGTCACTGACATCCCCACCTGAATCTCATGGCTATGTCTTTTCGTCTGCATCAGCTCTGGGAGAACCTTGTCCAGAGGCTCGACATCGGACTGGGACCCAGCTGTGCCCTGGGATCCAGCAGACCTCCGATTGCTGTCTCCCTTGGATGTTCCTGGTATCACCTAATGTGCACCAGCAACTATGGTGCTCACCAGTTTGTGCCCCAGAAGCCTGTCCACTAATGTCGTCCACCGAGGTGTGTGTCTCTGTGTTGATGGAAGGTGCGGGTGACAGCTGTGATGCCTCACCGGTGGCCTCCTTGGAGCTCTGCTCCAAGGTGTTCTCTTGGGTGACAGTGGGGGTATGTGACTCCAGATGGCCTGGCTCCATCAGAAGGTGACCCTGAAAGACAATGGACATGTGGTCAGTTAGAGGGGAGGATAATTCTGTCTGACACTTAAGACAGGTCATCTGGATTAAGGGGCAATGGATCTTAACCCCTCTGGCGCAATAAGAAATTGCAAACCTTGCTATTGGTGATTGCTCTCTCCTCGGGCAACCCTGCAATAGGCAACCCCTCATAGGGGGTGAGAATTTGAATCTCTGGGACTCTGCCCCCCTCCCCCCCGTCTTGGCCCTTTCTGGTTTATTATGGGCTACCTTCTCCTCCGGAGACAAAGAGAGGGCATTGTGAGCTGCACGCGTGATGGGCCAGGGGGTCTATAATACGTGGCGTGTGTAGGCACCGCACATGGACATGAAGGGGTTGTGCTGGTCGGTGCCCGGGGGTTCCAAGGAACAAGCACGAAGATCAGATGTGGGGAGGGCGAGGTGTCAGCCAGTGAATTGGGGCGGGGGGGTGGAGGTTTGGGAATTTGAGGAATGGCATGCAGAACTGATGCCAGGAGAATGGTTGTAACTTACCCTTGCAGCTTGTTGGAGGTTGTTTGTCTTCTTTATACATTGGACGGCATTTGCCCATGTCATGCTGCCCACGCTGAGAGCCACTGCCTCCCAGGGGCATTGGTGACCCTGCTGCTGGTCCTCCAACCCTCATGGTGGAACAGGGGAGCCCACCTCACATCCACAGTGTGGAGAAAACTTGAGGTCGCCATTTCCAACATGAGAAGCGGGACTGCATGTTGCCATGCTTGTGTGTTGACTGGGAGATAGTGGTGAAGGAGTGCTTAAAGGTAACTCCCCCTTGTTAGTGGCGAGTGGTTGAGGTGTGAGTTGGACGAATCAGACAGCGAGGCAGCCAGTAATGTTGCAAATCTGGTGGGGGCTCAGTTTTGGCACTACGTGCTGTTGCTTACAGGCCGCGATCTTGCCAAAGCGGTGGTTGCGAAACATCCCACCAAACGGGCCCACAACCAGACTTTGAAATTGTTCCGTTGAATCACACGTAATGTCTCAAATTATCTATTCTCCAGCAGTCAAAACTAAATTCCATTGGCCTTGTATAGATAAACACTTACATTGTTGGAATGAAAAATATTCTCACTTTTATGACATCTTAATTGCACCTTTTGCAGGCACAGAGAATGCCTGTATGTTAAACCAGGATTCTAAAAAACATTACTGCAACAGATATACAATCCACATAAACTTTTCCTATATTCATCACAGTCAACAATAATGCTCAGTGTGTTGATGGTGGGAGATTGAGCAATGCTAAACCTCAAAGGGAGATGATTACATTCTTTTTTGTTGGAGCTGATGATTGCTTGGCACTTATGTGATGTGAGTGTCACTTTGCCACTTATCACCCCAAGCCAGAACAGCCTTCAGGCCTTGCTGCATGCCTGCACGGACTACTTCAGTATCTGAGGAGTTGCAAATGGAGCTGAACATTGTGAAATCATCAACAAATATTCCAACATCTGATGAGGGAAGGGACCGTCATTGATGAAACAGCTAAAGATGGTTGAGTTTAGGAAACTGAAATGTTCCATATCTGGCACAGGCACAAATAGCAAAGCATTAAACATCTAATCTCGCTTCCATGTAAGTTTTGTTGCTTATAACTCTGTCCGTTGAATTCTTATTATTAAACGTTAAGTGCCTCAAAAGAACACTTTTAAAAAAAATAACTGTATGATACACAAATGTAAATAATGTAGGAAATGATAGGACTGGGATTACGGTCACAGACACAGTGGCAGGTTGTGATACTTGCGCGGCTGTAGTTATCATTTTGGTTATTATTATTTTATATTCTGCAGGGTTTTTATATTAAATGCAAAAATTCCAATACATTTTTTTTTAAAAACTCCGTCCTTTGTAAACACTATAATTTGCTAAGCGAGGGTTTCTAGGGTGTTTCTCAGGTCATGGGAAATATTTGACTTGTTTGATGGCACCTTCATACAAGTTCCTCAGGTTATTCAGTGCTCCCAGTAATCGCCACTTGTCAATTTTCATGAGACCACAGTCCTTGTTACATCTATCTTTGGCTGTATCCTTTTGTTTTGCTTTTAACTGCATGAAAATATTAACAAGATGATACCCAGTGTCCTGAATTTTAATGGGCAGGATTTGGGAAGGGCTGGGGAGGTGAAAACTGGGGAATCTGGCATGTGTTGGGAATCTGGGTCCAGCCTGCTAACTTTTGCGATTAATTGCAGCACATTAGTTAGTTAGGCCACACTTGGAGTATAGTTTTCAATTCTGGTCGCCACACTACCAGAAGGATGTGGAGGCTTTAGAGAGGGTGCAGAAGAGATTTACCAGGATGTTCCTGGTATGGAGGGCATAAGCCTTGAGGAGAGGTTGAATAAACTCGGTTTGTTCTCACTGGAACGACGGAGGTTGAGGGGCGACCTGATAGAGGTCTACAAAATTATGAGGGGCATAGACAGAGTGGATGGTCAGACACTTTTTCCCAGGGTGGAGGGGTCAATTACTAGGGGGCATAGGTTTAAGGTGCGATGGGCAAGGTTTAGAGGAGATGTACGAGGCAAGTTTTTTTACATAGAGGATAGTGGGTGCCTGGAACTCGCTACCGGAGGAGGTGGTGGAAGCAGGTACGATAGTGACATTTAAGGGGCATCTTGACAAATACATGAATAGGATGGGAATAGAGGGATACGGACCCCGGAAGTGTAGAATATTTTAGTTTAGACGGGCAGCATGATCGGCACAGGCTTGGAGGGCCGAAGGGCCCGTTCCTGTACTGTACTTTTCTTTGTTCTTTGTTACGTGGCATCCAAACAACCCCCTTCCAACAGGCAGGGTTGTCGATTTCCATGTGTTAATCATACTATCAAAGCAATGTTAATATGGCTTTTTCAAACTGTGGGGTCATGGGCATCCTGGAACTGCATTGCAAACTGAGAGCACAGCGGAAATTGAAGGGAGTGAAGGAAGAGAAATATGCCAAGGAATATTGAAAGCACACAGTTGCTTTCTTGCCTGCTTCTGTGAATAGCTTTGATCACAGTATTTGTGCTGAAATGTTAACTTGACAACATTGGAGGGTTGTACGTATGATCAGTATTTTGGAGCTCTGGTCCATCAGAGAGGCATGTTATGCCATGTTACTTTAGTCATCAGATGAGCAGCAGGAGTAGAAGCCATCTCAGCAGGAGCAGCAACAACTAGACCCACACAGACCTGCCACTCAACAGGAGAGATGGCCAGCTGAGAGGTCCAGCCCACAGGAGCCCATACCCAGCATATACCATCTACAGGCAGAGAATAAGCTTCATCTAAATGCCAGTGTCTGAGGAGGCTCAAGCTCTTGGGTTAGGCCGTATAAGATATTTTCAGCCTGCTGAAATGCAACTTTTTGCTGGTCACTCTATACCCTCAAATCTTGCTCTCAGCTGCTTTGCCTCTGGATCCTTCTAGGACTCTGCCAGAGATATTTTCACAATGTCAAAGTCGCAGAATCACAGAATAATACCGTGCAGAAGCAGCCGTTCGGCCCATCGAGTGTGCACCAATGCATGAAAACCACCTGACCTGCCTACCTAATCCCATTTTCAGCGATGCACAAATCTATAAGACAGGTGCCTGATGATTTGCTTGCCAGGGCTGGCAGTTATGTCAATGTTGCCACTGACGACACAAGTCAGAATGATCAGTAGTCGATTTTGCAGCTCTAGTCAGCTTCACACTAATTCTGGACATCATCGACTTGTTGCTGCACCGGACCAGACCTCAATTTATATTAGGAAACCGGACGAGACCCAACATTGTTTAATTTGTAAAGCTGAGAGGAAAGGATACTTTGCCACAGGAGTGATTCCACTGACAAATAGAGATCTTTTATATTGAAACAAACTTTATTATTAACACAGGATTAACCACCTTAACATTACAGAAAATAGATTTTCAATTAACAGTCGAACAGTTCTTAGAATAAATTGAAACACTTCAACTACTAACTTATACCTTCTCTGTCTCCAATTAAGCAAAGTCCATTACAAGTCAAAAGTTACTTATGAATAAAGTTAGCAAACACAGGGTTACTTGATGTACTACTGAGTACATATTTCCTTTCAGAAAACTAGAGAGAGGCCTTTTGAGGGACAACCTGGAACTCCTGCTGTCCTTGTCAGACTAAAATATCCAACAGCTAAACTACTTGCTACAAATTTGGCTCCTCCCTTTAATTACATCTCAATCCCGCTCAGATCCCATGACCAGTTTACCTAAATCTAAACACACTGGGAGGGATTCTCCCTTCTGGGGCGAAGTCTCCACGCCGGAGGGAAAACCGGCACCAATCACTCGGGCGTCAACAGCCCCCGAAAGTGATGACTTCTCTGAATTTTCGGGGTCTAGGTGGACGCCAGAGGGGTTGGTGCCACTCCAGCCGGCGCCGAAGGGCCGGTGCGAGTTCAGGCATGCGCAGAACAGCTGGCGTGATCTCGCGCATGCGCAGACCGGCCGGCGTATTTCTGCGCATGCGCGGGGGTTCTCATCTCCGTGCCGGCCCCCGGGCAATATGGCGGAGCCCTACAGGGGCCCGGCGCAGAGGAAAGAAATCCCCCCACGGAACCAGCCCGCATGCAGATCGGTAGGCCCCAATCGTGGGCCAGGCCCCCCCAAAGACTGCCCCCGCACACGTACCTGCCAGTTCCCCCTGTGCATGAGTTTAGTAATTCACGCCGGTGGGACTGGCCAAAACTAGACGGCCGCTTGGCCCATCGGGGCCCGGAGAATCGCCGATGGGGCCGCCGTTAATGGCCCCCGACCGGCATGGCGGGAATCCCGCCGCCGCCCAAAAAACGGCACCGGAGAATAGGGCAGCTGGCGTCAGGGCAGCGGGGTGGGATTCCCGCTTCCCCCCCCCAGGGATTCTCCGACCCGGCGGGGGTCGGAGAATCCTGGCCAATGTTTCAAATCACTTACTCCCAGGAAACCATCCAACATACAAAATGGGCAGGATTTTCCCACCGCGTTGCTCCCAGCACCGATCTGGGTGCACCGAGTGAATCGCGGGAGAGATCCAAATCGAGATTTGCGGCGGCGCAATCCATTTTACAATTCACCCGGCCCACACCTGGTGGCGACTTCCGGATTTCGTCTCAAAATAGCGAGAAGTACATTCAGCCTAATTCGCATTCATTACAATCTCATTAGTGAGATTGAAGTCAAATGCAGCGGCCTCTCGGGAGTCACCTGACTCCCCAGCGAGAAGTCACTCAGACGTCATTTAGTACTTGTGGTATTATAGGTATTACGGTACCTGATAGGCTGGAGCACCATTGGTGGAAACTGTATGCTTTCTATTGGTTCGGATGTATGGTAGCTCCGCCCTGCTAGGCGGGGTATAAGAGCCCGTGCCGCCGCTGCAGCCTTCATTCTGTACCTGAGCTGCTGGGGGAAACATCTAGCCTTCAGTTGGACTACAACCTCGCTTTAGTGGTCATTGATCGTGCATCAATTTAATAAGCTAGTTTTTTTTTTAAGAAGAAAGGATAGAGCTCCGAATCAAGCCGGAGTGTCTGCAACTCAGCCCCCACGCGGCGAACTCAGCAGCAATCTTCAAGCACTGGCTGGCGTGCCTTAAAGGGTATCTCGGGATGGCCGAAAACACACCCACGGGAGAGCAGAAACTGCAGTCCTTCACTCGAGGGTGAGCCCGGAGATTTACACCCTCATCGAGGAAGCGGAAGACTTCGATGCAGCAATAGAGCTGCAAAAAGGACACTATATTCGCCCGGTAAACCATGTCTACGCCCGGCACCTGCTTGCAACAAGGCGACTAACCCCTGGGGAATCGCTGGAAGAATTCTACCATGCACTCCTGGTGTTGGGGAGAAACAGCAGCTGCCCGCAAGTTTTGGCGAGCGAACACACTGAACTCTTGGTCCGGGACGCTTTCGTGGCAGGTATGCTATCCTCACAAATCTGCCGGCGACTGTTAGAAAAAGACACTCTGGGTCTCAGGGCGGCACGGGCCCTTGCAGGTTCCCTGGACCTGGCCTTCAGGAACGCCCGCGCTTACGTTCCCGACCGCGCGGCAGCCCCCATGGCAGCGTGGAACCCCTCCGCGTCCGACCCCGAGAATTCCCCCATCCCCCCACAGGCCTGCGCTGCAAGGCGGCCTGGCAACCCCGGGGGGCCCCGCTGCTACTTTTGGGGGCAGGCCAAGCACCCCCGCCAGCGCTGCCCGGCCCGCGCAGCCACCTGCAAGGGATGCGGCAAAATGGCCATTTCGTGGGGGTATGTCAGGCCCGTGCGGTTGCCGCGGTCTCCAGCAACGAATGCGGACCGCAACCACAAACATCGCCACGGTCCCCGTGCGGCCAACGCTCACCGCCATCTTCCTATTCAAAGGCCACGTGCGGACCCCGGGTGCCGCCATTTTGTTCCGTGGAAGCCACGTTGGAGGGATGGGCGGCGCCATTTTGTGCAACCCCAGCCATGTGCGACCAATGGGAGCCGCCATCTTGGATGAACCCCCAGGACCCCAGCTTGGCTGACCCCACACTGCCCGAAGAGAACTCGCAACTGCTGCGATTAGCCTCGGTGACCCTGGATCAGTCCCGACCTCGAACACTCTCAACTGCTACAATGACCGTATTCATCAAAGGGCACGAGACGTCCTGCCTAATCGATTCTGGGAGCACGGAGAGCTTCATACACCCCGACACGGGAAGGTGCTGTTCTCTCCTCATCCACCCCGTTAATCAAAAAATCGCCCTGGCCTCCGGTTCTCACACGGTGGAGATAAAGGGGTTTTGTGTCGTGAACCTCACAGTCCAGGGAAGGGAGTTCAAAAATTTCCGTCTCTACGTCCTTCCCTACCTCTGCGCGGCTACACTCCTGGGTTTAGACTTCCAGTGCAACCTCTAAAGTCTTATCTTCAAATTTGGCGGCCCTATACCCCCCCCCCCCCCCTTATTGCCTGCGGCCTTGCGACCCTTAAGGTCAACCCGCCTTCCCTGTTTGCGAACCTCACACCGGATTGCAAACCCGTCGCCACCAGGAGCAGACGGTACAGTGCCCAGGATCGGATCTTTATTAGGTCAGAGGGCCAAAGGCTACTGAGGGAAGGGATCATTGAAGCCAGTAACAGCCCCTGGAGAGCTCAAGTAGTGGTGGTAAAGACCGGGGATAAGCATAGGATGGTCATTGACTACAGTCAGACCATCAACAGGTTTACGCAGCTGGACGCGTACCCTCTCCCCCGCATATCCGGCCTGGTGAACAGGATCACGCATTATAAGTTCTTCTCCACGGTGGATCTCAAGCCCGCCTACCACCAGCTCCCCATCCGCACTAGTGACCGCAAATACACTGCCTTCAATGGAGCACCATTGGTGGAAACTGTATGCTTTCTATTGGTTAGGATGTATGGTAGCTCCGCCCTGCTAGGCGGGGTAGAAGAGCCCGTGCCGCCCATGCAGCCTTCTTTCTGTACCTGAGCTGCTGGGGGAAACATCTAGCTTATTAAAGCCTTCAGTTGGACTACAACCTCACTTTAGTGGTCATTAATCGTTCATCAGTACTCCTTTGCAAAAACGGGAAGCTGGTACAATGGTGACCATGGGGAAATGAGGAGGTGAGTAGCCATCTCCATTTACCGACATGCAGCTCGGGGCACCGGCTATTTCAAAGGAGGGCCATGTCTTGTTAGTTGTGATCGCACATCACGCTCCTGAACGCTTAATTGTCTCCTTGAATGAGCAGGTGCCCTGTCTGGGAGGATGATTAGTGGACTGGATGTCCAGCAACCTTTGATGCCTGAACAGTGCTCCTGTACTCTCGGAGCATTAGCACCATAGTGACAGCTGCAAACAATCAAACAGTAAAGAGCAGGGCTTCACCACTGAGGACCCTCTCATGGCCAAAGGTTAAGTGGCTGGATGAGCGGAGGACAGCTGAACATTAGAGAGTTCATGTTGCTGGCAGAGGTCTGAGGGTTCCTGATCTGGCTGGGAATGAGAGTGGAAAGCGAGATTTGCCAGCACAACTGGCTTGCTGGTTGGCACTTTGAGAGAAGGTGGTAAGGGTGGGGGAATTGAGGGTCCCTGGATGGAAGACCTGATTGATTGTCAGTCTTTCTCCTTCTCCAATTCCTTCCATAGACAAACCTGTTTGCTGGAGTCGATCTCGTGGATGCTGCCCTTGCTGCACTTGTCATAGCCGAGGCGGGCATATGCCAAAGAAGGCAGCAAAACCAACACGTGCCGGAAGCAGCACCATGTGTGCAGGGACCGCCACGCACCCTGAAGACTCTGCCGCCCATCAGGCTGAGGAGGGGGCCAGAAGGGGAGATCAGTGACATGCCAAGGTGTAAAAGACTCGTTGATCCTTCCACGAGCTGACGGACATCATTTTCCGCAGAACACTGCATCTCAACAGAGAGACAGTGCAGCACATGTACCACACCCTCGCGGACATGGCACCCCATGGAGGAGGAGGACACCTACTCCCGGTGACTGTAAAGGGCACTGCAGCCATTAATTTTTACTCCACTAGGTCATTCCAGGTCTCTAGCGTGGACCAGTGTTGCATTTCACAATCTTCAGCCTACAGGTGCACCCGGGAGTGACGGACGCTCTGTGTGCCTGGGCATCCGACTACGTCACCTTCAGACAAGTCCCACCAAGATGCCCTGGCTGCAGGTTTCGCCACCATCACCGGGATGCCCCACATCCAGGGGGCCATCGATGGCACGGATGTCGCATTGCGAGCACTGGGGCATAAGGGAGAGCCTATATTAACAAGAAGGGGCTTCACTCCGAGTGTTCAGATCGTGTGTGACCACCACCCCAGGATCGTGTAGGTGTGTGCCCTGGGAGTGCACATAACAGCAACATCCTGGGCCACTCGGAGATCCATGTTGTCTTTGAGGACCACCTTAGTATGACCGGTTGGCTTGGGGGGGGACGGGCGGGGACGACGACACCTGCGGCGGGCGTGGGGGGGACAACAAGGGACACCTGCGGGGGGGGGGGGGGGGGGGGGGGGGCAAGGGATACCTGCGGGACGGGGGCGGGAGGGACAAGGGACACCTGCGGGGGGGGGGGAGGGGCACCTGGGGGGGGGGGCAAGGGACACCTGCTGAGAACATTGCTGATGAAGCCAGTGCAGAGGCCTGAGACCGAGGCAGAGACCCGACATACAGTGGCCCACATTGCCACCTGTGCTGTCGTTGAGCAGTGCATGAGGCTGCTCAAATGATTCTACATCTTCCTACATTGGACGGCGGTCCTCCTGGTCACGCTGCCCACACTCACTGCAGCTGCCACTGCCTCCCAGGCGGCATTACTCACCCTGCTGCTGGTTCTCCTTCCACCTCGGGGGAACAGGACATCCCATCATTCATCCACAGCATTGAGAAGCCTGGCCAGGTCGGCATCCCCAATACAAGGAGGTGGTCTGCGCACTACCATCCTCGTGTTTGACTGGGAGTGAGTGCTGAGGGAATATTTAAAAGCAGCTCCCCTTGTTAGCGGCGAGCAGATGAGGTGCAAGTTGGACAAATCAGATGGCGAGGGAGCCAGTTTCGGCATGACTCACGTGAGGGCTCATTTTTTTGCATTAAGTGCAGGTGGATACAGGTCATGATTTTGCCATTACACCTGATGCTAAACAACCCGCCAAACTCATCCAAAATGACATTTAGGGAGGGATTCTCTGGCTGCGCCTGCCCATCAACCGGAAATTCCCACCCGAGGTCAATGGACCATAACCTGGTCTGCCTCCCGCCCATGGCGATCCTGCGGTAGGTGGGGCAGAAGAACCGACCCATAGTCATGTCTTGGGTGAATTGTGCCCAATATTCCATTAATAAACATCTTTTTTTGGTGTCAAAAGTAGGCTTACATTAACACTGCGATGAAGTTACTGTGAAAATCCCCTAGTTGCCACAGTGCAGCGCCTGTTCAGGTACACTGGGAGCATTCAGAATGTCCGATTCACCTAACAAGCACATCTTTAAGAACCTGTGGGAGGAAACCGGAGCATCTGGAAGAAACCCATGCAGACACGGGGAGAACGTGCAGACTCCTCACAGACAGTGACCCAAGCCACTGTGCTACCGTGTGTCGTGTTGGGTGTTCTGGTCTCCAAACAGGTCAACATGGCTGGAGATGGTGTAACTCTATTTTATTAACAACTCAACTACAATAACATACTGTAACTTTGGGTATGTGCATTGCCAGCTTATCTGTGGACCCTGTCCTATCACTATCTAGGTGAGACACTCAGCACATGGTGAATGTCTGAGAGGCAGGCTGTGAGCTCTGTGCTCTGAGCTGGCTGCTGCTAGAATCAGCGGGAACTCTGGTGTCCCCTGTCTTTATAGTGCGTGTGCTTTCACTGGTGATTGGCTGCGATGTGTGTATGCTGGTTGGCCCTACTGTATGTCCGTCAGTGTGTGTGTGTGATTGCACCATGATATGCTGATATATATCATGACATCCCCCCTTTTCAAGAATATGTGCCTACGTGAGAATAAATAAAGTGTAGTGAGTGTGCCTGATCATGTGTGTGCATTATTTACATCAATATGTCCATGTGGCTATGCTATATACACGGGAAGGTGGCAGGTGCAGAGGAAAACTATGTTACACCAAGAACAAAACAAATGCTATTAACAAACGATAAAAAAACTCTTAAACAGTACGGCAGAACAAGTCAGTGAGTCCAATAGTGCAAAATTTATAAATTTGGGGTGGGCGATGAATTTGGGTTGACTGCCTCAAGGGTGGTTCAGGATCCACTGGCTGAGGAATGGGCCGGGCCACAGTCGAGTGAGGAGGAAGCTCAACAAAGTCCATGCCAGGGACAACAGGAGGGCATGGCACCGGTGCAGAATTTCGTAGCGAGCCTGGAACCAGACGAAGGGCACGCCGATTGCGGTGGCGAATGGAACCATCAGGCAAACTAACCAGGAACGAGCGGGGAGCCACCTGTCTAAGAACCTCAGTGGTTGCTGACCAGCCACCCTCCGGAATATGTATGCGGACATTATCTCCAGGTGCCAGGGCAGGAAGATCAGTCGCCCGAGCATCATGAGCCGCCTTGTGTTGCTCATGCTCTTGTTGCATCCATCGAAGTACCTGAGCATGGTCGAGGTCTGGGACGTGAATGGACGGCACAGTGCTCCTGAGGGTGCGACCCATAAGCAGTTGGGCCGGCGATAGGCCCGTGGACAGTGGGGCCGAGTGATAGGCCAGCAAGGCGAGGCAGAAATCAGATCCTGCATCAGCAGCCTTGCAGAGGAGCCTTTTTACAATGTGGACGTCCTTCTCTGCTTTGCCATTTGACTGAGGGTGCAGGGGACTGGACTGTGCAAAGTTTTATGCACGAGCGAAGGAAGACCATTCCTGACTCGCGAAGCAGGGGCCATTGTCTGACATCACGGTGAGCGGAATGCCATGGCGAGCAAAGGTCTCCTTACAGGCCCGGGTAACAGCCGATGACGTGGTGTCGTGCAGGCATATGAGCTCAGGATAGCTGGGAAAGTAGTCGATGATGATGATGTAGCCCCTGCCGAGTGCAGGTCCACGCCCACCTACGACCACGGGGACGTGACCAACTCATGGGGCTGAAGGGTCTCGTGTGGTTGTGCCGGCTGGAACCGCTGACAGGTGGGGCAATTGAGCACAGTGTTGGCAATGTCCTCATTTATTCCCGGCCAGTATACAGCCTCTCGGGCCCTCCGTCGGCACTTCTCAACGCCGAGATGGCCTTCGTGCAGCTGTTCTAAGACAAGCCAGTGCATGCTGTGTGGGATCACGATGCGGTCCAGCTTCAGGAGGACATCATCCATGACTGCCAAGTCGTCCCGAATGTTGTAAAACTGTGAGCATTGTCCCTTGAGCCACCCATCCATCATGTGGCGCATCACACGTTGCAGAAGGGGGTCAGCCGCAGTCTCACGGCGAATGTGGGCCAGGCGTTTGTCAGTGGCCAGCAGATTGGCAGAAGTGAAGGCTACATGTGCGTCGACTTGGTCAGCGAACCCCTCTGGGTCGGACGGAGTGTCGACTGCCCTGGACAGAGCGTCTGCTATGATCAGGTCCTTACCCGGGGTGTATACAAGTTGGAAGTCGTACTTCCGGAGTTTGAGCAGAATGCGCTGGAGGCGAGGGGTCATGTCATTAAGGTCCTTTTGGATGATGCCAACCAGCGGGCAATGGTCTGTCTCCACGGTGAACTGGGGAAGGCCATACACATAGTCGTGGAACTTGTCAGCACCAGTCAACGGGCCTAGGCACTCCTTCTCAATTTGCGCATAGCGCTACTCTGTGGGGGTCATGGCACGTGATGCATAGGTGACAGGGGCCCATGATGAGGCGTCATCTCATTGCAGGAGACCGCCCCAATGCCGGATTAGCTGGCGTCAGTCGAGATCTTTGTCTCCCTTGCAGGATCGAAGAACGCCAGTACCGGGGCGTGGTAAGCTTGACCTTGAGCTCCTCCCATTCACGCTGGTGGGTGGGAAGCCACTGGAATTCAGTTGTCTTCCTGACAAGGTGCCGGAGAGCTGTGGTGTGGGAAGCGAGGTTAGGGATGAATTTTCCCAGGAAGTTGACCATTCCTAGAAAGCGTAGCACCGCCTACTTGTCTGTCGGCTTCTGCATAGTCGTGATGGCTGCCACCTTGTCGGCATCCGGCCGCACACCCAACCGGGAGATGTGGTCTCCCAAGAACTTGAGCTCGGTTTGGCCAAAAGAACATTTGGCTCTGTTAAGGCGCAGGCCCTGGTGCCGTATCCGTTGAAAGACGCGTTGGAGGCGACTGATATGCTCCTGCGGTGTGGTAGACCAAATAATGATATCGTCCACATAGACGCGCACGCCTTCGATGCCCTCCATCATCTGTTGCATGATGCGATGGAAATCTTCAGAGGCCGATATGATTCCAAATGGCATCCTGTGGTAGCAGTATCTGCAAAATGGACTGTTGAAGGTACACAGCTTCCTGCTGGACTGATCCAATTGAATCTGCCAGAAGCACTTTGAGGCATCAAGCTTGGTGAATATTTTTGCCCGAGCCACCTCGCACGTGATCTCCTCACGTTTGGGTACAGGATAATGTTCCCTCATTATATTGCGATTTAAGTCTTTCGGGTCAATACAGATACGGAGCTCGCCGGAAGGCTTCTTTTTTTTTTTTTAAATAATTTTTATTAAAGGTTTTCATAAAATATCAATAACAAAATGAGAAAGAAAAAAGAACCCAACTGGGTTAAGTACAAAACACAATCTAAAAAAAGCAACCCCCCAAACCCCTCCGTGCCTAAATAATAAATTAACATTAACACCCCGACTTAAGACAACAGGTGTATACACCCCCTCAGACCCTTCCAGTGTAAATAACATAA
The DNA here is from genome assembly GCF_047496885.1 of Scyliorhinus torazame. Lineage (NCBI taxonomy): Eukaryota > Metazoa > Chordata > Chondrichthyes > Carcharhiniformes > Scyliorhinidae > Scyliorhinus > Scyliorhinus torazame. The sequence goes on along the minus strand of NC_092709.1, from coordinate 156,809,297 downwards.
ACAAAAATAAAGTAAACCCACCCCCCGAGCTGCTGCTGCCATTGACCAATGTCTATCGTTCTGCCAGGAAGTCTAAGAACGGTTGCCACCGCCTAAAGAACCCTTGTACCGACCCTCTCAAGGTGAATTTCACCCTCTCCAATTTAATGAACCCTGCCATATCGCTGATCCAGGATTCCACGCTTGGGGGCCTCGTATCTTTCCACTGAAGGACAATCCTTCGCCGGGCTACCAGGGACGCAAAGGCCAGAATTCCAGCCTCTTTCGCCTCCTGCACTCCCGGCTCCTCTGCTACCCCAAATATTGCGAGCCCCCAGCCCGGTTTGACCCTGGATCCTACCACCCTCGACACCGTCCTCGCTATGCCCTTCCAAAATTCCTCCAGCGCTGGGCATGCCCAGAACATATGGGTGTGATTTGCTGGGCTCCCTGAGCACCTAACAGGTGGTTCCCCCGTAATGGGGTCCACGCCGAGGCCCCAACTGTTTGAGGGCCGCCACCACCACCGGGCTCGTGGTATACCTCCTTGGAGGGAGCGGCAGCGGCACCGTTGCCAGCGCCCCCAGACCCGTACCCACACAGAACGCCGTCTCCAGCCTCTTCCATGCAGCCCCCTCCCCCTCCATCACCCACTTGCGCACCATTGTCGCATTGGCGGCCCAGTAGTACCCACAGAGGTTGGGCAGCGCCAGCCCCCCCCTATCTCTACTCCGCTCTAGGAACACCCTTCTCACCCTCTGAGTCCCTCGCGCCCACACAAACCCCATTATACTCCTGTTAACCCGCCTGAAAAAAGCCTTCGGGATAAACACGGGGAGGCACTAGAACAGGAACAAAAACCTTGGGAGCACCGTCATTTTGATTGACTGCACCCTACCCGCCAGGGACAGCGGCAACGCGTCCCACCTCTTGAACTCCTCCTCCATTTGCTCCACCAGCCTTGTAAAGTTAAGCCTATGCAGGGCCCCCCAGCTCCTGGCCACCTGGACCCCCAAATATCTGAAGCTCCTCTCCGCCCTTTTTAGTGGGAGCTCGCCAATCCACCTCTCCTGTTCCCCTAGCTGAACTACGAACAGCTCGCTCTTCCCCATATTGAGCTTGTACCCCGAAAAGTCCCCGAATTCCCTAAGGATCCTCATTACCTCTGGCATTCCTCCCACCGGGTCCGCCACATACAGCAGCAGGTCGTTCACATAAAGCGACACCCTATGCTCCTCCCCACCCCGCACCAACCCCTTCCAGTTCCTAGACTCTCTCAATGCCATAGCCAGGGGTTCAATCGCCAGTGCGAAGAGCAGGGGGGGACAGGGGACACCCCTGTCTCGTCCCTCGGTGCAACTGAAAGTACTCGGGCCTCCTCCTATTTGTGGCCACATTCGCCATCGGGACCTCATACAACAGCCTAACCCACCTGACAAACCCCTCCCCCAAACCTGAACCTCTTCAGCACCTCCCACAGGTACCCCCACTCTGCCCTATCGAAAGCTTTCTCAGCGTCCATTGCCACCACTATCTCCGCCTCCCCCACCCTCGCCGGCATCATGATAACGTTCAAAAGCCTCCGCACATTCGCGTTCAACTGTCTCCCCTTCACAAACCCCGTCTGATCTTCATGGATGATCTGCGGCATGGCACACAATCCTCAATCCTCGTGGCTAAGACCTTCGCCAGCACCTTGGCATCTACATTTAGCAAGGAAATCGGTCTGTAAGACCCACATTGCAGGGGATCCTTGTCCCGCTTCAGGATCAAGGAGATCAGTGCCCGGGACATCGTCGGGGGTAAAGCCCCCCCCTCCCTTGCCTCATTGAAGGTCCTAACTAACAGTGGGCCCAACAGGTCCATATATTTTTGATAGAACTCGACTGGGAAACCGGCTGGCCCCGGTGCCTTCCCCGCCTGCATGCTTCCTATCCCTTTGATCAGCTCCTCCAGCCCAATCGGGGCCCCTAGTCCCGCCACCAGTCCACTTCCACCTTTGGAAACCTCAATTGGTCCAGGAAACGGCCCATCCCTCCCTCCTCCCGTGGGGGCTCGGATCGGTACAATTCCTCGGAGAAGTCCCTGAAGACCCCATTGATGCCAACCCCACTCCGCACCACGCTCCCTCCCTTGTCCTTAACTCCCCCGATCTCCCTAGCTGCGTCCCGCTTCCGAAGCTGATGCGCCAGCATCCGGCTTGCCTTTTCCCCATACTCGTAGACCGCCCCCTGGGCCTTCCTCCACTGCACCTCTGCCTTCCTGGTGGTCACCAGGTCGAATTCGGCCTGGAGGCTGTGCCTCTTCCTCAACAATCCTTCCTCGGGTTCTTCCGCATACCTCCTGTCTACCCTCACCATCTCCCCCACCAGCCTCTCCCTCTCCCCCCGCTCCCTCCGCTCCTTGTGGGCCCTGATGGAGATCAGCTCTCCCCTCACCACCGCCTTCAGTGCCTCCCATACCATCCCCACTCGGACCTCCCCGTTGTCGTTGGTCTCCAAGTACCTCTCTATACTTCCTCGGACCCGCTCGCTCACCTCCTCGTCCGCCAACAGCCCCACCTCCAAGCGCCACAGCAGGCGCTGGTCCCTCTCCTCCCCCATCTCCAAGTCCACCCAATACGGGGCATGGTCCGAAATGGCTATTGTCGAATACTCGGTATCCTCTACTCTCGCTATCAGCGCCCTACTCAAAATGAAAAAGTCGATTCGAGAATAAGCCTTATGGACATGTGAGAAGAATGAAAATTCCCTAGCCCCCGGCCTTGCAAATCTCCAAGGGTCCACCCCTCCCATTTGGTCCACGAATCTCCTCAACACTCTAGCCGCCGCAGGCTTCCTACCCGTCCTAGACCTGGAGCGATCCAGTGCAGGATCCAACACCGTGTTAAAGTCTCTCCCCATTATCAGCCCCCCCACTTCCAAGTCTGGGATCCGACCCAACATACGCCGCATAAAACCCGCATCGTCCCAGTTCGGAGCGTACACATTGACCAGTACCACCCTCTCTCCCTGCAACTTACCACTTACCATTATGTACCTACCGCCATTATCTGCCACAATGCTCGACGCCTCGAATAACACCTCCTTTCCCACCAAGATCGCCACCCCTCGATTTTTGGCATCTAGCCCCGAATGAAACACCTGACCTACCCACCCTTTCCTCAGTCTTACCTGGTCTGCCACCTTCAGGTGTGTCTCCTGGAGCACAACCACATCCGCCTTGAGCCCATTCAGGTGCGCGAACACGCGGGCCCGCTTAACCGGCCCATTCAGTCCCCTTACATTCCAGGTTATCAGCCGGATCAGGGGGCTACCCGCCCCCCTCCCCCGCCGACTAGCCATGACCCCTCCTCGGCCAGCCATGCGCCCGCACCCCACACCCGGCCCGTTCCCCACAGCGGCATACCCCTGTCTCGACCCACCCCACTCGCTCCAGCTCCGCCTTGATCTTAGCAGCAGCAATTCAATTCTCTCTTCTCCCCCCCCCCCCCCACCCCCCCGCTAGGACCCATCCTAGCTGGTTTACACCCCCCCCATTGCACTTCCGCAAGTCAGCTGACTCCTGCTGACCCCGGCCACTCCCGCCTCCCCTTCGACTCCTCCCATTGTGTGGCACACCCTCCTCTCCCGCTCCCCATTCACAGGCTCTCCCCCTCCGTTCTAAGCGCAGGAAACAATCCTCGCTTCCCCGCCCCGGTCCCACCCCCCCCCCCCCCCAAGTCTTGGGCGCGGGAAAAAAAATCCCGCGCGCTCCACCTACCAGGCCCCGCCACCAACCAAGACAGTGCCCAACCCGCCCCATCCACCCTCCCCAACCCGAAAGAGAAAAACACAGAGAAAAAGAAACCCAAAACAATGCAGAGGCCCCCCCCCCCCCCGAACCAAAAATAGGCATAACATATCCACCACAGTCCCCAATCGCCCATCCCGACCCTCAGTCTGTGTCCAGCTTCTCGGCCTGAACAAAGGCCCACGCCTCCTCTGGAGACTCAAAATAATGGTGCCGGTCCTTGTAGGTAACCCACAGTCGCGCCGGCTGCAACATGCCAAACTTCACCCCCTTCCTGTGCAGCACCGCCTTCGCTCGATTGTACCCGGCCCTCCTCTTCGCCACCTCCGCACTCCAGTCCTGATATATCCGAACCTCTGCGTTCTCCCACCTGCTGCTTCTCTCCTTCTTGGCCCACCTGAGCACACACTCCCGATCGACGAACCGATGGAACCGCACCAGCACCGCCCGCGGAGGCTCGTTAGCCTTGGGCCTCCTCGCCAACACTCTATAGGCCCCTTCCAGCTCCAGGGGCCCCTGGAAGGACCCCGCTCCCATCAGCGAGTTTAACATGGTGACCACATAGGCCCCCACGTCCGGCCCCTCCAGCCCCTCCGGGAGGCCCAGAATCCGCAGATTCTTCCGCCTGGACCGATTCTCCATCTCCTCGAACCGCTCCTGCCATTTCTTGTGGAGCGCCTCATGCGCCTCCACCTTTACCGCCAGGACTAAGATCTCGTCCTCATTGTCAGAGATCTTTTGTTGTGCCTCTCGGATCGCCACCCCCTGGGCCGTGTGTGTCTCCAGCAGCTTATCAATAGAAGCCTTCATCGGCTCTAGCAGGTCCGTTTTAATCTCTCTGAGGCAGCGCTGGATACCCTCCTGTTGCTCCTCCGCCCACTGCCTCCATACTGCCTGGTCTCCGCCCGCCGCCATTTTGTCCTTCTTCCCTCCCTTCTTCTGGTCCACCACCACCTTTTTTGTCACCCCGCTCCTAGTTAAAGCCATATACTGACAGGGAGCTATTATTAACTCCTTCCCACACAGGGAAACGTCGAAGAAGTGCCCTTGGGGGCCAGAAAAGAGCCCAAAAGTCCGTTTTTGCAGGAGCCGCCGAATGTGCGACTTAGCTCTGCATAGCCGCAACCGGAAGTCTCGAGAGGGAATCCTTTTGGCAGTGTTCGCTTCACCAATCTACCCTAAAATGTCTGTGGAAACTCCTGAAAAAGGTCGAAGTGTCCGTTCCAGACGGGAGCTGCCGAATGCGCGGCCTACTCCTCTATGGCCGCCACCGGAAGCCTCGTCCCCGCTTCTTCAGTGGCCTTGGTGAGATCTTTTCACAGTGTTCCCTCTGCTGTTAGAATTCAACTTTGATAAAGGCCCTCAGGTCAGTTTGCAGCTTTAAGCTTGCCCTTCCCCCGCCTGCATGCTGGAAGAGGCTCTGTTTATCCTGCAGTTACAGCCAAATCTTTTACTGTTTCTGCCGGGTCTGGTAGCCAAAAGACATAAAATTCCTGAGCGACACTGTCAGGGGAATGTTGCAGTCTTCCTGCCACACCGGGAAATGTCAAACAAATGCCGTGGGGGCCCTGTAAAAGAGCCCAAAAGTCCGTTCCAAGCGGGAGCTACCGAATATGCGACCTAGCTCTGCATAGCCGCACCCGGAAGTGCCGGAAGGCTTCTTGACGCACACCATGGAGCTGACCCATGCAGTTGGCTCCGTCACCCGGGAAAGCAATCCTTGGTCCTGAAGGTCCTGCAGCTGCTGCTTGAGGCGGTCCTTGAGGGGTGCTGGGACTCTGCGAGGTGCATGAACTACCAGGGTGGCATCCTGTTTGAGCAGGATTTTGTATGCGTAGGGCAGTGTACCCATGCCCTCGAAAGCATCCTGGTTGTGAGGGAGGATTGAGTTTAGTTGCGCCCTGAATTCAGCATCTTGGAAGTCAGACGTGCCTTCTGGAGAGAGAGAGAGAGTACTCGCTGATCGAGGTGGAGGGGTTTGCACGCCTGTGCACCTAGCAGAGAGTCCTTTTGAAGAGCCCACGATCTCGAAGGGTAGGATGGCTTTACCCGAGTTGTGCGCCACTTCGAGTTGGCACGACCCTGTGGCGGGGATGACGTTGCCATTATAGTCGACCAGTTGACAGATGGATGGAAGAATTGCTGGTTTGACCCTCAGGGTTTGAAATGCTGACCATGCGAGGAGATCTGCGGAAGCGCCAGTGTCCAGGCGGAATGTGATCTGGGATCGGTTGACCGTCAGGGTGGCACACTACTCGTCCGGATCAATGCTGTGCACTGACAGCGGCTGGTGCGTTCGACTCAGGGACAGCTTGTTCTTGTTGATGACAGCAATGCGGAAAGGTTCCCTGTCCTCAGTATCACTGGTCTGTATGATGTCAGGATCGGACTCGGTGAACGTGGGTAGAATTGCCCGAACATTTCTGCGAGGCTGGTTAAACTGTTGCGCGTTAGCAGGCTGAGGTGCTCGACAGCAGGCAGCATAGTGGCCAAGTCTGCCACAGCGTAGGCATTGCCGCGCTTTGGCCGGACATTGGCGCTTGAAATGGGCGGAGCCACAGTTGCCGCACGTCATGACATCAGTGCATTCGTTGCACCACCGCCGCGCATACGTGGTGCGGTCTTGCGTAGTGCGTGCCTGCGCATCACGTTCCTCCGCGTCAACGTCCCCTCTTTTGGCACATACAAGCGCGGGAGGCCTCGGAAAGCACGCAAAATGGCCGCCCTCCTCCGGGCCGCGGGCCGGGGAGTACTCGATCGTCTGGACCCGCTCCGCCTCGTGGGGCCCCTGCCGCGCCGTTTCAGCCGCCTGGATGTGAGTACCAGCTGGTGCCGTTCTCCTGCAGGATGCAGGTCTCGATGGCCGTCGCTAGGGTGAGTTGCTTGATTTTAAGGAGCTGCTGGCGCAGGGTGTCCGACATGACCCCGAAAACTATCTGGTCGCGTATCATGGAGTCAGAGGTGGGCCCATAGCTGTAGGACTGCGCGAGGATGCAGAAGTGCGTTAAATAAGACTGGAAAGGCTCGTCCTTACCCTGCAGGCGCTGCTGGATTAAGTACCTTTCGAAGCTTTTGTTGACTTCAACGCTGAAGTGTTCATCAAATTTTAGGAGCACCGTCTTGTATTTGGTTTTGTCCTCTACGTCCGCGAATGTCAGGGAGTTAAAGATGTGGATGGCGTGTTGCCCTGCTGTGGAGAGAAGAAGGGCAATCTTCCTAGTGTCCGATGCATTCTCCCTGTCTGTGGCCTCTAGGAAGAGCTACTTGGAGGAACCTCCTGATTGAAAGGATACAATTCTTCAAGAACACCCGACAGCAAGAGAAAGTCCACAAAAGGAACCTGAGAAAGGAATACCGGCAATCTCGAGTCTGAGGACCAATCCAACCTCCTGGAAGCACTGTCAAGTGTACGGTGGGAGATGCAGCTCTAGGATCGGGCTCATCAGCCACGCAAAGACCCACAGAACCCATAACCAGTGACACAGAGTTTCTTAGGTGGACAATCATCCTTGCTAGCTAGCGAGGGATCACTAATGAAGAAGATCATTTACTGTATGCATCTTCTTGATGGGCAGTGTGAAATTTAAAAGTTCACATTTATGATACTCTCAGTTGGCAAGTTCCCAATATTAGCCAGGTTACGTTGAGAGACACAGTGGAGAACAGATAATTGTCAGGTAAAAATAGAAAATATGAGGACAAACAATCCACAGCTCTTGCCGTGTGCAGCTTGCAGTGTGTAGCCAAGGGCAAACACATAAAAGAAGAAATAAGTCCAATGGTTTAACTAAAATATCCTTGATAATTGCTTGAATTTCTGTGATTTATATTTTTACACTTTCAAAATTATCACTCCTCATTCACAATTCATTTATATATAAAATGTAACTCCACAATGGCGCAAAAATTTCAGTTGGGTACATGCAGCATCACCTGTTTCTCCTGGCATAGAATGAGAAAGGTGCTTTCAAAATTAGCAAGGTGCAAGAAATATACAAATGAGTTTGGCAGAAAATACATTTTCCATCTGTGCACACATTTGGAGTGAATGGCAACAGCCAGGAAGGAAATGAAGGGGTATAACGCAATTGGCACATATATGAAAACTAGTCTCAGGAAAGCTACCAATGAGAGGGTTTGCAACAGGGAGAATCAGCAGTGATTGAAAGGGTCAAGGAATGGGAGAGGCCATTCCAAACTGACACTGATTGGGTGACATGACCCTACATCAGACCTGGTGCAAAAAGATAATAAAACCAAACTCCTGATGCTAAACGCAAATATTGACTGACTGACATTAAAGTGCAATAAATTTAAAGTACCCAATTCATTTTTTATCCAATTAAGGGACAATTTAGTGTGGCCAGATCCACCTACCCTGCATATCTTTGGGTTGTGGGGGTAAGGCCCACGCAGACACGGGGTGAATGCGCTAACTCCACATGGGCAGTGACCCGGGGCCAGAATCAAAGTGCTGAGTGCAACAATTTACTGTACACTGAATTGAAAGAAGTACATGTAAATCTTGCTTAACTTGCAAAGAGTGTTTGGAGCTTTGAACGGTGAGGAGAGAGGAGAACAAAGGGCCGGTGTTCCATCTCCTGCGTTTGCATTGGAGAGGTGTTGTGGGAAGGAAGCAGGTTGTTGGGGGTGATTCGAAAGTGGATGAGGGTATCAAAGAGAGAATGGTCCCTTTGGAATGCAGAAAGGAGAGATGAGGGAAGAACTTATGTGAGAGGAAGATGTGTTTGATGGTGGCATCACCCTGGAGGTGGCAGAAATAGCAGAAAATGTCCCGTTGAATATGAAGGCTATTGGGATGGAAGGTGAGGACAAGGGAGGAACCCAGGAATTCTTGGCTTGGTCATTGTCTGTCCGGAGTCTGCATGTTCTCCCGTGTCTGCGTGGGTTTCCTCTGGGTGCTTCGCTTTCCTCCCACAAGTCCCAAAAGAAGTGCTGTTAGGTGAATTGGACATACTGAATCCTCCCTCAGTGTACCCTAACAGGCACTGGAGTATGGCGACTAGGGGATTTTAAAAGTAACTTCATTGCAGTGTTAATGTATGCCTACTTGTGACACTAATAAAGATTATTATTATGTATAAGTCTGAGTCTCTTGAAGCTCTGCTGCTAAGTCTTTTTTAAGAAATACATTCATATGTGAACATCGCTGGCAAGACAGGTATTTATTGCCCATTCCTAATTTCCCTTGAGGAGATGGTGGCGACCTTCTGGAATCACTGCAGTCCACATAATATAGATTCATCCACAGTACTTTGGAAAGGGAGTTCCAGGATTTTGACCCAGTGATGAGGAAGGAAGTCAAAATGGTGCGTGATTTGGATGAGAGCTTGCAGGTGGTGATGTTCCTAAACACCTCTTGCCTTTTTCCTTCTAAGTGGTAGAGGTCACAAGCTTAAGAAGGTACTGTTGAAGGAACATTGGCAGTTTTCTGCATCATGTAGATGATGCAAACTGCTGCCACTGTGCGCTGGTGATAAAGGGAGTGAATGTTTAAAGTGATGGATGGCGTGCTTTGTTCTGGATGGTGTCAGGTTTCTTGAGTATTGTGGGAGCTGCACCTATCAAGAGGTGTTTTCATAGAATTGCTACTGTGCAGAAGAAGACCATTTGGCCTATTGGATCTGCAGCGACCCCCTGAAAGAGCACCCTATCTTGGCCCACTCTCCCATTACCCTACCTAACCTTTTGGACACTAAGGGACAATTTAGAATATCCAATCCACCAAACTTGCACATCTTTGGATTGTGGGAGGGAACCAGAGCACCCGGAGGAAACTCGTGGACACGGGGCCAATGTGCAAAACTTCACACAGGTCACAATTGAACCTGGGTCCCTGGCACTGTGAGGTAGCAGTGCTAATCACTGTGCCACCATGCCACCCCACGGATATCACACTCCTGGCTTGTGCCTTGTAGATGTTGAGCAGGCTTTGGGGAGTCAGGCGATGAGTCACTCACCACAGAATTCCAAGCTTCCTGACCTGCTTTTGTAGCCACTGTATATATATGGTTGCTGCAGTTAAGGTTCTGGTCCATGATATCCCCCAGTTTTCAACTATGGTAATGATGTTGAATGTCAAGGGGAGATGTTTGGAGATGACCATTGTTTGACACTTGTGTGGCATGAATGTTATGCCACACCTAGAAAGCCAATCCTCTGCCTGATTACCCTGTGACTCTGTGTTGTGGTATATACTCCTTGCAGGAGCTCTGTGTTCATCCCTCAGTCCTGCGGGGTGGCAGGTGGTGCTGTGCTGCTGTTGGTGCTGCTTCCCTTGTCATCAGAGGTCTTCAATTATGTATCTAGTTGCTTTTTAAAAGTTCCCCTAGAAACTGATTCTACTTTCAGGTTGTGCATTCTAGGCTTTAAAGCCCTCTATGTGTGGAGAAAATTCTCATTTTCCCTTTTCCAGTTATTCTAAATCTATGACACGCTTGCCAGTGGAAGCAGTTTCCTGCAATGTGTTCTGTCTAAAACCTGTCTGAATTTTGAATACTCTATTCAGTCTCCTCTTAGCCTCCTCAGCTCAAAGGAGAACAATCCCAGCTACTCCATATAACCAAGGTTCACATCCTTAATTGAGCTGCAGCTAATTTTCTGTATTGTCTCCCAGATGGAGAACCTAGAAATAAAGAAGGTGCGGGGGTGTGGGGATGAAACATTAATGTACGTTTTCAGCCTCTTTCTCCTGTATGGTCCACAGCAATATGCTTCAAGTAAATATGAGGCAGTTAAGTGCAAGGAACAATTTCTGTTGCCTAGATGAGCAAGCAATACAATACATAGAGCAGCAATCTGAGTTTCCCTTGCTCATACCACCCAACATAACCCGGCAACTGCATTATTTTTTACATAATCATCGTTTACCACAAACTGGTACTTCGTGTATGGAAAAACCTTTTGGACTGCCAACTCCTTTTAACTTCCTTTTGAGATATTTCCTGTCTTATGATTACATTGCTTAGTTTATTTCAAAGCATCTATTCTATGGCCTACAGTTCTTCATGAATCACCAAATTCCAATTGATACTCAAGCATTTGAAGAGAAACAGAACCCCTTTGTTCGTATTCCATGTTTCATCTTTCCTTTTGTTTCTCAGGCAACCTGCTGGAACATCAACAACTCTCAGTTACTATCGTTCACTATGGTTATTACAGTTCATTATGGCTATTCTCCACTCTCCAACCTGCCCAACTTATATCAGAGGTGAACCTGGAGGCGGTGGGGGGGTGGGGGAAGAAGCCATGAATGATGATGTATACCTAAAATTGTAAGACTCTACTCCAACATAAAAACTTAAGCAGGAATGGACTAACGGGCCTGTCCCCCATTCAACATGATAAGAGCTGAACTTCAACTCTACGCTGCAGCCTGCTCTCCATATTCATCAATTCCCTGGGAGACAAAAAATGTGTCTATCTCAGCCTCCAATATATTCAACGTTTAAGAATTCCATAGATTCACAACCATTTGAGTAAAGAAATTTATCCTCATCTTAGCCCTAAAGGATTGTCTCCTTCTCCTGAGACTGCCCATGTGTTCTAGGTTGCCCAGCCAGACACCTCTCAATCTCTACCCTGTCAAGCACCTCAGAATCTTGTATGTTTCACTGAGATCACCCCTCAGTCTTCTAAGCTCCAGAGAAGCTGGACCCAATTTACTCAGCACTTGTCACAAGACAACCCTCTCATTCCAGGAACCAGTCTCGTGAACCTTTGCTGTACTGCCTCCAATGTAAGAATATCCTTCCTCGAATGCAGAGACCAAATTTGTACACCGTTTTCCAGGTCTGCTCTCACCAAGATTTCTTTATTTTTGTACTCTAATCTCCTTCCAGTAAAGCCAAACATGCCATTTGCCTTCCTAATTGCTTGCTGCACCTGTATGCTCACCTCCTGTGTTCCTCATACGCCCAAGTCTTGTTCAACTAGAGGGTAGATCAGACTATCGGACACGCATAGCACCCTGATTTACAGCATCTTGCTTTTTCACCATTAAAATCAGGTGTGTTGAAAATATGCATGCTGACCATACCTCCATTTGATTACATTGGATGACATGGGGATACAGAAACAGGCCATTCAGCCCAACCAGTCTTTATGCTCCACCTAAGCCTCCTACCTGTTTTCCTCAGAATATATTTCCATAATTCCCTTTCCCTTATGTGCTAATCCATCTTCTCCTTAAATACATCTAGATTATTCCCTTCCACCACTCTCTGTGGTAGCAAAAGCCACATTCACATCAGGGTTTGGTAAAATAATTTTCTTCTGAATCCCCTATTGGATTTCTAGGTGACTATTTTATGTTGATGGCCTCGATTTATGGTCATTGTCACAAGAGCAAACATTTTCTCTGTATCCACTCCATCAAAATCTTCCATAATTCCAAATACCTTGATGGTGTCACCCTTCATTTTTTTTTCCCCCACCCCCAAGAGAAAAGGACACCCAGTCTGTCAATTCTTTTCTGATATGTTTGTCCACACTTTTCTGGTATCCTCCTTGTAAATCTTCACTGCACCCTCTCCAGTGTCTGTATGTCCTTTCTATAACATGGCACCCAGAACTGCACGTATTGCTCTTAAGTGTGTTCTCAGCAAGGTTTGATACAGGTTTAACATAGCTTCACTAGAAATAAAGCCTAGTGCTTGTTTTGCTTTTTTGTATGGCCTTGCTAACCTGTGGCGCAAAATGTATTTTGATGTATTTTTACCCTGAGATTCTTTTTTTAACTCCAACCTGGATTCGCATTTTCCAAGTAATAAGAAACCTCCTTACTCTTCCTATCAAAATGTACTACCTCATATTTATCTGTGTTGAAATTCATTTGCCAGAGTCGAGATGAGGAAACAGTTTTTCCACACAGCGGATTTCTATGATCTGGAATGCACTGCCTGAAAGAGTGGTGGAGGCAGATTCAAGAGTAACATTCAAAAGAGAAATGGATAAATACTTGAAAGGAAGAATATACAGGGGATTATGCAGAAAGATCAAGTTAAAAATTAGCTTCACCAAAGAACTGGCACAGGCATAATGGACAGAATGGCTTCCTTCTGTGTTGTGTTATTCGATGATTCTATGACAACAATGGCTAGTAAAGGACTCTGGTAGCTGTAAAGTGCATGGAGATATGCTGATATTGTGAAAAATGTTACACAAATACAAGTCTCTCCCTTTTTCTATCTTTCCGTCTTTCTTCGTGGAAAGAAAGACTAGTCCAGCGAGGTAAAGAATCACAATTCTAATTACTTTCATTTACTGTGCACCAATAGATTTCCTCAAAGCATTTGTTTTTGTAAACTAATACACACATCATTCATTTGGAGCTGGGTAGTCATAAACAACCTGCACATGATGTAGGTTGAGATCATTCATGCAGCTGAACAGCAGCCGCTTAATTTTTACCGATTGAGTTATCAACGCTGCCTTGAATAAAATTACTCTCCTGCACCATTGGGGGATTGGTCTACGATGTCTGTGAAAATGAATGGGTAGCATTTATTTCATAAATAAAAGCACGCTTTTTATTTGAAGTATTCTGTTTTATTTTCCCTCTGAAGTTCATAACTTAATACAAAGTTAAAGCATTTCTCTGCTAGGCAGTTTTTCCGATGTAAGAATTTTATTAATAATAGTGTGGAATTAGAACCCAGAAATTACATAATTCGGGGCATAATTGTGCCATATTTCTGATGGGAGAGGTTGTAATTTGGGCAAAATCTTGATATCTGCCTGTCTAAAGTTCCACAGCAAAGTACACTCCAGGGGATGGGTGCTTCTTCTCCCTATCCCTGTTATATTGGGTCATGTCTGGGGGCTTTCCTGGATTTCTCAGGGAATTCCTGCCTAAAGTGCCCTAATAGTCACAGTTGAGGCCAAGTGTAGATCCTGTTCTAGGATGTTTTAAGATGTGTGGTGAGTCCAGCATTAACAAACAGCTGCTAGTCAATCCCTAGAAAATTCATTATTGTTGAAAAGAAAGTCCATTGTTCCTCAAGGAAAGGGTAAAAAAATTGCACTCCTTTCACTTCTGGCCTCAGGTCTTCCTTATCAGAGTGGCAGGGCGCTGCTACAAAATCTGGCCTTTACATGATGAGGATGCCTGCATCAATTATGTAAATGACCCTGACCCTAGTATTTTAGATAGGGTCACCAGAGATGCAAAGTATCATCAGGTGGAAGACCCGCCACGCCGCACATCTGCCAAATGGGTCTGCAAAATTTCTATCTTCCAATCAACAAATTGGTTGAATTGATTCAAATGTACCATTTTTGGAGTTATTATGTTGAGGTTAATCTCTGCTGTGGTTTTCAAGAGTTAAATTAAGGCTAGGCATGTTTAATATGATTTGAAGATAATGCTCTTACTAAAATATTCTGGTCTCCATGGATACACTCTACCACTGGCAGGCATAATTTGCAATGAATAATTCCAGTCTATGTGAGAAGTATAGGAACAAATAAAGTCACATCATTACACTTCCATCATTAATTCAGGCTGTGCATATCTAACTCGGTGAAATTTGTTGATGATTTCATTTGATTTGCTATTTATGTTATAGATCTTGTTTATGCTGTTGAAAAAAGATCGTCGATCTAATAATAAACGCACAATTTGCTTCAGCCTGCCCCACAAAAATGTCTGCAATGGCATAAACAAAATACTGTCTGGGAATCTATTGCAGCTAATAGTTTAGATGTTGCGATCTGTAGCATGCTCATTCAACAGATCTGATTGTGTTTCTACTGTCCTAGTTGTTACATTTAGTTCAATAGGTGACTAGTTTTTACATTCCAGCAATATCTCCATAGGAATCAGAATAGACCGTTCAACCCCTTAAGCCTGTTCTCTATTTTAATCAGATCCTGGGGGATCTGTACCTCAACTCCATTTACAAGCCTTTGATATATCCCTTGATGCTCTTACCTAACAACAATCTATCAATCTTAGTCTCTAAAATTTTAATTGACCCAAATTCCTCTCCCTTCTGGGAAAGAGAGTTCCAGATTTTCACTACCTTTTAACGTGAGAAAGTGCTATTTTATTTCACTCCTAAATTGCTTAGCCATAATTTTAAGATTGTGGCCTCTTGATCTGGATTCTGATGACCAGAGTAATTGTTTCTCTGTAAATATCCCACCACCATCAAATAACCTGGCAACTGTCTAAATTCATGCAACCTGTGCTTATACTAACCTTTTAAGCCCTGGTATCATTTTAGTGAATCTGTGCTGTAACTTCTCCAAATGTCCCTCCTAAGTGTAAACATAGAACATAGAATATACAGTACAGAAGGAGGCCATTCGGCCCATAGAGTCTACACCGAGCCACTTAAGCCCTCACTCCCACCCTATCCCCGTAACCAATAAGCCCTCCCAACCATTTTGGATACTAAGGGCAATTTAGCATGGCCAATCCACCTAACCTGCACGTCTTTGAACTGTGGGAGGTAACCGGAGCACCCGGAGGAAACCCACGCAGACACTGGGAGAACGTGCAGACTCCGCACAGACAGTGACCCAGCGGGGAATCGAACCTGGGACCATGGCGCTGTGAAGCCACAGTGCTATCAACTTGTGCTACCGTGCTGCCCACCTTGGGCGGGATTTTACATTGGCGGAAAATGGCTTCTGACGCTGAGATCGCGGCAGGCGCAGGTTTGATGCTGAATCCCGATGCTCCGCCTCCTCAAATGGTATCATACTGCGCTTGGTTGAAACACCGTTGGCATCTCACTAGTGGGCCCATCGCGATTCTCTGCCCCTGATGGGCCGAGTTCCCTACAGCGCGGTACACGTGTGCTCTCACAAATTGTGAACCTGCCGTGGTAGCTGCTGAGAGAGAGGGGGCGTGCAGACAGTGTCCAACACCGCCATACTTCGCCAACAGCCGTGCAACTGGCCAGGGGGCTTCTGCCATGGCTGGAGAAAATAGTGGGGGTGGCCAGGAGGTGGGCTGTGGGGTCGGGTTGGACGGGTACGCAACACCATTACCACAGCCGGCAAGGCAGCCATGTGGCTGCGCATGCCACTGACAGCCCATTCTCAACCTGGTGCCCTGGGTCACATAGGTGACCCCCCCACCCCCCGGCCAGGGAACCCCCCTGGGTGGCCTCTGGTCCCAGCCGACCCATCAGCTGTATGGGCACTCCAGCACAACCTGTCCCATCTTGTTGGCCGCGATCGGTCTGTGTGTGGGGGTGTATAGTTTAAGTGGCTCCAGCTTGTTAGCTCTGCGAGTGTCCATCACGGACCCGGTGATTCCCGCACCATTTTTTGTGTGTTTTGCTGGTGTTCCACGCAGCGCCAGTCTTAGCCCCTCACCGGTAGCAGAATCGGTGCAGGTGTGGCGATGATTTTTCCAATGTGAAACTCCACGGATTCTCTGTTGGTATCAGCACTTAGACTCAGAAATAGATAACCCACCCCATGATTCTAGTACAGATTTCTGGGGAACAACATTTTGTTATATTCCACCAATTACTCTGTGTCTCCTACCACTCAGCCAACTACAAACCCATGTCACAAGGTTAAATCTATTTCCATGCGCTTTCATTTACATTAATAACTCCTTGTGCACAATCTTTTTAAATACCTCCGGAAGTCCACTGAGACAACATTGCTATGAATGTGAGGTTTTATAGAACATGACTATCTCTTTAATTCCAGCTAAAGTGGAATAGCAAAGGGGATCATTTTATCTGTTTTAAATTCTGCCCGACAACAAGCCTGGGTTTTTTGACTACGATGGAGGCAGGAAGGTCAAGTTTAAAATTACTGGGAGTGAAGTGTAAAACGTTTGCACGTAAAAACAACAGCAAAGGGCTGCCGGGCTACCTATGAATAGAATTTCAGTCTCTAGATGTTTTGGGCAAAAAAAGAGAAAGAGTGAGAGACAGAGAGATGGGGTTCACAGAGCAAGAGAGATAAAGTTTAGTATGTAGTTAGCAGTGAGGAGAGTGTGTCCCTTCTGTGAACTACCAAGCAGGAATATGTGAGGAAGGATGGTCTCTGGTCAAAGGGACACATTCCAAGATTCATCTTGATGTGACTGGGGGTTAAAAAATCATTGGATTGGGCCTTATTGGTGGTACTTTGTTCAGGACCTCTCTGGGAAACTAAGAGAAGCACCTTTTGTCGGTCAATAAATGTTACAACCCTGAAAAACAGGGAGAAGCAAACCCATTGGAAGCTAAGAGTAATGTTGGTTCAGTTCCTGTAAAAACTGAATTTCTGCAGGTAGTGGCCAGTGTAGTATAACTGCGCAGTGGAGTCTTTTGTTGTGTTAAAAGGTTCAAAGGAAATATCTTTATTGTAGTTTAAAGCATTAGTTGTCTACTAAACAATGCTTAATCAATGTTGCTTTTAGTTCATGTGTTATAGTAAAAGTTTAAATCTTTAAGTCTTGTTCAATGATCCTTGCAGTTAGTTACTGGGAATTTAATACTCTTGTTTAAATAATCTAGACCAGCACGGTGGCGCAAGTGGTTAGCATGGTTGCCTCACGGCGCCGAGGTCCCAAGTTCGATCCCGGCTCTGGGTCACTGTCCGTGTGGAGTTTGCACATTCTCCCGTGTTTGCGTGGGTTTCGCCCCCACATCCCAAAAGATGTGTGGGATAGGTGGATTGGCCACGCGAAATTGACCCTTAATTGGAAAAAATAAATTGGATACTCTAAATTATTTTTTTTTAAATACTCTTGTTTAAATAATCAGCCTCTACAAGGATCGTAACAACATCCATAGATACTTCCTTATTCATCATGCCTATGACCTCCTCAAAAAAAGTAAATTAACCAGTTAAAACCTACCCTTCAAAAATCCATGCTGACTTTGATCAGTTCATATTATCTAAGTGTTCAGCCAATCTATGATTTTGTAGAATCATAAAGTGCTTAAGGAAACCATTGCACCCGTGTTGGCTCTTGAAAAATCAGTTCAATTAGTCCCACTCCCCTGCTGAGTGAGACTGATTCAATAGTTAAGAGGCACCAAGGCTCAGAGTGTTAAATAATAAGAACAAACTTGTTTAATGAGCCTGTATTGACGTGGCAGGTATTCCTTATAGATCAAAAGATAAAGATGATCTAATTGAGATATTTAAGATGATTAAAGGACTTGATAAGGTAGATAGACACAAACTTTATTTTATTGGGGGGAGTCCAGACCAATAGAGCATAACCTTAAAACTAGAACTAGGCTGCTCAGAGTGACGTCAGGAAGATTACGGCCGTTCCCGCTGGCGGGGTTTTCCGTTCATCCCGATGGTGAACCACCACAGTGGGTTTCTCGGTGGTGGGTGTGCATACAGCGGGAAGCCCCATTGACAGCAGTGGGACCAGAAGATGTTGCCATCGACCAATGGCGGTCCGCCTCCACCGCTGCGAAACATTCTGCAGCAGCACATGGAAAATCCTGCTACACCTCTTCCCACAAGGGGTAATGGAAATCAAGATTTCTATCCCCAATAAGCTATCAATTGAAAGGTCAAAACACATATCGATAGATAGTTGTTAGGTAAAGGCTATGAACCAAGCAGATAAATAGAACTAAAATGTAGATTACCCATGATCTAACTGAAAGGGTGAAGCAGGCTTGAGGGGCTGAATGGTCTATTCCCATTCCAATGTTTCATAAGAACATAAGAACTAGGAGCAGGAGTAGGCCATCTGGCCCCTCGAGCCTGCTCCGCCATTCAATGAGATCATGGCTGATCTTTTCTGGACTCAGCTCCACTTTCCGGCCCGAACACCATAACCCTTAATCCCTTTATTCTTCAAAAAACTATCTATCTTTATCTTAAAAACATTTAATGAAGGAGCCTCTACTGCTTCACTGGGCAAGGAATTCCATAGATTCACAACCCATTGGGTGAAGAAGTTCCTCCTAAACTCAGTCCTAAATCTACTTCCCTTATTTTGAGGCTATGCCCCCTAGTTCTGCTTTCACCCGCCAGTGGAAACAACCTGCCCGCATCTATCCTATCTATTCCCTTCATAATCTTATATGTTTCTATAAGATCCCCCCTCATCCTTCTAAATTCCAACGAGTACAGTCCCAGTCTACTCAACCTCTCCTCGTAATCCAACCCCTTCAGCTCTGGGATTAACTAGTGAATCTCCTCTGCACACCCTCCAGTGCCAGTACGTCCTTTCTCAAGTAAGGAGACCAAAACTGAACACAAGACTCCAGGTGTGGCCTCACTAACACCTTATACAATTGCAGCATAACCTCCCTAGTCTTAAACTCCATCCCTCTAGCAATGAAGGACAAAATTCCATTTGCCTTCTTAATCACCTGTTGCACCTGAAAACCAACTTTCTGCGACTCATGCACTAGCACACCCAGATCTCTCTGCACAGCAGCATGTTTTAATTTTTTATCATTTAAATAATAGTCCCTTTTGCCGTTATTCTTACCAAAATGGATAACCTCACATTTGTCAACATTGTATTCCATCTGCCAGACCCTAGCCCATTTACTGTCCAAATCCCTCTGCAGACTTCCAGTATCCTCTGCACTTTTTGCTTTACCACTTATCTTAGTGTCGTCTGCAAACTTGGACACATTGCCCTTGGTCCCCAACTCAAAATCATCTATGTAAATTGTGAACAGTTGTGGGCCCAACACTGATCCCTGAGGGACACCACTAGCTACTGATTGCCAACCAGAGAAACACCCATTAATCCCCACTCTTTGCTTTCTATTAATTAACCAATCCTCTATCCATGCTCCTACTTTCCCCTTAATGCCATGCATCTTTATCTTATGCAACAACCTTTTGTGTGGCACCTTGTCAAAGGCTTTCTGGAAATCCAGATATACCACATCCATTGGCTCCCCGTTATCTACCGCACTGTTAATGTCCTCAAAAAATTCCACTAAATTAGTTAGGCACGACCTGCCCTTTATGAACCCATGCTGGGACAATTTCCATCCAGATGCCTCGCTATTTCTTCCTTGATGATAGATTCCAGCATCTTCCCTACTACCGAAGTTAAGCTCACTGGCCTATAATTACCCACTTTCTGCCTACCTCCTTTTTTAAACAGTGGTGTCACGTTTGCTAATTTCCAATCCGCCGGGACCACCCCAGAGTCTAGTGAATTTTGGTAAATTATCACTAGTGCATTTGCAATTTCCCTAGCCATCTCTTTTAGCACTCTGGGATGCATTCCATCAGGGTCAGGAGACTTGTCTACCTTTAGCCCCATTAGCTTGCCCATCACTACCTCCTTGGTGATATCAATCCTCTCAAGGTCCTCACCTGTCATAGCCTCATTTCCATCAGTCACTGGCATGTTATTTGTGTCTTCCACTGTGAAGACCGACCCAAAAAACCTGTTCAGTTCCTCAGCCATTTCCTCATCTCCCATTATTAAATCTCCCTTCTCATGCTCTAAAGGACCAATATTTACCTTAGCCACTCTTTTTTGTTTTATGTATTTGTAGAAACTTTTACTATCTGTTTTTATATTCTGAGCAAGTTTACTCTCATAATCTATCTTACTCTTCTTTATAGCTTTTTTAATAGCTTTCTGTTGCCCCCTAAAGATTTCCCAGTCCTCTAGTCTCCCACTGATCTTTGCTACTTTGTACGTTTTTTCCTTCAATTTGATACTCTCCCTTATTTCCTTCGATATCCACGGCCGATTTTCCCTCTTTTTACCGTCCTTCCTTTTTGTTGGTATAAACCTTTGCTGGGCACTGTGAAAAATCACTTGGAAGGTTCTCCACTGTTCCTCAACTGTTTCACCATAAAGTCTTTGCTCCCAGTCTACCTTAACTAGTTCTTCTCTCATCCCATTGTAATCTCCTTTGTTTAAGCACAAAACACTAGTGCTTGATTTTACCTTCCCACCCTCCATCTGTATTTTAAATTCCACCATATAGCTCTTTCATAGCTCTTTACCCACTGCTCTCCAAATCTTTCCTTCCTCCGTATTCAATTCCATCTTGAAAGTTCCTATTGCAGATGCTTCAATCGTCTTTTCAAATTAGTACATTCCAAATCATAACAACACACGGCATTAAAAAAATCTTCTGACCTCTTTCTGGTTCTCTTGTCAATTATCTTAACTCTGTGTTCTCTACTAACCAGCCCATATGGCAATAGAAATAACTTAGCCCTATCTACTCAATCAAATCCTCTCAGAAATTTGAACACCTCCCTTAAATCTCCTACTAACCTCTAAGAAAAACAATCACGGGTTTTCTAATCTCTCTCTGCATAACCACGTAATTGAAGTCCTTCATCCCAGGTACCATTCTGATAAATCACCTCTGCACCCTCTCAAAATTCTTAACATCCTTCCTAAAGTGCAATATGATAGAAACTAAACTGTCTCTGATGATAGATTCTTTACAACTGACTTTAAACTGACAGGTCTGTAATTTACTAGTTTCTTCCTTTCTCCCGTTTTAAATAATGGAATTACTTTTTCAATTTCCAATCCAAATACACAATTCCTGAATCTAGGGAGTTTTAGGCAATTCTGACCAACTCATCTGCAATTTAAGACCCAGGAGTGGAAACCACGAAGCCCTGGATATTTGTACATTGAAAGATCCATTAGTGATCTATTATCATTTTAAAATTCATAACAACTTCTTTTGTCCTACTTTTGGTTTCTTTATCCTATTAATATTTTGCCTTTTTCATCTACTGTGAAACAAATTCAAATTACTAATTTAAGAAGTCTGTCATGTCCTTACTATTTATTATAGTATTACATCCGACTTTCATCAGCTTACATTCCCCTTAACACTCTTTCCCCTAATATATGAATACACGTTTTACTGTCACCTTTTGTGAAATCTGAAAGTTTTTTTTCGATTCCTTTTGTGTAACTTTTGATCCATTGATTTATATCCCTTAGTTTTTATAGTTCTCCCAGTTTTCTAGATTTCCACTTTCTATTACATTTAATAATAATAATCTTTATTAGTGTCACAAGTAGGCTTGCATTAACACTGCAATGAAGTTACTGTGAAAATCCCCGAGTCGCCACATCCCGGTGCCTGTTCGGGTATACAGAGGGAGAATTCAGAATATCCTAATTACCTAACAAGTACGTCTTTCGAGACTTGTGGGAGGAAACCCGCGCAGCAAGCACTTGCTTTTAGTTTTTAGTTTCCCACCCCACATTACCTCATAGTTGACCAAGGTTGCTCAGTTGCACAAGTGGAGGTATCACCTTTTAGGGGTGGTACTGGATTTAGATTATTCCAGATACAGTGTTTGAATACTTTCCACTAATTGTACATTTACCCATTAACAGTTCAGCCCAGTTTAGCATTCAATTAGTTTTTCATCCCTTTGCAGTCTGACTGTTTAAAGATTTGTAACTGTTCTCCCTCACAAACTAAACATCAGTGCAGTAATTGTATGGTCATAATTTGCAAGATGTTCCTCCACTTGTTGACTGATTCTGGTTTGTTCTCCATCACTATATCTTCGTCAGTTCGAATGCTTATTGTTCCAGAAAACGATACCAAATTCATTCTATAACTTCAGTGCCTTTATTACTTGAGGTATTCTGGGCAGGATTCTCTCAGCCTGACGCCGGGCCGGAGAATCGGCGCGACCAACGCAAATCTCGCAATGCCACCCCGACGCCGGGACATGATTCTCCGCGGCATTGGTGCAAGCATGGTCAACGCAGCGCCGGTCGACGGCCGCTCTACGGGCTCCCCGCCGATTCTAACCTGGTCTTGCCCAGCGGGACCTTGGCGTTGAAGGGTCCGGGGGCGGCCTGTGGGGCGGAGGAGGGGGTCGGCCCCGGGGGGGGGGGGGGGCCTCCGCTGTGGCCTGGCCCGCAATCGAGACCAACCGATCGGCGGGCCGGCCTCTCGGGCTGGGGGCCTCCTGTCTTCCGCGCCGGCCCCTGTAGCCCTACACCATGTTGCGTTGGGGCCGGCGCGGAGAAGGAGCCATTGCGCAAGCACGCGTTGGCGCCAGTGCCACTGCGCATGCACTGACCCCGCGGCGCCCAGTTGACGCCGGGATCGGCAGCTGGAGCGGCGTGGGTCGCTCCAGTGCTGTGCTGGCCCCCTGTAGGGGCCAAAATTGCTGATCCTGAACCTATGTTGACGTCGTTGGGAAATGTGACGGCGCTTACGACGGCGTCAACATTTAGCCTCAGGATCAGAGAATCCCGCCGTCTATTTTTCCCATCTGTGAGCAAGTAAAAATCTCCCTTTATAGCTACATAGGCTGGGATTTTGCACTTCCGGCTCATATCGTGACAGGTGGCAGTGGAAAATCTTGCGAGATTGCAAGAATTGGTTTTACGACGCTGTGAAACCAGTTTTTGATCGTCTGCTCCTCTTGTCAATGGCGGGTTGCGCTTCCTACTGCTGAATGTTGGGAATGTTATTTCCATATTTTTGCATGTAATTATAACCTCTGCTAGCCAGAATCATACCCCCCCCCCTCCACTGGATTATGAGCCCACTGACATGTTTCACAATGTTACATAAGCAATGTGAGCTGCACTTCGCTCCTTTTTTTTTTAAGAATATTTTATTGAAAATTTTTAGTCAACCATCACAGTACATTGTGTATCCTTTACACAATAATATAACAGTATAAATAACAATGACCTGTTTTATAAACAAAGAATAAATAATATATAACAAAAACTAAAACTAAATGGCAACTGCCTTGTCTCAGATAAACACTCTCAAAATATGGTTTAACAATCCAATATACAATTATTTATAGCAACGACCTATACATATTATACATATATATTAATAACCCTGAGACTCCTTCTGGTTCCTCCTCCCCCCCCCCCCCCCCCCCCCCCCCCCCGGGCTGCTGCTGCTGCCTTCTTCTTTTCCATTCCCTCTATCTTTCTGTGAGGTATTCGACGAACGGTTGCCACCGCCTGGTGAACCCTTGAGCCGATCCCCTTAGGACGAACTTAATCCGTTCCAGCTTTATGAACCCTGCCATGTCATTTATCCAGGTCTCCACCCCCGGGGGCTTGGCTTCCTTCCACATCAACAGTATCCTGCGCCAGGCTACTAGGGACGCAAAGGCCAAAACATCGGCCTCTCTCGCCTCCTGCACTCCCGGCTCTTGTGCAACCCCAAATATAGCCAACCCCCAGCTTGGTTCGACCTGGACCCCCACTACTTTCGAAAGCACCTTTGTCACCCCCACCCAGAACCCCTGTAGTGCCGGACATGACCAGAACATGTGGGTGTGATTCGCTGGGCTTCTCGAGCATCTCGCACACCTATCCTCTACCCCAAAAAATTTACTGAGCCGTGCTCCAGTCATATGCACCCTGTGTAACACCTTAAATTGAATCAGGCTTAGCCTGGCACACGAGGACGATGAGTTTACCCTACTTAGGGCATCCGCCCACAGCCCCTCCTCAATCTCCTCCCCCAGCTCTTCTTCCCATTTCCCTTTCAGCTAATCTACCATAATCTCCCCCTCGTCCCTCATTTCCCTATATACATCTGACACCTCACCGTCCCCCACCCATGTCTTTGAGATTACTCTGTCCTGCACCTCATGCGTCGGGAGCTGCGGGAATTCCCTCACCTGCTGCCTCGCAAAAGCCCTCAGTTGCATATACCGGAATGCATTCCCTTGGGGCAACCCATATTTCTCGGTCAGCGCTCCCAGACTTGCGAACTTCCCATCCACAAACAGATCTTTCAGTTGCGTTACTCCTGCTCTTTGCCATATTCCAAATCCCCCATCCATTCTCCCCGGGGCAAACCTATGGTTGTTTCTTATCGGGGACCCCACCAAGGCTCCCGTCTTTCCCCTATGCCGTCTCCACTGTCCCCAAATTTTCAAAGTCGCCACCACCACCGGGCTTGTGGTGTATTTCTTCGGTGAGAACGGCAATGGGGCCGTCACCATAGCTTGTAGGCTAGTCCCCCTACAGGATGCCCTCTCCAATCTCTTCCACGCCGCTCCCTCCTCTTCCCCCATCCACTTACTCACCATTGAGATATTGGCGGCCCAGTAGTACTCACTTAGGCTCGGTAGTGCCAGCCCCCCCCTATCCCTACTACGCTGTAAGAATCCCTTCCTCACTCTCGGGGTCTTCCCGGCCCACACAAAACTCATGATACTCTTTTCGATCCTTTTGAAAAAAGCCTTCGTGATCACCAGCGGGAGGCACTGAAACACAAAGAGGAATCTCGGGAGGACTACCATTTTAACCGCCTGCACCCTCCCTGCCAGTGACAGGGATACCATGTCCCATCTCTTGAAGTCCTCCTCCATTTGTTCCACCAATCGCGTTAAATTTAACCTATGCAATGTACCCCAATTCTTGGCTATCTGGATCCCCAAGTAACGAAAGTCCCTTGTTACCTTCCTCAGCGGAAAGTCCTCTATTTCTCTGCTCTGCTCCCCTGGATGCACCACAAACAACTCACTTTTCCCCATGTTCAGTTTATATCCTGAGAATTCTCCAAACTCCCGAAGTGTCCGCATTATCTCTGGCATCCCCTCCGCCGGGTCCGCTACATATAACAACAAATCATCCGCATACAGAGATACCCGGTGTTCTTCTCCTCCTCTAAGTACTCCCCTCCACTTCTTGGAACCCCTCAATGCTATTGCCAGGGGCTCAATCGCCAGTGCAAACAGTAATGGGGACAGAGGGCATCCCTGCCTTGTCCCTCTATGGAGCCGAAAGTATGCAGATCCCCGTCCATTCGTGACCACACTCGCCACTGGGGCCCTATACAACAGCTGCACCCATCCAACATACTCATCTCCAAAACCAAATCTCCTCAGCACCTCCCACAAATAATTCCACTCCACTCTATCAAATGCTTTCTCAGCATCCATCGCCACCACTATCTCCGCTTCCCCCTCTGGTGGGGGCATCATCATTACCCCTAGCAGCATCCGTATATTCGTATTCAGCTGTCTCCCCTTCACAAACCCAGTTTGGTCCTCATGGACCACCCTCGGGACACAATCCTCTATCCTCATTGCCATTACCTTGGCCAGAATCTTAGCGTCTACATTTAGGAGGGAAATAGGTCGATAGGACCCGCATTGCAGCGGGTCCTTTTCCTTCTTTAGGAGAAGCGATATCGTTGCCTCAGACATAGTCGGGGGCAGCTGTCCCCTTTCCTTTGCCTCATTAAAGGTCCTCATCAGTAGCGGGGCGAGCAAGTCCACATATTTCCTGTAAAATTCAACTGGGAATCCATCCGGTCCCGGAGCCTTCCCCGCCTGCATGCTCCTAATTCCTTTCACTACTTCCTCTATTTCAATCTTTGCTCCCAGTCCCACCCTTACCTGCTCCTCCACCTTGGGAAATTCCAGCCGGTCCAGAAAGCCCATCATTCTCTCCCTCCCATCCGGGGGTTGAGCTTCGTATAATTTTTTATAAAATGCCTTGAACACTCCATTCACTCTCTCCGCTCCCCGCTCCATCTCTCCTTCCTCATCCCTCACTCCCCCTATTTCCCTCGCTGCTCCCCTTTTCCTCAATTGGTGGGCCAGCAACCTGCTCGCCTTCTCCCCATATTCGTACTGTACACCCTGTGCCTTCCTCCACTGTGCCTCTGCAGTACCCGTTGTCAGCAAGTCAAATTCTACGTGTAGCCTTTGCCTTTCCCGGTACAGTCCCTCCTCTGGTGCCTCCGCATATTGCCTGTCCACCCTCAGAAGTTCTTGCAGCAACCGCTCCCGTTCCCTACTCTCCTGCTTTCCTTTATGTGCCCTTATTGATATCAGCTCCCCTCTAACCACTGCCTTCAGCGCCTCCCAGACCACTCCCACCTGGACCTCCCCATTGTCATTGAGTTCCAAGTACTTTTCAATGCACCCCCTCACCCTTAGACACACACCCTCATCTGCCATTAGTCCCATGTCCATTCTCCAGGGTGGGCGCCCTTCTGTTTCCTCCCCTATCTCCAAGTCCACCCAATGTGGAGCGTGATCTGAAATGGCTATAGCCGTATACTCCGTTCCCCTCACCTTCGGGATCAACGCCCTTCCCAAAACAAAAAAGTCTATTCGCGAATAGACTTTGTGGACCTAGGAGAAAAACGAAAACTCCTTACTCCTAGGTCTGCTAAATCTCCACGGGTCTACTTCTCCCATCTGCTCCATAAAATCTTTAAGCACCTTGGCTGCTGCCGGCCTCCTTCCAGTCCTGGACCTCGACCTGTCCAGCCCTGGTTCCAACACCGTATTGAAATCTCCCCCCATTACCAACTTTCCCACCTCTAGGTCCGGAATGCGTCCTAGCATACGCCTCATAAAATTGGCATCATCCCAGTTCGGGGCATATACGTTTACCAAAACCACCGTCTCCCCCTGTAGTTTGCCACTCACCATCACGTATCTGCCCCCGCTATCCGCCACTATAGTCTTTGCCTCAAACATTACCCGCTTCCCCACTAATATAGCCACCCCCCTGTTTTTCGCATCTAGCCCCGAATGGAACACCTGCCCCACCCAACCTTTGCGTAGTCTCACCTGGTCTATCAGTTTCAAGGGCGTTTCCTGTAACATAACCACGTCTGCCTTAAGTTTCTTAAGGTGTGCGAGTACCCGTGCCCTCTTTATCGGCCCGTTCAGCCCTCTCACGTTCCACGTGATCAGCCGGGTTGGGGGGCTTTTTACCCCCCCCCTTGTCGATTAGCCATCCCCTTTTTCCAGCTCCTCACCCGGTTCCCACGCAGCTGTGTCCCCCCCCAGGCGGTGCCCCCCCGCCCATCCCACCCCATACCAGCTCCCCCCTCTCCCCAGCAGCAGCAGCCCATTAATTCCCCCCTCCCACCCCCCCGCTAGATCCCCCACTAGCGTAGTTACACCCCCCATGTTGCTCCCAGAAGTCAGCAAACTCTGGCCGACCTCGGCTTCCCCCAGTGACCTCGGCTCGCACCGTGCGACGCCCCCTCCTTCCTGCTTCCCTATTCCCGCCATGATTATCATAGCGCGGGAACCGAGCCCGCGCTTCCCCCTTGGCCCCGCCCCCAATGGCCAACGCCCCATCTCTTCCACCTCCTTTCCTCCCCCCACCACCTCCTGTGGAAGAGAGAAAAGTTACCACATCGCAGGATTAATAACATAAAACTCCTCTTTCCCCCCTTCTTCGCCCCCCATACTCGCCCCACCACTTTGTTTCAAACGTTCTTTTTTTAATAACCCGCTCATTCCAATTTTTCTTCCACGATAAAAGTCCACGCCTCATCCGCCGTCTCAAAGTAGTGGTGCCTCCCTTGATATGTGACCCACAGTCTTGCCAGTTGCAGCATTCCGAATTTTATCTTTTTGTGAAGCACCGCCTTGGCCCGATTAAAGCTCGCCCTCCTTCTCGCCACCTCCGCACTCCAGTCTTGGTATACGCGGATCACCGCGTTCTCCCATTTACTGCTCCGAGTTTTCTTTGCCCATCTAAGGACCATCTCTCTGTCCTTTAAACGGAGGAATCTCACCACTATGGCTCTAGGAATTTCTCCTGTTCTCGGTCCTCGCGCCATCACTCGGTATGCTCCCTCCACCTCCAGCGGACCCGCCGGGGCCTCCGCTCCCATTAACGAGTGCAGCATCGTGCTCACATATGCCCCGACGTCCGCTCCCTCCGCACCTTCAGGAAGGCCAAGAATCCTTAGGTTGTTCCTCCTCGCGTTGTTCTCCAGCGCCTCCAGCCTTTCCACACATCGTTTATGGTGTGCCTCGTGCATCTCCGTCTTCACCACCAGGCCCTGTATGTCGTCCTCATTCTCGGCAGCCTTTGCCTTCACGACCTGAAGCTCCCGCTCCTGGGTCTTTTGCTCCTCCTTTAGCCCTTCGATCGCCTGTAATATCGGGGCCAACAGCTCCTTCTTCATTTCCTTTTTGAGTTCTTCCACGCAGCGTTTCAAAAACTCGTGTTGTTCAGGGCCCCATATTAAACTGCCACCTTCCGACGCCATCTTGGTTTTTGCTTGCCTTCCTTGCCGCTGCTCTAAAGGATCCACCGCAATCCGGCCACCTTCCTCTCTTTTTTTCATCCGTATCCAGGGGGGATTCCCTTCTGGTTCACCGCACAGTACTTTTAGCCGTTAAAATTGCCGTTGGGGCTCTTATTAAGAGCCCAAAAATCCGTTACACCGGGAGCTGCCGAAACGTGCGACTCAGCTGGTCACCGCCGCACCCGGAAGTCTGCACTTCGCTCCTTAATTTGAGGACCATTCACCTACCTTATTCTGGGCAGTGCTCTTGTGGTATTCAATGCCAATCTTTGCTGCCAGCTCCACATCAGTTTCAGGGGGGCTAGCATGAAAGTCCCAATCCACCAGACCAATCGTAAGGCTCTTCAAAGGCTGCAGGGTGAGGACCTGCTTGTGAGGGGAAGAATCCCAGGTTGTGTATGAGGCTACAAGTTTAACAGTACAAATGGCCTCACAGTATTGAGGGCTAAAGTAACACTTCTGTCCTTCTACACCAGTGTTTTTCAATTTTTTTTTCCTGGGACCCACTTTTGCCAGCTGGCCAACCTTCGGGACCCCCGCCAGCTGACCTTTGGGACTCACGCCGGCTGACCTTTGGGACCCACGCTGGCTGACCTTTGGGACCCACGCTGGCTGACCTTTGGGACCCACGCCGGCTGACCTTTGGGACCCACGCCAGCCGACCTTGGGACCACGCCAGCCGACCTTCGGGACCCACGCTAGCCGATTATTTATAGTAAAGCTGCTGATTTGAAATTCAGGATTTTTTTGTCTGGTGGCACCAGAAGTACCCTTCAGCGCAGCAAAAGGGAAATGGTCCCATTGCCACCAAGTGCCTAGTCATACATTGGTATCGAGAAAATAATCTTAATCCCACACTTCTGAAACCAAGGAGACTGCAGTATTGTTCAGCAATGTGAGTGGAAACAGAACCCAAATTGATACAAACCTTTGTAACAAGGCTCCACAACTCACTCATGCCACTCACAAAAAGGGGTTACTTTCTCTCTGGTATGTGGGCATCGCTGTTCACAGATCCAGGTAGATGACTGTGTTGCAGCTGTCTTAGAACAGCTCGCCTGGGTTTGCTGCTAATGGCAGAGCTTTAATCTTCAACATTATCACCGGGATCTTTCGGGAACACCGCCGCAACCCTCAGTTATGCAACCCTTCTGACACCCGCCCACAACCCACCTGCGGGTCGCGTCCGCATTTTGGAAAACCCTGTTCTACACTACACCGTCACCTTTCAATCATTTTTTAAACAAATATTTTTATTAACATTTTTCAATTTATAAAGTGCAAAATAGAAAAAGTAAACAAATTTACATATATCAATCATAAAAAACAGAAATATAGAACATCCCTTCACAAAGTCTACCATCCCCTTGAAATAAAGAATAAAAAGCTGCCATCCCCAATGGATCCCCCCAATTGCTCCCCTCATGATGTACTCGACTTTCTCGAGATATAGAAACTCCATCAGGTCTCCCAGCCAGACCGAGGCACTAGATGGAGATGGAGACCTCGACCCCAGCAGTACTCGCCTCTGGGCAATCAGAGAGGCGAAGGTCAGGACATCGGCCCCCATACCCGTCTGCAGCTCCGGCGAGTCTAACTCCCCAAATATGGCCACTAAAGGACAGGGCTCCTGCTCAATCTTCAGAATTGACAACATGATGCTAAAGAAGGGGACCCAGGAACCCATGCGCTTGGGACAAGGCCAGAATAGGTGGACGTCATTAGCTGGATCCCCCTGAACAGCGTTCGTACCTGTCCTCCACCCCTAAAACAAAGCAACTCATTTTGGACTTGGTCAGGTGTGCCCTAAAAACTACCTACGTTGGATCAAACCAAGCCTCGTGCACGAAGACGTGTAATTCATCCTGCGAAGGGCCTCACTCCACACATCATCTAATAGAGGCCCCAGCTCCTCCTCCTGCCTAACCTTAACACCCTCCACTGACACAGAATCTTCCAACAAATTCTGTCCATAAATACCGGCAGTGCCTCCTTCCTTCAACCCTACGAGTGAAAGAAACTTCTCCATTAGAGATGTTGGTGGCGCCATGGGGAATGTCAAAAAATCCATCTTGCCAAGTTGCGAACTTTGAGTTTTTTAATGAATTTGAACCCAAGAGCCCAAACTTTTCCATCAATTGCTCTAGACTGGCATCCCACCCCTCTAGGAACAAATCACCCACTCTCTCCAACCCCTTCCCTTCCCACCCCCTGAATGTGGCATCTAATCTCGTCGGCTCGAACAGATGATTGGTACCAATGGCAGCCAGTTTCAACACTGACCCCAATTTAAAATGTTGCCGAAATTGTCTCCATATCTTCAAAGTGAAACAACCACTGGATTTGACAAATACTTTGCCGGTGAGAACTGGAGCGAGGCTGTCACTAATGCCCCCAAACCAGGCCCCCTACATGACCTTGACTCCATCTGCACCCATGTAACTCCCGGATCAGTACACCAACCTTCAGGTTCGGTAATGCCAGGTCCCCCAACTGTTTATCCCTTTGAAGGGCTGCCCTACAAATGCTTGAGGACTTGCCCGCCCACATAAAGGATGATATCAACTTCTCAACTGTCCCAAAAAAGACTTAGGAAGAAAAGCCAGCAGACACTGGGACAAAAACAAAAATCTTGGTCAACTGGACCTGCCGGCCAAGGAAAGGGGAAGGTTATCCCACCTTTGCAGGTCGGTCTTGACTCTACTTGACAGGCTAGTATAATTTAGTTTACAAAGTTGGGCCCAATCTCGGACTTCCAGACACCTAAAACTGGATCCGGCCAAGCGAAATGGAAGCAACCCAGGCTGGCTCTCATCCACACGTGTTTCACGGGAAAACACTCACTCTTTAGGAGATTTAATTTATAAACGGAAAAGGGGCTAAAGAATCTCAGTATTGCATTAGATCGCCCATTGTGGGAACCGGGTCCGTCACGTAAAGCAAAAGGTCATCAGCATGCAGGGACATCCTATGCTCCACTCCTCCCCTAATTATCCCCTTCTACTTACCCGAAGCCCTCAAAGGGTTGGCCAAAGGCTCTATATTGCCAATGCAAACAAGAGGGGGGACAAAGGGCACCCCTGACTCGTTGCCCTATTTAATTGAAAGTACCCCAAGCTCGTGGTGTTAGTGCAGACACTAGCCAAGGGAGCTTTGTACAACAGACGTATCCATGAGACAAACCTGGACCCCAACCTGAACCTCTCCAAAGCCCTATAAAGTGCCTTTTCGGCGTCTACTGAGATGATTACCTCTGGATTGGGCCCATCAGACGGGGAAAGAATCACATTGAGCAATCGCCGCACATTGGACGACAATTGCTGGCCCTGAACAAATCCCATCTGATCTTCCCCAATCACCTTAGGCAGACAGGGTTCCAACCTCTGCACTAGAACCATAGCCAATATCTTGGCATCCACATTAAGTAATGAAACAGGGTTTCATAATATTAAGGGTTACAGAGATAGGGGCCGGGATTCTCCCCTACCCGGCGGGGCGGGAGGTCTGGTGGGTACCACTCCGGCGTCGGGCTGCCCCAAAGGTGCGGATTTCTCTGCACCTATAGGGGCCAAGCCCTTACCTTGAGGGGTGAGGCCCGCGCCGGAGTGGTTGGCGCGCCGTCGGCCGGCGGGAAAGGCCTTTGTCGCCACACCAGCCAGGGCCGAAGGGACTCCGCCGGCCAGCGGAAGTCCGCGCATGCGTGGGAGCATCAGCGGCTGCTGACGTCATCCACGCGCATGTGCAGCGGAGGGGGGGGGGTCACTTCTGCATCGGCCATCGCGGAGGCTATGGCCGAGGCGGAAGGAAAATAGTGCCCCCGCGGCAAAGGCCCGCCCGCGGATCGCTGGGCCCCGATCGTGGGCCAGGCCACCGTGGGGGCACCCCCCCCCCCCCGGGGCCAGATTGCCCCGCGTGCCCCCCCCCCCCCCCCCCACCCCCCCCCAGGAGCCCGCCAGTCCAGCCGGCAAGGGAGGTGATTTGATTCACGCCGGCGGGACTGGCATGACAGCAGCGGGACTTCGACCCATCGCGGGCCGGAGAATCGCCGGGAGAGGCCCGCCGACCGGCACGGCGCAATTCCCGCCCCCGCCGAATTTTCGGTGCCGGAGAATTCGGCAGCCGGTGGGGGCGGGATTCACGCCGCCCCCTGGCGATTCTCTGACCTGATGGGGGGTCGGAGAATCCAGTCCAGGGTAGGGGAATGGGCCTAGGTAGGGTGCCCTTTCGGAGGGTTGGTGCAGACACGATGGGCCAATAGCCTCCTGCACTGTGGGGATTCTATGATTCAATGGATTAGGATGGTACGACCTGCACTCCATGGGTCCTTGTCCTTCAGTAAAATGGAAATCGATGCCTCCACCAGCGTCGCAGGAAGCGAGCCCCGTGCTACAGAGTCTCCCAGCATCCGTACCAATAACTGAACCAACTGTTCAGCAAACCTCTTGTAAAACTCCACCGGGAACCCCTCTGGCCCAGGAGCCTTACCTGTTTGCACCTTCCCTATCGCTGGCAGGACCTCCACTTGTCCCAACAACATCTCCAGCTCTTCATGCTCTTCCTCTCCCACCTCAGCAAACTCTAAGCCCTCCAAAAACTTTGACATATCTGATCCACCCCCCCGCCGACTCCGATCTATAAATGTTCTTATAAAAAGTTTCAAATGCTCCATTAACTTTATCCGGAGTGGACACCAGCCTGTTGCTCGAATCTCGGGCCTGGATTGTTTCCCGGGCGGCCGCCTGCCGCCCCAACTGGCAATGCACGAGTTGGCTGGCCTTCTCCCCTTATTCGTAAGTAACGCCGCTTGAGATTTGCAACTGCCGCACCGCCTTGTTTGGAGATAACAGGTCAAACTGTATCTGCAGCTTTTTCCTGCTTGCCAGGAGCTCTGGAGTTAGCTCTTTCGAGTATCTGCCATCCACTCCCAAAATATCTTTAACCAATTTCTGACGCTCCTCTCTAACCTCCCTTTCCATATATGCTTTGTGCAAAATAATCTCCTTCTAATCCCCACTTTCAAGGCCCCCCACAGAACGGAGGGCGAGACTGACCTATTCCCATTAAACCCCACATACTCGTCTATAGCCTTTGATATCTGTCCACAGAACCCCATGTCTTCTAACAACCCCTTATCCAGCCTCCATGCCGAGCACTGAACCGAACCTACCTCTAATACCAAATCCACTAAATGTGGATCATAGTTTGAGATGACTATCGCTGAGTACTCTGCTTTCATTACCCCAGAGAGAAGAGACCTTCCCATCAGGAAAAAAATCTATCCCAGAATATACTTTACGTATTGGGGGGAAACCCAGAAATTCCTTACTTCCAGGGTGCATTGACTACATTGGCCCCCACATCCCTCCCTAAACAACATATACACTGGACACACCCTGCTCCCTCCGATACAGAACAAGAAACCCCAAATAAACAAAAATATATACGGAATACCGAAACATCCCCAGGCAAACCCTTCCAATCCACACCCATTGAAGTCCCATTCAAATCCGGAGGCCACAGACCAGAGTGGAGACTCGTTACAGCGACGGCCATATAGCGACCAGGAGTGTGATCGAGCAGTGCTTCGGCCTCAGGAAGATGCGGTTCAGGTGCCTGGACCACTCTGGAGGGGCCCTCCAGTATGACACTGGTGGAACCACCGATGGCGGCCTGCTGTGACCTCCACAACATCGCACGGCAGAGGGGTGATAGGAACGGAGGAGGAGGAGGACGCTAGACCTCGTCTGACTAGGAGGATGTGGAGAAGAGCGAGGGTGGGCAGGTCATGGAGCTCCTGCAGGCACGGGAGGCTGCACGACGTGTGAGCCAGGGCCAATGCGCAAGGGACGCTCTGATCACCTCCAGGGGGTGAGGTGGCTGACCAAGGGCATGGACACCGCATCCCACCCCCTCACTCCCCCTGCCAGCCACCCCCTCCGTGATACATACCTGTCACACTACGGGGTGCCGGACCTGGGTTGGCAGAAGCAGTGGGGGGGTCTGGCCACTGGAATGCAGGATGATAACAGCCCGCTCTGCGATGGACTCTGGTGCTCCACATCGTTTGGCAATATCTGACTCCTGCCCAAGGCAGCACATTCCACCATCCACTTGGGTGATGCCTGCATGTGAGCTGGCCATTCCATCACACGGTCCCATCGAATCCCTGGGGTGGGCGGTGGTGGGGATGATCGGGGGGTGGGGATGGGGTGCGGGGTAGGGTGGAGCCCAGGCCACCCACCGGGTCCGCCCATTCCCCAGCCAGCCCACCCCTCACACCCAAAGGACAGAGCACCGAGGCAGGTTATTACAGTGATAACAGCTGTTTAATGTGATATACAGATTTGTACCCCAACCCCATCACTAAACTGTGCCCTTCACCCTTGCCAACTTACCTGGTGTCTAACTTTCTGGCCTTATGGACCCTAATGCTATGCCTAGGTGGTTCTCCAGATGGTACAGCAGGAGTGGAGATGGCCTGCTGTGATTCCTGCCCTGCGACCTGGGCTCCCATTGGCGGGCGTCTTCTGGGGCGACCGGGCCTGGATGAGCCCGGCTGCTGCACAGGTGTCCCGGGTGGCATGGTGTTCTAGGCAAGGCCATGTCGCCTGTGAGACGGTAACCGTGTCCTGGGCCTCGGCCAGCGCCTGCACAGAATGCCCCAAGCCTTGGACATGCTGATCCATAGCTAAAACCATTGCCCCAAATGCCACCACTGCGGACACCGCCCGTGCGGTGTGGCACACACGGTCGGCATCACTTCCTGCTCGTGCACGCGGTTGGACTCCTCCAACTGCTCCTGTAGGTATTGGATGCTTGCTGACACCCCCTCATGTAGCCCTTGGCTCTGTGACTGCATCTCCACTATGGATGGACTGTCTTCCAGAAACTCAAGACCCGTCTGGACGGCAGCTAGTTCCTCGGGTCGGCCCACCCTCCGACCGTCGGCCTGCCCTCCGACCGTCCGCCTGCTCACGTGTTCCTATCTCCACCTGCTGTACCAGGTCAACTGTGTGGTGAGCACCAGAAAGTGTCCCAGGAGCCTCTTCACTACCAAGTCTCTGGGATGGTGAAGGGTGCTGGAGACAGCTGTGATGGAAATTCACTGTCATCTTCCGACCTGAGCTCCGGGGTCTCCTGAGTACTGGTGGAGGCTGGTGTCCGGGCAAGTTTCAGTGTTGGTGCCCAGCTCACGGGGTGGCTCCAACTGTGGCACTGGCTGGGGCAGGGATGCTCCAGGTGGACCTGCCCCATCTCCGGCAGGTCCTGTAAGACACAAGACAAGACATGTGATTAGACCACAGGCTGGGGTGGCGTGGAGTGAGGGTGATGTGGGGGTAAGGGTGGTATTGGGGTGAGGGTGATTTGGGGGTGAGGATCGTGTAGGGTTGCGGGTGGGCTGGTGCAGGTGAGGGTGATGTGGGGATGAGGGTGATGTGGGGGTGAGGGTGGTGTGGGGCGAGGGTGGTGTAGTGGTGAGGGTGGTGTGAGGGTGAGGGTGGTGTCTGGGGGGGGTTAGCGCACGTGTCATGGAGTACCGCAACTAATCAGGGTCTCATTTCCTCGGCCGAGCTCCACCTCAGTGACCTCCCTTTCCTTCGGGCCGCCATCCACGTCCCTCTGCTTGGCCACAGCGAGGGGCTGCAGGTTCGGCGGCCCCCCTCCTGCTCCCAGCGGTTGTGCCCGGCCTTCTCCTGGGATGGGGGCGGTGGGGGCTAGAAACAGAAAACGACAGTATTGGACATTCCGACGCATGCAGCCCAGGGGGTGGGAAGCTGGTGGCCTCAGTGGCCAGGTCACCCAGTGCCCCCATTAGGGACTACTCTGGGCTTTGCCCCGGGTAATTAATCCCCCGCTGGCAGGTGGCGGTTGGGTGGAGGGTTGGTTACGGGGATGAGGGGGTGGGGGCACCCATTTGGTCTGTGTCACTCTGCAGAACCAGGGGCCAAGGTGGCCGGTCAGTGGAGTGCACGGCAAGATAGCTGCCTTGCAGGCAGTGGCAGTGGCAGTTTGTGACTGGATAATGCCCCAATCCCACAGGGGGTCACCCCAGCCACTCGACCTGTTCCACCGTCATCACCACCCCCCTCCCTCGGCCCTGGCAGGACCCCCCCATCCCAGACAGCCCAGCCAATGTCCGGCCCGGCAGCCCACAGGCGCACCTCTCTGTGTCCTACATCCTCTGTCTCCCTCATCAGCCACGACACCGGATTCACGATTTTTAAAAGCACAAGTGAACCGCGCCATCAGGAACTCGGCCCATCAGAGGAGAGAATCGCGGATTCCCTGGAGAATACCAGGTCGTTGCCCGCTGATAACATGCAAACGGTGTTTACTGTATGTACGTTCCAGAACGCTTTGACGTCGCTGTCAAGGTGATGGAGAATTGCAATTTGGCATCAAATCAGCGCCCGCCGTGCTTTTGGCACGGAACCTATTCTCCACCAAATTGCATTTTGCGATTTCAGCATCAGCCAACGAAGAATCCCGCACGTTGTATCGATGAGGTGAATTAATTAACCTTGTACCTCAGATACTTAATACTCACACAAAAGCAAAATGCTGTGGATGCTGGAAGTCCTCAATAAAAACAGGAAATGCTCAAAATGCTGAACAGGTCAGGCAACATCTATGGAGAGAGAAACAGTGTGTCAGGTCTCTGAGTTCTGATAGAAGGTCACAGAACTGAAACGTGAACTCCTTTTTCCCCAGATGCTGCCTGACCTTTTGAATATTTCCAGCATTTTCTATTATTTTAACATAGTTAGACAGTCAATGTTAGCATTGCTAGATCTCAAATAATGTATATGACCCTAACACAAAAACAGAAAATGCTGGACAATCACAGCATGTCTGACTGCATCTGTGGAGAGAGAGAGACGAGAGCCAACATTTCGAATCTGGATGACTGTTTGTCAAAGCTGGAGAGAACTGGAAATAGGGTCAGATTTATACTGTGGGGGGGGGGGGGGGGGGGGGGGGGGGGGGGGGGCTGGATAGGGGGCCAGCGATAGGTGGAGATTGAGAAAGATTTTGTGGACAGAAAGATGAAAGGAATGTAAACGGGGGTGATCGAGGCTAAGAAGGGTGCTTATAGTGGCACATAAATCTCCCTGACCTACACATCTTTGGACCATGGGAGGAAACCAGGGCACCTGTTGACGGCCTCCCTTCGCCCATGGGAATGGCCGGGGCGCCCATGGGTGTGACTGCATGTGTACCTCGCAGTGCCTTTCATGGGCCCATGTTCCTCGTCATCATAGGTGCCCACTCGAAGTGGCTTGACGTGTACAAGATGGCCTTGACGATGTCCAGGGAGATGGTAGAAAAGCTCCGCTGCTCGTTCAGCACCCTTGGGATCCCTGAGG
This sequence comes from Scyliorhinus torazame, assembly GCF_047496885.1. Lineage (NCBI taxonomy): Eukaryota > Metazoa > Chordata > Chondrichthyes > Carcharhiniformes > Scyliorhinidae > Scyliorhinus > Scyliorhinus torazame. The sequence continues at coordinate 156,771,175 of NC_092709.1, read as the reverse complement.
TCCAGTCAACAGATAATGGGAAGCCCTTCACTAGCGAAGAGTTTGCCACATTTACAAAACGGAATAGCACCCGGCATATCATGAACCACCTCGTACCATCACTCAGCCAATGGCCTTGAGGAAAGGGTGGTCCAGATTTTCAAAAGGGGCATAAAAAAGGGTTCCATGGACATGCGACTAGCGTGGTTCCTTTTTAACCACCGCAAAACGTCACACGTGATGACGGGAATAACCCCTGCAGAACTGCTGATGGGCTGACGGCTTAGAACCCGGTTGAGTCTCAAATTTCCCAACCTCGACAGGAAAGTGGAGGTGTAGCAGGAGGCGCAGAAGCGGCACCTTGATTTGATAATGTCAAGGCAGCAATTTCACTCAGGGCGCAGTCTATGCCTGCAACTTTGGAGATCGGCACTTTGGCACCCAGGTGTCAAGCTGGAGAGAACAGAACCGGTCTCCTACAAAGTTAGGATTCAGGGGAGAGTTTGAACCACCTCAAGAAGTGGGAGCCCGAGGAGTTCCGGTGGCGGCCATGTGCTGATTGGTCGCACACAAGGTGGCCGCTGCTTAAAGGCATTGGTTTTGGCCCTTTCTGCCCAATTAATGGACTTTTTGGTTGGCATTTGTGTGAAATTAGTGGTGGTAATCGAATTCTCCTTTGAGGTGGAATGATGACGGGTTACTGCATCGGACAGAAGTCGAATAATGCGACATTGCTGGAAGTAGAAGGTCTGCGTGGCAAAGTTACAGAAGGTATGGTGGGGGTGTTGTTGTTGTCCATCCCATTGCCAGTGGAGCAATTGATGGGGTTGATTAAGGGGGAACTTCAGCAGCATCAGATAGAGATGCACAAGGACTGGTCGAAGGCGATTGAGGGAGCGGCAAACCCTCTTCGCGGGGCCATGGAGCGGCTGGAGAAGTGCCTGGAGTCGCAAGGTGCGATGACCCAAGAGGTGGAAAGGGCAGTCCCAGGCCACAGTGATTGAATTGTGGAAGTGGAGGCAGAGGTGGTGGGGCTCAGTGCAGTCTGCATGGAGCCGAAAATAAAGCTGGATGATAGGAGAATCAGTCCAGGCGGCAGAACCTACTCTTGGTAGGCCTGCCAGCGGGGGTGGAGGCTGATGCACGATCAATGACCACTAAAGTGAGGTTGTAGTCCAACTGAAGGCTTTAATAAGCTCAATGTTTCCCCCAGCAGCTCAGGTACAGAATGAAGACTGCCGGGGCGGCACGGGCTCTTATACCCCGCCTAGCAGGGCGGAGCTACCATACATCCTAACCAATAGAAAGCATACAGTTTCCACCAATGGTGCTCCAGCCTATCAGGTACCGTAATACCTATACTACCACATTCACCCCTTGTTAAAAAAGAGTTAGGCGGGGGTGGTGGCCTGATACTACAAACATGGCAGCATGGTAGAATTAGTTATGGAGGTACCGTAATACCTCCGTACAGTGTTTTGTAACTATTTACAATTCTGATAGCTATTTACAATTGATTTAAATTTACAGTTTACAGTTTACAATTTAAAATGAAGCAATCAGTCGATCGGGGGCCCTGGTCGTCCTCTGTGATCGTCGCAGCTACGGCGGTGACTCCGGTGGAGGCTCGGGCGTCTGTGACTCCGGGAGCGTGGCTTCGGTTCCCATGGCAGCTTTGGCACAACTAGACGGCACTGGTGGGAAAAACGGTTGACCTGGAAAGGGAGCACCTGCAGGGAGCATCGGTGGTGGGGTGGGCCTAGACGGGGCCGGCGGAAGGACCGATCCTCCTGTAAGGTGCCCCGGTGGAGGGGAGGGTGGGACTGGTGGCTGGGGTGTGCGTGGGGCTCCGGCGGGCGGCAGGTCTCGTAGGGAGACCGTATCTTATTGGCCGTCGGGGTACGCCACGTAGGCATACTAGGGGTTAGCATGGAGCAGATGGACCCACTCGACCAACGGGTCTGACTTGTGCGCCCGCACTTGTTTTCGGAGCAGATGGGTCCGGGTGCTGCCAGCCAGGTCGGGAGCGAGGTCCCAGAGGAGGACTTCCTGGGGAAGACAAGGAGACGTTCGTGAGGTGTCTGGTTGGTGGTGGTACAAAGCAGTGACCGGATGGAGTGGAGGGCATCCGGGAGGACTTCCTGCCAGCAGGAGACTGGGAGGTTCGTGGACCTTAGGGCCAGGAGGGCGGTCTTCCAGACCGTTCCGTTCTCCCTCTCTACCTGTCCGTTACCCCGAGGGTTGTAACTGGTCGTCCTGCTCGAGGCGATGCCCTTGCTGAGCAGGAATTGACGCAGTTCGTCGCTCATAAAGGAGGACCCCCTATCACTATGTATGTAAGCGGGGAACAAAGATGCTATGGAGGGGTTTGATGGCGGTGGTTGCGGTTATGTCGGGGCAGGGGATGGCAAATGGGAACCAGGAGTACTCGTCAATCACGTTCAGGAAGTACGTGTTGTGGTCGGTGGAGGGGAGGGGGCCTTTGAAGTCCATGCTGAGGCGTTCAAAGGGACGGGAAGCCTTTATCAGGTGCGCTTTCTCTGGCTGGTAGAAGTGCGGTTTGCACTCTGCGCAGATTTGGCAGTCCCTGGAGGCTGTCCTGACCTCCTCGATGGAATAGGGCAGGTTGCGGGTCTTGACAAAATGGAAAAACGAGTGACCCCCGGGTGGCAGAGGTCCTCTTGGAGGGCTCGGAGGCGGTCCACTTGTGCGGTGGCACATGTGCCGTGGGACAGGGCGTCAGGAGGCTCATTTAGCTTCCCGGGACGGTACAAGATCTCGTATTTGTAGGTGGAGAGTTTGATCCTCCACCGCAAGATCTTGTCGTTTTTTATCTTGCCCCGCTGTGCATTATCAAACATGAAAGCAACCGACCGTTGGTCAGTGAGGAGAGTGAATCTCCTGCCGGCCAGGCAATGCCGCACAGCTTCTACTATGGCCTGGGCCTCCTTTTCGACTGAGCAGTGGCGGATTTCGGAAGCATAGAGGATACGTGAGAAGAAGGCCACGGGTCTGCCCGCTTAGTTGAGGGTGGCCGCCAGAGCTACGTCAGACACATCGCTCTCGACCTGGAAGAGGAGGGACTTGTCGATGGTGTGCATCGTGGCCTTTGCAATGTCTGCTTTGATGCGGCTGAAAGCCTGGCGGGCCTCTATCTACAGGGGAATAGCTGTGGATTGTCCGCATAGTTGGGGACCCACTGGGCGTAGTAACTGAAAAACCCTAGGCAGCGCTTCAGGGCCTTGGAGCAGTGAGGGAGGGGGAACTCCGTAAGGGGGCGCATGCGTTCAGGGTCGGGGTCGATAACTCCATTTCGCACTACGTAGCCGAGGATGGCTAGGCGGTCGGTGCTAAACACGCATTTATCCTTGTTGTATGTAAGGTTAAGGATTTTTGCGGTCTGGAGGAATTTTCGATCAACCATTCGGTCCATCGCGCGCTGGAAGACCGAGACCCCATTGGTGACACCAAAGGGAACCCTTAAAAAGTGGTAGAGCCGCCCATCTGCCTCGAAGGCAGTGTATTTGCGGTCACTAGTGCGGATGGGGAGCTGGTGGTAGGCGGACTTGAGATCCACTGTGGAGAAGACCTTATAATGCGCGGTCCTGTTTACCAGGTCGGATATGCGGGGGAGGGGGTACGCGTCCAGCTGCGTAAACCTGTTGATGGTCTGACTGTAGTCGATGACCATCCTATGCTTCTCCCCGGTCTTTACCACCGCTACTTGAGCTCTCCAGGGGCTGTTACTGGCTTCAATGACCCCTTCTCTCTGTAGCCTTTGGACCTCTGACCTAATAAAGATCCGGTCCTGGGCACTGTACCGTCTGCTCCTGGTAGCAACGGGTTTGCAATCCGGGGTGACAGACAGGGAAGGCGGGTCGACCTTAAGGCTCGCAAGGCCGCAGACAGTAAGGGGGGTATAGGGGCGCCAAATTTGAAGGTTAGACTTTGGAGGTTACACTGGAAGTCTAAACCCAGGAGTGTAGCCGCGCAGAGATGGGGAAGGACGTAGAGACGGACATTTTTGAACTCCCTTCCCTGGACTGTGAGGTTCGCTATCCAAAACCCCTTTATCTCCATCGAGTGTGAATCGGAGGCCAGGGAGATTTTTTGATTAACGGGGTGGATGAGGAGAGAACAGCGCCTTACCGTGTCGGAGTGTATGAAGCGCTCTGTGCTCCCAGAGTTGATTAGGCAGGACGTCTCATGCCCGTTGATGAATACAGTCGTTGTAGCAGTTGAGAGTGTTCGAGGCCGGGACTGATCCAGGGTCACCGAGGCTAATCGCAGCAGTTGAGAGTTCTCTTCGGGCAGTGCGTGTTCAGCCGAGCTAGGGTCCTGGGGGTTCATCCAAGATGGCGGCTCCCATTGGTCGCACATGGCTGGGGGTGCACAAAATGGCACCGCCCATCCCTCTAACGTGGCATCCGCGGGACAAGATGGCGGCGCCCGGGGTCCGCACGTGGCCCGGAATAGGAAGATGGCAGCAACCGCTGGCCACACGGGGACCATGGAGAAGTTTGTGGCGGTCCGCATTCACCGCCGGAGACCGCGGCAACCGCACGGGCCTGATGTACCCTCACAAAATGGCCCTTTTTGCCACATCCCTTGCAGGTGGATGCGTGGGCCGGGCAGCGCTGGCGGGGGTGCTTGTCCTGCCCGCAAAAGTAGCAGCGGGGCCCCCCGGGGTTGCCAGGCCGCCTTGCAGCGCAGGCTTGTGGAGGGATGGGGGATGTCTCGGGGTCGGCGCGGAGGGGTTCCACGCTGCCCAGGGGCCTGCCGCGCAGTCGGGAACGTAAGCGTGCGCATTCCTGGAGGCCAGGTCCAGGGAGCCGGCAAGGGCCCGTGCCTCCTTGAGACCCAGAGTGTCTTTCTCTAGCAGTCGCTGCCAAATTTGTGAGAATAGCATACCTGCCACGAAAGCGTCCCGCACCATGAGTTCAGTGTGTTCGCTCGCCGAAACCTGCGGGCAGCTGCAGTTTCTCCCCAGCACCAGGAGTGCACGGTAGAATTCTTCCAGCGATTTCCCCAGGTGTTTGTCGCCTTGTTGCAAACAGGTGCCGGCCGTAGACCTGGTTTACCCGGCGAATATAATGTCCTTTTAGCAGCTCTATTGCTGCATCGAAGTCTTCCGCTTCCTCGATGAGGGTGTAAATCTCCGGGCTCACCCTTGAGTGCAGTACTTGCATTTTCTGCTCTCCGGTGGGTGTGTTTGCGGCCGTCCCAAGATACCCTTTAAAGCACGTCAGCCAGTGCTTGAAGATTGCCGCTGAGTTCGCCGCGTGGGGGCTGAGTTGCAGACACTCCGGCTTGATTCGGAGCTCCATCCTTTCTTCTTAAAAAAAACTAGCTTATTAAATTGATGCACGATCAATGACCACTAAAGCGAGGTTGTAGTCCAACTGAAGGCTTTAATAAGCTAGATGTTTCCCCCAGCAGCTCAGGTACAGAATGAAGGCTGCTGGGGCGGCACGGGCTCTTATACCCTGCCTAGCAGGGCGGAGCTACCATACATCCTAACCAATAGAAAGCATACAGTTTCCACCAATGGTACTCCAGCCTATCAGGTGCTGTAATACCTCTAATACTACAGAGGCAACAAGTGCCAGGGCCTCTGCCTGGAAAATGTTGGCAAAGCTGATAGATGAGGATGTGTGTGAGAAGGCCCCAGAGGTTGATCGGGCATATCGATTGTTGAGGCAGATCCCGAGAGCAGGGGAGCCACCGAGGGTGGTGATAGTGATAATGCACCGATTCTAGGTGAAGCAGCAGATCTTGGGGTAGGCGAGGATGATAAAAATTGTACTTGGGAGGGCCAGTGGAGTCGAATATACCAAGACATTGGTATCGAACTGGTCAAGTGGCAGGCTGACTTTAGTCAGGCCAAGGCGGTGCTTTTTCAAAATAAGGTCCGGTTTGGTGTGCTGTAGTCAGCCAAATTTTGGGTGACTTTTAAGGGGAAGGAATGTTATTTTATGTTGCACGAAGAGGCACATAGTTTTATTAAGGAGCATGGCTTGGAGGAGTGTTCATTGGGGGGTATTCTTGATGTTTTGGTTTCGGAGATGTTTGTATGATGTTTCCCAATGTTTTGTTCTATTTTCACATGTTGTCTTTGTTGGTATTTTCAATGGTTATGGGGGGGGGGGGCGGGGCGGTCAGAGCCCTGGGGTCTCTCTCCTGTTTGGGGGATGCGGATGGTCTAGGTGGAGGGTGAGTCAGGGCTGGGACCCCATCAAGATTTGGAGGTGGGTAGGCATTGTTGAGGGAGGGGCAGTTTGTGCGATACTGGCAGGAGCCTTCATTTCGATTTTCAGGCGGGAGTTATTAGGCTAGCAAATATGCTGGTGAATGGTAGCAATGTGGGGGTGGAGACTGCCGCGGGGTGGGGGGGGGCGTCGTGGGGAGGATGCGAGATTCGTCAGGGGGAACGGGAGGGAGGTTTGGGGGGGCGGAGGGGAGGGCACTGGTGACGCTGGTGTGGCAGATAGTTTATTGGGTGATGGCAGGGCAGAAGGGAGCAGATGGCCATTTTGGGTAGACTTGGACAAGAAAGGAAAGCGAGGGCACAGATGGTTTTGTGATGGATTGGGATGCCGGATTCAAATACGGGGTGGTGCTGGGTGGGTGTGGGGGGGGCGGGATAAGAGGTTCAGAAACTCCAAGGTGGCTTGGAATGTGTGGTTGAGAGGGAGAAGGAGCTGTGTTGCAGGCTCTGCAGGCGGTACGGGCAGTTATGGAGGCAATTGGGTCGATGCAGTCAGAAAAGGCGTTGGGACCAGATGGTTTCCCGGTTTACTTTTATAAACGGTTTGCAGCGGAATTGGCTCCAGCTCTCTTGGAGCTGTTTTCCGGCACTCTGGCGCGGTGGGAGCTGCTGGCCATATTGACTCGGGCATTGATTTTGTTAATCCCCAGGAAGGATAAGGACCCGGTGGGGTGTCAGTCATACAGGCCCATCTCCTTATTAAAAACCGATGTGGAGGTGCTAGCTAAGATTATTGGTGAGGCGGTTGGCGGGGTGTGCCAGAGGTGGTGCTGGAGGATCAGACGGGTTTTGTGAAGGGAAGGTAGCTGTCGCGTAATATTAGACGTTTATTGAATGTGGTTATGACGCTGACTAAGGGCAAGAGGTTATTGTGGCTATGGATGCAGAGAAGGCGTTTGATAGAGTGGAGGTATTTGTTCGAAGTTCTTGGGAGGTTTGGGTTTGGGCCCACGTTTATCTCATGGCAGTGGCCGGGTATTGTAAGGGGAAGCAGGGAGCATGGAGTCTCGCTTTATGCAGAGGACTTGTTGCTATGTATTTCCAATCCATTGGAATGTATGGCTAGGATAATGGGAATATTGGAGACGTTTGACGCTTTTTTGGGCTACAATACTTGGCTACACAGCTGCTTTGTGATGCAGAGGAAGGCTAGCTGCACGGGTTCAATTCCCGTGCTGACTGAGGTTATTCATGAAGGCCCGCCTCCTCAACCATTCCCCTTGCCTGAGGTGTGGTGATCTTCAGGTTAAATCAGCACGAGTCTATGGTCATCCGGGAGAGACTATGGCGACTTTACCTTACCTGCTTAAGCGTGAGGTGGCTCTGGGTCAGGGGGTTTATATTGGTTCATCGACCACGTTTTTCTGGCTAACCTCTGAAGTGTTATTGCCAGGCAAACCAAGCTGAAGCATAGCCTCGGGCGAAGCAGCACAGCAAATCCCCACTGTTGGCAGCTGAAGGGGAATATTCGGACTTTGGGGGGTGTCATAATATACACACAGGTATGTGATGGCGCACAGACAGGCAGCGATTGACCAGTGAACACACAGAACACAGCAGCCAATCACCACACAGGACACGACCACTATAAAGCCAGAGGGCACTAGTTTTCCCGCTCTCTTGGGAACCAGCCTCTTGAGACAGTCAGAGCCCGTGAGCAGCAACTAGAACATACACCATGTGGTAGTAAGATAGTCTGGTCAGGTTAGCCTCAGGTCTCCAGTCAAGTCAGCATAGTGTCAACCCACAGTTAAAGCATCTATGATAGTTAAGAGTTCAATAAATTCAAGTTGCATTTCTTCAAGTGTTGGAAGCCTGTCTCTCTCACTGCTGCAGTAAACGCAGTCCTCGCAGACCCGGCATATCCAACACATCATGGTACCAGTGAGTCATGCTCGAGTTTGACGGACCTACCTTGAGATAGTCTGCCTTTGACCAGCGATCAGCCACCCGGTAACATGGACAGCGTCCGCCCTCCCCCGCAGCTCCGCATCGCCGGCAACCTCGGTGCTAACTGGAGGATTTTCAAGCAGGAGTCACAGCTGTATCTTGACGCCACCGAACTCGAAACCGCATCAGATGCCAGGAAGATTGCTCTCTTCCTCTCTACAGTTGGGGGACCACGCTATCCACATCTTCAACTCCCTCACCTTTGCTGAAGGCGAGGACAAGACAAAAGTTTAAAACAGTCCTGCTGAAGTTCGACAGCCACTGTGACATCAAAGTCAACGAGAGCTTTGAACGCTATGTGTTCCAGCAGAGGCTTCAGGGTAAGGATGAACCTTTTCAATCCTTCTTAACCCATCTCCGTATCCTCGCACAGTCCTGCAACTACGGCTCCACTTCCGACTCCATGGTCCGCGACCAGATCGTTTTCGGGGTCCACTCCGATCCCCTTCGCCAGCAGCTCCTTAAAGTTAAGCAGCTCACCCTTCCCATTGCCATTGAAATCTGCGCCCTCCACGAGCACGCTAACAACCGGTACTCAAGGTGGCATATCAAGGTGGCAGAGATGGCATGGCAAGGCCCCCACGATGCGGAGTGGGTGCAGGCTGTAAAACAGCTCCAGGGCCTGAGTCTGGATGAGGGCTGGCATTGGGGAAGTACTCCTCCAGCGGGACGAATCCTCCTCCTGGGCTCTAGTCGCATATTCCTCTAGAGCCATGACACCTACTGAGCAACGATACGCTCAGATTGAAAAAGAATGCCTGGGCCTCCTCACAGGGATTGACAAATTCCATGATTACGTGTACGGACTCCCCAAATTCACGGTCGAGACAGACCACAGACCATTGGTTCACATCATCCAAAAAGACCTCAATGATATGACGCCATGGCTACAACGTATCCTCCTCAAACTCCGCCGCTACGATTTCGACCTGGTCTACACCCCGAGCAAAGAGCTCATTTGGCCGACGCACTCTCTAGATCCATCACAATGCCGTGTGAGCAGTCGGACTTCGTCTGTCAGATAGACGCTCAGGTGAAGTTTTGTGCACCCAACTTTCCGGCCACTGATGAAAGGGTCATGTAAATTCGCCAGGAGACGGCCAGGGATCCTTGACTCCAGCGGGCAATGTGACATCTCATGGATGGTTGTCAAAAGGGGCAGTGCCCCCAATTTTATAATGTAAAGGATGATCTAGCGGTAGTGGATGCATATTAATGAAGCTGGGCAGGATAGTAATCCCACGGAGCATGCGAGAGCTGGTCCTCTGCCAAATCCACGAGGGTCACCTGGGGGTCGAAAAGTGTTGCCGTCGAGCCCGAGAGGCAGTATATTGGCCAGGCATCAGTCAGGATATCGCCAACACGGTCCTCAATTGCCCAACGTGTCAAAGGTTCCAGCCGGCTCAGCCCAAAGAGACTCAACAGCCGCATGAACTGGTGTCCTCCCCATGGTCCAAAGTTGGTATTGGCTTCTTTCATGTAAAGGGCCGAGACTATGTCCTCCTCGTGGACTACTTTTCCAACTACCCCGAGGTGGTCAGACTGACTGACCTCACATCAGCAACGGTCATCAAGGCATGCAAAGAGACTTTTGCCCGTCATGGCATTCCACTTACAGTTATGACTGATAATGGCCCTTGTTTCTTCAGGAGTGGATGGGTTTTGCCCGGCTGTGCAATTTTACGCACGTCACTTCAAGCTCCCACTACCCCCAGTCAAATGGGAAGGCTGAAAAGGGGGTACACATTGTTAAAAGACTGTTGTGCAAAGCTGCTGGCTCGGGTTCGGATTTTAACCTGGCGCTGTTAGCCTATCGGGCGACTCCTTTGTCCGCTGGCCTGTCCCCAGCACAGCTGCTAATGAACCGCACACTACGGACGACGGTGCCGATTATCCACATCCCGGACCTTGACAATTTTCCGGTCCTGCAGAGGATGCAACAGTCTCGGGCTCAATGCAAGTCGGCGTACGACGCCCACACCACAGATCTCCCTGCTCTGGCTCTTGCTGACCGGGTTCGTGTTCAGCTACCTGACGGTGGCTGGTCTGCCACGGCTGTGGTGGTTAAACAAGTGGACCCGAGGTCGTTCCTCGTTCGCATGCACGATGGCTCCTTTCTTCGGCGTATTAGGCGGGCACTGCGGCTATTTCCACGCCCGCCACCTGAATGTGATGTCCCGCCTCGCATGCTGGTTCCTCAGGATGCGCCCTTCCACGAGGCCACCGATCTGCCAGTTCTCTTACCAACCTCTACATTGGAGGCAGTTCCACCCTTTCAAGTGCAGGCGGCCCCTGACCCACCCTTGAGGCGGTCAACCAGAATTTGTCGCCCGCCACAGAGACTGAATTTATAGACTGAATGTTGCATTACCTTGTGCTCCGTTTACACATCTGTAATATTGTTTCTTCCTAATTTGTTATCTGCCCTCTATATGCACTAGACACCTTCCCATGTAAATACGTTAACATACTTTGTGTATAGTCAGGCTCCTGTACACACACACTCACTATTTATTGATCTACACACATTTTTTTTCAATAAGTAAAAAGAAAAAAAGGGGGGAGATGTCATAATATACACACAGGTATATGGTGGTGCACAGACAGGCAGTGATTGACACTCAGGATGACCAGTGAACACACAGAACACAGCAGCCAATCACCACACAGGACACGGCCACTATAAAGCCAGAGGGCACTAGTTTTCTCGCTCTCTTGGGATGCAGCCTCTAAGACAGTCAGAGCCCATGAGCAGCAACTAGAACATACACCATGTGGTAGTAAGATAGTCTGGTCAGGTTAGCCTCAGGTCTCCAGTCAAGTCAACCCACAGTTAAAGTATGTATGATAGTTAAGAGTTCAATAAAATCGAGTTGCATTTCTTCAAGTGTTGGAAGCCTGTCTCTCTCACTGCTGCAGTAGTCCTCGCAGACCCGGCATACCCAACACATCAGTGGGGGTGGGATGGAGGATGTTATAAGCCCCACGAGGATTATGGGGAAACCATTGTCGATCTCCTCGTGGGACTCCTGGCGTACAAGCTTCCCAGGTAGGAGACGGAGGCCACCCAACTGGAGCTCGTTAGAAACTACACATAAGAGCCGGCCGAGGCAGGACCTGGTGTGGTTAGTTCTCCCAACAAGGTCTGGATTGGGAGAGAATTACTGAAGTGAGCAGAATATCATATATAATTCAATAAATCCTTGTTCCACTATCACTGGCGTCCTCAAGTTACTAAAATAACCTATCCTACAATCTTACTTCCTCTCAAGAGTACTGTTGGACTATCTGTATGCTATGCAGTGGGAGATCAACACACAGACATAACTTAGTCCCAATTTAAAACCAGACATTCTGTCATTATTTTTATTTAGTACTTTGATTTGATCTAACTTTAAGTCAAACAGCAAAATTTATGGCAATTTTGGAAGGAAAGGAGCTGAACTGCTTGAAGGAAAATAGTTTCATTGCAACAAAGTTGGGGATTTGGAGAAAGTCAAAACGGATATACTACTATCGCACTACACTGAGAGGAAGATGTAATAGTAACAGTTTTACATTGGCAGTTTCCATGAATATGGATATAGGAATTTATAATGGAATATGTTGACACAAAAGTATGAGAACAAAGGTTTGTAAGTGCATGCATAGGTAACATATTTTAATACACTGTGTATTAGTACAGAATACACTTTATTATCACATATACGTGAACCTGTAAGAAAGCATGAAAGAATATTAGCTAAACAACAAATTCCAGTTTGCACAGCTGAGTTCAGAAGAACATTCAGAGGGGATTGTGGATGTAGCTTTTGACTGCTGGTGTCACCTGCAGATCTGTGACATTTCACATATAGTTCTGGATTCCAGATGCAGAATAGAAACCATTGAAGATATGAGGAACACACATCTAATTTGGAATACTAAGTTTGTAATGGTAATGATGATGCTTGCAGTTAAAGCTTTACTCATTCTCAACTGCAAGCAAGATACTTGACACAGGTAATTATTAACATGCTTTTTTAAGGCAAATATGCGAAGGATCACCTCTGACATTGCAATACATCTTTTTAATATAATTTATGAAGTGATCTTAAACCTTTTAAACAAGAATTGTGTTTTTCACTTGGCGTACGTAATCGGTATATCTGCAGCCCGATAAGTCAATAAGCAGAATAATCTGGGTGGCACAGTGGTTCGCACTGCTGCCTCACAGTGTCAGGGACCAGATTTGATTCTGGGCTTGGGTGACTATGGAGTTTGCACGTTCACCCCGTGTCTGCATGGGTTTTCGCCGGGTACTCGGGTTTCCTCCCACAGTCCAAAGATGTGCAGGTTAGTGGGGTTACTGGGATAGGGCGGGGGAGTGGGCCTAGGTAGGCTATTCTTTCGGAGGGTTGGTGTAGGCTTGATGGGCTGAATGATCTCCTTCTGCTATTTTTGCTATGTGCTGTTAGAATGAGAGATAATCAAACTCTCAAGGTCTGTCAATCTGGAAACAAAACAATTGATGGTTCAACATAACATGCTTTTTAAAAGTGACTCAAGTGACACATTTCAGCTGTTTTTCTTGATCTACAATACGAGCTTTGATTCCTGTGTCCTTGTGTCTGCTTTCACTGACAACACATAGTGTACATCTCAATAGTTTTCTGCATGTGTGTGATGTGTTGGGTGCTCTGGATCCATGGAACACATACAGGCCACCAACACTTAAAATAGTGCAACACTATTTTATTAAGTTAGAAACTGTTGAACATACTTTCACTGTGGGTGAACACGATGTTAGATTAAACTAAAGACCTATGCCTGTCCGAACCAGTCTATGCACTCAGCACATGGTGAGGATCTGTGCTGTAAGCTCTGTCCTTGTAGGAGGCTGCATCCCGAATGAGCGGGAACTCTGATGCCCCCTGTCTTTATAGTGCGTGTGCTCTAACTGGCGATTGGCTGCGGTGTTGTGCGTGTTGATTGGTCCCACTGTGTGTCCATCAGTGTGTGTGTATCTGCACCATGATATACTGGTGTATATTATGACAGTGTGATTATTAAAAAATGCTTATAACGTGGGTGTTGATGTCGAGACCAGCCTTAATTGTATTTGAGAAAGTGGTAAAGAGCCACCACCTTGAAATGCTGTAATCCAAATGCTCTCACAATATTGGTAGGCAAGTATTCCAGGATTTAACCCCAACTACAAAAAAGAAAACTTGTATCAAATCACTTTGGAACGAGCAAATTATGTCGCATTTAAAAAACTGCAGAGTTAACTTTAGTGCAAAATCTGTTGGATCTTAGCTATTTTATGTGTTTTGGACAACATACAAGCCAGTGTTTGTTGCCCATTCCTATTTGCCTTTAAGGCAATCAGAGTCAACCGTATAGTATGGTTGACATGTAGACTAAGCCAGGCAGGAATGTAAGAAATAGAAGCAGCAGGAGAGCATTTGGCCCCTCAAGCCTGCTCCTCATTTAATACAATCATGACTGATCCTTGATCTCAACTCCACATAGGAGAGGCAGATTCTCTTCCAGTTTGGTTGCACAACAATCTAACAGCTTTTGTAGTCATATCTTTGAGTATTAACCTATCAGTTTCCAAATTTTTCATTTAAAGGTCACAACTTGTTTTAGTTTGGACTCTCAATCACTGACATCCAGGACAATAACCACAAGACTATGCTTAACCTGCATAACTACTGGCCTGATTTTACAAGAAGTCTGTCAAGATATTGTTTTAAACTATTCCTTTGACAATGCAAAGCTTATAAATATATAGTCTTGTGTGACAAATATAATGTTGACAAGATTTGTTTTAACCCAATAGATTGGATACTACGGCGATTAATCTTGTGTAAAAACTAACGGTTTTAATATATTCTACAAACTGCTAAGGAAGGTAACGGGCACGATTCTCCGATCGCGGGACAGAGTGTCCGCACCGTCGTGAACGCCGTCGTGTTTCATGACGGCGCGCAACAGGCGCGGGCACTAACGGTTCAGTCCCCCACAGGGGGCCACCAGCACAGCGCTGGAGCTGTTCACGCCGCACCAGCCTCACTTCCTGGCGTGCACTGGGGGCGACGCCAACCCGCGCATGCGCAGTGGCTTCACGGAACACGCCGGCCCCGACGCAACATGGCATGAGGGTTCTGGGGCCGGACGTGCAATACAGTAGGCCCGGGGGGGGGGGGGGGGGGGGGAGAAAGGCCGGCCCGCCGATTGGTGCCGATTCTCCGCACCTCGGAGAATCGCTTGCCGGCGTTGTGGCGCGGTTGCGGCGATTCTCCGGCCTGGCGCGGGGCTGGGAGAATCGCGCCCTAAATTTCCATGCTAATTTCAAAGTGTCTATCTGACACACAGACATACTAAATCAAGTATAAACATACTAAATTGAGATGTTGCTATTTCAGGTACAACATTCTTGTATATACTATCCTAGACTGATACCAGTGACCTGGAATCTAGTGGCACTCATCTCCTGGTAACAGTAGGAATATGGCTCTATGTTTGGCACATAGACACATATATGAATAGAATCTTATGTCCAACAGCTGCTTTACTATTTGTGCTTACATTTTCTTATTTTGATCTTTTCAGCAGACAACCAGTAAAAATATCATTCAACATAATTAGAAAAATAATCTAACGATGCAGTCGAACCTTTTGAGCAAAGTGTGAATTGCTTTCCAAACTGAATTTATGCCATCCTTCATTGGAAGTTTATGAACAGGAAAAGTTCATATCACACTACTTTTAATGCCCTTAGCATATACTGTCTATTTTTTTAAACTGTGACAGATCATATGCGAGGAGTTTCATGATCTGCTCCCAGACCGGCCATAAGGTAGTACCCTACTTGAGTCTCACCTGTCAGATGATTCGGGAACAGCTTTGACAAGTGATAAAAAAGTCACATGCCTGACCACTGTCAGGAATCAAGATCTGGATGTTGACAAGCAGTCTACAAGTGAAACATATTTAACAACTAAAAATATTGATCAATACTTTATGTATGACCCTCTATTGGAATTTCAACATCTAAAAATGTATTGTGTGAGAAAATATAACTAAATATATAGAATGGGATTCTCTATCCCGGGACACTCGGAATGCGTTCCCCGATGGGATGGAGAATCGGGCGCGGTGGGAAATGGGGATTGGCACCGGGCCAATCCAAACGCAATGCTCTGACTCCCCCTCCCCACTGGCAGCATGAATGAGGTCCTTGAACGAGGGGATGTAAATAAGTTAAAGTGAGTCTTAGCGGGCCTGGCGCCCTATGCTCCGGCCTCCCGTGATTCTCCGGGCCCCGCAGCCGGGAATCCCGTGGGTGCAGATCACCTATGGTCTCAGCAATCATCCCTGGCCCACCGCGAGGTCCACTACGCCAGGTCCACACTGTTGGAGACCATCCAAGCCCATCTGAAAGCCCCCCCGCCCCCTAACAATGCACTGACTGCCCACGCTTACGCTAGCAGAGTCCCCCCCCCCCCCCCCCACACACAATGACCCGTGTAATAGGTGAACCCCCCACAGGACCCCTGAGTAGGGGGACCCTCCCGAGACCCCAGTAATACGGAGACCCCCCAAGATCCATGTAATATGGGGACCCCTCACAGAGACCCCTGTAAAAGGAGGATCCCATCACAGGGAACCCCTGCCTAAAGGACCCCTCCAACACACAAAACCCCACCACCAGAAAAGGGATTGCGTCTTCCCCTCTGGAAGCTAGAGAGCAGTTTGGACAGAGACCATAGGAAGCATTATATTTACGTTGCAGCTCCACATGTCCATTCCTCAAAGAAGAGCAGCTGTGCCTGAGTCTGGTTCCCACAGATCCAATATCTGCAAGCCATTCATAGCTTTTGGGTGGTGGTCTGGTGATTGACAGTTTTGACAAACCATCTGCAATTTTGATTCCTTCATATCTCTTCACGATTCAGTGGTCGAAGTGGTGAAACTGCAATGTTTGTAGACATTGACCACATCAAAGAAATGTAAGTCCATTCCAATCACTCAAGCGTGTGATTTCACTGCACCAACTCTCTTTGATCAATGAGGGTGAGCTGTGAGGAGGATACAGAGATGCTTCAGCGGGATTTGGAGTGGGCATATGCATGGCAGATGCAGTATAATGTGGATAAATGTGAGGTTATCTTCTTCAGTGTCAAAAATAGTAAGGCACATCATTATTTGATAGGGTGTAAATGAGAGAGGTGGATACTCAGTGAGACCTTGGTGTCGTTGTTCATCCGTCACTGAAAGTAAGCATGCAGGTACAGCAGGCAGGAAAGAAGGCAAATGGCATGTTGGCCTTCATAATGAGAAGATTTGAGTATAGGAATAGAGATGTTTTACTGCAATTGTATAGGGCATTAGTGAGGCCACACCTGGAGTATTGTGTGCAGTTTTGGTGTCAATCATAGATTATCATAGAATTTACAGTGCAGAAGGAGGCCATTTGGCCCATCGGGTCTGCACCGGCCCTTGGAAAGAGCACCCTACCCAAGGTCAACACCTCCACCCTATCCCCATAACCCAGTAACCCCACCCAACACTAATGACAATTTTGGACACTAAGGGCAATTTATCATCGCCAATCCACCTAACCTGCACATCTTTGGACTGTGGGAGGAAACCGGAGCACCCGGAGGAAACCCACGCACACACGGGGAGGATGTGCAGACTCCGCACAGACAGTGACCCAAGCCGGAATCGAACTGGGACCCTGGAGCTGTGAAGCAATTGTGCTATCCACAATGCTACCGTGCTGCCCTATTATCCGAGGAAGGATGTTCTTGCTATGGAGGGAGTGCCGTGAAGGTTTACCAGGCTGATTCCTGGGATGGCGGGACTGTCATAAGAGGCGGGACTGTCATAAGAGGAGAGACTAAGTCGGTTAGGATTATATTCATTGGAGTTTAGAAGAGTGAGAAAAGATTCATAGAAACTTACAAAATTCTAACAGGATTAGGCAGGGTAGATTCAGAAAGAATCCCGATGTTGGGGGGAGTCCAGAACTAGGAGTCACAGATTGAGGCTAAAGGGTAAACCTTTTAGGACTGAGGTGAGGAGAAATTTCTTCATCAAGGGAGTGGTGAATCTGTGGAATTTGCTATCACAGAGTTGAGGTCAAAATGTTGTGTGATTTCTTTTTTTCAATATAAATTTAGAGTACTCAATTCTTTTTTTTCCAATTAAGGGGCAATTTAGTGTGGCCAATTCACCTACCCTGCACATCTTTGGGTTGTGGCGGTGAGCACCCATACAAACATAGGAAGAATGCGCAAACTCCACATGGATAATGACCAGGGTCCGGGATCGAACCCGGGTCCTCAGCACTGTGAGGCAACAAACAACTGCGCCACCGCGCCACCATACATTGTTTAATTTCAAGAAGAAATTAGATATAACTCTTGGACTAAAGGGATCAGGGAATATGGGAAGGAAGGCATGATCAGGGTATTGAACTTGATGATCAGCCATGATCATAATGAATGGCGGAGCAGGCTTGAAGGGCCGAATTGCCTCCTAGTGCTTCTATTTTCTATGTTTGTTCCTGTGTAACATTGGGGTTTCACCACTTAGGCCACTGAAGGATGAAAAGATCTGAATGGATTAAAGCTGCAGTTGGTTTTTACAAGCTGTCAATCACAGACCACTACTCAAAAGTTATGAATGGCTTGCAGATAATAGATCTGTGGGAACCAGACGCAAGTCATAGCTGCTCTTCACGTGGAACAGCAAGATAAGTATTACAGCTATAATGCTTCCCACTGCCCCTGCCTGGACTGCTCTCTAGCTTTCAGATAGGGGTCCCTTTTCTGGAGGGGAGGCGTCTATGGAGGGAGGTTGCTTTAGGCAGGGGTTCCCTATGGGATGTCCCCCTATTACATAGGTCCCGGGGAGGGGGTGACTCCCAATTACAGAGGACCCAGTGGGGAGGGGGGAGATGCAGTGGAGGGGGGTCCCTATTACAGGATTCACTGTGAGGGGAGGCAGGGCAGATCACCCCGGTACTTGCGAATGGGGGGATGGGACGGAGCGGGGGCGGGGGACGGATGGGGGGCACCCAGGCAATCCCGGGATGGGGGAGCTTACTGTGCGGTGGTATAGGGTGGGTGGGAGGGTTTGGGGGCCGATTTACAGTGGGAGGGTTGTCAGGGCCCATTTGCGCGGAGGTGGAGTGTTGGCAGGCTGCGGGACCTTGCTATTGAGCCGCCCGCCCAAGACAGCAGCCTGATAGCGGGATACCTTCGAATCCCTCATATTCCAAGCCATGCATAAATTTGCATGGCATGGAAGACTGAATTGCAACATGCTTTACGACAGCAAAGGGATCGTAAAACTGCTGCAATTCAGCTCTGGTGGGAGAACATACTCTCCCAAACAGTGAATCCCGCCAAAAGATTTAAGGGTGGGACACCAAAAGAAATTCTGGAATTTGGAGCAGAGAATAGAGGGGGATATAAACTGCACAGAAACATTTAGAGGACACATTCCCTTCGTTTACCACAGTAGTAATGCCTATTCTTCTGTGACATTACTTATGACGTGCGTGTATAATTTGTACTGTAATAAATTCAGAAGCTAATATATCTTTGTGTCAAAAACAGAAAATACTGGCCAATCTCAGTGATGCGACCATCAATTCACTCGAAGACACGTGGAGAAGTAAACCGTGGTTTTAACCAGCTTAGAACTGAGCCTGCCTGTGACCGGTACAACGCTGAAGGCGGCCCCGCAGGTCGGCAGCTCTTATACTTCCTGTAAAGGGGGTGGAGCCATGAGCGGAGCCTCTACATGCCCCAACATATCCCCTGTGGGTGAAGCCACACAATGGCCCGTAGGTAGAGTCCACAGGGTTAATAACATAACACAGTGCACTGGTGAATTATCAATAATTATACATTCACCCCTGTTTAAAAATGAAGTCCAGCGGGGGTGACGGGCTCATAGATTCAGCCGGTCCAGCGCCCGGATCGTACGTTGCGACTGCCGAAGCACCAGTGTTGCAGCCGCTTCGGGTGGCTGTGGAAGTGGGTCCGGAGCAGGCACAGGCGTGGACCGGTGCGGCGGGTGGGAGGGAGCGCGGGAACCATAAAGGGGTGGGGGCGCTGAACATGGGAGGTTGGACGGGTCATAGTGTGGGGGATGCAGTAATGGGAGTGGTGGAGCCTGCGGGCGCCAGGTCACGGAGGGAGACGGTATCTTGCCGGCCATCGGGGTGTTCGATGTACGCATAGTGTGGGTTGGAGTGCAGGAGCTGGACCCTCTCTACCAGGGGGTCGGTCTTATGGCTCCGAACATGTTTTCAGAGGAGGACTGGACCTGGTGTCATCAGCCAGGTCGGAAGTGAGGCCCCTGAGAGAGCTCCCCTAGGGAAAACAAACAAATGGTCATGAGGAGCCTGGTTTGTGGCCGTGCAAAGGAGGGACCTAATAGAGTGGAGCGCATCGGGGAGGACCTCCTGCCAGTGAGAAACTGGGAGATTCCTGGACCACAGGGTCAGTAGGACAGTCTTCCAGACCATCGCGTTCTCCCTCCACCTGCCCGTTTCCCCTGGGGTTACAACTAATAGCCCTGCTCGAGGCGATGCCCTTACTGAGCAGGTACTGACGCAGTTCGTCGCTCATGAACGACGAGCCCCTGTCGCTGTGGACATAACTGGGGAAACCAAACAGGGTGAAGACACTATGCAGGGCTTTATTGACAGTGGGGGTGGTCATATCAGGGCAGGAGATGGCAAACGGGAAGCGGGAGAACTCATCTATGATGTTAAGGAAGTACGTGGTGCGGTTATTGGAGGGGAGGGGCCCTTTGAAATCGATACTGAGGCGTTCAAAAGACGGGATGCCTTTACCAGGTGGGCCTTATCCGGTCGATAGAAGTGCGGTTTACATTCCGCACAGATTTGGCAGTCTCTGGTTATAGCTCTGACCTCCTCGGTGGAGTAGGGCAGGTTGCGGGCCTTGATGTAATGGGCGAGCCGGGTGACCCCTGGGTGGCAGAGGTCATCGTGGATAGCCCGTAGTCGGTCATCTTGCGCGCTGGCGCATGTGCCGCGGGACAGGGCATCTGGGGGTTCTTTGAACGTCCCAGGACGATATACTATATCGCAGTAATAGGTGGAGAGTTCGATTCTCCACCTCAAGATCTTATCATTCTTGATCTTGCCCCACTGCGTACTGTCAAACTTGAAGGCAACCGATCGTTGGTCGGTGACGAGGGTAACCCTCCTACCAGCGAGGTAGTGCCTCCAGTGCCGCATGGCTTCCACGATGGCGTGGGCTTCTTTTTCGACCGAGGAATGTCGAATTTCGGAGGTGGTGAGGGTGCGTGAAAAAAACGCTACCTGTCTGCTTGCTTGGTTGATGGTGGCGGCGAGAGCAACCTCTGAGGCGTCGCTGTCCACCTGGAAGGGGACAGACTTGTCCACCGTGCGCTTCGCAGCTTTGGCGATGTCCGCCTTGATGCAGTTGAAGGCCTGGCGAGCCTCGGCTAATAGTGGAAAGAGGGTGGCCTTAAATAGTGGGCGGGCTTTGTCCGTATACTGGGGGACCCACTGGGCGTAGTAGGAGAAAAATCCAAGGAACCTCTTCAGGGCCTTGGGACAGTGAGGGAGAGGGAGTTGTAGGAGCCCTGCATACAGTCAGGGTCGGGCCCTAGGACCCCTTTTTCCACGACGTAGCCGGGGCTGGCTAGCCTGGTTGTGCGGAAAACGCATTTCTCCTTGTTGTAGGTGAGGTTGAGTTTTTGGGCGGTTTGGAGAAATCGGTGGAGGTTGGCGTCGTGGTCCTGCTGATCATGGCCGCAGATGGTGACATTGTCCAAGTACAGAAACGTGGCCCGCAGCCCGTACTGGTTCACCATTTGGTCCATTGCTCGTTGGAACACCGAAACCCCGTTCGTGACGCCAAAGGGGACCCGGAGGAAATGGAAAAGATGGCCGTCTGCCTCAAATGCCGTGTAGTGGTGGTCCTCCGGGCGGATTGGGAGCTGGTGGTATGCAGACTTCAGATCCACCGTGGAGAACACGCGGTAATGCGCGATCTGATTTACCATGTTTGCAATCCGGGGAAGGGGGTACGCATCGAGTTGCGTTAACCGGTTAATGGTCTGGCTGTAATCAACCACCATCCGGAACTTTTCCCCGGTCTTGACGACCACCACCTGAGCTTTCCAGGGGTTATTGCTGGCCTCTATGACCCCCTCCAGCAAGAGACGCTGGACCTCGGACCTAATGAATGTCCTGTTGTCCCATATGCGAGGCTGCATATGGTGAGCGGGGACAGGGGCCCCTCGAACTTAAGAGTTAGGCTCCCGAGGTTGCACTGGAAGTCGAGTCCCAAAAGGAGAGGAGCGCAGAGGTCTGGGAGCACATGTAGTTGAAAATTAGCGTACTCAGCGCCCTGTATCGCTAGGGTTGCAGTAGTGCACCCTTGGATTTGCACCGACTGGGACCCAGAGGCGAGGGATATGGTTTGTTGCGTCGGGAATATTGGGAGCGAGCAGCGTCTTACCATGTCCGGGTGAATGAAGCTCTCTGTGCTCCCGGAGTCGAAAAGGCAAGGTGTCTCGTACCCGTTAACCTGGACGGCCATCATGGAGCTCCGGAGGTGCTTAAGTCGCGACTGGTCCAGGGTGACTGCGCTGAGGTGTGGGCAGCCGGTGGCGTGATCGGAGGTGCTGGGGCGGCCCCGCGATGGTTGTCCGTAGGTCGTACGCGTCAAGCGGCGTAGCAGATGGCGGCCAAGATGGCAGCATGTTGGTCAAGCATGGCGGGCGGTGAGGAAGATGGCGTCCAAGATGGCGGCCCCCATGGATCGCACGTGGCTGGCCGCGTGGGGGAGGATGGCCAAGATGGCGGCCCCCTTGAGTCGCACATGTTATGCGGAGGCAGAGTCGGCAGATAGGCCACCTTGCGGGGTCTACGGGGCTGTGAGTCTGTGGATCGGGTCTGTGAGTTTGGGTTCTTAGACCTGGCCAGACAGACCTTGGCGAACTGTCCTTTTCGCCTGCAGCTGCTGCAGTTCGCGTTGCGGGCCGGGCAGTGCAGTCGGGGGTATTGGGACTGGCCGCAAAGGTAGCATGGTAGCCCCCCATGATGGGCGGGCGGCCGCGCGGCACAGGACTGGGCTAGTCTCGGGTCGGGGGCCCACGAGGGGGTCGCGTGATCGGCCGGGAACGCAGTAAGGCACTGAAAAGCGGCCTCCAGAGTGATAGCCAGTTTTACTGTGTCGTCCAGGTCCTGGGCCCCTTTTTCGAGCAGGCGCTGTTTCACATAGTTCGATCGGACCCCCACCACGTAAACGTCTCGGACGGTGAGCTCCATGTGCTGAGTGGCCGTAACGGCCTGGTAGTTACAGTTGCGCGCGAGGGCTTTGAGGTCGCGTAGGTAATCATCTAACGACTCCCCGGAGCGCTGGCGGCGAGTGGTGAAGATCTGTCGCGCGTATACCTCATTCACAGGCCGCACATAGAGGCGTTAGAGTAGTGCGAGGGCCTCTGTATAGGAAGCGGCTTCGTTGAGCTGGACAGAAATGCGATGGCTCACCCGTGCGTGGAGGAGGCTCAGCTTCTGTCAGTGACGGATGGCGTGGACGACTCGGCGAGATAGGCCTTGAAGCATCGAAGCCAACGTGAAAACATTTCTTTCACCTCCGCGGCCTGTGGATCGAGTTCCAGTCTGTCAGGTTTGAGGGCCGATGCCATTGTATTTTAAGCTGATTAAATTGATGCGACCATCAATTCACTCGAAGACACGTGGAGAAGTAAACCGTGGTTTTAATCAGCTTAGAACTGAGCCTGCCTGTGACCGGTACAACGCTGAAGGCGGCCCCGCAGGTCGGCAGCTCTTATACGTCCTGTAAAGGGGGTGGAGCCATGGGCGGTGTCCGTACATGCCCCAACATATCCCCTGTGGGTGAAGCCACACAATGGCCCATAGGTAGAGCCCACAGGGTTAATAACATAACACAGTGCACTGATGAATTATCAGTAATTATACATTCACCACACTCAGCAGGTCTAACAGCATCTATGGAGAGAAAAATGTTGGGCGCGATCTAACTGCCACGCCAGGCGCGAAAGCGAGCGAGCCGCTTCGATCATGGAAGAATCTGAAATTGGGAACAGCGCCAGGTGCCAATCGGTTTCTGATCTAACCAGCCCGCTCCCATTGGCAAGATCCGGATCCCACTGCGGCGTGGTGAGAAACCAATACTCACCAATTACGGCCAACCTCCAGCCCATTAACGGGAAGGACCCTCTATCTAATGGCCTACCGTGACCTAACCAGCTCCCCAGCAAGCGGTCACGCAGGCTCCCTTTAGCACACCTATTTAAAGATGTGAAGCTGACGCAGTGGTGCTGTGGGGCTCGCAGGAGGTGACTAGCCATCTTGGAAAATAGCAGTCGGCCCAGGGGGAGCTGCTGCCCCAGTGCTCAGGCGGAGGGGGGTGGTTGGCCATCATCAGTTGGAGGGGGGGTGCGAGGGGCTCGGCGCCCGCAGGTCTGACATGCCACCCCACTGGATGTGTATACCGGGAGCAACTTCAGCTTCTGCCTGTCCATCCCACCAGACACTCCCAGGACAGAGGCCCTCCTGTGGTAATATGGTGCAGGTCACATAAATCCTCACTGACAGTGGTGGCCTCTAGCCACACATCTGAAGGCGACTGCTAATAGGGAATTGACATTGTTAACAATGTGAGCACTTCACAGCTCGCAAGTGATTTCCCGTGGGTAGACGTGCGCAGGTGTTACTGCCTAGCACTCCAATCAGACAGTGAGGCCTCAACGCCTTGCTTGAACACTGGGGGCTTCAACACTGCAGGAGCAGCAGCGAGCAATTGAACACGCAAGAGCTGGGCAGCAGCACTGGGATACATCTGCGACCAGAGGGCGGGTGTGTGGATTGGGGGTGGGGGGGGTGGTATACCTGAGCCCAGTCCCAGTGCTGTTCCCATCGAGGGTCCGGTGGCCAGGGGTCCCTGCTATGGCCGGGAGTGATTTTGCAGAGTGGTGACCTCCAGAATGACTGGCTCGTTGGATAGCACCCTGAGAGAGGGCAGGGAATGCAAGGGTAGGGGAGGCTTGGGGGATTTGAGGGTATCGGGGTGGAAGGTATAACTGGTCGTCGGTCTCTCATCCTCTCCAATTGCTTAGAGATATCATGATATGGATGATATTGTGGACCCCACAGCAGCTGCCCTCGCAGTGGCAGTCTAGTGACCAGACACTGGAGAAAGCGGTGACAGCAGCATCGACAGAGACTTGAGGCAGCAGCCCAAGTGCACACCCTGAGCACCCGGCCACCCATCAGGTCAGGGAGGTACCTACAGGGGGAGGCCAGCAAAGGCCCAAGGTGTACAGGCGTCGTTGGTCGTTTGAAATGATGTTGGACAGCATGTGCCGCAGGGGGCTCCGCCTTAACAACGGGACGGAGCAGCACGTGTGCCGTACCCCATGGAGAAGGAGGGTACCCACTCTCGGTGGCTGTCAAGGTCACCACAGCCCTGAACCTTTAGGCCTCAGGATCAATCCAGGGCTTGAGCAGGGACTTGTGCGGCATATCCAGCTAACAGCCCACAAGTGCTTCTGTGAAGTCACGGATATCTTGTTTGCCCGGGCAACTAACCATATAAACTTTGACCTGGACTAAGCCCATCAAGATATCTGGGCAGCAGGATTCTCTGCCATCACTGGGATGTTCCCAGTCCAGGGGGTAATAGATGGCACACATCTTTCCTTGCGCGTATAGGGATGTCTGGGAGTGCCCTTCATTAGCAGGAAGGGGTTCCACTCCCTGAACGTTCAGCTTATAGTCAAGTTCCGCATACATGAGTGCGGCCTCAACCGGGACCTGGGATTCATGTCGCATTACATTCATCCCCCACCATCTGGCCTGCGTAATCCTACCAACTGTCCTGGCTTGACACAATTCACACCTCTTTAACCTGGGGTTACCCCATCTCTGGATCTGTAAAGATTTAATCACCCGCTAATGCTCACATTCCAAGCATTGTCTGGCGTCTTTGAATTTGTCTATATATATGTTTCTGGAGCATACCTCTTCATTCACCTGAGGAAGGAGCAGCGCTCCGAAAGCTAGTGACATCGAAACAAACCTGTTGGACTTTAACCTGGTGTTGTAAGACTTCTTACTGTGCTCACCCCAGTCCAACGCCGGCATCTCCAAAACATTCATGTTGAGAGGGCTAGAATACAAGAGCAGGGATGTACTTCTGAGGCTATATAAGGCTCTGGTCAGACCCCATTTAGAGTATTGTGAGCAGTTTTGGCCCCTGTATCTTAGGAAGGGTGGGCTGGCCTTGGAAAGGGTCCAGAGGTAGCTCACAAGAATGATCCCTGGGATAAAGAGCTTGTCGTATGAGGAACGGTTGAGGACTCTGGGTCTGTACTCATTGGAGTTTAGAAGGATGAGGGGGGATCTTATTGAAGCTTACAGGATACTGAGAGCCCTGGATAGAGTGGACAGGGAGAGGATGTTTCCACTTGTTGGAAAAACTAGAAACAGAGGACAGTCTCAGACTAAAGGTACAATCCTTTAAAACAAAGATGAGGAGGAATTTCTTCAGCCAGAGGGTGGTGAATCTGTGGAACTCTTTGCCGCAGAAAGCTGTGGAGGCCAAATCACTGCGTGTCTTTAAGACAGAGATAGATAGGTTCTTGATTAATAAGGGGATCAGGGGTTGTGGGGAGAAGGCAGGAGAATGGGGATGAGAAAAATATCAGCCATGATTGAATGGCAGAGCAGACTCGATGGGCCGAGTGGCCACATTCTGCTCCTATGTCTTATGAATCCCACATAGCTGCTGTGAAAAGCTAATTGAGGCCAATTAAGGGAAATCTCCATCTTATTAGTGAGATTGAAGCCCGTTCTAACGGCCTCCTGTGATCCAACCGGCTCCCCAGTGAGAGGTCCCGCAGTCGCCAATTAGTACTGGTCCACACAAATGTGGACCAGGCGACATAGCACCTGTGGGGTCTCCCAGACTATTGGAGGCCCCAGGGTGGTCAGGGACAGGGCAGGGTGGCCCCTGGCTCTCCCTGGCACCTGGGCACCTTGGCACTGTCAGGCTGGCACTGCGAAGGTACCCTGGTGACACTGCATAGCCTGCTGGAGCACTGCCAAAGTGCCTGGGTGCTAGGGTTGCACTGCCAAGGGTCAGGGCCTGAGGGGGGGGGGGCATGCCCATGAAAGGAGGGATGAGGGGGGCATGAAAGGTGGGGTGGGGGGGTGAAGGGCGGGTATGGAGGAGCCTCTGAAGGTTGGAGGGTTGATGGGTGGGGGTCGTGGGAGGAGGGTTGGCCCAAAAGGGGGCATTGGAAGGTTTGAAAAAAGGGGGCCCCTCAGTGACCCGATAGCGGGGTGTCCTCACTTGTGAGCTATAAGGGCTCACAGGAGATTCTGTTTGTCATGGACAGTAAGAACGAGCTTGCGTAGAAACCAAGCAGGTGTGCCCATAAGCGGTAAAGGAGATGAGCAGATGGAGTATGGCGCCTCGGTCCTGCATACAGTGCTGCAAGAGGTTTAATGACCTAATCAGGACAGGAAATTTGAGAGACCTGCCACATCCAAGTGCCAACAGCCTCATTCTGCCTTCATCAACCATCACCTGCAAATCATTCCTTTGGCCAAAGCAGCTTGCAGGTACACCCATTCTCTTGAGGCACCGTCTCACATCCCAATCTGACCACTGAACACTGCCGCTCATCCTCATCTTATTGCAATGTCACAGCCATCCCTCATAGTGACCACTGCAAATGTTCCATTCTTTGTACACATTGCATTTCTCAGAATTATAGTTTTCTCATTTCCACTCTTCGAAGGAGAACAGAACAGAACAGAGAACTCCAAAGTGGTGGTGGGAATGGTGGTATTGTGTGGCCCTACAGTCATTGAATCCCTCACCATTGGGGAGGACACAGCAGTGATAAGCAGTTTCGGCAGGCTTGACCATTTAAAAAAAATATATATATATTTATTAAAGTTTTTAACACAATTTTTCTCCCTTACAAACGATAACCCCCCCCAACCCGTAACAAAAAAAAGAAACGAGAAATCGCGTATATACATGGCAAAATAGTGTATTTACATAGCTTTGTACACAGGCTCTCTCCCGTACGTGCCAGTTTCCCCGACTCTTCATGTTATCTCTTGCTCATCCACCCCCCCCAGGCAGCTCCCCCTTCCCCCCCTCCCCGGACTTCCCCTCCCCCAGGTTGCTGCTGCTGCTGACCGACCTTCCTCTAACGCTCCGCGAGATAGTCTAGGAACGGTTGCCACTGCCTGTAGAACCCCTGCGCAGACCCTCTCAAGGCGAACTTAATCCTCTCCAACTTTATGAACCCAGCCATATCGTTTATCCAGGCCTCCACGCTGGGGGGCTTCGCCTCCTTCCACATTAGCAAGATCCTTCGCCGGGCTACTAGGGACGCAAAGGCCAGAATGCCGGCCTCTTTCGCCTCCTGCACTCCCGGTTCGTCCACTACTCCGAATATTGCTAGCCCCCAGCTTGGATTGACCCAGGCTTTCACCACCTGAGATATTGCTCCCGCCACTCCTCTCCAGAACCCCTCCAGTGCCGGGCATGACCAAAACATATGGACATGGTTCGCCGGGCTCCCTGAGCACCTTCCACATCTGTCCTCTACCCCAAAGAACCTGTTCAACCTCGCCCCCGTCAGGTGAGCTCTGTGAACCACCTTAATTTGTATCAGGCTGAGCCTGGCACACGAGGAGGAGGAATTAACCCTACCTAGGGCATCCGCCCACAGACCTTCCTCGATCTCCTCCCCCAGCTCCTCCTCCCATTTACCCTTCAACTCTTCTACCAGCGCTTCCCCTTCTTCTTTCATCTGGCAGGCTTGACCATTGACGATGGGGAGGTGGGAGTCTCCCAGCTGACAGAATTAACCATAACACAGCCACATGGCACACAACACTCAATCATGTTGATGAGATGTCAGGAACCATTGAAATATGAATTAATCTTCACAAGGAATAGCAGTAGATAGTTCCTATTGGAGAGTGCAGGACCTTCCAAAATTAAGTTAGCTGGATAAAGATGCTAAGCCTTGGGCTCATCACTAAAGAGGACTATTCTGGAGCAGAAGCTTAAAATGTCTGAGAGTATATCAACTTTGCTAGAGACACTGTGCACAATTGGAGGGAGATTGGAAGAGGCCACCCATGATGTCTCAGGTGTTTACACTGATGCCTACATTCATTGATGTGGAGATGCCGGCGTTGGACTGGGGTGAGCACAGTACGAAGTCTTACAACACCAGGTTAAAGTCCAACAGGTTTGTTTCGATGTCACTAGCTTTCGGAGCGCTGCTCCTTCCTCAGGTGAATGAAGAGGTATGTTCCAGAAACATATATATAGACAAATTCAAAGATGCCAAACAATGCTAGGAATGCGAGCATTAGCAGGTGATTAAATCTTTACAGATCCAGAGATGGGGTAACCCCAGGTTAAAGAGGTGTGAATTGTCTCAAGCCAGGACAGTTGGTAGGATTTCGCAGGCCAGATGGTGGGGGATGAATGTAATGTGACATGAATCCCAGGTCCCGGTTGAGGCCGCACTCATGTGTGCGGAACTTGGCTATAAGTTTCTGCTCGGCGATTCTGCGTTGTCGCGGGTCCTGAAGGCCGCCTTGGAGAACGCTTACCCGGAGATCAGAGGCTGAATGCCCTTGACTGCTGAAGTGTTCCCCGACTGGAAGGGAACATTCCTGCCTGGTGATTGTTGCGCGATGTCCGTTCATTCGTTGTCGCAGCGTCTGCATGGTCTCGCCAATGTACCACGCTTCGGGACATCCTTTCCTGCAGCGTATGAGGTAGACAACGTTGGCCGAGTCGCACGAGTATGTACCGCGTACCTGGTGGGTGGTGTTCTCGCGTGTAATAGTGGTATCCATGTCGATGATCTGGCACGTCTTGCAGAGATTGCCATGACAGGGTTCTGTGGTGTCGTGGTCACTGTTCTGAAGACTGGGTAATTTGCTGCACACAATGGTTCGTTTGAGGTTGCGCGGTTGTTTGAAGGCAAGTAGTGGGGGTGTGGGGATGACCTTGGCAAGATGTTCATCGTCATCAATGACGTGTTGAAGGCTGTGAAGAAGATGACGTAGTTTCTCCGCTCCGGGGAAGTACTGGACGACGAAGGGTATTCTGTCGGTTGTGTCCCATGTTTGTCTTCTGAGGAGGTCGGTCCGGGTTTTCGCTGTGGCGCGTTGGAACTGTCGATCGATGAGTCGAGTGCCATATCCCGTTCATACGAGGGCATCTTTCAACGTCTGTAGATGTCTGTTACGCTCCTCCTCGTCTGAGCAGATCCTGTGTATGCGGAGCGCTTGTCCATAGGGGATGGCTTCTTTAATGTGTTTAGGGTGGAAGCTGGAGAAGTGGAGCATCATGAGGTTATCCGTGGGTTTGCTGTAAAGCGAAGTGCTGAGGTGACCGTCCTTGATGGAGACGAGTGTGTCCAAGAATGCAACTGATTTTGGAGAGTAGTCCATGGTGAGTCTGATGGTTGGATGGAACTTATTAATGTCATCGTGTAGTCGTTTCAGTGATTCTTCGCCGTGGGTCCAAAGGAAAAAAATGTCATCGATGTATCTGGTGTATAACATCGGTTGAAGGTCCTGTGCGGTGAGTAGGTCCTGTTCAAACTTGTGCATGAAGATGTTGGCGTATTGGGGTGCGAATTTGGTCCCCATGGCTGTTCCGTGCGTCTGGATGAAGAACTTTTTGTCGAAGGTGAAGACGTTGTAATCCAGAATGAAGCGGATGAGTTGCAGAATTGCGTCTGGAGATTGGCAGTTGTCGGTGTTGAGTACTGAGGCTGTTGCAGCAATGCCGTCGTCATGGGGGATGCTGGTGTAGAGTGCCGAGACGTCCATTGTGACGAGGAATGTTCCTGGTTCAACTGGTCCATGGGTGCTGAGTTTCTGTAGGAAGTCCGTCGTGTCGCGACAGAAGCTGGGTGTACCTTGTATGATGGGTTTCAAGATGCCCTCGATGTAGCCAGAGAGGTTCTCACACAGGGTCCCATTGCCTGAAACGATAGGGCGGCCTGGTGTGTTGGCCTTATGTATTTTTGGGAGGCAGTAGAGATCTCCAATGCGGGGAGTACGTGGGATGAGAGCATGTAGGGTGCTCTGAAGATCTGGATCCAAGGTCTTGATCAGTCTGTTAAGTTGGCGGATGTGTTCCTTGGTCGGATCTGCGGGTAACTGTCTGTAGTGTTCTTGGTTGTTCAGTTGTCGGTATACTTCTTTGCAGTAGTCCGTTCTGTTCAGTACGACAGTGGCCCCCCCTTTGTCTGCTGGTTTGATGACGATGCTGTGGTTGGTCTTGAGAGCGCGGGTGGCATTGCGTTGTGCTTGGGTGACGTTCGGGGTTGTCTTGTGAATGCGACTGATGAATCTGGCATTGACGCGACTCCTGACGGCTTGAGCATACATACAAGGCGGCCTTCAGGACCCGCGACAACGCAGAATCGCCGAGCAGAAACTTATAGCCAAGTTCCGCACACATGAGTGCGGCCTCAACCGGGACCTGGGATTCATGTCACATTACATTCATCCCCCACCATCTGGCCTGCGAAATCCTACCAACTGTCCTGGCTTGAGACAATTCACACCTCTTTAACCTGGGGTTACCCCATCTCTGGATCTGTAAAGATTTAATCACCTGCTAATGCTCGCATTCCTAGCATTGTTTGGCATCTTTGAATTTGTCTATATATATGTTTCTGGAACATACCTCTTCATTCACCTGAGGAAGGTGCAGCGCTCCGAAAGCTAGTGACATCGAACAAACCTGTTGGACTTTAACCTGGTGTTGTAAGACTTCGTACTGTACATTCATTGAAACAATGGTCCAACTGTATAAGGCATCGGATGCAGCAGGCAACTGAGCATATGCTTGGGTGACATGGTAGTGCAGCAGTTAGCACTGCTGCCTCACGGCACTGATGATCTGGGTTCAATCCCAGCCCCGGGTCACTGTCCGTGTGGAATTTGCATATTCTCCCCGTGTCTGCGTGGGTCTCATCCCCACAACCCAAATATGTGCAGGGTTGGAAAATAATTAGGTACTATAAATTTATTAAAAGAAACTGAGAACATGCTGGCTCTCATTAATGGTCGGCATACTCAGTGTGAAGGAAACCTCATCTTGTCTATCGAGCAGCAGTGACAGGCAGAAATGTGTTTTCTTGGTGAGCAGGAAAGTGTGCTGGGTCATGAGAGGGAAAATACAGAAAGGCAGCTGCATTCTGCTGTACGTGCTTCCACTCCTCCGACCTTCCCCACAAAGCCACACATGCTACCTCCTCTCCCCATAGCTGAATTTGCCTTGGTGCAGGTGGCGCTGTCTTTGGCAGGGCTCTCCAAGTCTCGAACATCAGCCACAACACCTGAGCAGTCAGAGCAGGTGAATAGTAGCCTAGCCTTTAGCTCTACTGGTTTGATGTTCGAATTCCAGTTTGATGCTCAATGCTCTAGAAAATGCCTTCTCTTAAATACACACATCTGAACACAGGCTCAGTAACAGGAAGTATTCCTCACCTCCCACAACCAGCGATACGTAAAGGGATCATCAGCTACTTTCAGGTTAGGTTCTAATTGATTACTGCTAGTCCATGCTGCAATTGTAGGAGTGCTTGGTGGTTTCTCGAATTGTATAAAATTCCTGAAGTCTATGGGATTGATGTGGCTTGGGCTGACGGACTCCAGGTTTTCTGCACAGACCTCTTGCTCCAAGAGATGGGCGCAGTAATTTACTTCCCTTGGAATACAGCGTGCCAAGGAGAATGATCAGAGGTGACACAGAGCAGGGCAAGTTGCTGAAAAGAGAAGGATGAGGAGGCAGAAAAGAGATTTCAGTAGGAGGCCGCTCCACATAAACA
Source organism: Scyliorhinus torazame (assembly GCF_047496885.1). Lineage (NCBI taxonomy): Eukaryota > Metazoa > Chordata > Chondrichthyes > Carcharhiniformes > Scyliorhinidae > Scyliorhinus > Scyliorhinus torazame. Next base: position 156,739,026 of record NC_092709.1, on the reverse strand, counting down.
CCGGAATTCTGTATCTATTCAATGATGACGAGATTTTCGAGTCCTGCTGGCAACACGCACCCGCCCGCAGATTTCCTGCTGCCGCTGGGTGGCTCCAAAGGGAATTCCCATTGACAATGTGGGAACAGGTAACCCTGTCGCCACCTAATAGCGCGCTGCCTCCCTCCGCCAAGAAACACTCGGCTGGGAGGCCAGTGATTCTTGTCCAGGGTGTGTAGGGAGCAATTCCCCTACCAGAATCTCAGGAAGGAACAGTGTACCAAATGTCTCCACTTCATTGAAATCTTCCACTCCTCAACCCAACTGCAACCACAGAGCAGGGCGAGGACAGCATTGAAGTGGATATGAAGGTAACTTTCTTTTATTATCTATTCGTCCACAGGATTTGGATATTGCCAGCATTTATTGCCCAACCCTAATTGCCCATGAGAAGGTGGTGGTGAACTAACTTCTTGAACCGTTGCTGCCCCGTCACAGAAGAGCTGGAAAATCCCAGCCTGCCTCAGTATTAAAAAATCTCAGTATGAATTTTACCTCTTGTTTTTCAAAGCTGATTACAAAATGGAAGAAGCTAAAGGAAAATGTTATTGTACTGATACAATGTTGAAAAATTTGGTGCGCTACTCTAAATTCAGCCCACAGATTTACAGCTACGGGCAAGACTTAGGCACGCTTTTGATAGAGGCTGAAACTTTTAAGTATAAGACACAAAAAATAATGCAGTCGATAGTTTTAAATAGGTTCTCAGAAAATGATCAATTTTTCAGATAATCCATTTGGGAGACTAGGTCCTCCTGCCAAAGTAGAATGGTTCTGGCCTGAGCTGGAGCGAGAAACGGCACTCAGGAGTGATTAACTCGCCGTTACCATGCTAATTTTGCATGGCAGGGAGCTCCGGGGATTCCGTTCCGAATCCTGATATCGGCCTGTCATCTTGGGCAGGTGGCACGATACTGTGGTCCGGCGGCTGCCCAACCCTCCCCCTCGCCTCCCACAATGCCAGGTAGAGATTGTTATTTCTCTTCAATGTTTATAAACATCTAGCTATGATTGACAGGCCGCCATCACATCAAAAGCAGTTAAATGCTTTCTGCTGACAAAAAGAGGAAATGAATCATAGAATCATGGAATTTACAATTGTCATGCAAGAGTGCCTTTAAGAACTGGATGTACCTTTAAGAAAACAGTGATGTTATAGAGTGGGTGGGGCTCAGCTCAGCTCAGCCATTTTGCAGTTGGTTTTTTGCAGGTTTTTAGTTTCCGTTTAAAAGCAGTGGATGTGTGTCTGTGTGTGTCCAGAGAGCTGCAAGAAGAAAGCAAGGTGCTGGAGCTGAAATCAACCAAGCTAATATATCTCTGCCATTCTACAGAAAATATATATATCCTTTAACCTGATGCGATACTGTTTGAAGGTGTTAAGTCTCTTGGAAGTTTGAAGGAACATTTTAAGGAGTTATTTACTGTTGCAATATTTTCTGAGTTATATCTGAAGTAAGGGGTGTTAAGAGATCCAATGTTTATTTAAGATGTTAAGTTGAGTTCATGGAATAAACGGTGTTTTGTGTTTAAAGACCCACGTGTCCATAATTGAAATACCACACCTAGGGAACAAGCCGTATGCTAAGAAAAGTAACAAATCCATTAAAGGGAGAGTTGGTTGAACTCCATGATACATTTTGGGGTTCTGAAAACGCCTCGCCCATAACACAGTGCAGAAGGACGCCATTCAGCCCATCGAGTCTGCACCAGCCCTTGGAAAGAGCACCCTACTTAAGCCTACATATCCACCCTATCCCAGTAACCCCACCTAACCTTTTGAACACTAAGAGGCAATTTAGCATGGCCAATCCACCGAACCTGCACTTCTTTGGACGGTGGGTGAAAACTGGAGCACCGGGAGGAAACCCACGCAGACACGGGGAGAAAGTGTAAACTCCACACAGACAGTAACCAGAGGCCGGAATTGCATTTGTGAAAGCACTTATCTCCTACATGTTTATAAACATTGTGGTTAGCTTCACAGCAGGGTACTTTTAAAAATTTGTTCACAGGATGTGGGTGTCGCTGGTTAGCCCAGCATTTATTGCCTATCCCTAGTTGCCCTTCAGAAGGTGGTGGTGAGTTGCCTTCTTGAACCGTTGCAGTCCTTGAGGTATAGGCACACCCACAATGCTTTAAGGGAGGGAGTTCCAGGATGTTGCCCCAGCGACAATGAAGGAATGGTGATATATTTCCACGTCAGGGTGGAAACGAACTTCCAGGTGGTGGGATTCCCAGGTATCTGCTGCTCTTGTCCTTCTAGATGGTATTGGTCGAGGATTTGGAAGGTGCTGTCTCAGGAACCTTGGTGAGTTACTACAGTTCTTCTTGTAGATGGTACACACGGCTGTCACTGTTTGTCAGTGGTGGAGGGTTTAAATGTTTGTGGAAGGAGGAGCAAACAAGGGGCTGCTTTGTCCAGGATGGTGTTGAGCTTCTTGAGTGTTTTAATAATAATAATAATAATCTTTATTAGTGTCACAGATAGTGTTACATTACACTGCAATAAAGTTACTACGAAAATCCCCTAGTCACCAAACTATGGCACATATTCGGGTACACTGAGGGAGAATTCAGACTGTCCAATTCACCCAACAAGCACACCTTTTGAGACTTGTGGAAGGAAATAATAATAATCTCTATTGTCACAAGTAGGCTTACATTAACACTGCAATGAAGTTACTGTGAAAATCCCCGAGTCGCCACATTCTGGCGCCTGTTCGGGTACACGGAGGTTGAATTCAGAATGTCCAAATACCTAACAGTACGTCTTTCAGGACTTGTGGGAGGAAACTGGAGCACCCGGAGGAAATCTACGCAGACACTGGGAGAACGTGCAGACTCCACACAGACAGTGACCCAAGCTGGGAATCAACCCGGATCCCTGGTGCTGTGAAGCAACAGTTTAACCACTGTGCTACCATGTGATTAGAGCTGCACTCATCCAGGCAAGTGGAGAATATTCCGTTGCAGTCTTGACTTGTACCTTGTAAATAGTGCACAGGCTTTGGGGGGGTCAGGAGGTGAGTTACTCACCATAGGATTCCTAGCTTTTGACCTGCCCTGGTAGCCATAGTATTAATATGGCTAGTCCAGTTTAGTTTCTGATCAATGGTAAACCCCAGGATGTTGATTATAATAATATAATAATCTTTATTGTCACAATTAGGGTACTTTAACACTGCAATGAAGTTACTCTGAAAAGCCTCAAGTCGCCACATTCCGGGTGCCTGTTCGGGTACACAGAGGGTGAACTCAGAATATCCAGCTCACCTAACACCAATTCATTCGGGACTTGTGGGAGGAAACCGGAGCACCCGGAGGAAACCCACGCAGACACAGGGAGATTGTGCAGACTCCACACAAATAGTGACCCAAGCTGGGAATTGAACCTGGGACCCTGGAGCTGTGAAGCAACAGTGCTACCCACTGTGCTACCGTGCCTCCGGTGGGGGATTCATTTATGATAGTGTCATTGAATGTCAAGGGGCGGTGGTCAGATCCTCTTGTAGGAGATGATCATTGCCTGCCACTTGTGTGGTGCGAATGTAACTTGCCCCTTGTCAACCCAAGCCTGGATATTGTCCAGGTCTTGCTGCATTTGGACATGGACTGCTTCATTATCTGATGAGTCGCAAATGGTGCAGAACATTGTGCAGTCATCGCAAACATCCCCACTTCTGACCTTATGATGGAAGGGAGGTCATTGATGAAGCAGCTGAATGTGGTTGGGCCGAGGACACTACCCTGAGGAATTCCTGCAGTGATGTTCTGGAGCTGAGATGATTGACCTCAAACCACCATAACCATCATCCTTTGTGCCAGGTATGACTCCAGCCAGCAGAGTGTTTTACCCGATTCCCATTGACCCCAGTTTAGCTAGGGCTCCTTGATGCCATACTCGGTCAAATGCTGCTTGATATCAAGGGCAGTCAATCTCACCTCACCTCTGGCATTCAGCTCTTTCGTCCATGTTTGAATCAAGGCTGTAATGAGGTCAGAAGCTGAGTGACCCTGGCGGAACTCAAACAGAGCGTCCGTGAGCCGGTTATTGCTGAGTAAGTGCCGCTTTATAGCACTGTTGATGGCTCCTTCCATAATTTTGCTGATGATGGAGAGTAGACTGATAGGGCGGGAATTGGCTGGGTTGGATTTGTCTTGTTTCTTGTGTACAGGACACACCTGGGCAATTTTCCACATTGCCGGGTAGATGCCAGTGTTGTAGCCGTACTGGAACAGCTTGGCTAGGGGTGCGGCCAGTTCTGGAGCACAAGTCTTCAGTACTATTGCTGGGATATTGTCAGGACCCATAACCTTGATAGTATCAAGTGCCTGCATTCGTTTCTTGATATCACATGGAATGAATCATATTGGCTGAAGACTGACATCTGTGATGCTGGGGACCTCCGGAGGAGACCGAGATGGATCATCCACTCGGCACTTCTGGCTGAAGATTCTTGCGAATGAATGCCTCAGCCTTGTCTTTTGCACATATGCGCTGGACTCCTCCATCATTGAGGATGGGGATATTTCCGGAGCCTCCTCCTCCAGTGAGTCGTTTAATTGTCCACCACCATTCATGGCTGGATGTGGCAAGTCTACAGAGCTTAGATCATTGTGGAATCACTCAGCTCTGTCTATTACTTGCTGCTTATGCTGTTTGGCACACAAGTAGTCCTGTGTTGTAGCTTCACCAGGATGTTGCTCCTGTTATGCTCTCATACACTCTTCATTGAACCAGGGTTGATCCCCTGGCTTGGTAGTAATGGTAGAGTGGGGGATATGCTGGGCCATGAGGTTGCAGATTGTGGTTGAATATAATTCTGCTGCTGTTGATGGCTCACAATGCCTCATGGATACCCAGTCTTATGTTGCTAGATCTGTTCAAAGTCTATCCCATTTAGCAGGGTGGTAGTGTCACACAAGACGAGATTTTGTCTCCATAAGGACTGTGCAGTGGTCACTTCTACCGATACTGACATGGACAGGTGCATCTGCAGCAGGCAGATAGGTGAGGATGAGGTTAAGTATGTTTTCCCTCGTGTTGGTTCCCTCACCAGCTGCAGATCCAGTCTAGCAGCTATGTTCTTTACGACCCGGCCAGCTCGGTCTGTGGTGGTATTACCAAGTCACACTTGGTAGTGGACATTGAAATCCCCCACCCAGAGCATAATCTGCGCCTTTGCCACCCTCAGTGTTTCCTCCAAGTTGTGTTCATTATGGAGGAGCACTGATCCATCAGCTGATGGTGGCCAGTATGTGGTAATCAGCCATGGGGTTTCCTTGCCCATGTTTAACCTGAAGCCAGTAGACTTCATGTGGTCCAGAGTCGATGTTGAGGACTCCCAGGACAACTCCCTCCTGAATGTATACCACTGTGCCGCCACCTCTGCTGGGTCTGTCCTGCCGGTGAGACAGGACATACCCAGGAATAGTCATAGTGGTGTCTGGGACATTGTAAGGTATGACTCTGTGAGTATGACTATGTCAGGCTGTTGCTTTACTCGTCTGTGAGACAGCTCTCACAACCTTGACACAAGCCCCCAGATGTTAGTAAGGAGGACTTTGCAGGGTCGGCAGGGCTGGGTTTGTTGTTATGATTCCCGGTGCCTGGTTCGATACTGCATGGTCAGTCTGGTTTCATTACTTTTGTCGCGGTTAAATATAACTCTGTTTTTGTAGCGGTTAAATATAACTGAGTGGCTTGCTCAGCCATTTCAGAGGGCATTAAGAGTCAACCACACTGCTATGGGTCTGGAGTCACATGTAGACCAGACGAAGTAAGGCCAAGTAAGGATGGCAGTTTTCTTTCCCTAAACGACATTAGTGATCCTGATGGTTTTTTCCAAGAATCGACAATGATTTTCACGGTCAGCATTAGACTTGTAATTCCAGATATGTTATTGAGTTTAAATTTCATCACCTACCATGGTGGGATTCGAACCCGGATCCCCAGATCATTATCCTGGGTCTCTGGATTACTAGTCTAGCGACAATACCACTGTGCACAGCCTCCCCCTTGAGAAGCATTCAAGCGTAAAGGAAGATGACAATAAACAATCCAGACACCTAGCTGTCTGGAAGCTATTAGCCTACTAAATGCCTCTTTGAAAGCCTCATACATCAAAGGATTTGACGGGGTTGAAAGTCTTGTGATGTGTTTTGGCTTTCTATAAAGTAACAGCTGCTGCTTTCTACACTTCTGTCTGAGGCAGCAGGTGTAAGGGACAGGTAAGTAAAACAGCAGTGATTTTTCACTGTTTCTGCCTGGATTGCTGTTTAGCTTCCACACATGGGTGACTGATGGGGGGTTCCTGATATTGGGGGGTGTCTGATCGAGGATCTCTGATAATGGGGGCTCTGATATGGGGGTGGGGGGTGGGTCGGGGTCTCTTATAGGGTATCTCTGAAATGGTGGGGTCTCTGATATGGTGGTCTGATGGGAGGGTCGGGGTGGTGTGTGGGATGGGCCGGATCTCTATTGTGGGAGGAGAGAGGGGCCCTTGATGGACTTTAGGGGCACATACATTACATACTTTCCCCATAGACCCACCACAAGGTCCACCGTGTCAGCGACATACTTAAAAATACTTGCACCGATCCACACCCGTGTGACTCCTGGCCGAGAGGGCCAGAGCATTACGCGGGAGTGGAGAATTGGGTTTCCAGTCTATTAATTGGATGCAAATGGGTTCAAATTACCCATTGGCATCCTCCTACTGGCACGGGACGTTAGCTCGCTGCTGTCGCTGGCGGGGGATCAGAACATCAGAACCGGATCGGCACCATTTTCTGCCTGCGAGCAATTCTCTGCCTCATCTGGAACTCCGCTGCCTCCGCTGGGCGTCGGAGAACCCACCCCAATATGTGGATGGAATGCATTTGCATCCAATTAATAGACTGGAAGCCCAATTCTCCACTCCCGCGTAATATTGTTCAAGTAACTGTAAAAGATCCTTTGGCGCTATTTTTAAAAACAATTTCCTCCCTTAACTCGCATCGCCAAAAACACAGGCGTCTGGTCATTGAATTTTTCTTTTGTGAGTCCATGGCTATGTACAAATCTGCTGTTGTATTTTATAATGCACTTCAAAATGAATGCTTTGCTTGAAAAGTGCTTTGCAACATCCTGAGGACATGACAAAGTGCCACCTAAATGCATGCTCTTTCTTGTATTAACATCAAAGCTTGTTGCGCATTCTCACATTCCAGAGATAATCCGAGTCAACTGTCAGTGCCCTGCATCACCTTAAAGAAAATGTTTTGCTTGTAAGGCTCTTTCTGTAATTCAACACACTGGACCTGCAGGCAGTGTAAGCTGAGATATTGCTGGCTCACAATCTGTGTGATTTTCCACCATGAATGGACAGAACATTTCAGGCTTCAAGCCTGTAATTTTGCAACATGCACTCCCTCTGAGCACTATTCTTTGCTGGCAGTGTCCGGTCACATGATCAGCTCTGTAAACTATACATGTAGTTTACTTGCAGTGCTGGAGTGAACTTAAATTTGTGATGCGATCTGTGCCTAAGAACAATTTCCAAGCTGGCAGAGGATGTGCAGTTAATTGGTGTTCCACTCAGGAGTATCAAGTATAATCCTGCCCTCATTGAGTTCCTGACTTCAACTATCTCGCTGCAAGGATCCAGATACAAAACTAAATTAGAAAACCCATCACCTCAGACCACCTCCAAGCAATAGAGGGTTCTGATGGAAAGTTCCACGTTAACCTTTCTGTCTTTCAACTCCTGACCAGCAGCATACTTGCAGCATATTTTGTTTTTAATTCAGATGTCTATCATCAAGTTATCTTTAACCACTAAACATGTCTTTTTTTAATGTTCTCAATAGGTTATATATGCGCTAAATACCAAAGGCGATGAGCATGAGGCTGCCCTGCAGGCTATTAAGGAAGCTCACCGGGAGGAGATCCAGAATATCATTGCTGAGACACGAGGGAAGATTTTACAATACAAAAACAGAATGGAGGAAGAGATGGACATGCGGCACCAAATTCAATCCCTCGAAAATACCCTGCAGAAGAGCAAGAAACATAAGGAAGATGTCTTCTCCGACTTTGAGGTTTACAAGCAGCAGGTGGAGGAACGAGAAAAGAACGTGGAGAGAGAACATGCAGAAAAAATAATGGCGCTGTCCAGGGAGATGCTGGACATCAAGAAGGAGTTTGAAAGCAATCTCCAACACTTCATGGAGGTTCAACGCAGGTTGGAACAGGATAAACAGTCAGCAATAACAGAGATTGTGAAAGTAAACCAAGAGTCAGAAAACCTTCAGGAAAAATGCAAAGTACTGAAGGGCTATTTCGATGAAAAAATCAAGTTGGAGGAAAAGCACAAACTGGATTTTCAAAGTTTGAACCAAGAGTTGGAAATCCTAAAAGCTGAGAAAAAGAGACTCACTGCAGATTTTGAGAGAAAAGTCAGCAAGCTGCAGGTCTCGCATCAAAAGGAACTAGAAACTTTGAAGAAGACTCTACAGCAATCGGTGACTGAAACACTAAAACAGTGGCAAATAGAACAAAAGAAGAGTCTTCAGGCTCAGGAGGTAACCTTACAACTAAAACTAAAGAAATTGGAGAGCGAAATGGAAGTCAAATGTCAAATGATGAACGAGTTTAAAAACCAATGTCAGAAACTGCAGGAACTACTAAATACCGCAGAGTTCAGAATCCAGGTGAGAATGCAATGACAAAATAATTGTTGAAACTAACTGGTCTTGCACACAATCTCCAGCAGTATTGTCATTCACTATTGGCCAAATTAATATATTTTGTTTTATATTTTGAATGCTTGCATCATAAGGTGAAATGTTTGCTACAATTTCAAAGTACTAAAATATATTCTGTGGATTTTTGGGGCGAGTATCTTTAACACCATTTGTGCAACTCCCTCGTCCGTCATCCATCCCATCCCCCTGCTCTACTCTTCGCCATTCTCCATCAATGTTAGAAAAGCCTTCAGTCACCAGGCTCATATTCTTTGGAATTCCCTCCCGAAAGCCTTTCCCTCTTTGCTCCTCTTTGCTCTTAAAGACATTGGCAAAATCCATGTTTTCAACCAAGATTTTAGTCACACCTCTCTTTCCTTACTTGTCTCCGCATGTATTTTCCTTATGCCTATCTGTGAAAACACCTCAGGATGTTTATATTTCATAGTTAAAGAAACCATATTACTGCAAGTTGTTAGACCATAAGACATAGGAGCAGAATTAGGCCTTTCGGCCTATCGACTCTGCTCCGCCATTCAATCATGGTTGATATGTTTCTCATCCCTATCCTCCTGCCTGCTCCCCATAACCCCTGATCCCCTTATTGATCAAGAACCTATCTATCTCTGTCTTAAAGTCACTCAGTGATTTGACCTCCACAGCTTTCTGCGACAAAGAGTTCCACAGATTCACCACCCTCTGGCTGAAGAAATTCCTCCTCATTATCCCTTCAGTCTGAAGCTGTGCCCTCGGGTTCTACTTTTTCCTACTAGTGGAAACATCCTCTCCACATCCCTCTATCTAGGCCTCTCAGTTTCCTGTAAGTTTCAATAAAATCCCCCCTCATCCTTCCAAACTTATATCAAGTAAAGACCCAGAATCCTCAATCGCTCATCATATGACAAGCTGTTCATTCCAGGGATCATTCTTGTGAACCTCCTCTGGACCCTTTCCAAGGTCAGCACATCCTTCCTCAGATACGCAGCCTAAAATTGCTCATAATACTCCAAATGGGGTCTGACCAGAGCCTTGTACAGCCTCAGAAGTACATCCCTATTCTTATATTCTAGCCCTCTCAATATGAATGCTAACATTGCATATGCCTTCCTAACTGCCGACTGAACCTGCACATTAATCTTAGGAGTTCTCCTAAGTCCCTTTGTGCTTCTGATTTTCTAAGCCTTTTTTCATTTAGAAAATAGTCTACGCCTCCATTCTTCCTTCCAAAGTGCATAACCGTACACTTTTCCAAATTGTATTCTATCTGCCACTTCTTTGCCAATTCTTCTAGTCTATCCAAGTTCTTCTGCAGCCCCCCCCCCCCCCCCCCCCCCACCCTCCTGCTTCCTCAATACTACCTGTCCCTCTGTATATCTTTGTATCATCTGCAAACTTAGCAACAGTGCCCTCAGTTCATTCTTCCAAACCTTAATGTATATTGTGAAAGGTTGCGGTCCCTACACTGAGCCCTGAGGCACACGAGGCACACCACTAGTCACTGGCTGCCATCTTGAACAAGACCCCTTTATCCCCCACTTTCTGCCTTCTGCCAATCAGCCAATCCTCTATCCATGCCAGTACCTTACCCTTAACACCATGGGCTCCTCTATTTAACAGCCTCTATTGTGGTTTCTCAACTTTATTACAGTACTGTGGAAGACATTAATCTTTGCCATTTTAAAAAATCATTTTGATCTTATGGCCTGTAAACATTGCTCTGACCTTTTTAAAATATATTTTCTTATTGTCACATGTGAAGCTTTTCCTCGCCTTTTCTTAACCTGTTCCAGAAGGTTGCGAGTCATCTGATGTATCGTTCCAAATGTGCCTTGTTACAATTCTGGACCAGACCCCAAATGTTTGGTGCAACCTGGTTAGGGACCAGTAACATTTTGACGAAGTTTGAGATTTAAGGCATTTGATAAGAGAATAAAGCCACACGACATGAGTCGTTGAAGCAAAAATAAACTTTACATACAAGGTCAGAAAGATAAAACAGCTTACAATATTTGCCTTATACTCTAACATTCAGGGTTAATATGAGATAACTATGAATTAACAGACGAACTGTGGTCGAACACATCACACTACACAATAAATGGCAGATGCAACTGAGATAAACCCACCCAGACATCAGTAAACACTGTCAGTCAACCAATCTCACTGAAACTCTAGCTCTCTAACGAGAGATTCCACACTTCACCTTTGAAGATGTTGCCTTAGAATATCCTCCAAAAGTCACTCAAAATCAGACATCCCAACAGCAGTCCACCATGCAGGGTCTCACTTTCATTCCTGAGACCCTGGCCGGGATTCTCCAATCCCACGCCAGGTCGGAGAATCGGGGGGGGGGGCACGCGAATCCTGCCACGCTGCTCCGATGCCGGGCCGCCGATTCTCCGGTCGCACTGGCGCGGTCATTGCACCACCGGTCGGGGGCCGTTAAAAGCGGCCCCCATGGTGATTCCCCGTGCTCGACGGGCCGAGTGCCCCCCGAGTTCCGCCGGCGTGATTTACATATGGTCATATCCGGCGGGACCTCGGCGTACTGTTTGAGGGGGCCATCCTGGTGGGGAGCACGGGGAGCCGACTCCAGGGGTTGGCCTCATGGTAGCCAGGCCCGCGATCGGGGGCAACCGATCAGCGGGTGGGCTCATTCCGGGGACGGGCCTATGCTCCTCCACGCTGGGCCCCTGTAGGGCTCCGCCATGTTGCCCAGGTGTCGGCGCGGAGACAGCCCTGGCGTGCATGCGCGGACCTGCGTTGGCTGTGGCGCGCCAGCTTTCGGTGCCGGACCAGCGCATAGCACTCCGGCGCCATTCTAGCCCCCTAGGAAGGGGTGAATGCCTGGGCCTGGAGGCCCATTGATGCTGGCGTTGCTCGCGCCAATTTTGACGCCGGCGTCAACACTTGGCCGGGATTTCGGAGAATCCCGGCCCCTGTTCCCCTGGATTCCTGAGTCTGCACTCAAGCACCAACTCACAAGCACAACTTCAGCTCTTCAGCTGAGCCAAGAAGAATACTACTGCTCCAAACGGGTACCTTTGTCCCAACAGCCCGCAGCATGGAGTAACCAATCTTCAGCTGCTGCATTCTTAGATCTTCAGGACTTGTCCTGAGCCCCGATTACTTAAAATCTGCCAATCAGAGGCCTTTTTCTACTTGGAGCCTCTTTCTTTGTTCCCCTCTTTCATTCTCAGTACCTAGGATCTCTCCTTACCGTCACTTCCTATTCCCTGCCAATGATTCCTATTTTGGAAGTTCTCCCAATCTCCTCTCTCCTGTCCTCTGCCTGGGACTCTTCTTGATTGTGGCGTTCTGCTTCTGGTCACATGATTGGAGTTTTGTGCAATTTTCATTTTGTGCAGGCACCCTGGACCCATGTCCCTGGCCCGAAGAACTTAAAATGCTGTACTATGCATGTGCTGCAAATTCCCAGACTGTGCATGTGTGGAAATGCCCGGGCCTTGGCAGGATTCAGAGTTCCCAATGTCTGCCCAATGATAAGATAAGTCGGGTCTCATAACAGCCTACATCACATTCTTACATGGACTATAAGGCTGTTTGTCAACTGGCATTCCAACCTTGGGTGTGCACCACAGCTAAGCCTAATTAGGTTCTCACCTGGCATCCACACATTTTCCAGCAAGTGTCACTGTGTCAGGATCCAGTAGAAAACCTGGCTGATGTGTGTTCATCAGCTCAGTGGCACTGTGGCCAATTGTAATGTGGTAAACCACGTTATTGTGTTCATTATATTATATTCACTGTGCGTGTTGTACATGCCTGGGCTTGTCCAGGCTGGCTCCACCTGTGGCTCCTCCCCTTGGGGCTTCTGTATAAAAGTGGCAAGTCTCCCCCTCGGGACCCAGTTCGGGTCCAGAGGCAAGAGGCTTGCTGTTTTGTTTAGTGCATTGAAGCCTCAGTTACGTTTATCACTCGTCGTATATTATTGATGGTGTATCAATTTAATACACAAAACAGCAAGCCTGAGGTGGAGGATCGAGCTATCCACCCCAGCTATGACATCTTGTCTTGGCCCGGGAAGCTCAATGAGCCCCCAGATGCCCTATCCCGCGGTACATGTGCCAGCGCACAAGTAGACCGTCTCAGGGCCCTCCACAACGACCTCTGTCACCCGGAGGTCACCCGCTTTTTCCACTTTATCAAGGCTCGCAACCTGCCCTACTCCATCGAGGAGGTCAGGTCCGTGACCAGGGACTGGCAGGTCTGCGCGGAGTGCAAACCACTTCTATCGGCCAGACAGAGCACATCTGGTAAAGGCCTCCCGCCCTTTTGAGCGCCTCAGCATGGTCTTCAAAGGGCCCCTCCCCTCCACTGACCGTAACGTGTACTTCTTCAACATCATTGACGAGTACTCCAGATTCCCCTTCGCCATCCCCTGCTCTGACATGACCTCTGCCTCCGTTATCAAGGCCCTGCACAGCCTTTTCACCCTGTTCAGGCTCTCCGCCTACATCCACAGTGATCGGGGCTCCTCCTTGATGAGCGACGAGTTGCGTTAGTCCCTGCTCAGCAAAGGCATCGCCTCCAGCAGGACGACCAGCGAGAACCCACGGGGAAACGGGCAGGTGGAGAGGGAGAACGCAACAGTCTGGAAGGCCGTCCTCCTGGCTCTACAGTCGAAAGGTCTCCCAGTCTCCCGCTGGCAGGAGGTCCTCCCCAATGCGCTCCACTCCATCCGGTCACTTCTATGTACAGTCACTAACCAGACTCCTCATGAGCGTATGTTTGCCTTCCCCAGGATGTCCCCCTCCGGGGTCCCGCTTCTATCCTGGCCCACAGTCCGTTCTTCAACGCAAGGAGCCATAAAACCGACCCCGTCATCGAGAAGGTCCTGCTGCTCCATGCGAACCCTCAATGTGCCTACGTGATGCACCAGGACGGGCGGCAGGACACGGTGTCCCTTCGGGATTTGGCTCCTGCAGGCACCCCGGCGACAATCACCAGCACACCCCACACTACACTGTCTCCCCCCACCTCCGCCCACCTCCCTCATGAACTGACTCCCGCAGCCCCACCGAGGACAAGCACCACCACCCCAGCCCATACACCGCCCCTCCCTTTCGCCGACTCAACATCTGGGTGAAGAAAATGACAACACGCTCCCGGACGCGCAGATCTCGACGCCGGCGCCAACACCACAGCCGGGACTGAGGCGGTCACAGCGGAAGGTCAAGGCCCCCGATAGACTTGACCTTTAACACCACTTCACACCCGCCGGACTTTTTTTAAACAGGGGGTGAATGTGGTAAACCACATTATTGTGTTCATTGTATTATATTCACTGTGCTGTGTTGTACATGCCTGGGCTTGTCCAGGCTGGCTCCGCCTGTGGCTCCTCCCCTCGGGGCTTCTGTATAAAAGTGGCAAGTCTCCGCCTTTGGGCCCAGAGGCAGGAGGCTTGCTGTTTAGTGTATTAAAGCCTCAGTTACGTTTATCACTCATCGTCTATTATTGATGGTGTATCATGTAGAATCGCTGCTTGCCTTCAATTCTGCAGAGAATCAGGATCAAACCGAGGAATCTTTCCAGTTTCTGTGACTAACTATTTTACAAGCATTGAGTGTGACCCAGAAGATCCAGAAATGCATCATTATCAATTGCCATCTCATCTGCTTCACAGACACAAGATCGTTTTCGGTAATAGCGGCTTTATTTAGAACTTGTAGCTGTAAATGATGAGCAACGGCTCTGTCCATAATATTGCAATCCCAAAAAATAATGAATTGAAACCACTGAAAGGGGTTTATTTTCCTCATATTTTGTGCCAGTGCATAGATTTGCCTGGGTGGCGAACATGGAGGAAAATAAGACGGGGAGGATCATTCAAGTAGAATAATTGGAAAAAAATTGTTCAAGAAGGTTTGAATGATTGTAACTCAGTCCACCTTTTTTCCTACAACTAATTAAAAAACAGAAATTCATATAGGCTCTGTTACGAATGTGTGATTCTGCAAAATGTTCTTCAATGTGCTGGTTTCAAGGCAATTCTCATGATGTCTAAATATAATAAAAGCAAAATCTTTCCCAATATTCGAACCATGAACTCCTGTGATCAGCAGCCCCTCCCCACCATATGGGAGTTGTTACCTTTATCTGCCCCTATAACCTCTAATACTGTTATTATGACTGACCACATCTAGATGATGCATGAGGCAAACAAAGCCATGCTTATGTCTGTTTTCCATAACTTGCCTTTCCTGGAACAGATCGCTAGCCTGAAGCTAGAGATTATAGCTTGAGGGGCACCATTTTGCATCAATATAAGTTGAACAGGAAACTCCCCTGCTCTTACAATCTGAGAAGGCATCCTCGCATGAGGTTGGCAGGTTTGGCCATCTCTCATGGCCACCTGAAGTGGGATTCACACCCACGGCTTTGGCTCAGAGGCAAAGGCACAACCCACTGTGCCATAAGGCCTCCACTGTTACCAAGAGCTCATTTTTGAAGGGGTTAATTAACCTAAGGTTCTCTAATTTTGTTGGGAATCTGTTCTACATTTTACCTGTCTAAGGCAGAGTCAGGTAGAGAATTCTTCTCACCTCTGGTTTTCCTGTATTCAAGTTTTCCTTAAAGAGTAGGTGACAAATGAAGGAGAGACAAACTGCAGAATAAAACTGGAGAGTTTTTATATTTGTCCAAATCTACAAACTTTGATACTGAGCAACCTGTATCCTTACTGCACAATGCTGTTCTAGGGCAGAATCTTCTCTTGTTAGAAGATTTTTGCGTGTTGGGACTGCGCCTGTGGTGTCCAAGTCACATCCAGCTCCACGATCTTCCCAGAGGTGGCCAATTAACAGCTTGTCTCCTGGATCCTCATCCAATCATTGGAACGGCTGTGCAACAAGAGGACCTATCAGAGCACACAACGGCTGTGGGCAGCTTGCAACCCCACCACAAGAGGTGGGCTCTACTGATGTGCGTGGGGGATCAAGAGGGCATCTCAGGTGGAGGCGCCTGCTGAAGATTTATTAAATTATTAAAAGTAAGTGTGGCCACAGCTGCCAGGCCTTCAGTATGAAGGGGAAACTGCTTCATAAGACGGGCTCTGGCCGCAGCTGTGACCCTCCAGCACCCAAGGCTCGGTGGGGTGGAGAATTAAATTTAGTGTTGATGGCCCCTGCTAAACGTGTGACCAGGTTTCTGCCTCCACTCATCTACTGGGCTCAACTTCAGCAAGTAGCCTGTCCACTGCTGAGAACATGCTGGCAGTGTCACCAATTTTCCCCTTAAGTAGGTACTTTATTGATAATAATTAGCAACCCCCTGCTGCAGGCAGGCAACTGATGTCGGTCAGATCCCACCTCCAACAACATCGGGAAGTCACCCCGACATGAGATTTTCTAATTTTACTTCCAGTCCCACCTCTAAATCCTTCTCTTGGGTCTGTGAAGATTCCACCCATAATCAGCACACATCATTGTGGTTTAAACCTACAGGATACAAAGGCTTAAATTGCATTGACCAAATGTAAGCCTTCTAAATTTTAATTTTAAAATGTTTAAATACTGATTTAACTAGATTTAAAGAAGGAAAAATTGCTTTAAGGGCTAATAAAGACAATGTTACCTTACTACTGGATCTGGTCAGTTTCATACTGTCTATTGATATCATGTTCCAAACATAAGTTTTTTATCATGCATTTTAGGATTTGGAGAAACAACTTCAAAAGGCAGATAAGAAATTGACAACATCAAATGCAAAACTACAAAAGATGGAAGATGAAGCTGAGCTCTTGAGAGAGAGACTTTTGGAGCAGGAAGTTGAAATACTCCATAAATCAGGTATGAAAACATTGTCAGTTACATTGAGAGCAGATCGAGAAGACGGTTTGAACAGACTTTTAGGCCTTGATACAAATTGCATTGACTAAATTTGATACTCTCCCACCAACAAGTTTGAAGACAGATTTAAATCCAGTAGGCAGTCTCCACACCACTTAGCTACCCTCCTCTTCCCCCACCGCAATTACAACAGCAGAGGAGGTGGCATTGGAATTCAGGCCCTTAAATAGGCAATTAAACACATTCTCCCCGTGTTTGCGTGGGTTTTGCCCCCACAACCCAAAGATGTGCAGGGTAGGTGGATTGGCCACGCTAAATTGCCCTTAATTGGAAAAAATGAATTGGGTACTCTTAAAAAAAAAAAATTTTTTTTAAATAGGCAATTAATGTCCACACCAGGGCCTCATCTTGCTGCCACCAACATTTAGCCAGTGGTGGGAAAGGCCCAGGCCAAGCAGCCAGATCGTCAGGTTTTTTTAGGCAAGCTGGTGGTTGTCCCTCTGAAGTTGCCCGCTAGGCCCGTCAGAAGCCTCCCCACAATGTGTAACCTCTCTCATGGCCTCACAAACCCTGACCCCGACCATTTCACAGACTACCAAACACTTGGAAAGTTTTGACCCATCATAGCTCACTTACTCAATACTGAGTGAATTAGCAAGGCTGCTGTAAAGCACCCCTCCCTGTTCCTGATAAAAATGAAAAGCGATACATGGCAGAACTGGCAGCCTTCCACTTGCAACTGCAAAACTACAAACTTCTAACTGGTTTATTTAACAAGTCAGAGCCGATAAGAATAGGCTTACTTCCAACACTGCTGGGGAGGGACTGGCCCAAATTGTATACCATCCTCAATCTAACTGACGAACAAAGGAAACAGACAATAGAGATTTTTAATGCCTTGAATGTACATTTTGAACCCCAAATGAACGTCACTTATGAATACCAGAGCCAACGTGCAAATGAGCTCATTGAATAGTAAGTGACTGAAGTAACACAGCTTGCAGAATCATGTGAATTCAGACAGCCAAAAGATGATTTGATTAAAGACCAAAAAGTCTTAGACATTTGATACCCCTCAGTGAGAGAGGATCTACTGAAAGAGGAGAAACTTACAGTCAGGAAAGTGATAGATGTGTGTAACAATGCAGAGCTTGTAAATCATCAATTGGAACACATGAATGACAGAGCAGACCAGGAGATACTTTATGCTGAGAGACATTCCAGGTCGAAAGAACAATTACAGACAAACAGCAGGATGCAAATACTGCAGAGAACACCATATAAGGATGAAGCACGATCAAATTGGCTGGAGACGAAGTTGAATTCAAACTGAGGCTTTATTAGTATCTGAAGTGTGGCGTCCTACAGCAGCTGACGAAATGGCTGCGAGCTGAAGGCCACACATATTTATAACCCGGCTCCTGGGCGGAGCTAGCCTGCAGGGGCCCAGGTGAACCTGTGCAGGTGGTTTACACAGTGGTAAACACAGTGGTTTACCACAAAGGAAAAGAAGGATTGCCCAGTGATGCACTATCAATTAAGACGAGAGTAGAGAGTAATCGAGGCTTTATTACGCAGAGATGTGGAGCCTCCCGCAGCTGCTGCAGAAATGGCTGCAGCTCAGAGAGCCCACACATTTATACGCCGCCTACTGGGCGGAGCCAGCAGGCAGGAATCTACCTCCGTACCTGTAGTACAGGGTGTGGTAGTATGCATTAGGGGTCATGTGGGACTGTGAAGCCGTGATGTCATTGGCTGACAGATCCCGGGTCCTGGTTGGCTGTTGATCTCTAGCTCCGCCCTGAAGGCGGAGTATAAGAACCAGGAATTCTCCCCGCAGCTCCAGTCTGTTGCTGAACTGCGGGGAACGAGTCACGCTTAATAAAGCCTCATCGACTTCACCTCTATTCGTCTCTCGGGAGTCTTTGTGCGCTACAATTTATTAAGCGTGCTTAAAGGACTATGGAGCTCAGGATCATCCCGGAATGCCTGAGGATCAGCCCCCACGCAGTGAACTCAGCAGCAGTTTTTAAACACTGGCAGACTTGTTTCGAAGCCTACCTCCGAACGGCCCCCGGCCGGGTCACAGAAGACCAGAAACTACAGGTCCTGCACTCGAGGGTAAGCCCGGAAATTTACCCTCTCATGGAAGACGCAGAGGATTTCCAGACGGCGTTCGCAGCACTAAAGAGCATCTATGTTCGCCCAGTGAACCAGATCTACGCACGCTACCAACTCGCAACGAGACGGCAAAGTCCCGGAGAATCGCTAGACGAATTCTACGCCACGCTGCTAATTTTGGGACGGGCCTGCAGCTGCCCGCCGGTAAACGCGATTGAACACACGGACATGTTAATTCGCGATGCGTTTGTGGCAGGTATGAACTCTCCCCAAATCCGCCAAAGACTTTTAGAAAAAGAGTCGCTAGGACTCTCAGAGGCACGGGCCCTTGCAGCCTCACTAGATGTGGCCGCGCGAAACGCCCGCACCTACGGCCCCAACCGCGCGGCAGCCCCTTGGGCTCCGTGGACCCCCGTTGCGACAACCCCCCCCCCCCCCCCCCCCCCACAGGCTTGCGCGGTTCAGACGCCAAGTCGTCCCGGGGGGGCCCGCTGCTATTTCTGCGGCCCGGCGAAACACCCCCGGCAGCGCTGCCCGGCCCGCGCAGCGATTTGCAAGAGCTGCGGGAAAAAGGGCCATTTCGCGGCTGTGTGCCGGTCCCGGGGGGTCGCCGCTGTCTCCGGAGAAGAAGGAGTCCTGCGCGTTCCAAACGCTCCCAACCCCCCCAGCGCCCCATGTGCGACCCGCAGGCGCCGCCATTTTGGGTCCCGGCCACCATGAGGGGAGGAGGGGCGCCGCCATCTTGGGACCCCCCAGCCCTGCGCGACGCATGGGGGCAGCCATTTTGTCCACCGCCGCCGCCATCTTGTGACCCCCCCAGCCATGTGCGATGCATGGGGCGGCCATTTTGTTCACCCCCGCCGCCATCTTGGACGGCAACAATGGACCCCAGCATCGACGGCTCCACGGGGTTGGAGGAAGACGCTGAAGCACTACGACCACGTCTGGCCTCAATGACGCTGGACCAAGCACGGCCCCGGACGCTGCAGACGACGACAACAACGGTGCTGATCAACGGACACGAGACACCATGCCTGGTCGACTCCGGGAGCACAGAAAGCTTCATCCACCCCGACACAGTAAGACGCTGTTTTTTGACCATCCGTCCCAGTGCGCAAAAGATTTCCCTAGCTGCAGGATCCCACTCCGTACAGATCAAAGGCTTCTGCATAGTGACCCTAACGGTGCAAGGGAGGGAGTTTAAAAACTACAGGCTCTACGTCCTTCCCCAACTCTGCGCACCCACATTACTGGGATTAGACTTCCAGGGCCTAACTTTCCAATTCGGCGGCCCAATACCCCCACTCACTATCTGCGGCCTCGCAACCCTCAAGGTTGAGCCCCCATCCTTGTTTGCAAACCTCACCCCAGATTGCAAACCCGTCGCCACTAGGAGCAGACGGTACAGCGCCCAGGACCGGACATTTATTCGGTCCGAAGTCCAGCGGCTACTGAAGGAAGGCATAATCCAGGCCAGCAATAGTCCCTGGAGAGCACAGGTGGTAGTAGTAAAGACAGGGGAGAAGCAAAGGATGGTCATAGACTATAGCCAGACCATCAACAGGTACACACAGCTAGATGCGTACCCTCTCCCCCGCATATCCGACATGGTCAATCGGATTGCCCAATATAAGGTCTTCTCCACCGTGGACCTCAAGTCCGCCTACCATCAGCTCCCCATCCGCCCAAGTGACCGCAAGTACACCGCCTTCGAGGCAGACGGGCGATTATACCACTTCCTAAGGGTCCCATTTGGCGTCACAAACGGGGTCTCGGTCTTCCAACGGGAGATGGACCGAATGGTTGATCAACACGGGTTGCAGGCCACTTTCCCGTATCTCGACAACGTAACCATCTGCGGCCACGATCAGCAGGACCACGACGCAAATCTCCAAAAATTCCTCCAGACCGCTAAAGCCTTGAACCTCACATACAACGAGGACAAGTGCGTTTTTAGCACAAACCGGCTAGCCATCTTGGGATATGTAGTGCGCAATGGGATAATAGGCCCCGACCCCGAACGTATGCGCCCCCTCATGGAATTTCCCCTCCCTCACTGCTCAAAAGCCCTAAAACGCTGCCTGGGGTTCTTTTCATACTACGCCCAGTGGATCCCCCAGTACGCAGACAAGGCCCGCCCCCTAATACAGACCACGACCTTCCCTCTGTCGACAGAGGCTTGCCAGGCCTTCAGCCGCATCAAAGCGGATATCGCAAAGGCCACGATGCGCGCCATCGACGAGTCCCTCCCCTTCCAGGTCGAGAGCGACGCCTCCGATGTAGCTCTAGCGGCCACCCTTAACCAAGCGGGCAGACCCGTGGCCTTTTTCTCCCGAACCCTCCGCGCCTCAGAAATCCGCCACTCCTCAGTGGAAAAGGAAGCCCAAGCCATAGTGGAAGCTGTGCGACATTGGAGGCATTACCTGACCGGCAGGAGATTCACTCTTCTCACTGACCAACGGTCGGTAGCTTTCATGTTCGATAATGCACAGCGGGGCAAAATTAAAAATGACAAGATCTTAAGGTGGAGGATCGAGCTCTCCACCTTCAACTATGAGATCTTGTACCGTCCCGGAAAGCTGAACGAGCCGTCCGATGCCCTATCCCGCGGCACGTGCCAACGCACAAATTAACCGTCTCCAAACCCTCCACGAGGACCTCTGCTACCCGGGGGTCACTCGGTTCTACCATTTTATAAAGTCCCGCAACCTCCCCTACTCCGTGGAGGAGGTCCGTACAGTCACAAGGAACTGCCACATCTGCGCAGAGTGCAAACCGCACTTTTTCAGGCCGGATAGTGCGCACCTGATCAAGGCTTCCCGTCCCTTTGAATGCCTCAGTCTGGATTTCAAAGGGCCCCTCCCCTCCACCGACCGCAACACATACTTCCTGAACGTGGTGGACGAGTACTCCCGTTTCCCCTTCGCCATCCCCTGCCCTGACATGACAGCGGCCACAGTCATTAAAGCCCTTAGCACCATATTCACACTGTTCGGTTGCCCCGCATACGTCCATAGCGACAGGGGGTCCTTCATGAGTGACGAGCTGCGCCAGTTCCTGCTCAGCAAGGGTATAGCCTCGAGTAGGACGACCAGTTACAACCCCCGGGGGAACGGGCAAGTAGAGAGGGAGAACGGCACGGTCTGGAAGACCGTCCTACTGGCCCTACGGTCCAGGGATCTCCCAGTTTCACGGTGGCAGGAGGTCCTCCCGGACGCCCTCCACTCCATCCGGTCACTACTGTGTACCACCACTAACCAAACGCCTCATGAGCGCCTCCTTGTCTTCCCCAGGAAGTCCTCCTCTGGAACGTCGCTGCCGACCTGGCTGGCGGCCCCAGGACCCATCTTGCTCCGGAAACATGTGCGGGCGCACAAGTCGGACCCGTTGGTCGAGAGGGTTCACCTTCTCCACGCGAACCCGCAGTACGCCTACGTGGAGTACCCCGACGGCCGACAGGACATGGTCTCCCTGCGAGATCTGGCGCCCGCCAGCAACACACCCACCCCCTCGACACCAATCACCCCCTCCCTGCCACCGGCGCACCCCGCAACAGCCCCCTTCCCGGGAGGATCGGTCCTCCTCCCAGGTCCGACCAGAAGTGAAGCTGAAGCAGAAACCGTAAAGCTCCCGGAGGCGACAACACTGGAACAAGCACCACCACCACCGGGGCAGAGGCGATCGACAAGGACGACCAGACCGCCCGCCCGACTTGTGGCATCGGCGTAACACTAGAATGTTGTGGACTTTAACGAGAATGTTTTTTTTTTCCTTTTCCCTTTTACGAATACTGTAAATAGTTTAAAACAAAAAACCCTGTACATAGCCCAGTGTAGGGCACTGTAATGACATGCAAAAGTTTTTTTCCTCCCAGGACCAGCCTTGTAAACCGCTACCACCATGCGAAGCACCACCCCGCCGGGTTCATTTTAACAAGGGGTGAATGTGGTAGTATGCATTAGGGGTCATGTGGGACTGTGAAGCCGTGATGTCATTGGCTGACAGATCCCGGGTCCTGGTTGGCTGTTGATCTCTAGCTCCGCCCTGAAGGCGGAGTATAAGAACCAGGAATTCTCCCCGCAGCTCCAGTCTGTTGCTGAACTGCGGGGAACGAGTCACGCTTAATAAAGCCTCATCGACTTCACCTCTATTCGTCTCTCGGGAGTCTATGTGCGCTACACAGGGGCCTTACCGTCATACCCTCGTATGCAGTATATACAATACAACAGTGGTGACTACCATATTCACCCCCTGTTAAAAAAGAGTCCAGCAGGGGTGGTGGAAAACTATTTACATACAGGTTATTTAAAATTTAAGAAAGAGGTTACAAATTTAGACGATCGGGCGCCTTGATCCGTCGTTACGAGTGCCGCAGTTCTGGTGGCGATTCAGGCGTTGGTTCGGTCGTCAGTGACTCCGGGAGTGTGTCGACCTCATCTTCATCCCCGGGTGGGACCAAGGGGAGGACGGATCGTCCTGCAGCGGGGGCTGTGGTGGGGTGCGCCAGGGGGAGGGAGGGTGGCGCCGGGGGAGGGGGGTGTGGGGGCCCAGCCGGCGCCAGGTCCCTGAGGGAGACTGTGTCTTGGCGGTCGTCGGGGTACACTACGTAGACATACTGCGGGTTCGCGTGGAGTAGCTGTACCCTCTCAACCAAAGGGTCCGCCTTGTGGAACCGCACATGCTTGCGGAGGAGAATGGGTCCTGGAGCTGCCAGCCATGTTGGGAGCGAAACCCCGGAGGTGGACTTCCTAGGGAAGGCAAAGAGACGTTCATGGGGAGCTTCGTTAGTCGCAGTGCACAGGAGCGACCGAATGGGGGCTGTTTAGCACAGGGCTAAATCGCTGGCTTTGAAAGCAGACCAGGGCAGGCCAGCAGCATGGTTCAATTCCCGTAACAGCCTCCCCGAGCAGGCGCCGGAATGTGGCGACTAGGGGCTTTTCACAGTAACTTTATTTGAAGCCTACTTGTGACAATAAGCGATTTTCATTCATTTCATTTTCATGAAGTGAAGGGCGTCGGGGAGGACCTCCTGCCAGCGGGAGGCCGGGAGATTCCTGGACCGTAGGGCCAGCTGGACGGCCTTCCAGACCGTCCCATTCTCCCCATTTCCCCGGGGGTTGTAGCTGGTCGTCCTGCTCGAGGCAATGCCCCGTTGAGCATGTACTGGCGCAGCTCATCGCTCATAAATAAGGATCCCCGGTCGCTGTGGATGTAGGCAGGGAAACCGAACAGAGCGAAGATTGTGTTGAGGGCTTTGATGACGGTGGCAAACGTCATATCAGGGCATGGGATGGCGATGGGGAATCTTGAATATTCGTCGACCACATTAAGAAAGTACGTGTTGCGGTCAGTGGAGGGGCGGGGCCCTTTGAAGTCCACGCTGAGGCGTTCAAAGGGGCGGGAGGCCTTCACCAGGCACGCATGGTCTGGCCGGTAGAAGTGCGGTTTACATTCCGCGCAGACCTGACGGTCTCTTGTGACAGCCCCTGACTTCCTCGATGGAGTAGGACAGATTACGGGCCTTAATGAAGTGATAAAAGCGGGTGATCCCTGGGTGACCGAGATCGTTGTGCAGGGTCCGGAGTCGGTCCACTTGTGCGCTAGCACATGTACCTCGGGATAGGGCATCGGGGGGCTCATTGAGCTTACCGGGGCGATACAAAATCTCGTAATTGTAGGTGGAGAGCTCGATCCTCCACCTCAAGATCTTATCATTTTTGATCTTACCCCGCTGTGTGTTGTTAAACATGAAGGCAACCGACCGTTGGTCAGTGAGGAGAGTGAATCTCCTACTGGCCAGGTAATGCCTCCAATGCCGCACAGCTTCCACGATAGCTTGGGCCTCCTTTTCGACACAGGAGTGCCGAATTTCGGATGCATGGAGGGTGCAGGAAAAGAATGCCACGGGCCTGCCTGCCTGGTTGAGGGTGGTGGCCAGAACGACGTCTGATGCATCGCTCTCGACTTGGAAGGGGAGCGTTTCGTCGACCGCGTGCATCGTGGCCTTGGCGATGTCGGCCTTGATACGGTTGAAGGTCTGGTGAGCCTCGGCCGTCGGGAAAAACTGTGGAGTGGATGAGTGGGCTGGCCTTGTCCGCATAGTTAGGGACCCACTGGACGTAGTACGAGAAGAACCCCAGGCATCGTTTGAGGGCCTTGGGGGAGTGGGGAAGGGGGAGATCCATGAGGGGGCGCATGCAATCGGGGCCGGGCCCTAGAACTCCGTTCTGAACCACATAGCTGAGGATGGCTAATCGGTTCGTGCTGAACACGCACTTCTCCTTGTTGTAGGTTAGGTTGAGGAGTTTGGCGGCGTGGAGGAATTTGGAAAGGTTAGCGTCGTGGTCCTGCTGGTCGTGGCTGCAGATCCTGACGTTATCCAGTACGGGAAAGTGGCCCGCAGTCCGTACCGGTCAACCATTCGGTCCATCTCCTGTTGGAAGACCGAGACCCCGTTAGTGACGCCGAAGGGAACCCTAAGGAAGTGGTAAAGGCGGCCGTCCGCTTCAAACGCGGTGTATTGGCGGTCCGCCTTGCGAATGGGCAGCAGATTTCAGGTCCACTGTCAAGAAGACCCGGTACTGTGCAATCTGATTGACCATATCAGATATGCGTGGGAGGGGGTACGCGTCGAGCTGTGTGTAGCGATTTGGGTCTGACTGTAGTCAATGACCATCCTGTTTTTCTCCCCAGTTTTCACCACTACCACTTGGGCTCTCCAGGGGCTGTTGCTGGCCTCGATAATACCTTCCCGCAGCAGCCGCTGGACCTCAGACCTGATGAAGGTCCTGTCCTGGGCACTGTACCGTCTGCTCCTAGTGGCGACGGGTTTGCAATCCAGAGTGAGGTTCGCATACAGGGAAGGTGGGTCGACCTTAAGGGTCGTGAGGCCGCAGACAGTAAGGGGTGGTAGGGGCCCGCCAAATTTCAGGGTTAGGCTCTGGAGGTTGCACTGGAAGTCCAGGCCGAGTAGCAAGGCAGCGCAGAGGTTGGGGAGGACGTAGAGCCGGAAGCCGCTGAACTCTATGCCCTGGATGGTGAGGGTGGTGGTGCAATACCCCCGGATCACCACGGACTGGGATCCGGAGGCCAGGGAAATTCTCTGGTTGATGGGGTGTACTGTGAGGGAGCAGCGCCTTACCGTATCGGGGTGGATGAAGCTCTCAGTGCTCCCCGAGTCCAGAAGGCAGGATATCTTGTGCCCGTCGACCTTCACTGTCGTCGACGCGGTCGTGAGGTTTTGCGGTCGGGACTGGTCGATCATGACGGAGGCCAGACGTGGGTGGTCGGCGGCGGTTGCAGGTGATGAGGTGCCCGATGTGCAGGGGTCCTGAGGCAGGCAAGATGGCGGCGCCCACGGGCCGCACATTCTGTGAGGTGAGCAAGATGGCGGCGCCCACGAGCCGCACGTGTTGTGAAGGGAGCAAGATGGCGGCGCCCAAGGGCCGCACGTGGTCTGAGGCGAGGAAGATGGCGGCGTCCGTGGTGATGTGTTGGGTACTCTGGATCTGTGGAGACTGCGTTTACCTGAGCAGTGTCATAGACAGGCTACCAACACTTGTAAGGGTACAACACTATTTTATTAAGCTAGAAACTGTTGAACACACTTTCACTGTGGGTTAACACGATGTTAGATTATACTAAAGACCTATGCCTGTCCTAACCAGTCTATGCACTCAGCACATGGTGAAGATCTGTGTTGTAAGCTCTGTCCTTCTGAGAGGCTGCATCCCGAATGAGTGGGAAAACTGATGCCCTCTGTCTTTATAGTGAGTGTGCTCTAACTGGTGATTGGCTGCGGTGTTGTGTGTCCATCAGTGTGTGTGTCTGCACCATGATATACTGGTGTATATTAAGATACGTGGATCGCACATTGGGTGCCGGGACAATAGCGGCGACCAAGCGGGCCTGGCATACGGCAGTGAAATGTCCTTTCTTCCCGCGGGCTTTGCAGAGCTCCATGCCAGGCAGCGCTGTCGGGGGTGTTTTGATTGTCCGCAGAAGTAACACTTGGGTCCCCCGGGGTTGGTTCGCTGCCGCGCCGCGCAGGCCTGGGGTTGGATGGGGGAGGTTGCTGATGGGGTCCATGGTGGGGTGTTCGCTGGCAGGGTCCACGATGCCCAGGAGGGGTGGGCCGTACGGTCGGGGGCATACGCCTGTATATTGCGTGAGGTGACTGTGAGCGAGAGCGCTAGTTTCTTGGTCGCCACGAGGCCGAGGGTAGCCCTTTCTAAGAGCCGCTGGCAGATCCTATGCCCGTAACGAACGCGTATCTAAGTAGCAGGTCAGAATATTCAGCGGCCGAAAAGGCCTGGCAATCACAGTCTCTCACCAGGACGTGCTGGCACGCCAGAAATCTTTTACAGACTCACCGCATGGACAGGAGGTGCCTGGCGTAGAATTTGTTAGTCTGCTGAGTGTGGTTCTCCTTCAGTAACACCATGGCCTCAGTGTAGGTCGGTGCGTCCCGGATGAGGTGAAAGGTATCGGAGCTCAGCCGCGTGTAAAGGATCTGGAGCTTCTGTGCCTCTGAGGGTGGTTCTGTCGCAGATCCAATGTTTGCTTCAAAGCAAGCTAGCCAATGTGCGAAGGTCGACTTCGCGTTGTCTGCTTGAGGGTTCAGCTGCAGGCGAGCCGGCTTGATGCGGAGATCCATCGTTGTAAAATCTCTGCGTAATAAATTGATGCACTATCAATTATGACGAGATGAGAGTAGAGAGTAATCGAGGCTTTATTACGCAGAGATGTGGAGCCTCCTGCAGCTGCTGCAGAAATGGCTGCAGCTCGGAGAGCCCACACATTTATACTCCGCCTACTGGGTGGAGCCAGCAGGCAGGGATCTACCCCCGTACCTGTAGTACAGGGGCCTTTCCGTAATACCCTCGTATGCAGTATATACAGTATAATAGTGGTGACTACCACACCCAGCATAGGCGAAAGCATAGGGGAAAGCAATGTTTTAACTACAAGAAGCGGAACCATTTCACACACAAGTGTTTGGCTGGAAAGGAATAAAACAAGCCAATACAGATGGCAACTGGAGGGACAACAGCTCAAGAGTCTGATGAGAAACTATGCACGATGCAATAGGTTGGTTCTGTAAAGTCTATAGCTGAAAGATGGGTTGTAACTGAGCACAGAAGGAGACTGTCAAGCGAACAACACGTGTCAGATAAACACTGGTGCTTCATGCAACATAATGACCTTCAATGGACCTGTGCAAAGGAGCTCAAAATGGTGATCCAGAAATGGAGCCATCAAAAGTAAAGTTGAGCCTATATGATGGCTCATGAGATACTGAGTGGACACTGAGTCTGAGAGCCCAATGCAATGGCAAGAAGGATGATCTAGCATTCCATATCATAGATGGGATGCAACCCATCCAGGCCGCCACCCCTGGTGGCGTTGCTGACTGCCACTCCAATAAAATTAGTCGCCGGGCAATCAGAGAGGCGAAGGCCACAACATCGGCCTTCCTCCCCTCCATCAGCTCCAGCTTCTCCGATATCCCAAATATCGCCATCAAAGGGTCTGGCTCAACTCCTCCCCCACTATCCTTGTTAGTGCCGCAAACACTCCCGCCCAGAATCTCTCCAGCTTTTCGCAGCCCCAGAACATAAGTGTGTGGTTCGCTGGTCCCCGCCCACACTTCTCACACTCATCTGCCACCCACTGGAAGAACCCACTCATTCTTCCCCGGGTCATATGTACCCTGTGTACATCTTGAACTGTGTCAGGCTCATCCTTGCGCACGAGGAGGTTGCATTTACCCTTCGTAGCGCCTCACTCCATACTCCCCAGTTTAACTCCCTTCCCACTTCAGCTTCCCACTTCTCCTTAATCTTCATCACCCGCTCACCTCCCTGTTCTCCCAGCCACCTGTATATGTCTCTGACCCTGCGCTCCCCTTCCACATCCGGAAGCAACAGTCTCTCCAGCAGGGTGTACCTTGGCAACCTGGGGATCTTTTCCAAACCTTCCGCACAAAGTCCTTTACCTGCAGGTACCTAAACTCACTTCCTCTTGGGAGCTCTACCCTCTCCCCCAATTCATCTATACTGGCAAACCCTTCTTCCAGATACAAATCCCTCACCTTAACCAGCCCCATTTCTCGCCACTTCCTATACGTGCCAGCTATACCCCCGGCACAAAACCGTCATCCCCTCTATTCTAAAGTGCCTCCTCAGCTGGTTCCAGATCTTCACCGTGGACTGTACCACCGGGCTCCCTGCTCGGCGCCTGTGGTGAACCACTGTAATAGGAGATGTAAGGTAGGACCTGCACTACAGGTTCGCCGGTAGCTCCTGCCGGCTGGCTCCGCCCACGGAGAACTGTATAAATATACATGACCTCCAGTGCCCTGCCATTTCGCCAGCTGCAGCAGGAGGCCACGCATCTGACTGTAATAAAGCCACAGTTGTACCCAACTTTAGTCTTTGTGCAATTGATCGTGCATCAATTTATTACAGTCAGATTTTCCACAGAATGGATATGAGAATTAAGCCCGATCGCCTGCAGCTGGATCCTCACTCGCCCGACGCCAGGAAAGACTTTACTCACTGGCTAGCATGTTTTGAGGCCTACATCAAGGCTGCGGACCCCGAGCCAACGGAGGCTCAGAAGATAAACGTCCTGTACTCCAGACTGAGCTCCAGCGTGTTCCCGTTGATCCAAGACGCCACGAATTACACGAAAGCAATGGAACTCCTCAAAGAACACTACGTGCAGAAGGCGAACACGCTCTTCGCCAGGCATATACTCGCCACCCGCTCGCAACTACCTGGTGAGTCCATCGAAGACTTCTGGCGGGCCTTAATTCCACTCGTCCGGGACTGTGA
Organism: Scyliorhinus torazame; assembly: GCF_047496885.1. Taxonomy (NCBI): domain Eukaryota; kingdom Metazoa; phylum Chordata; class Chondrichthyes; order Carcharhiniformes; family Scyliorhinidae; genus Scyliorhinus; species Scyliorhinus torazame. Next base: position 156,709,490 of record NC_092709.1, on the reverse strand, counting down.
CTGCCAGGCCATTACGGCCGCCGAACACGCAAATCTCCTCATGCGCGATTCCTTCGTGGCGGGGATTGCGTCGGACCGCATCCGAGAACGATTATTGGAAGGGGCGACGCTCGAACTGGCGGAGACGAAAACCTTGGCCCTCTCCATGACGGTCGCATCCCGTAACGTGCAATCGTACCCCTCCCGCCGTGCTGCCCACCCTTCTACTCCTTCCTACCCCTCCTGGACCCCGCCGACAACCTCCTCAGCCGGGGCCCTGCCTTCCCAATACGCCTGCGCCGCGCGCCAATCCGCGAACCCTGGGGGTCCCCGCTGCTACCTCTGCGGTCAGCAGAAGCACACCCGCCAACACTGCCCGGCCCACACTGCAATTTGTAAAGCCTGCAGTAAAAAGGGCCACTTCGCGGCGGTGTGCCAGGCCCGCGCAGTCGCTGCGATCGCGCCGCTATCGCTCCCTCCCCCACGCCAGACACACAATGGGAGCCACCATCTTCTCCACCCGGGTCCATGTGCAATCAATGGGCGCCGCCATCTTGTCCGAAACCCGCAATGTGCGCACCATGGGCACATCTTGTCCCCCACAGGGTCTTCGGACATCCCAACATCGGAACCGCATATGCTCGCCACCCGAAGCATCCGATGGCTACCCACAGCTCGCTTCGATGACGCTGGACCAATCTCGCCCGCACAACCTGGCCACCACGTCGACAACGGTTAAAATCAACGGCCACGCGACCTCGTGCCTGCTGGACTCCGGGAGCACCAAAAGCTTTGTTCACCCAGATACGGTAAGGCGCTGCTCCCTCGCGATCCACCCTACCAATCAAAGGATCTCCCTAGCCTCCAGATCCCACTCAGTCCCGATCCGAGGCTTTTGTACAGTCACCCTCACGGTCCAGGGCGTAGAATTTAGTAACTTCCGCCTCTATGTCCTTCCTAATCTCTGCGTTGCACTCCTGTTGGGCCTGGACCTCCAGTGCAACCTCCAGAGCCTCACCCTCAAATTTGGAAGGCCCTTACCCCCCCTTACCGTTTGCGACCTCGCGATCCTCAAGATCGATCCCCCCTTCCTTTTTGCCAATCTAACTGCGGATTGCAAGCCCGTAGCCACTAGGAGCAGACGGTACAGCACCCAGGACAAGACCTTCATCAGGTCTGAAGTCCAGCGGCTGCTTAAGGAGGGTATTATCGAGGCCAGCAACAGCCCCTGGAGAGCCCAAGTGGTAGTGGTTAAAACTGGGGAGAAACACAGGATGGTCGTGGACTACAGCCAGACCATCAATCGGTACACGCAGCTTGACGCGTAACACCTCCCACGCATATCTGATATGGTCAGTCAGATTGCGCAGTACTGGGTCTTCTCGACAATTGACCTGAAATCCACCTACCACCAGCTCCCCATCCGGAAGTCGGACCGGCCATACACTGCCTTTGAGGTGGACGGTCGCCTCTACCACTTCCCTAGGGTCCCTTTCGGTGTCACAAATGGGGTCTCGGTCTTCCAAAGAGAGATGGACCAAATGGTCGACCAGTATGGTTTGCGGTCCAACTTTCCATACTTAGATAATGTCACCATCTGTGGCCATGACCAGCAGGACCACGATGCCAACCTCTATAAATTCCTCCGCACTGCCACTCTTCTCAACCTGACCTACAACAAAGAGAAGTGTGTGTTCAGCACGACCCGGTTAGCCATTCTCGGTTATATAGTCCACAACGGACTTCTCGGGCCCGACCCCGACAGCATGTGCCCCCTCATGGACCTTCCCCTCCCCCACTGCCCCAAGGCCCTCAAACGCTGCCTGGGGTTCTTGTCCTATGATGCTCAGTGGGTCCCAAACTATGCGGACAAGGCCCACTCACCCATTCAGTCCACCCAATTCCCCCTTGCGGCCGAGACACAACATGCTTTCGCCCGCATCAGAGCAGACATCGCCAAGGATGGGATGCGCGCAGTGGACGAGTCACTGCTTTTCCAAGTAGAAAGCGACGCTTCAGACCTCGCCCTTGCCGCCACTCTAAACCAGGCAGGCAGACCCGTGGCATTCTTTTCCCACACCCTTCATGCCTCGGAAATTCGACACTCATCCGTCGAAAAGGAGGCCCAAGCTATCGTTGAAGCTGTGCGGCATTGGAGGCATTACCTGGTCGGTAAGAGATTCACTCTCCTTACGGACCAACGGTCGGTAGCCTTCATGTTCAATAACACGCAGCGGGGCAAGATCAAAAATGATAAAATCTTGCGGTGGAGAATCGAGCTCTCCACCTATAATTACGAGATCTTGTATCGCCCTGGTAAACTCAACGAGCCCCCAGACGCCCTCTCCCGAGGAACATGTTCCGGCGCACAAGTGGACCAACTCCGGGCCCTACATGACAGCCTTTGTCACCCGGGGGTCACTCGATTGTACCATCTGGTCAAAGCTCGCAATCTGCCCTACTCCGTCGAGGAAGTAAGGACAGTCACCAGGGACTGCCAGGTCTGTGCGGAGTGCAAGCCGCACTTCTACCGGCCGGACCGTGCGCGCCTGGTGAAGGCTTCCCACCCCTTTGAACGCCTCAGCGTAGATTTCAAAGGGCCCCTCCCCTCCACCGACCGTAACATGTACATTCTCAGTGTGGTCGATGAGTACTCCAGATTCCCCTTCGCCATCCCATGCCCCGATATGACGTCTGCCACCATCATCAAGGCCCTCAACACCATCTTCGCTCAGTTCGGTTTCCCCGCCTACATCCACAGTGACAGGGGATCCTCATTCATGAGCGATGAGCTGTGTCAGTTCCTGCTCAGCAGGGGTATAGCCTCCAGCAGGACGACCAGCTACAACCCCCGGGGAAACGGGCAAGTAGAACGGGAGAATGGGACGGTTTGGAGGGCCGTCCAGCTGGCCCTACGGTCCAGGAACCTCCCAGTCTCTCGCTGGCAGGAGGTCTTCCCTGACGCTCTGCATTCCATCCGGTCACCATTGTGCACCGCCACTAATAACACAACCCATGAACGTGTTTTTATCTTCCCCAGGAAGTCCACATCCGGGGTGTCGCTCCCGACTTGGCTCGCTGCTCCAGGACCGGTCCTTATCTGTATGCACGTCCGACTTGACAAGGTGGACCCCTTGGTGGATAGGGTTCACCTGCTCCACGCCAACCCTCAATATGCCTACATTGAGTTTCCGACGGCCGTCAAGATACTGTCTCACTCAGGGACCTAGCACCATCAGGTTCCACCCCAACACACACCCCAACCTCCCACCGCGCCGCCAATTTTGACCCCACCAGACCACCCCCCCCCCTTTTCCACACAAGAGGACGAAGAGGACTTCTGCACTCTCCCGGAGTTCCCCGATGACTGGTTAGTATCAGCACCGCCACCACTGCCAGCACCAACTTTGCCGCCACCGTTACGCCGCTCCCAATGGTGCACCAAAGCACCGGACCGGCTGAACCTTTGACGGACTCCGGACCGTGAACATGGACTTTTCTTTCCCTACCACTGTACATAATTGCACTAATTGTGTATAGTTTCACGTCACCCCTGCCGGACTCAAATTTAACAGGGGGTGAATGTGGTGAACCACTGTAATAGGAGATGTAAGGTAGGACCTGCACTACAGGTTTGTCGGTAGCTCCAGCTGGCTGGCTCCGCCCACGGAGAACTGTATAAATATGCATGACCTCCAGTGCCCTGCCATTTCGCCAGCTGCAGTAGGAGGCCACGCATCTGGCTGTAATAAAGCCACAGTTGCACCCAACTTTAGTCTTTGTGCAATTGATCGTGCATCAGCGCCATTGACAACGCTGCCGTCACCATAGCCCTTAAGCTGGACCCCTGACAGGATTCCTCCTCCATCCAAAACATTCTCCCCCCTCTCCTTCCCACCATCGCCTAACCTTCTCCACGTTTGCCGTCCAATAGTAATGTAGCAGGTTCAGTAACGCCAACTCGCCCTGCCCCTGTAACAGGGTCCTCCTAACACTTGGCACCTTCCCTGCCCATACAAAGTCCGAAATAATTATGTCCAGTTTCCAAAAGAAAACCTTCCGTATAAAGATCGGGAGTGTCTGGAATATGGGCAGGAACCTCAGCAGAATGTTCATTTTCACCACTTGAACCCTCCCTGCCAAAGTCATGTGCAGTGTGTTCCACCTCTTGAGATCCTCCCTAGCCTCCTCCACTAGTTTTGTTAAATTTCATTTGTGAAGCATTACCCATTCCTTTGCTACCTGAATCCCCAGGTATCTAAACTTGTCTCTAGCCACCTTAAATGGCATCCCCCATCCCTTAATACCCTCGTCGACCCAACTCATTCACCAGGAACACTTCGCTTTTCCCTACATTTAACTTATATCCAGAGAACGCCCCAAACTTCCTCAACAGGTCCATGATCCTCTCCATGCTCCCCAGTGAGTCAGAAACATACAAAAGTAGATCGTCAGCATAGAGAGACACCCGATGCTCCCTTTGTCCCCTTGTAATCCCTTGCCACTTTACTGACCCCTAAGAGCCATTACCAGAGGCTCTGTAGCCAGCACAAACAGCAGTGGCAACAACGGGCACCCCTGCCTTGTTCCCCTGTGTAGTTCAAAGTTCTGTGAACCCATGTCATTGTGTCCCCACACTCGCCCTCGGTGCCACATATAACAGGCACACTCATGCCACAAACCTTGTCCCAAACCTTCCCAGGACCTCAAACAGGTACTGCCACTCCATCCGGTCGAATGCCTTCTCCGCATCTAAGGACACCACTTCCTCCGGTACCTGAGCTCCCAACAGAGTCATGATCACATTTAACAGCCTCTTATATTGCTAGAAAGCTGTCTGCCCTTTATGCAGCCTGTTTGGTCCTCCGCAACCACCCCCGGGACACAAACAGGAAAAAAAACAGACAGCCCCAGGCAGCAGGAGTGGGGATGGGGACAGCTGCCCCCTTACAAACCTTTCACCCCAGCTACCCTTTGTCAATCCAACAGTAAAAAAAGAAGAAATAAAACCTCCACATCGAAGGAAAAGAAAGCTCCCACTACCTCCAACCCTCATTCTAGCCGTACTCCCACTCCCAATTACTTCAAAGTGCCAGCACCCCACTCTCCCAGAATTGTTCAGTTCAATTCTTTCCCAGTTTATGCTCCTTGATAAAGTCATTGGCCGCTTCTGGGGTCTCAAAGTAGTATTCCCGACCTTCATACATCACCCAAAGCTTCGCCAGGTAGAGCGCCCCAAACCTGATCTGCCATCGATATAGCACCGCCGTGGCTTTGTTGAACTCCGCACGCCGTTTTGCCAGCTCAGCTCCAATGTCCTGGTATATTCGGACATTGTTCCCCTTCCATTCACAATTGTGCTTCTCCCTGGCGCATTGCAAAATCTCCACAAACTTATGAACCTCACGATCACCATCCACGGCGACTCCCTCACTCTAGGATTCTGCCTCAGACACCGGTACACTCTGTCTACTTCAGGGGCATTATCCAACACTCCCTCCGCCACCAGCCACGCCAGCATCCTCGAAATGTACCTTGTTTCATTTGCACCTTCCACTCCTTCAGGCAGGCCCATTATCCGCAGATTCTGCCTTCTCAATCTATTTTCCTGCTCCTCCACCTTAGACCATAAGACCAAAAGACATAGGAGCAATTTGGCGACTCCGCCGGGACCCGATCTAGAAGTGGAAAACCACTCCGGGTGAACCCAGAATTTGAATTAGAGATCCAATTGGAAACAGAAAACCACAAGTGTTCAAGCAGTTCTGATCAATACTCATAATTCGGAAGTGTGTGTATGCATGCGTAACTAACAGGGCGATAAGGTAAAACTGATAGATTTTTGGCCTATCCGAATGCTGCTCTTCAAATTTGGGACAGGGGTATTAATCCGAATGCTGCAGCAACAAGCAGAATTAGGCCACTCGGCCCATCGAGTCTGCTCCGCTATTCAATCATGGATGATATTTTCTCATCCCCATTCTCCTGCCTTCTCCCTATAACCCTTGATCCCCTTATTAATCAAGAACCTATCTATCTCGGTCTTAAAGACACTCAGTGATTTGGCCTCCACAGCCTTCTGCGGTAAAGAGTTCCACAGATTCACCACCCTCTGGCTGAGGAAATTCCTCCTCATCTCAGTTTAAAGGATCCCCTCTAGTCTGAGATGGTGTCCTCTTGTTGTAGTTTTTCCTACAAGTGGAAACATCCTCTTCACGTCCACTCTATCCAGGCTTCGCAGTATCCTGTAAGTTTCAATAAGATCCCCCCTCATCCTTCTAAACTCCAACGAGTACAGACCCGGCGTCCTCAAACGTTCCTCATACGACAAGTCCTTAATTCCAGGGATCATTGAGAACTTTGCTCTCAACATCTTGCAAAGGTCTCCTAAGATCCCCACCTCCATCTCCAATGCCACCACCCGATCACTGTGGTCTGACATCACCCTCTCAGTATCTCAGATCTGCGAACCCTGCGCCTCCAAACATTTTTTCACCCTCTCCATCGAGCCCTTCAGGGGTGCCGTAGCCCCTTCGATGGCCTTTGAGCGGTCCTCCTGCATCTCCTTCCTCTGCTGGCAGAACTCATCTTTGCTGAAGGCCATCAACTGTTCCATCTGGGGCCTTCCAACTTGCACTGACCCTTCCCCCTCCACCATCCTCCCACTGGCTGCTGCACCACAGGTCCCTTCCAACTCCTTGGCCAGGTTTTCACCTTCTTCTGTCGGGTTTGGTAACCAGGAGACATACCACTCCCGGGGGGGAACCTCTCCTCTGACTTTCAGCTGCACTTTTCTGTCGAAATTGCATCCAATTTGGGGTAAAAAGAGCTATTTTCTACACATTCCAGCAGGAGCTGCCCTGTGTGCGACCACCCACACCATGACTGCCACCGGACGGCTGAAGGATCAGGTTAGGTTGAGAAAGGGATGGGTGGGTCAGGTATTCCACTCGGGGTTCGATTCAAAGTCACGGGGATTGTCCAGCCTGTTAAGCAAAAAGATGGGGTTTGTAGGTGCCAAGGAAGTGTGGGATCTAATGGGAGTGTGGGATCTAATGGGGAGTTACGTAATCGTGAATGGGATGTTCGAGGGGATGCAGTTAATGTTAGTGAATGTCTATGCGCCGAATTGGGACGATGTGAGGTTTGTGATGGGGTTGCTGGGAGCAATTTCAGACCTGGACACGCATCAGTTGATTCTGGGAGGTAATTTTAATTGTGTGCTGGAACCGAGGGTGGACAGGTCGAGCCCCAAGTCAATGGGAAGGTTGAGGATGGCAAAGGAGTCGGGAGAGTTTATGGGAATGGTGGATCCGTGGAGGTTCAGGACCCGGGGGACAGGGAGTACTCCTCCTTCTCACACATGTACAAAGTACACTCCAGAATTGATTTTTTTTCATGGTGAGCTGAGAGGTGTTGGTGGGGGTGGAATATGTGGGAATGGTGATTTCTGACCACGCACCGCACTGACTGGATGTTCAACTTAGCTCGAGGCAGGAACAGTAGCCAGGATAGAGGTTAGACTCGGTGCATTAGCGGACAGAGGGTTCTGCGATAAGGTGTGGTCGGTGATTAAGGACTACGTGGAGCTGAACCAAAATGGGGAGGTATCGGCGGCCACATTCTGGGAGGCATTGAAGGCGGTGGTTCAGGGGGAGATTATCTCGTTCAAGGCGCACAGAGATAGGAGACAGGAGCACGAACAATTATTGGGTGAGATAGTCAAGGTGGTCAGGGAATATTCAAGGGCCCCCACCGTGGAAGCATTGGCGAAGAGAAAGAAGTTACAGGGGCAGTTCGACAGGCAGACAACAGGAAAGGCTGTTGGGTAGCTCCAGATGGCGAGGGGGGTTCAGTATGAATATGGAGAGAAGGCGAGCCGTATGCTAGCCCATCAGCGACAGAGACAGGCCGTGTCTAGAGAAATCTTGAGTGTGCGGACAGGGAACGGGGAGGTAGTGTCGGAGCCGGGGAAGATAAATGAGGCATTCAGGGAGTACTATGAGAAATTGTATAGGGCCGATCCGGAGGGTAAGGAAGGGGATATGGGGCGGTTTTTGGACGAGCTGGAATTCCCACGGCTGGATGAGGAAAGGAGCAGGCACTGGAGGAGCCATTAGGGTTGAGAGAGGTGATGAAAAGCATAAAAGGGATGACGTCGGGAAAGGCCCCGGGACCGGACAATTACCCGGCAGAGTTCTATAAGGAGTTTGCGACGGAGTTGGCATCACATTTATTGGGGGTGTCTAGCGAGGCGCTGGAGAAGGGGCAGCTGCCGGAGACACTGACAGACGCGTCGATCACATTAATTCCGAAGAAGGGGAAGGACCCGCTAGAGTGTGGGTCATACGGGTCCACATCAATGTTGAATACAGATGTGAAAGTATTGGCTAGGTTAGCGGCAGGAAGGATGGAAAGTTGTGTTCCTCGTTGGTTGCGGAGGAGAAAACGAACTTTGTGAACTTTCCAGTAACATTAGGCGGTTACTAAATGTGATCATGACCCCGTCGAAGGACAGGTACCGGAGGTAGTGGTATCCATGGATGTGGAGAAGGCTTTCGACTGGGTGGAGTGGTGGTACTGTTCTGGGTTCTGGGAATGTTTGGGTTCGGGCCAAAGTTTGTGGCGTGGGTGCGTCTGCTATACGTGGCCCTGGTGAAGAGTGTACGGACAAACGAGATGAGTTCACAGAGGTTTGGGTTGCATCAGGGAATGAGGCAGGGGTGTCCTCTGTTGCCACTGCTGCTCGTGCTGGTAATAGAGCCCCTGGTGATGGCCCTTAGGGGGTCTGCAGAGCGGCAATGGACATGGCTCAGGTGAGGATGAGTGGGTTTCTCCAGAGGGTGGCAGACGAGTGTGAGACGTGTGGGCGAGGACCAGCGAATCACAGACATATGTTCTGGGGTTGTGAGAAGTTTGAGAGATACTGGAACGGGGTGTTCGAGATGCTAGCAAAGATTGTGGGGGTAGAGGCCGGGCGGGACCCTATGGTGGTTATTTTTGGGGTATCAGAAATGCTGGAGCTGATGGAGGAAAGGAAGGCCAATGTGGTGGCCTTCACCTCTGTAGCTGCCTGGCGAAGGATCTTGCTGAAATGGCGGTCGACAACGCCACCGGGGGTGGGGCCTGGCTGGGGGACCTGTATGACTTTCTACAGCTGGAGAAGATTAAGTTTGAATTGAGGGGATCAGCAGAGGGCTTTGAGACACAGTGGGGACTGTTCATAACCATGTTCAAGGAATTGTTCGGCGGGGGAGGAGGGGAGAGGCAGTGAAAAGGGGGGAAAACGTATACAAACTGTAAACTGAGATGTGGAGAATGTTCTCCAATTTATTTATGTTTTTGTACTTTTGAATATGTTTGGAATAAAATACATTTTTTTAAAAAGTTGGTACGGGTGCAACTCACAATACAGCATTAATTAGGGGCTAGGGCTCGAAATGGTGGCCCGGTGTGTGCTGCACCCCGTTGTGATGGCATCAACGCGTCGCTTTGAGGCCCTCGCTGATGCTCCTCTCCCGATGGGCCGAGTTTCCAACCGCGCGGGTCACGTGAGGTCTGGGTTTTCGTAAACCCAGCGTGGAGGCTGCGGACTGTGTCCAGCGCCGCCACAGTCGAGCGGGAGCCATGCTCCTGGCAGGGGGGGCTTCAGCGAGGGCTGAGGGGACTGGTGGGGAGTGTCCAGGGGGTAGCGAGTGGGTGTCCAGGAGGACACTATTTGGCCAGCCGGGTCCGCGCGTGGCCAGCGCCATGTTGTACGCCGCAACCGCTGCAGGTCGTTGCCGTGCGCATGCGCGGCCATGGACCCGGCAATTCTCCGGCCGTTTATGTCAGGAACGGTGGGTGGTTTACGTGGCGCAGCTGCTAGCCCCCTACTGGGCGGAGCATCAGTGCCGGGGCAGTGCGGACTTTTACATTGTAAAACTAGACATTTCCTGTGGACATAGCCTCAAAATCGGAGAATGCAGCCCATAGTCGACCAAACAGAACATCCAGCTCATGGAAACACTGCTACGAGCCAAGGATCTGCCACTGTGCAGAGCACACATGATGTTGATGACCTCTCACATACATCCCCCTTTTGAATTGCCTGCCAGTGTCTGCATTACCTTGAATGAACACTGAGTCAGAGCCAAAATACTTTCTAATTCAAATAGAACAGTTGCAAAAGTAGAAATTTACATTCCTTTAATTTAGGATCAAAAATAGTCATGAAATTCATTGCTTCAGGCATAGATTCTTGAGATCAGCAGCCCAAAATGAGAATTAAAGTTATCTCCAAACTGCTCAGCCAAGTGAAGGAAATCCAGATGCACCCTTGAGCAATTATTATTTCCTAATAATTTGCAGAGTTGTCACATTTTTCTTTTCATTTTTCCAATTAAGGGACAATTTAGCCTTTCCAATCCACCTGCCCTGCACATCTTTGGGTTGTGAGGGCGAGACCCAAGCAGACACGGGGAGAATGTGCAAATTCCACATGGACAGTGACCCTGAGCCGGGATCGAACCAGGGTCCTCCGTGCCGTGAGGCAGAAGTGCTAATCACTGCGCTACCGTGCCATCCGCACCCCCGTTTTCAAACCCCTCTCCCCCAAACCTCAGAGAGGCGCTGTGGGATCATGCCTTCACCCCTCCTCCACCTGGCAATGCACCCCCAGGCCTGATCCCTGGCAGTGCCAACCTGGCACCTGGGTGCTAGAGGGAGTGCAGGATTCCAGCCTTCCAATGCCAAGGTGCCTGGGTTCCAGAGTGCTACCCTGACTTGTTCCAAACCAACCGGGGGTCTCTAATGGCCTGGGAAACCCTCCCAGGTGCCATTAGGACTGGTCCACATTTGGGGAAATTAGTACTAAACGACGCCCAGGCCCGGCCGTTAGGCCCCAGGCACCAGGAGAATCCCGCAAACACATATTTAATTGAGTCCCGAAACCAAGTTGGGCGCGACGAGGCTGTTAAATCACGCCCCATGTTTCTCTAAAAAGCAGGTGCAAAGTTACCAACTTAAGCATGGTTCCATGTCTGGTAAAGCTTGTTCTCAAGGCCTTTGCATCTGCGTATACATGTGTGAAATTAATGTGTGTGAGTTTCTCAAAGGATTTTTAGCTGTATTTTATCATTCTATAAGATCATGGTTGATCTGATTTTATCCTTGATGCACGATCAATGACCACTAAAGCGAGGTTGTAGTCCAACTGAAGGTTTAATAAGCTAGATGTTTACCCCAGCAGCTCAGGTACAGAATGAGGGCTGCTGGGGCGGCACGGGTTTTTATACCCCGCCTATCAGGGCGGAGCTATCATGCACTATAACCAATAGAAAGCATACAGTTTCCACCAATGGTGCTTTAGCCTATCAGGTACCGTAATACCTATAATACCACAATCCTCAACTCCACATTCCTGCTAAACATTCGCCCCCTTGCTTATCAATAATCAATCTACTTCTGCCTCCCAAGATTTTCAAAGACTCTGCTTCCATTGCTTTTTGAGGAACAGGGTCCCAAGGATTCACAACCTTCGGAGAGAAATAAATTCCTCACCTCAGAGTTAGATGGGTGATCCCTTATTTTTAAATTGTGACCCCTAGTTCTTCATTCTCCCAGAAGAGGAAACATCCCACATCCACCTTCCCAAGACCCCTCAGCCTATGTCATAGGATCATTAAGCTTTGGAATTCAGTCCCCCAGAGGGCAGTGGAAGCTGTAACATTGAATATATTTTTGATTTACAAGGGAGTCAAAGGTTATGGGAGACAGACAGAAAAGTGATTCAAGATTTCAAGAAAGCTCTTCTTGAATAGTGGAACAAGGTTAGGGGCAATGTACCTACTTCTGCCCCATTACATATGTTCTTATGTAAATGGAACATAGAGTACAAAAGCAAGGATGTTAAAATGAACTATTATAAAACACTGCTGTGGCCTCAATTGGAGTATAGTGTCCAATTCTCGGTTCCACACTTTAGGATCATAGAATCCCTACAATGCAGAAGGAGGCCATTTGGCCCATCAAGTCTGCACCAACCCTCTGAATGAGCTCCCGAACCTAGGCCCACTCCTCCACTCTATCCCCATAACCCCGTAACTCCACCTAACCTTTGGTCACAAAGGGGAAATTTAGCATGGCCAATCCACCTAACCTGCACATCTTTGAACTGTGGGAGGAAACTGGAACACCCTGAGCAGTGTAAGGACTTCAGAGAGATTGCAGAAAAGATGTACAAGAATGGTTGCAGGGTTGTGGATAGATTGGAGAAACTGGGGCTGTTCTCTTTGGAGAAGAGGAGATTAAGTGGAAGTTTGGATGACTTGCTCAAAAGTATGAGGGACCTAGACAGAGTAGATATGGAGAAACTAATCCAGTTGATGGAATGGCCGAGAACACTGAGTTAGGGCAAAAGAAGCAAAGGTGACATGAGGAAATAAGATTTATGCAGTGAGTGGTTATGATTTGGAATGCATTCCTGAGTGTGGTGGAGGCAGATTTAATTGTGGCTTTCAAAATGGAAACTGGATAAGCATGTGAAGAGAAAATTTTGCAGGACTATGGGGAAAGGAGAGGGTGGTAGGACTAGTAGAGTAGCTCTTGCAAAGAGCTGGCATGGACATGACAGCAAATGGACCCATGCTGTGATGTAATCATTCTTTGATTCTAAGTTGCTCTAATTATATTCTTTTGGACAGAATGCACATACAGTATGTGATCCTCTGTTTAAAAATGCAAACATCACCTATAAACACCATTCAAATGCTCATATAAACAATGTAATTCATAGCTTTTGTTACAATCCTGTTAGGAACCGTTACCATTTAAAGAGAAATCCATACACCTTGATTTAATCAGTAGAACCATGTCACATAATTGATTTTTTTTTAAGCAAAACAAATGTTGTTGCAAATAAACAAAACAAACACAATTAACTTAACAATATGGTTATAACCACATGTGCAGAATGTTATGGCCCCATTGTGGCGGGGATGGGGCTGTGAAATGCAGCAAGCAGTTCAAATGTTCAGTGACTTCAGTGGGACAGTAAAATCCCACCAGCATAAAATCCAGCCCCATATGTTACTACACTCTGTTTTGTTTTTTACTTCCCCGCAATCCTTTTCCTTATAAAACATTTGATCTTAAAGTCACAAAAACAGAAAATACTGAACAACCACAGCAGGTCTGACAGCATCTGTGGAGAGAGAAGGAAGCTAATTTTTCAAGTTTGGATGAGTCTTTGTCAAAGCTTTGACAATGAATGGATTCTGCAACCCTTCTGGATTTACCAAATGTTTAAAAATTCATTTCGCTCTCACTCCCAAAACAAAAACATCACCCTGGACTGCCCTTACTGCAAATATTGCAGATGCCATGTCCCAAGTTCTTTAGCTGAGTAAGCCCATCTGCTGTTTTACGATTTTAGCTTTCTATTAACCTCTTAGAACAAGGTGACCCCAACCTTTTAAGCGTAATAAACTCCAAGCTTCTTTTAACTGCTTTTACTCAAGGATTGTTCCTCAGTTGCCCAACAAAATGCCCCAGTTCTCCACAGTTAAAAGTGTACTTTCTTTCATTCTTTCAGAGTATGTGGGTGTCAGTAGCAAGGCCAACATTTTACCCATCCCTAATATCCCTTAAACTGAGTAGCTCAATAGGCCATTTCAGAGGGTGGTTACGAATCAACAACATTGTGAGGCCATGGTTACGCCCGCCCAGCCCTGGGCCGGGCCGGAGAATCCCCGCAACCGGGCCACGGCGCCGGCGTGGTTGGCGCGGCGCCGGTCACGGGCCACTCTTGGTTGGCCACGGTCACGGGTCACGGTTGGCCCGCCGATTCTCCGGCCCGGATGGGCTGAGCGGGCGTAAAAAAAAAACCGAGTCCCACCGGCGCCGTTCTAACCTGCTCTGAGCCGGCGGGACCTCGGCGTTGAAGGGTCGGGTGGCGGCCTATGGGGGAGGGGGGGGGAGGGGTTTCCGACCCCGGGGGGGCCTCCGATGTGGCCTGGCCCGCAATCGGGGCCCACTGATCAGCGGGCCAGCCTCTCTGGCTGGGGGCCTCCTTTCCTACGCGCCACCCCCTGTAGCCCTGCGCCATGTTGCGTCGGGGCCGGCGCGTTGAAGGAGGCCACTGTGCATGCGCACGTTGGTGCCGGCGCCATTGCGCATCCGCTGATCCCGTGCCGCACAGTTCGCGCCGGGATCAGCAGCTGGAGCGGCGTGAACTGCTCCAGTGCCGTGCTGGCCCCCTGTAGGAGCCAGAATTACTCCCAGCAGCGGCCCGTTCACACCGTCGTAAAACGTGACGGCGTTTACAACGACGTGGACACTCTGCCGCGGGATTGGAGAATCCCGCCCTACTTGTTGGACAGACTGGGTAAGAATGACAAATTTCCTTCTTCGGAGGTTTAATTCTTGTCTAAAACACATGAACCGTGAACTAGATATTCTGACACTTTATTAACTGTGCTTTTCTGAGATGTGTGTCACCAAAATGTTATTTGAATTGACTTGCTTGCATTGCCAATGCCTCATTACTCCCATGCTCCCACAGCTTGCCTAATAGTGCGGAATGGAAAACCTGTGCTGTTACTAAGTGTTGAAGATTTGCTGCTAAATAGAGTTAGATCCATGTTCATGGCCCAAATACTGGTGATATTATATAATTATACATACTGATGCTGGTGACGAAAATAAAGACTTGAAAAGCAGCGAAGATTTGTAAGCCATTATTAAAGGTGGATCAAATGTAATATTTGAGCTCGCATTTGAGTTCTCATTTACTGCTTACTCCTCATTAATATCAGTCCTGTTATACATCATCCCATTATGGTACTGTATTTCATTTTCATATCTAGATGAGAACAAGGCACTGTCCATATCTGAACACAATGCTCTAGCAGAGGTGGAAGACTTAACTAACCATCTGTCTGAGCTAAAGCAACAGTTAACAGTATGGGAACAGCAGCAAGACCAGGAAAATAAAGACACTGAGGCTGAACACAGTCAACATCTGACACAGGTATGACTCAGACCAAATAAATTGTTTTGCTTTAATTTTCCAATGATTATAGATTCTCTTTGTACAATTCATTTGTGCATAATTTAACTCTATGATATCAAACCATCCTGCAGTTTCTGGACTGTGCAGCTTTTTAGGGATTTACCTTTTGCTGTGACACTGAAACACAATTCGTCTTTTCAACGGTAATAGTTAAATATCAGTAGTAGCCTCCAGTGCATCCTGGCATTTTTACCATCTCTCCAATTCTCCTTGTTTATTTCATCCAAAGAGGTTAATGAAGGATAATTGTCAATGGGAATGCATTTTTTTTAAATCATGGATGAAGAAAAAAAAAAGGGAAATACTTTTTCACATGATACAAAGTCTCCTGAGGAAGTTAACAGAAAAAAGATTTAAGAAAAACAAGAAGCTGAGCTGAAAAATACCTTAAAAGTATTCCCAGAAATGTTGCTAACGGGCTGTTTAAACAAGTTACATAAAGAGATAGAAAAGCAGACTACTGGTGATGGCTATGTCACCCCTGGCACTGGCTATGTCGCCCCTGGCACCATGAAGCAACAGTACTAACCACCGTGCTACCGTGCCGCCCATAGGCAAAGAAGGCACCGAAGGGGGCTTTGGCCTCTATTCGGGCGGCGTTGGAGAAGATGGACCGGCGGATAGAGGTGCAAGATGCGACGATGCAGAAGGTGGAGGTGGCGCTCCTAGACCATAGTGATCGGATTGTCTCCTGGAGGGAGAGATGGCGTTGCTGTCTATAGAGCGTAAAGCGTTAAAGGCCAATGTTGATGATCTGGAGAACCGTTCCACACGACAAAACTTAAAAATAGTGGTCTAGAGGGCTCAAGCTCTAAAGACTATAGGCGCAATTTAATGGAAAGTTTCTAAGTGTGGTGGCACGCGGGAACTGCCGCGAGCTTCCCAGAAACTTGGCCTGGCGAGGCTATAACTGCTATAAATTGGTCCACTTAACTAGGCCCTGCGGGCTTCACGCCGCAAATAACTGTCCTGCCAGCAGATTCGCCGGAACTGCGCTCACCAGGTCCCTGCTAACAAGGGAAAGCAGCACTTAAACCGTTCCTGCCCACACAACCCACACAAATCGCAGCCATGCCATTAAGGAGACCAGCCCCACGATTCGGGGATGCCAACTTGGCCAGATTGTTGCACGCGGTCAAGACCAGACGGGATGCCCTGTTCCCCCGAGGGTCTTGGAGGGTCAGTCACAGGCCAGCCAGTGCCACCTGGGAGGAAGTAGCAACAGCCATCAGCTCGGGGCACATCACCAGGAGGACCGGCACCCAGTGTCGTAAGAAGGTCAACGACCTCCACCGGGCCACACAGGTGGGTTGGCATCAGCACCGTCCCCCCCACCCCCACCCCAACCCCCCCCCCCCCCCCCCCCGCCCCCCCCCGCCATCATCTCAGTAATGGCAACCATTGAACTATCATTGATTGTTGTAAAAACACATCTGGTTCACTCATGCTCTTTAGGGGGGGAAATCTGCCATCCTTAGTTGGTCTGGCCTACATGTGACTCCAGACCATAGCAATGTGATTGACTCTTAACTGCTTTCTGAAATGTTCAGTTCAAGGGCAATTGGGGATGAGCAATTGTAGGCTTTGCCAGTGATGCCCATTTCCCATTAAAGAATTTTTTTAAAGTGTTATTCAGAAGGGAGTTCCAGGAATTTGGTCCAATGACAATGTAGGAACAGCGATGTACTTCCAGATCAGGATCGTGTGTAGCTTGGAGGGGAGCTTGCAAGTGGTGGTGTTCCTATATCCTTCTAGGTGGTAGAGGTTGCGGTTTGGAAGGCGCTGTCAAAGTGAGTTTGTGATGAATTTAAGAAATTGGTATTATATGAATCTGGTGCAATAATGTTTTTTTTAAATCTTGGTTTGAAAGATAGCCAGACTTTGTGGCTACAGAAGGTGCAATTAAGATATCATAAAAGTGAAACCATCATTCTTTCAAGCCATGCTTATGTTTACAAGTAGAAGCCTAATTGGATTTTTTAAATGATTTCTGAGGAGTAGTTAGTTACACACATTGTGCGCAATTCAGCAGACTTAAAACTAAGTCCGCTTTCGGGTACGTTTGGCTGGGTATTTCTCGGCGGTTGCAGTGCCGAAAATCACCATGCTATTCATCGGCACTTGCCATTGTATTTGATCACGAGAAGTTTCTCCCCGCTGAGGCCGCATCTAGCTTGCCAGCTGGAATGGCTGTTCGCAAATCGGGGTGCCAATTTGAGTGGCAGCCCAGATCTTTCCCCTCATCCCCCTTTCAGGCCACCACCCGCTTTCTGCTCCCCCCCCACCCCCAACCTTGTCAAGGCAACTGGGAACCCCCTCAACCCCCCTCCATTTGGCAAGGCCCCCCTGGCCTAACCCCTAACAGTGCCAACCTGGCACCTGGGCACCATGGCACTGCCACCCAGGCCCCCTCGATATTGCCAGGGTGTCAGTGCCAGGGTTCTCGGGTGGCACTGCCGGACAGGTAGTGTTAAGATGCCCAAGTGCCAGGGCACCACCCTGCCCTGTCCCTGACCACCTGGAGATCTCTAATGCACTGCATCTGTTTGGACCAATGCTAAACATAGAACATAGAACATTACAGCGCAGTACAGGCCCTTCGGCCCTCGATGTTGCGCCGACGTGTGAAACCACTCTAAAGCCCATCTACACTATTCCCTTATCGTCCATATGTTTATCCAATGACCATTTGAATGCCATTAGTGTTGGCGAGTCCACTACTGTTGCAGGCAGGGCATTCCACGCTCTTACTACTCTCTGAGTAAAGAACCTACCTCTGACATCTGTCTTATATCTATCTCCCCTCAATTTAAAGCTATGTCCCCTCGTGCTACACATCACCATCCAAGGGAAAAGGCTCTTACTGTCCACCCTATCCAATCCTCTGATCATCTTGTATGCCTCAATTAAGTCACCTCTTAACCTTCTTCTCTCTAACGAAAACAGCCTCAAGTCCCTCAGCCTTTCCTCATAAGATCTTCCCTCCATACCAGGCAACATTCTGGTAAATCACCTCTGCACCCTTTCCAATGCTTCCACATCCTTCCTATAATGCGGCGACCAGAATTGCACGCAATACTCCAAATGCGGCCACACCAGAGTTTTGTACAGCTGTAACATGACCTCATGGCTCCGAAACTCAATCCCTCTACCAATAAAAGCTAACACACCGTACACCTTCTTAACAACCCTCTCAACCTGAGTGGCAACTTTCAGGGATCTATACACATGGACACCGAGATCTCTCTGCTCATCCACACTGCCAAGAATCTTACCATTAGCCCAGTACTCTGTCTTCCTGTTATTCCTTCCAAAATGAATCACCTCACACTTTTCTGCATTAAACTCCATTTGCCACCTCTCAGCCCAGCGCTGCAGCTTATCTATGTCCCTCTGTAACTTGTAACATCCTTCCGCACTGTCCACAACTCCACTGACTTTAGTGCCATCTGCAAATTTACTCACCCATCCTTCTACGCCCTCCTCCAGGTCATTTATAAAAATGACAAACAGCAGTGGCCCCAAAACAGATCCTTGTGGTACACCACTAGTAACTGGACTCCAGTCTGAACACTTCCCATCAACCACCACCCTTTGTCTTCTTCCAGCTAACCAATTTCTGATCCAAACTGCTAAATCTCCCTGAATCCCATGCTTCCGTATTTTCTGCAGTAGCCTACCGTGGGGAACCTTATCAAACGCTTTACTGAAATCCATATACACCACATCAACTGCTTTACCCTCATCCAGCTGTTTGGTCACCTTCTCAAAGAACTCAATAAGGTTTGTGAGGCACGACCTACCCTTCACAAAACCGTGTTGACTATGTCTAATCAAATTATTCCTTTCCAGATGATTATACACCCTATCTCTTATAAACCTTTCCAAGATTTTGCCCACAACAGAAGTAAGGCTCACTGGTCTATAGTTACCGGGGTTGTCTCTACTCCCCTTCTTGAACAAGGGGACAACATTTGCTATCCCCCAGTCTTCTGGCACTATTCCTGTAGACAAAGATGACTTAAAGATCAAAGGCTCAGCAATCTCCTTCCTAGCTTCCCAGAGATTCCTAGGATAAATCCCACCCGGCCCAGGGGACTTATCTATTTTCACACTTTCCAGAATTGTTAAAAGCTCCACCTTATGAACCTCAAGCCCTTCTAGTCTAGTAGCCTGAATCTCAGTATTCTCCTCGACAACATTGTCTTTTTCCTGTGTGAATACTGACAAAAAATATTCATTTAGCACTTCTCCTATCTCCTCGGACTCCAAGCACTCCTATCTCCTCGGACTCCAAGTACAACTTCCCACTACTGTCCTTGACTGGCCCTATTCTTACCCGAGTCATTCTTTAATTCCTGACATATCTATAGAAAGCTTTAGGGTTATCCTTGATCCTACCTGCCAAAGACTTCTTATGTCCCCTCCTGGCTCTTCTTAGCTCTCTCTTTAGGTCCTTCCTAGCTAACTTGTAACTCTCGAGCGCCCTAACTGAACCTTCACATCTCATCTTTACATAAGCCTCCTTCTTCCTCTTGACAAGTGTTTCGACTGCCTTAGTAAACCACGGTTCCCTCGCTCGACCACTTCCTCCCTGCCTGACAGGTACATACTTATCAAGGACACGCAGTAGCTGTTCCTTGAACAAGCTCCACATTTCCATTGTGCCCATCCCCTGCAGTTTTCCTCTCCATCCGATGCACCCTAAGTCTTGCCTCATCGCATCATAATTGCCTTTCCCCCAGATATGACTCTTGCCCTGCGGTATATACCTATCCCTTTCCATCACTAAAGTAAACTTAATCGAATTGTGGTCACTATCACAAAAGTGCTCACCTACCTCCAAATCTAACACCTGTCCTGGTTCATTACCCAGTACCAAATCCAATACGGCCTCGCCTCTCGTTGGCCTATCGACATACTGTGTCAGGAAACCCTCCTGCACACATTGGACAAAAACGGACCCATCTAAAGTACTCAAACATAGCGTTTCCAGTCGATATTTGGAAAGTTAAAGTCCCCCATAACAACTACCCTGTTGCTTTCGCTCCTATCCTGAATCATCTTTGCAATCCTTTCCTCTACATCTCTGGAACTTTTCAGAGGCCTATAGAAAACCCCTAACAGGGTGACCTCTCCTTTCCTGTTTCTAACCTCAGCCCATACTACCTCAGTAGACGAGTCCTCATCAAACATCCTTTCTGCCACCGTAATACTGTCCTTGGCTAACAATGCCACCTCTCCCCCTCTTTTACCACCTTCCCTGAGCTTACTGAAATATCTAAACCCCGGCACCTGCAACAACCATTCCTGTCCCTGCTCTATCCATATCTCCGAAATGGCCACAACATCGAAGTCCCAGGTACAAACCCATGCCGCAAGTTCACCCACCTTATTCTGGATGCTCCTGGCATTGAAGAAGACACACTTTAAAACACCTTCCTGCCTGCCGGTACACTCCTGCAACTTTAAAACCTTACTCATGACCTTACTACTCTCAACCTCCTGTATACTGGAACTACAATTCAGGTTCCCAAGCCCCTGCTGAACTAGTTTAAACCCTCCCGAAGAGCATTAGCAAATTTCCCCCCCAGGATATTGGTACCGCTCTGGTCCAGGTGTAGACCATCCCGTTTGTAGAGGTCCCACTGACCCCAGAATGAGCCCCAATTGTCCAGGAATCTGAAACCCTCCCTCCTGCACCATCCCTGTAGCCACGTGTTCAACTCCTCTCTTTCACTATTCCTCATCTCGCTATCACGTGGCATGGGTAACAACCCAGAGATAACAACTCTTGTTTGTGCTAGATCTAAGTTTCCACCCTAGCTCCCTGAATTCCTGCCTTACATCCCTATCCCTACCTATGTCGTTGGTACCTATGTGGACCACGACGTGGGGCTGCTCCCCCTCCCCCTTAAGGATCCCGAAAACACGATCCGAGACATCACGCACCCTGGCACCTGGGAGGCAACACACCAACCGCGAGTGTCACTTGACAACAGCTCCTCCACAAACCACCTTCAGGTTCGGGTGACCACAACGGAGGTATGCATATTTCCCTTGCAACAGCCAATCAGCAGCTCCTCTCTACTGCCCTCTGCTGGATGCTTGTCTTCACTTGAACAGCTAGGGTCTCTAGCTCAGGTACACCTTCAAGTTCGGGTGACCACAACGGACCACAAATTTCCCTTGCAACAGCCAATCAGCATCTCCGCTCTACTGCCCTCTGCTGGATGCTTGTCTTCACTTGAACAGCTAGGGTCTCTAGCTCAGGTACACCTTCAAGTTCGGGTAGCCACAACGGAGGTATGCAAATGTCCCTTGCAACAGCCAATCAGCAGCTCCGCTCTACCGCCCTCTGCTGGATGCTTGTCTTCACTTGAACAGCTAGGGTCTCTAGCTCAGGTACACCTTCAAGTTCGGGTGGCCACAACGGAGGTATGCAAATTTCCCTTGCAACAGCCAATCAGCAGCTCCGCTCTACTGCCCTCTGCTGGATGCTTGTCTTCAGTTGAACAGCTAGGGTCTCTAGCTCAGGTACACCTTCAGTTTCGGGTGACCACAACGGAGGTATGCAAATGTCCCTTGCAACAGCCAATCAGCAGCTCCGCTCTACCGCCCTCTGCTGGATGCTTGTCTTCACTTGAACAGCTAGGGTCTCTAGCTCAGGTACACCTTCAAGTTCGGGTGACTACAACGGAGGTATGCAAATTTCCCTTGCAACAGCCAATCAGCAGCTCCGCTCTACTGCCCTCTGCTGTACCCTGGCAAGGTTTCATTGGCACAGCCGTTGACTCCCGGGTGCCAGGTGAATCCCGTTGCGCCTGGATCCGCGTTGGGCACAGCGGGTTCGCTGAATAGCGTTCCTTGTGTTTAAATGCAAGCAAGTATGTCATGGGATTTGAATGGAATGGGGGTGATGCAATTAATGGGAAGAGCCAAGGCTGTAACATGCAGAGTTTGAGTTTAGTTTTGGCTGTAAGCTGAACAGCAGCTTCTGCAGAAGGATGTTAGGGATTCAGCATTAACCTGACAGGGTCTGGCTCTCTTCAAGCAGTCTCTCAAAAGACCTCTCTATCCAGAGACTGGCAAGTAATCCTGTGTTTGCCAACTCTGTTTAAAAGTGTTTTTGGACCTGTAATGGGTTTCATTTGATTAGAGATAAAGAAGGTATCAGTTAGAAGTTAAAGTGTTTCTTTTGATTGTTAAGCATTTGATATACCATCAATGAACACACGACAAGTGGCGAACGTAACTGAGGCTTTAATAAACTAAACAGAAAGCCTCCTGGCCTCGGATCCCGAACTGAGGCAGCGGCGGAGACTAGCCACCTTTATACCGAGCCCGGGGGAAGGCGGAGCCAGCAGGCAGTAGCTTACCACATTACATATAATACATTGGCAGTTTACCACAATACACAGATTATATGCTACAGTGGTTTGGACCCAGCAGGGACAAGCCCAAGCATGTAACAATACAACAGTACAATACAATACAGTGGTTTACCACATTCGCCCCCTGTTTAAAAAAAAGAGTCCAGCAGGGGTGAAGTGGACTTAAAGATCAAGTCTGTCGGGGGCCTTCACCTTCCGCCGTAATCGCCTCAGTCCCAGCTGTGGTGTGGGCACCGGTGTCGAGACCTGCGCGTCCGGGAGCGTGCCATCCTCTTCTTCACCCAGTAGTTGAGTCGGTGGAGGGGGGGGCGGTGTGTGGGCGGGGGTGGTGGTGATGGCCACCGGTGGGCCTGCGGCTGCCAGACCTTGAAAGTAGCTGGGTCGCGGTGGAGGGAGACGGTGTAGGATCAGGGGTGGTGGTGATGGTCGCTAGGGAACCTGCAGGTGCCAAATCCTGGAGGGAGACTGTGTCCTGTCGCCCGTCATGATGTGCCTCACAGGGCAGCACGGCGGCGCAGTGGGTTAGCCCTGCTGTCTCACGGCGCCGTGGTCCCAGGTTCGATCCCGGCCCTGGGTCGCTGTCCGTGTGGAGTTTGCACATTCTCCCCGTGTGTGCGTGGGTTTCGCCCCCACAACCCAAAAGATGTGCAGGCTAGGTGTATTGGCCACGCTAAATTGCCCCTTAATTGGAAAAAAGTGAATTGGGTACTCTAAATTTATTATTTTTTTTAAATGATGTGCCATGTAGGCATATTGTGGATTGGCATGGAGGAGCATGACCTTCTCGATGAGGGGATCTGCTTTATGGCTCCTGGCATGCTTCCAGAGGAGGACGGGCCCTGGGACTGTCAGCCAGGACGGAAGCGAGACCCCGGAGGTGGACTTCCTGGGGAAGGCAAACATACGCACGTGAGGGATCTCGTTGGTGGCAGTGCACAGGAGCGACCGGGTGGAGTGGAGCGCATTGGAGAGGACTTCCTGCCAGCGGGAGACTGGGAGACTTCTAGACCGTAGGGCCAGGAGGACGGCCTTCCAGACCGTCGCTTTCTCCCTCTCCACCTGTCCGTTGCCCCGGGGGTTGTAGCTGGTCGTCCTGCTTGAGGCGATGCCCTTGCTGAGCAGGAACTGATGCAACTCGTCGCTCATGAAGGAGGAACGCCGATCGCTGTGGATGTACGTGGGGAACCCGAACAAAGTGAAAAGACTGTGCAGGGCCTTGATGACGGTGGCAGAGGTCATGTTGGGGCATGGGATGGCAAAGGGGAATCTTGGGTATTCGTCAACAATGTTGAGGAATTACACGTTACGGTCAGTGGAGGGGAGGGGCCCTTTGAATTCGATGCTGAGGTGCTCAAAGGGGCGAGAGACCTTTACCAGGTGTGCTCTGTCTGGCCGATAGAAGTACGGTTTGCACTCCGCGCAGATCTGGCCGTCCCTGGTCACGGTCCTGACCTCCTCGATGAAGTAAGGCAGGTTGCGAGCCTTGATAAAGTGAAAAAAACGGGTGACCCCCGGGTACAAGAGGTCATTGTGGAGGGTCCGGAGTCGGTCTACTTGTGTGCTGGCACATGTACCGCGGGATAGGGCATCTGGGGGCTCATTGAGCTTCCCAGGACGATACAAGATATCGTAGTTGTAGGTGGAGAGCCCGATGCTCCACCTCAGTATCTTGTCGTTCTTGATTTTGCCCCACTGTGTATTGTTAAACATGAAGGCAACCAACCGTTGGTCAGTGAAGAGAGTGAATCGCCTGCCGGCCAGGTAATGCCTCCAATGTCGCACAGCTTCTACAATGGCTTGGGTTTCCTTTTCGACAGAGGAGTGTCAAATTTCAGAGGCATGGAGGGTACGGGAGAAGAAAGCCACGGTCCTGCCCGCCTGGTTGAGGGTAGCAGCCAGAGCAAAGTCCGACGCATCGCTCTCCACCTGGAACGGAATGGACTCGTCCTCAGCGTGCATCGCAGCTTTGGTAATATCGGCCTTGATGTGGTTGAAGGCCAGGTGGGCCTCAGCCGTCGGGAAAAACGGTGGATTTAATAAGTGGACGGGCCTTGTCCGCATAATTGGGGACCCACTGGGCATAGCAGGAGAAGAACCCCAGGCATCTCTTCAGGGCCTTGGGGCAGTGGAGGAGGGGGAGTTCCAGGAGGGGGCGCATGCGGTCGGGGTCGGGCCCTAGGACTCCGTTTTCCACAACGTAGCCAAGGATGGCTAGGCGGGTTGTGCGGAAAACGCATTTTTCCTTATTTTAGATGAGGTTCACGAGTTCAGCGGTGTGGAGGAAGTGCCGGAGGTTTTCATCATGGTCCTGCTGGTCATGGCCGCAGATGGTGACATTATCTAAGTACGGGAACGTGGCCCGCAGCCCGTACTGGTTAACCATTCGGTCCATTTCTCGTTGGAAGACCAAGACCCCATTAGCTGAAGGGAACCTGAGGAAGTGGTAGAGGCGGCCATCTGCCTCGAAGGCAGTGTATTGACGGTCCTCCGGGCGGATAGGGAGCTGGTGGTACGTGGACTTCAGGTCAACTGTGGAGAAGACTCGATACTGCACAATCTGATTGGCCATGTCAGATATGCAGGGGAGGGAGTACGCATCGAGCTGCCTGTACCGGTTGATGGTCTTATTGTAGTCGATGACCATCCGGTGCTTCTCCCCAGTCTTGACGACCACCACTTAGTCTCTCCAGGGGCTGGTACTAGCCTCAATGATCCCCTCTCGTAAGAGTCACTGGACCTCCGACCTGATAAAGGCCCTGTCCTGGGCACTGTATCGTCTGCTCCTAGTAGCGACGGGCTTACAGTCCGTGGTGAGATTAGCGAAGAGCGAGGGTGGGGCGACCTTAAGGGTCGCGAGGCTACAGACGGTGAAGGGGGCGGGGGTCCGCCGAACTTTAAAGTAAGGCTTTGGAGGTGGCACTGGAAGTCGAGCCCCAGTAATAGGGCAGCACAGAGATGGGGAAGGACGTAGAGTTTAAAGTTAGCGTACTCTACACCTTGTACGGTAAGGGTCGCGACACAGTACCCCCGGATTGCTACTGAATGTGATCCGGGCCAGGGAGATTTTCTGGGTCGCGGGTAAAATTGGGAGGGAGCAGTGCCTTACCGTATCTGGATGTATGAAGCTGTCTGTGCTCCCGGAGTCGAAAAGGCAGGCCGTCTCGTGCCCGTTGATCCGGACTGTTATCGTAGATTTTGTGAGGTGACGAGGCCGAGACTGGTCGAGCATGATGGAGGCGAGCTTCGGAAGGTGATGGGTAGGCCGGTCGGAGGTACCGGCGGCCAGCTTACGACCGGGTGAGCAGGGCTCACGGGAGGCTGCGGAGTGGTCCCAAGACCCCCATCGGTCGCACGTGATGGGTGGAGTGCAAGATGGCGTCAAAGATGGCGGCCCTCATGGGTCGCATGTGCTGTCGAAATCGAAGATGGCGGCGAAGATGGTGGCGCCCACAGGTCGCACATGGCGGGTGGTGCGGCAGCTGGGGGTGGCCCCGACAGGCAGCAGGCAGCGCTGTTGGGCCTAGGAGTTTTCGGGAGAGATCAGGCCTGGCAGGCTTTCGCAAAGTGGCCCTTCATCCCACACCCGTTGTAACTCGCGTTCCGTGCCGGGCAGCGTTGTCTGGGATGCTTACCCTGGTCGCAAAAGTAGCACTTCGGGCTTCCGGCGTTGGCGGGCTGCTGCGCGGCACAGGCCTGTGCCGCACTCGAGTCGGGTGATGGCGGTGCCCACGAGGTCCACGAGGGTGCCACGCGGTCGGAGGTGTAGGCCTCCATGTTCAGGGAGGCCAACTCCAGTGAGTTTGAGAGCTGCACTGTCTCTGGGAGGCTGAGTGTACCCCCTTCTAGCAATCGCTGGTGGATGTAGTTTGATTTCATGCCTGCGACATAAGCGTCCCTGGCCAACAGCTCCGCGTGTTGGGTAGCCGATACCGCTTGGCAGTCACAGTTCCGGCAGAGTACCCGCAAGGCACGCAGGAATTCTGCTAGTGATTCCCCAGGGCGTTGTCATCTCGTGGCAAGAAGGTGCCTAGCATACACCTCGTTTACAGACTTTACATAGTGTCCCTTCAGCAGCATTATCGCCTCCGTATATGAGGGGGCGTCCCTGATGAGAAGAAAGACTTGCGGGCTCACCCGTGCGTGGAGGATTTGCTTCTTTTGGAGGTCGGTGAAGTCTTCGGTGAAAGATCCGAGGTACGTTTCGAAGCAGCTTAGCCAGTGCTCGAATGTTGCAGTGGCGTCGGCTGCCTGTGGGTCCAGCTCCAGGCGATCAGGCTTGAGTGATGAATTCATCTTAGGTGTTTAGTTTATTAAATTGATATGCCATCAATGAACACATGACGAGTGGTGAACGTAACTGAGGCTTTGATAAACTAAACAGAAAGCCTCTTGGCCTCAGATCCCGAACTGAGGCAGCAGCTATTAAAGAGCTGGAGAAAGTTGCAACAGAACAGGCCGACCGGATCATCACCTAATAAAAAGAAGTGGCAAGGCTGCTCACGACACAAGGGAGCCTGAAGGGGAAAATCAACGACCAGGAGAACTGATCGAGGCACCAAAACCTACAGATCGGGGGCCTGCCGGAGGGGATCGAAGGTAAGAACCCCACGGACTATGTGGCCTAAATGCTGGGCAAGCTGGTGGGAAGGAATAGCTTCCCCAGCCCACCCGAAATTGATAGAGCACACCGGTCGCTTCACCCAAAGCCCAAAGCCGGGGGACATCCGAGGGCGATAATCGCCATAATGCAATGGTATCAAGACCGGGAACGAATCCTGCGCTGGGCGAGACAAACCAAGAACTGTAACTGGGAAGGTCACTGGATTCAGATCTGCCAGGACATTGGGGCTGACCTGGCCAAGCGCCGGGCAGAATTCAATAGGGCGAAGGCCGCGCTGTACAAGAGCGGCGTAAAGTTTGGGATGCTGTACCCAGCCAACCTCTGGATCACATCCAAGGCAGGAAGCACCTTTTCACGGTCCCTGCGGAAGCATAACAAGTTTGTCTTGGAGAATGGACCCAAGGATGCACAACTAACCCCGGGAGGGGGGGCCACCACACTAGTGGAGACGCTAGCACTGGGAAGCGAGCAGCAAAGAGAGGCGACGGCGCATCTCCCACAAGGGGGAAAGCGCCTGTCAAGGGGGGGTAGGACATCAGTAACAGGGGGACGACTAGAGGAAGGATCAGAGGGGAGGGAAGAGGATCAACTATAGGGAGGGGGGGAGGAACACTGAAACAGAGGGAACAAGGGCATTAGGCTGGTTACAGCAGGCTACACGTAATCTTTCTCCAAGAGACGCACTCGAGGGAGAAGGACTGACTGTGGGTAAGGACGGGATGGGTGGGACAGACCTACCATTCTTGCTACGGGACGAAAGCCAGGAGGGGTAGCCATACTGCAAAATAAGAGGACGGTGTTTACTGCGACGAGGACAGTGATGGACCCAGGGGGGCCGGTACGTCAGGGGTGTCCTGGACGGGGCACTGGTCATAGTGAACGTGTACGCTCCCAACTGGGATGACACGGAGTTTATAAAGAAGACCATGGCGAAGATCGCCGACATAGATACACACCGACTAATCATGGGGGGGGGATTTAACTGTGTACAGGACCCACGGACAGACAGGTCAAATCCAAAAACTGGAAAGACCTCCAACACGCGAAACAACTCAGCTCATTCATGGAGCAGATGGGGGCTATGGACCCATGACAGTTTACCCACCCAAGGGAGAAGGAGTTCTCCTTCTTCTACCAAGTACACAATGTATATTCACAGATCGACTTCTTTGTTGTGGAGAAATCGGTGCTTCCAGGGCTAGTAAGACCGGACTATTCTGTGATTGTAATATCCGACCACGCTCCACACTACATGGATGTGAAGTTGGAGACGGACCTTGCCCAACAACCCCCATCGTGGTTGACACGGCCCTCTTGGCCGATAAGGCTCTCTGTGAGAAAATATGACAGGCCATATACAAGTATATTACTAATAACCAGAATGGGGAGGTCTCACCCTCCATGTTCTGTGAGGCACTGAAGGCTGTGATCAGGGTTAAATTATTGCTTACAAAGCACGGAAAGATAAGGAAGAGAGGGTGACTAGGCAACAGCTAGTCGACTCCAAACTGGAAGTAGACTGGCAATGCTCCAAGGCCCCGATCCTGGAGCTCCTGGCGGAGAGGAAAAAGCTACAAATGGACTACGACCTGCTTTCCACGAGGAAAGCAGTTCACCAACTCCGCCAGGCATGGTAGATCCTGTACGAGCACGGAGACAAAGCCAGCAGCCTGTTGGCTCACCAGCTGAGAAAGCAGGTCGCCACAAGGGAAATAGCCCAGATTAGGGACAAGCAGAGGCACATTAGGAGCGGAACTGGAAACGGGGGCTGAACACCTCTGAGCCTCCAGCAGGGGACTTGAGGATGGCGCAGTTCCTTGATGGACTGGACATGCCAGTCGTGGGGAAGGATAGGAGACGGGGTTTGAAATAGGGTGGGACTTTGGAGCGAAGAACTGCACGGGGTCAACTCCACCTCCACATGCGCAAAGCTAAGCCTGATGCAGCTAAAAGTGGTACACAGAGCCCACTTAACTAGAACCCGAATGAGCAGGTTCTTCCCGGAGGTGGAGGACAAACGCAAACAGTGCCAAGGAGGCCCGGCCATCCACGCCGACATGGTCTTGTCTTGTCAAAGGCTCACTGTGTTCTGTACAGCCTTCTTCGAGGCAATGTCCAAGGTGGTGGGGATGAGGGTGGAGCCTTGCCTAAGAGTGGCAGTCTTCAGGGTATCAGAAGAGCCAGACCTCTTCATGAGGAGGAGAGCCAACGCCCTTGCTTTTGTACTTTTGTATCTTTAATAGCCCGCCAGAGAATCCTGCTCGGCTGGCAGTCAGCAGCACCACCCAAAGCTGCAGACTGACTGTCCGACCTATCGGAATTTCTGCAAATAGAGGAAATTAAATTTACCATCTGGGGAGCCATTTACCCGACTGTCCCAAGACCTGCTTGTAGCCAACAGCCAATAAGCCAAAGGTCGGAAGAGGGCAATCAAAGGAGGGGGGTGGGGGGGGGGGAGAATCAGGAGGCATGGAACCCAACCATGTCCAGCAAATAGAAAAATACATGGCATCACACCAACCCAAATGAAGCAGGACACAAGAGCAGACGAGGGATGAAGGCATGCCAGACGGCCAGAGTAGGATGGGGATCAGGTCAAAAATGGGGAGAGGTGAGCAGGGGACCCAGCCAGAATCAAATGACTACTGGAAAACGAAAGACAAGAAGATGTAACCATTGTAAATAACGAAAGACAAATGATGTAAATAACAGAAGTCGACTGATGTATATATATTTCTTTATTTTTCTTTTGTTTTCAAACATATGTCCACACTTATCTTTGCTCTGTATGTTACAAAAAACCCCACAAAAACATTTTTTTTAAATTCCCTGGATGCAGCCTGCCTCCGCAGCTGGTAGGCCAGAGTACATTCGCCTTCTCTCAGATTCATATTGCACGAGGGCAGCACAGTGGCACAGTGGTTAGCATTGCTGCCTCACGGCGCTGAGGTCCCAGGTTCGATCCCGGCTCTGGGTCACTGTCCGTGTGGAGTTTGTACATTCTCCCCGTGTTTGCGTGGGTTTCGCCCCCACAATCCAAAAAGATGTGCAGGGTAGGTGGATTGGTCACGCTAAATTGCCCCTTAATTGGAAAAAATTAATTGGGTACTCTAAATTTATTTTTAAAAAGAAAAAAGATTCATATTGCACCCCACTTGCCCTCCTTTGCTGCCCCACTGCCCTCCCCATTGTCAACCAATCGATCTGCCCCTGCTACCTCTTCCTCCACCAACAACTCCTTAGTGGGAGCCCCCGAGTATCTCCTGTCCACCTCGGCTATCAGGTCCAGCAACTGTCCATGCTCCTCCCTTCTCATCTTATCCCTGTCCACCTCGGATCACCGCCTTTAACGCCTCCCAGAACATGGCCATCGACACCTCCCCGTTATGATTGAGCTTCACCTAATCCCCAATCACCAACCTCACCTTTTCATAAAACCCTTTTTCTGCCAAAAGTCCTGAATCCAGCCTGCATCCCGACCTCTGCACCTGCCCCGAAGTAAGCCTAACCTCCAGCCAATGCAGCATGTGATTCAAAATCACGACTCCCGCATACTCCACCGCCATCACCCCCATCAACACTGCTCTACTCACCACACAGAAATCAATTCTCGAATACACCTTATACACGTAAGAATAACGAGTACTCTTTCCCCCCCCCCGCCGGGTTCTTAAACCTCCATGGATCAACCATTCCAATATGTTCCATAAACCCTCCCAACTCCTTTGCCTTCCTCAACCTTCCCATTGAATTGGGGCTCAACCTGTCATCCTCGATTCCGTCACACAATTAAAATATGCACCCATAATCAACTGCTGCGTATCTAAGTGCGGAATCCTTCCCAGTAAACTCTTCACAAATCCCACATCATCCCAATTCATGGCATATACATTGACTAGCACCAATGGCATCCCCTCCAGCACCCCACTCACTATCACATATCTACCCTCCGGGTCCCGCACTTCCTTGGCCCGCACAAACCTCGCCCTTTTGTTCAACAAAATGACCAACCCCCGTGACATTGAGTAAAACGTTGAGTGAAATACTTGTCCCACCCATTCCTTCCTAAACCTAATCTGACCCTTCACCCGGAGGTGAGTCTCCTGTAAAAAGATCACCTCCGCCTTCAAACTTTTTAGGTGTGCAAAAACCCAAGACCTCTTAATCAGCCCGTTTACACCACGGACATTTCACATCACAATTTTCACTCAAGCTTACATCTCCAATCCCCTCTACCATCCACTATCACCCCACTCCGGCTCTGCTTCATTTAATACCACCCTAAACCGGGCCCATCCTAGATGGCCCCCCTCCTCACCCATGACCATGCTCAGTGTCCAACTCTACCACAGCGCGATACCCCCTCCCCACACCCCCAGCTTTCTCCCCTGTTAAATCCAGCGTGCCTCTTCGCCAGCTCCGCACCAATGTTCTGGTATATTCAGACACGATTCCCATCCCATTCACAGACTCGCTTCGCCCTGGCCCATCGTAGGATCTTCTCCTTTTCCATGAACTTGTGCAACCGCAAACTCACCGCCCCTGGTGGCCCCGCCGCTCTTGGCTTTTGCCTTAAGGACCTTTGGGCCCGATCCACCTCTGGGGCCTTGTCCAGTATCCTCTCCTCCATCAAACCGGCCAGCATCCTCAACACATATTTTGTGGCGCTCATTCCTTCCACACCCTCTGGCAGACCCACAATTCGCAGATTCTGCCGCCTGGACCTGTTATGTTCCTCAACCTTCACTCTCAGTGACTTGCATAGATTCCCCAGGATCCCCACCTCCGCCTCTAGGCACACGATCCGATCGCTCTGGACGGACACCACCTTATCCACCTTGCGTATCGTCGCCCCTTGTGCCTCAAGGCATTTCTCTACCTGGTCCATCGATCCTCGAAGAGGTGCTACTGTCCTCTCAATGGTCTTTGACCAGTTATCATGCATCCCCTTGCTTTGCTGGTGAAATTTGTCTTTGGTGAATGTCATCAACTGCTCCATCTGGGGCTTTCCCACGAGAAATAACCCTTCCTCCTCCGCCATTCTCACAATTGTTGCTGTGCCACGGGTCCTATCTAATTCCTTAGCAAGGTCTTTAACTGTTTTTGCTGGTCTAGTAGCCAGTAGATATGCCAATCTTGGGGATAACCTCTCCGTCTACACCTTCTGCACCACTTTCCTGCGGGAGCTACCCCACTAACGGGTATAAAGCACCCAAACCAATGCCATCGAGCCGGAGCTGCCCTGTGTGCGACCACACACTCCATGGACGCTACCGGACGTCCTCGAACATTGTGGAATCATTAGCTAGCATCCCCACTTCTGACCTCATGATGGAGGGGAGGTCATCGCCAAAGCAGCTGAGGTTAGTTGGACCATGGACACTACCCTGAATGTAATGTTGAGAAATAAGACACTCACAATTTCAGTCAGTTTCTATTCACAAACTGACTGTTCCTATTATGAAATCCATATGTTTAAGGTTGAAAACTCTCACTAATGGGGGTTATCTTTGACCAGTAACCTAACTGGATTAGCCGTAAAATTCTGTGGCTACATGAGAAGGTCAG
Source organism: Scyliorhinus torazame (assembly GCF_047496885.1). NCBI lineage: Eukaryota > Metazoa > Chordata > Chondrichthyes > Carcharhiniformes > Scyliorhinidae > Scyliorhinus > Scyliorhinus torazame. Next base: position 156,676,876 of record NC_092709.1, on the reverse strand, counting down.
ACGCCAGGAATCCTGCAGAGAGCAACTCCCCTCCTGACTCCCCAAAGACTGTCCCCAATCTACAAGCCTCAAGTCAAAAGTAAGAAGTCTTACAACACCAGGTTAAAGTCCAACAGGTTTGTTTCGAATCACTAGCTTTCGGAGTACTGCTCCTTCCTCCGGTGTAAAGTGTGATGGAAGTCCAAATTGTGATGGAATACTCCCCACTTGCCTAGAGGAATGCAGTTCCAACAGCACTCGAGAAGCTTGACATCATCCACATCAAAACAGTCGCTGATTGGCACCCCATCTACCAACATTCACTCCTTCCACACTGACGCACAGTAACAGCAGTGCATACCATCTACTGCAGGGACTCACCAAGGGTCCTTAGAAAGCACCTTCCGCATCCACAACCATTGCCATCCAGAAAGATAAGAGCAGCAAATATTTGCGAATACCACCAAGTCCCCTCTTAGTCACTCATATCTTGACTTAGAAGTACATCACTGTTCTTTCACTGCCACTGGGTCAAAATCCTGGAACTGCCTCCCTAACAGCACCATGGATGTACCTACACAACGGGCTGCAATTGTTCAAGAAGACAGCTCACCACCACTTTCTCAAGTGCAATTAGGGATGGGCAATAAATTCTGCCCTAACCAGCAAAGCCCATATCCCTTGAATTAATTTTTTTAAATGACATCTGAAGACTGGTAATTTATCTGATTTAGTGAGGGAAATTTTAACACGGGTGAGTTGAAGGCATTGGGTGGGAGTGAGAAGGTTAAAAAGGCGAACATTCCTTGTTCGTCTGGAAGAAGGCAGCAGCCTCCCAACTTCCAGGTTACGCTGATGCCAGAGAAAGGTGTGGCTACCTTAAATGGCGTCTGGCAAAGGATGTTGGGAAAATGGCCAAGTTCAGGGACAAACAGGCTGCAGCTCCGAATAAACAAAAGGCTGCACCCCAGACTTTGCAAAACAACATAGGAAAAAGGCCCTCAAGAGGCCATCCCGGGTCAGTGAGAAAATCACATACAATGTAACAGACTCAGTGGCGTCTGTTCCCTTATTTGGAAAGGCCTACGTGCCTCAGACATCAGCGGACATGGCCCGTAAGGACACACCCCACCATCAAGGAGGCGAGTCTTGATTGGATTTAATCGATTAGGGTGATCAAGCCCTGATCGATTGATTGATAGCTCACCTGGGACCACCCAAAAGGGCACGAAAATCCCCAGGGATAAAAGATGCTGCACAACCCCTCACTCGCTCTCTCAACAGCAACCAACAACGGTGACCCTTTACCGGCCAAAGAAGAAGAAGATCATCCACGCCACCGATAGAAGGAAGACCAGAGCCAAGGACGAGGAAGACCAGCAACCGGCCATCGAGAACTGCAAGATAAAGGCCATATCTGCCCGGTACTTGTCAGTCACTTGAAAGTTAAGTTAAGGTCTTGCATGTATTAGCTTTGGAGTTTGACTTATGTGTGTGTGTGTGATTGAATAACTTTAACATTGTGTGAAAGTAAATAGATATTGAAGTGTTTCATGAAACAGACTTGTAGTCATTTGTCCGCCGTATATGGGTTAACACACACTGCTTTAGGCACAAAAAGGGGCAGATAGCCAACCCACTCCTTGGAGGCGGGTAGATTGATGCACGATCAATTGCACAAAGACTAAAGTTGGGTACAACTGTGTCTTTATTACAGTCAGATGCGTGGCCTCCTGCTGCAGCTGGCGAAATGGCAGGGCACTGGAGGTCATGCATATTTATACAGTTCCCCGTGGGCGGAGCCAGCCGGCAGGAGCTACCGGCGAACCGGTAGTGCAGGTCCTACCTTACATCTCCTATTACAGTGGTTCACCACATTCACCCCCTGTTAAAAATGAGTCCGGCGGGGTGACGTGAAACTATATACAATTAGTGCAATTATGTACAGTGGCAGGGAAAGAAAAGTCCATGTTGATGGTCCGGAGTCCGTCTAAGGTTCAGCCGGTCCGGTGCTTCGTTGGGAGTGGCGTAACGGTGGTGGCGAAGTCGGAGTTGGCGGTGGTGGAGGTGGCACCGATGGCAGTGGTGGCGGTGCTGATGCTGGTCAGTCATCGGGGAACTCCGGGAGCGTGCAGAAGTCCTCTTCGTCCTCTTGTGTGGAAAAGGGGAGGGGGGGGTGGTCTGGTGGGGTCAATATTGGTGGCGTGGTGAGAGGTGGGGGGGGGCGCATTGGTGGGGGGGGGGGTGTTGGGGTGGAACCTGATTGTGCCAGGTCCCTGAGTGAGACAGTATCTTGGCGGCCGTCGGGGAACTCAACGTAGGCATATTGAGGGTTGGCGTGGAGCAGGTGAACCCTGTCCACCAAGGGGTCCGCCTTGTGGAGTCGGATGTGCCTACGGAGAAGGACGGGTCCTGGAGCAGCGAGCCAAGTCGGGAGCGACACCCCGGATGTGGACTTCCTGGGGAAGGTAAAAACACGTTCATGGGGTGTGATATTAGTGGCGGTGCACAATAGTGACCGGATGGAGTGCAGAGCGTCAGGGAGGACCTCCAGCCAGCGAGAGGCTGGGAGGTTCCTGGATCGTAGGGCCAGCTGGACGGCCCTCCAAACCGTCCCGTTCTACTTGCCCGTTTCCCCGGGGGTTGTAACTGGTCATCCTGCTGAGCAGGAACTGACGCAGCTCATCGCTCATGAATGAGGATCCCCTGTCACTGTGGATGTAGGCGGGGAAACCGAACAGAGCGAAGATGGTGCTGAGGGCCTTGATGACGGCGGCAGACGTCATATCGGGGCATGGGATGGCGAAGGGAATCTGGAGTTCTCATCGACAACACTGAGAAATGTACGTGTTACGGTCAGTGGAGGGGAGGGGCCCTTTGAAATCCACGCTGAGTCGTTCAAAGTGTTGGGAAGCCAAAAACCAGGTGCGCACGGTCCGGCCGGTAGAAGTGCAGCTTGCACTGCGCACAGACCTGGCAGTCCCTGGTGACTGTCCTTACTTCCTCGACGGAGTAGGGCAGATTGCGAGCTTCGACCAGATGGTACAATCGAGTGACCCCTGGGTGACAAAGGCTGTCGTGTAGGGCCCGGAGTTGGTCCACTTGTGCGTTGGCACATGTACCTCGGGAGAGAGCGTCTGGGGGCTCGTTGAGTTTACCGGGGCAATACAGGATCTCGTAATTATAGGTGGAGAGCTTTATTCTCCACCGCAAGATTTTATCATTTTTGATCTTGCCCCGCTGTGTTTTATTGAATATGAAGGTTACCGACCGTTGGCCCGTAAGGAGAGTGAATCTCTTACCGGCCAGTTAATGCCTCCAATGCCGCACAGCTTCAACGATAGCCTGGGCCTCCTTTTCGACCGATGAGTGTCGAATTTCCGAGGCACGAAGGGTACGGGAAAAGAATGCCACGGGTCTACCTGCCTGGTTTAGAGTGGCGGCAAGGGCGACGTCTGAAGCGTTGCTTTCTACTTGGAAAGGCAGTGACTCATCCACTGCGTGCATCCCAGCCTGGTGATGTTTGCTCTGATGCAGGCGAAAGCATGTTGTGCCTCGGCCGCAAGGGGGAATTGGGTGGACTGAATGAGTGGGCGGGCCTTGTCCGCAGAGTTTGGGACCCACTGAGCATAGTAGAACCCCAGGCAGCGTTTGAGGGCCTTGGGGCAGTGGGGGAGGGGAAGGTCCATGAGGGGGCACATGCGGTTGGGGTCGGGCCCGAGAAGTCCCTTTTGGACTATATAGCCGAGAATGGCTAACCGGGTCGTGCTGAACACACACTTCTCTTTGTTGTAGGTCAGGTTGAGAAGAGTGGCAGTGCAGAGGAATTTATCAAGGTTGGTATCGTGGTCCTGCTGGTCATGGCCGCAGATGGTGACATTATCTAAGTACGGAAACCGTACTGGTCAACCATTTGGTCCATCTCTCTTTGGAAGACCGAGACCCCATTTGTGACACCGAAAGGGACCCTAAGGAAGTGGTAGATGGGACCGTCCGCCTCAAAGGCAGCGTATGGCTGGTCCGGCTTCCGGATGGAGAGCTGGTGGTAGGCAGATTTCAGGTCAATTGTTTTGAAGACACGGTACTGCGCAATCTGATTGACCATATCAGATATGTGTGGGAGAGGGTACGCGTCGAGCTGCGTGTACCGATTGATGGTCTGGCTGTAGTCCACGACCATCCTGTGTTTCTCCCCAGTTTTAACCACTACCACTTGGGCTCTCCAGGGGCTGTTGCTGGCCTCGATAATATTCTCCTTCAGCAGCCGCTGGACTTCGGACCTGATGAAGGTCTTGTCCTGGGTGCTGCACAGTCTGCTCCTAGTGGCAACAGGCTTGCAATCCGCAGTTAGATTGGCAAAAAGGGAGGGGGATCAACCTTGAGGGTCGCGAGGCCTCAAATGGTAAGGGGGGTAAGGGCCCGCCGAATTTGAGATGAGGCTCTGAAGGTTGCACTGGAAGTCCAGGCCCAACAGGAGTGCAGCGCAGAGATTAGGAAGGACATAGAGGCGGAGGATACTAAATTCTACGCCCTGGACTGTGAGGGTGACTGTACAAAAGCCTTGGATCGGGACGGAGTGGGATACGGAGGCTAGGGAGATCCTTTGGTTGGCAGGGTGGACCGCGAGGGAGCAGTGCCTTACCATATCTGGGTGAACGAAGCTTTCGGTGCTCCCGGAGTCCAGCAGGCACGAGGTCGCGTGGCCATTGATTTTAACCGTCGTCGACGCGGTGGCCAGTTTGTGCGGGCGAGATTGGTCCAGCGTTATCGAAGCGAGATGCGGGTAGCCATCGGATGATTTGGGTGGCGAGCGTGTGCGGTTCCGATGTCGGGATGTCCGGAGACCCTGTGGGGGACAAGATGGCGGTGCCCATGGTGCGCACATTGCGAGGTCGGGACAAGATGCGGCGCCCATGGGACGCACGTGGCCGAAGGGCGACAAGATGGTGGCGCCCATTGGTCGCACATGGACCCGGGAGGATAAGATGGCGGCTCCCATTGTGCGTCTGCCGTGGGGGAGGGGGCGATAGCGGGCGCGATCGCAGCGACTGCGTGGGCCTGGCACACCGCCGCAAAGTGGCCCTTTTTACTGCAGGCTTTACAAATTGCAGTGTGGGTCGGGCAGTGTTGGCGGGGGTGCTTCTGCTGACCGCAGAAGTAGCAGCGGGGACCCCCGGGGTGCGCGGATCGGCGTGCGGCACAGGCATATTGGGAAGGTAGGGCCCCGGCTGAGGAGGTCGTTCGGCGGGGTCCAGGAGGGGTATGAAGGAGTAGAAGGGTAGGCAGCGCGGCGGGAGGGGTACGATTGTATGTTACGGGATGCGACCGTCGTGGAGAACGCCAAGGTTTTCATCTCCGCCAGTTCGAGCGTGGCCCCTTCCAGTAATCGTTCTCGGATGCGGTCCGACGCAATCCCCGTCACGAAGGCATCGCACATGAGGAGATTTGTGTGTTCGGCAGCCGTAACGGCCTGACAGTCCCAGTCCCGGATGAGTGGAATTAGGGCCCGCCAGACGTACTCGATGGACTCACCAGGTAGTTGCGAGCGGGTGGCGAGTACATGCTGGCGAAGAGCGTGTTCGTCTTCTGCGCGTAGTGTTCCTTCAGGAGTTCCATTACTTTTGTGTAATTTGTGGCGTCTTGGATCAACGGAAACACGCTGGAGCTCAGTCTGGAGTACAGGACGTTTATCTTCTGAGCCTCCGATGGCACGAGGTCTGCAGCTTTGATGTAGGCCTCAAAACATGCTAGTCAGTGAGTAAAGTCTTTTCTGACGTTGGGCGAGTGCGGATCCAGCTGCAGGCGATTGGGCCTAATTCTGATATCCATTCTGTGGAAAATCGGACTGTAATAAATTGATGCACGATCAATTGCACAAAAACTAACATTGGGTACAACTGTGGCTTTAGTACAGTCAGATGCGTGGCCTTCTGCTGCAGCTGGCGAAATGGCAGGGCACAGGAGGTCATGCATATTTATACAGTTCTCCATGGGCGGAGCCAGCCGGCAGGAGCTACCGGCGAACCTGTAGTGCAGGTCCTACCTTACCTTACATCTCCTATTACAGTGGTTCACCACATAGGTATTATAAAATATGTGACAGAAGATGGAAGCCTTGAATTTGATCTGTTTTTCAGATTTAACTCTTGCTAACCAGATTTTCCAGATGTAAGATCTGGCAGCTACTGTGAGGCAAGGGCAGCCTCGAAGAGACGCTTAGCACTGTTGCAGCATTTCTTGTGGACCAGGAAGAGCAGAGGTGCCTTCAGGCCCACCCTCCATACATATCCATGTGGTATAAGTACATCCACAGTGCTGTTAGGAAGGGAATTCCAGGAGTTTGACTCAGCGGCAGGGAACAAGAAGCGATATAGTTCCAAGTTAGGCTGATGTGTGGCTTGGAGAGGAGCTTGCAGGTCCCCGTGCATCTGCCTGTTCATCTCGGTGGTAGAGGTCGGGGTTTGGAAGGTGCTTTTGAAGTTGATTGTCCAAGTATCACCAAGGCCTGAATAAAATATTTGACTTTTTCATAGTGAGATGAATAACATAACTTATAATTCAAGTTTAAATATCAAGTTCTGAATCCATTTGAAGACGATGTTTCCCAGGAGATCATTGCTGGAGCAGACTGGCCTGCTTTGTGATGAATGTTTTGTAATGCATTGAATCTTCTTTCTAGTTCTGCGGTGAAATATTTTATGTTTAAATATATTTTTCATCTTTTGTTCACAATTGAAGTTGTTACTGATGTTGTAACCTGTCCCAAATATCAATATTTGAATCATTTTGGGGTGTTTTACTAGGTTAATTACAAATTATAAATGCAAATTATGCTTTTTTATTTAGAAAGTTTTTGTGGCTTGTTGGTACTTTATTTTAATACATTTATTCATGTTGAAGTATTATTCATTGCTACTTTTATGAATCGATGATTGATGAAGCAGAAGAATCCTTTGCCTTGTAGGTTATTGACATTCTTACTCGTGAAAAAGAAGAGTACCATAAAAAACACGAGGATGAGCTGAAGAAACTAAAGCGAGTGGCTGAAGAGGAGAAGCTTCGCCTGAAGGAGCAGCTGATGAAAGGATTGGAGGAGCTGGTGAAGAAACACACCACTGAAATCAAGGCAGTCCAGACCTCAATGGAATTGGAAAGAAAACAGCTGCAAAAGGTACATGCGGTATCTCGTGTTTTCTTGGCCATGCTGTATTGAATGTGTCTCATTAACATTTAGATGATGCATATTTATTAAGGTAAGAATGGTTGGTTTAAAACACCATGGGATCTGGTTTTGAATATCATCCCTATCCTCCTCCAGACTGTCAGAAAATGTCCTTTTGTTCAGACAAATCCTGAATGCTCCAGTTATTTTCATAATGTAAGACTGCCTATGAATTTGCGGTAAATTACCAACTTAACTCAGAGAGACTGCCACTGGCTAACTGGACTGCAATTATATTTTTCAGCCCTGTGCGTTCCCCAATCCTTGGCTTGGCTCATGTGGGAAAGGCAAATGTTGCAGGAGTGCAGGAATGCTGTTTCGAGCATGGAGCTGAGCCGAATTGTTGGAGCTGAGTACAAGTCAAATGAGCCTGTATTCGTTTTTCTACTTGATGCTCGATCAATTGCACAAATCTTGAGTTGGGTACAACTGAGGCTTTATTGCTCGAAGATGTGTGACCTCCCACAGCAGCTGGCGAAATGGCTGCAGCATGGAGGTCACACATATTTATACACCGCCTACTGGGCGGAGACAGCAGGCAGGGACTACTAACGAACCTGGAGTACAGATCCTACCATACATCACCTAATAGAGGTGCAGCAGTGGTTTACCACATTCCCCCCCTGTTAAAATTGAGTCCGGCGGGGGTGGTGGAGAACTATGTACAACAAATGGTTTTCTTTTTACATTTACATTTACAATCCTTGACAGAGGGAGAAAAAAATGTCTTTTGAAGTCCAGTGGACCAGTTAGAGGTTTAACCGGCCTGGAGCCTTGATGTGCCGCTGGCAGCGACGTAGCGGTGGCGGAGATGCCGATGCTGGTCTGAAGTCCGGAGCCTCCGGGAGCGTGCCAAAATCCTCTTCATCCTCGGGCGTGGGCAGGGGAAGGACGGATGGTCCCGGGGGGGTTGCTGCTGGGAGCGCCAGGGGAGGGGAGGGTGGTGCCGGGCAGGGTGTGTGTGTGTGTGTGTGTGTGTGGAACCTGGTGGTGCCAGATCCCTGAGGGAGACAGTATCCTGGCGGCCGTCGGGGTACGCCACATAGGCATACTGGGGGTTTGCATGGAGTAATTGCACCCTTTCAACCAAACGGTCTGCCTTGTCGAGTCGGACGTGCCTACGGAGCAGGATGGGTCCTGGAGCTGCCAGCCAAGTCGGGAGCGACACCCCAGATGTGGGCTTCCTGGGGAAGGCAAAAAGACGTTCGTGGGGTGTGTTGTTAGAGGCGGTGCATAGTAGCGACCGAATGGAGTGTAGTGCATCAGGAAGGACCTTCTGCCAGTGGGAGGCTGAGAGATTCCTGGACCGTAGGGCCAGTTGGACTGCCCTCCATACCGTCCCGTTCTCCCTCTCTACCTGTCCATTTCCCCGGGGGTTGTAGCTTGTCATTCTGCTGGAGGCTATACCCTTGCTGAGCAGGAATTGACGCAGCTCATCACTCATAAAGGAGGATCCCCTGTCACTGTGGATGTAAGTGGGGAAACCAAACAGAGCGAAGATTGTGTTGAGGGCTTTGATGACGGTGGCAGACGTATAAACGGGGCATGGGATGGCGAAGGGGAATCTGGAGTACTCATCTACCACACTGAGAAAATACGTGTTATGGTCGGTGGAGGGGAGGGACCCTTTGAAATCCACGCTGAGGCGTTCAAAGGGGCGCGAGGCCTTCACCAGGCACGCACGGTCCGGCCGGTAGAAGTGCGGCTTGCACTCTGCACAGACCTGGCAGTCCGTGGTGATCATCCATACTTCCCCGATGGAGTAGGGCAGATTACGGGCCTTTATGAAATGGCACAACCGTGTGACTCCCGGGTGACAAAGGCTGTCGTGCAGGGTCCGCAGTCGGTCTACTTGTGCGCTGGCACATGTACCTCGGGATAGGGCGTGTGGGAGCTTGTTTATCTTACCGGGCGATACAAAATCTCGTAATTGTAGATGGAGAGCTCGATCCTCCACCTCAAGATTTTATCATTCTTGATCTTGCCCCGCTGTGTGTTATTGAACATGAAGACTACCGACCGTTGGTCAGTGAGGAGAGTGAATCTCCTGCCGGCCAGGTAATGCCTTCAATGCCGCACAGCTTCAACGACAGCTTGGGCCTCTTTCTCGATGGATGAGTGTCGAATTTCTGAGGCATGAAGGGTGCGGGAGAAGAATGCCACGGGTCTCCCTGCCTGATTGAGGGTGGCGGCTCGGGCGACGTCTGATGCGTCACTCTCTACTTGGAAGGTGTTGCTAACTTTGGTTAGCTCTTAATTTGTTGCCCGTTGTGTCTTTACTTAATTTGCTCTGTCTCTATAACCTTTGCTCGAGAGTCGCCAGGTATCTTTATGATACCACCACGAGGTTCAAGTTCACGTACTGATCAATAACTCACTACACCAGTTAGTAAGTTTCAAATCAAAACACATTTATTATACACAGTCAATCACCACTCATGCATAAAACTCTACTTACTAGACTATCTCTAACACTAAAAGGCCTATACTTAGCTTTGGAACTGGCCCACCAGGTCAGGGGAACAAATGGCCTTTTGTTCGATTCTGAGACTGCAGGATTCCAAGCTGGTATGGACTGGTAGCGAGGAGCGCCTATCTCGTAGCGTGCGTTGACTGGAGACTGACTTGGTTGATGCAGCAATTTAGGCAAGTCAAGTTCAAGGGTTGTTTCGAGCTGCTGAGAGACCCTGCCAAGAAGACCGATTTGAACTTGGGGGCTCTACTTTATAGTCCCCAGGGGCTTTGCGCCGTTCGGTGCGGACCCCGTATCTGGGTCCAAGTGATTGGACTAGGTTCCGATCACTTGGATCGATTTCTCCAATACTGGAGCCGTTCCTTGATCGCTGGGCGGTTCCTGAGTGTATTGGCCATCCTTTGTCTTGGTTCCTGCTGGCACCGAGGAGTCTGGCTTGGCCTTATTTACCTTAAATGTTTCAATTGTTCCCGGGGATCGCTCATTAATATGCAGATGGCTGTTGGTTTCAGTGCTGTCTGGGTTTCTGCAAAGTATAATCCACAGGAAACTTTGCACCTGCTAGTTTTTCCTGGCTTGACTGAATTTCCCTGCATTCTTTGCGGATCTCCATTTTAAGTCGGGAAGTGGCCAACCCAGGTGGCTACAAAGGGCAGCGTCTCGTCTACTGCGTTCATCCCGGCCTTGGCGATATCGGCTCTGATACGGGCAAAGGCCTGTTGTGCCTCGGCCGTCAGGGGAATATGGGTTGACTGTATGAGTGGGCGGGCCTTGTCCGCATAGTTTGGGATCCACTGAGCATAGTACGAAAAGAAGCCCAGGCAGCGTTTGAGGGCCTTGGGGCAGTGGGGGAGGGGGAGCTCTATGAGGGGGCGCATGCCGTCGGGATCGGGCCCCAGAACTCCGTTCTAGACCACATAACCGAGGATGGCTATGCAGGCCATGCTAAACACGCACTTCTCCTTGTTGTAGGTGAGGTTTAGGGGAGTGGCGGTGTGGCGAAATTTGGCAAGGTTGGCATCATGGTCCTGCTGATCATGGCCGCAGATGGTGACGTTGTCTAGGTACGGAAAGGTGGCCCGCAAACCGTATCGGTCCATCTCCCTTTGGAAGACCGAGACCCCGTTGGTGACGCCGAAGGGAACCCTGAGGAAGAGATAGAGGCGGCCGTCTGCCTCCAAGGCAGTGTATGGATGGTCCGATTTACGAATGGGGAGCTGGTTGTAGGCGGATTTGAGGTCTACAGTTGAGAAGACCCAGTACTGTGCAATCTGATTGACCATATCAGATAAGCGTGGGAGGGGGTACGCATCGAGCTGCGTATACCAATTGATGGTCTGGCTGTAGTCCACGACCATTCTGTTTCTCCCCAGTTTAAACAGTACCACTAGAGCTCTCCAGGGGCTGTTGCTGGCCTCGATGATGCCTTCCCGAAGCAGCCGCTGGACCTCAGACCTGATGAAGGTCCTGTCCTGGGTGCTGTACCGCCTGCTCCTGGTGGCGACGGGTTTGCAATCCGAGGTTATATTTGCGAAGAGGGAAGGCGGATCGACCTTTAGGGTCGCGAGGCCGCACACAGTGAGGGGTGGTAGGGGACCGCCGAATTTCAGGGTTAGGCTCTGAAGGTTGCACTGGAAATCCAGGCTTAGCAGTAGGGCAGCACAGAGTTTAGGGAGTACACAGAGGCGGAAGCCGCTGAATTCTACGCCCTGGACCGTGAGTGTGACCGTACAGTACCCCCGGATCGCCACAGCCAGGGAGATTCTTTGATTGGCGGGGTGTACCGCGAGGGAGCAGCTCCTAACCGTATCCGGGTGGATGAAGTTCTAGGTGCTCCCGGAGTCCAGCAGGCAAGAGGTCACGTGTCCATTGACTTTCACGCTGGTCGATGCGGTGGCCAGGTTGTGCGGATAAGTCTGCTCGATGGTCACTGAGGCGAGTCGTGGTCAGTCGTCGCTGGTGTAGGATGACAGGGAGCCCGGGGGGCCCAGGTCCTGGAACGCTGGCGGTGCCCATGTTCCGTGGGGGAGACAAGATGGCGGCGCCTGAAGATCTTGAGAACAAAATAGCGGCTGAAGATCTAGAGGAGTGCAAAATGGCAGCGCCCATGGACCGCACGTGGTGGGGGTTGAACAAGATGGCGCACCCATGGGCTGCACGTGTTGCTCGGGGGGGAAGATGGTGGCGCCCACTGGCCGCGCTTGGTCTGAGGGAGAGAAGATGGCAGCGCCCATTTTCCATAAACGAGGGGGGTGGGGGCAATAGCGGCGACTGCATGGGCCTGGCACACCGCGGCGAAGTGCCCCTTCTTGCCGCAAGCCTTACAAAGGGCAGCGCGGGCCTGGCAGCGTTGGCGGGGGTGTTTCTGCTGGCCGCAGAAATAACATCGGGACCCCTGGGGTTTGCTGGCTGGCGCGTGGCACAGGTGTATTGGCTGGGTAAGGCACCCGCTAGGGCGGCAGCCTGTGGGGTCCACGATGCGTAGGAGGGGTGGGCCGTGCGGCTGGGGGTGTAGGCCTGAATGTTGCGCGAGGTGACCGTCATGGAGATTGCTAGTTTCGTTTTCGACGCTAGGTCGAGCGTGGCCTCCTCTAACAGTCGCTGGCGTATGAGGTCTGACCCAATACCCATAACAAACGCGTCCCGCATAAGGAGGTTTGAATGTTCAGTGGCCGTAACGGCCTGACAGTCACAGTCCCGGACGAGTGGGATTAGAGCCCGCCAGAAGTCTTCTATGGACTCACCAGGGAGTTGAGAGCGTGTGGCGAGTACGTGCCTGGCGAAGAGCGTGTTCGGCTTCAGAGCGTAATTCTCCTTGAGAAGCGTCATGGCTTCGGCGTAGTTCGGCACATCCTGGAGTACAGGATCTGTATCTTCTGAGCCTCCGAGACAGGGGTGGACGCCGAGTCAATGTACGCCTCAAAGCAAGCTAGCCAGTGTTGAAAATCCTTTTTGGCGTTGCTTGAATGCGGATCCAGCTGCAGGCGATCCAGTTTGATCCGGAGGTCCATCGTTTGAAAATCTTAGAGCAATAAATTGATGCTCGATCAATTGCACAAAGACTTGAGTTGGGTACAACTGAGGCTTTATTGCTCTAAGATGTGTGGCCTCCCACATCAGCTGGCGAAATGGCTGCAGCATGGAGGACATACATATTTATACTCCGCCTACTGGGCGGAGCCAGCAGACAGGGACTACTAACGAACCTGTAGTACAGGTCCTACCATACATCACCTAATAGAGGTGCAACTTGTGGTTTACCACACTACTGATACTATCTAGCATGGTCTTGTGACACAGTGGGTAGTGTGCCTCCCACTAGGCCAGAAGCTCTAGGTTCTCTTACCACCAGCCATTACGTATTGGAAGGATTTACAGGCTGATCACCAACCTGTTTAAACAAGTTGGATATCAGCCTCTAAATACTGCCAACATGCAACATCATTTTTGGACAGTTAACATAGCAGTACTTTCAGACAAGTTTGATTACGTAAAATGATGATGTTAGGCATTCCTACAATAATTAACATCTCCATTGCAGGAACTACAGAATCAATTAGATGAAATTAACATCAAAGTTGAGCATGAAAGACGACAGCTAGAGAACGAAAAGGAGGAGCTTTACAATAAACTTCAGGACTCGCTGCAGCAGGTGAGCGCTAATAGAGCTGTATGTTACTGTAGGTAAGGAACAACTTAATCTACTGTTGCTTACTCAGCATTGATTAACTTTCTAGATTTCCAAGATGGAAAGCTTAATGAAGCAGAGCAATAAGGGCACAGAACAAGCTGATTCCTATTCTACTCACTTGAAAGATAGTCACGAAAAATTGCTCCAGGAGCAAGAACAGGCTCTCTACCAGATATCAGAGTTGCAGGTGGGAAATGCATGAAAAAGTGATCGAGATGTGGTAATTTAGCTAAAATTGGGTATTTATTGGAATGCAGAGGGGGCAACAGTAAAATTGTGACTCCAAAACAAATGTTATTAAACCTCGCTCATGTTTCGACTTCCGATGGTGAAATGTAGAAGGAGGTTGCTAGCGTCCTCGGTTTTTGATCCTTTTCACCCGGTTCTTGAGGGTAATAGGTGGACAGATTTGTCCCCTATGGTGAGGATGTCAAAAGGCGCAAAAAAGAATATTGGGAAGAACGGTGTGAGCGAGTCCTTCTGAGGAACTGAGCAAGGTGCGGAGTCCTGCGGGATCGAAGATGGCGGAGGCAAGCTCATTGGGTGGGGCCACACCTATCACAGTCGATAAGTTGACGATAATTTGAATGGCCATTCGGCAAGAATTTCGAGAAGCAAGAGAAGGAGATGCTGGAGACCCTCAAAAAGTCGGTGGACGACGCATTGGTCCTGATAAGGAGACATTGGGAAAGACTTTGGAGACAGTGTGGCAGGTGTTCAAGGGAGTGGAGGAGACGCTGAAGACTGACATGTGTAATACTGGGCACCTTAGAACGAGGCGACGATGGATAACTCACCCTGCATTTCTGGCCGAATGGTCACAAATGCCTTGGTTATTGCACTGATGTGCTGGGCTCCAGCATTATTCAGGATAGGGCTGTTTGTGAAGCCTCCTCTTCCAGTTAGTTGCTTAACTGTCCAACAGCATTCGCAACTGGGTGTGGCAGGAGTGCAGAGTTTTGAACTGAACCATTGGTTGTAAAACTGCTTAGCTCTGTCCATCACAACGTTGGTTTGGGCAAGGCTGAGGACTTTGCTTCTGGTTACAACGTTTTCAAGAGAGGTAGGGAGTTATGGGTGTGTTGGCAAATGATTCTATCACAGCAATAGAACAAAGGATAGCCCTCGATGTGTTGTATAAAGGTGAAATTCAACTGGACAAAGTTAAGAAATGGGGAAAATGATTAGTTCCATTCTCAGCACAGATTACAAACCACCATATAGTGGAGATGATTGTGAGGCTAAGATTTCAGCTAGTTCGTGGAGATCGGCAAAAACAACAGTGTAATAATATTTGGTGATTTTAACAGACCCAACTTGACTGGAATAAAAGTAATGCATTTATCAAAACAGGGAACATTTTTTTAGACGGCATCCAAAACAGATAGATAACTGATGTGAGAGGACAACACTTGGGAAACCATGACAACATAGTTAAGCTTACTATAAAAATAGAAAAGGAAAGTGATCTGCCATAGATAATGGTGCTGCACCGGAAACAGGTCATATTCAGCAATATAAGAAGGGGTCCGTCTCAAATTAGCTGTGCAGAAAGGCTACAAAATAGGTTTGCAGATCAGCAGTGGAGAAACTTCAAATATGTGAAGCACAGAATACAAAATAAATATATCCCACTAAAGCAATAATGGGGTGCGTCAAACAATAAAGTTCCACTGATGGATAACTAAAATTAAGCTTAAAAGAGAGGCTTCTGATAAAATTATTAAAAATACTGAAAACATCATGAGGAACTTAGAAATGTAGGGCAAAGGCAAAAAGGGAAGTTAGATGCAAATATGAAATAATACATTGAATAAAAGGAGATACTAAAGGATCTTAGGAAAATAAGTGAATAGTTAAAGAGAAGTTAAAGGCACCAGAGAAGCGTCAGAAACTACAAATGGAATTTGGGCTCCTTTCCCCAGGTAAGTCTAAGGGACAGCTGAGGAGGGCAAAAGGGGCAATATATGAATATGGGGAGAAAGCTAGTAGGAAGATGGCACATTAGCTGAGGAAGCAGGAGGCGGCACGAGAAATGGGAAAAATAAAGGATATGAGAGGCAAGGTAGTGATAGACCCGGGGGCGGTTAATGACTTGTTCCGTGAATTTTATAGTCGGTTATATGAATCGGAACCCCAGCCGGGGAGGAGGATATGAATCAATTCCTAGAGAGGCTAGAGTTCACAAAGGTAGATCAGGAGCTGGTGGAAGACCTGGGGAGCCCAATTTGGCTCTGGGAGGTGATAGATGGGTTGGGGGTGTTAAATAATGGGTTAAGAGACATTGCAATTGATTGTCTCATTTATGTTAAGTATCCATTAATTGACACTGATATGTAAAGGGGCTTCAGGTGGCCTCTGTCAGGTGATGTGTAGTTAGAGTTTTGTGCAAAGTCTGTTGGAATGAAATAAATGTGTGTTGGTGAAAAAAGGAACAGAACTTTAGATTCTTCATATCACAGCTACTAAAATGTCTAACAATTGGTAGCAGAGGATGGTTGCTGTGTAAATGTGAAGTGTTGAAAGATACAACTTTTCCAGATCAAACAAAGGAGTGAGTGAGAAAACAAAAAAAGGGATATATGGCTGAACCGAGGATAAAGATGGCTGGATATGACTTTCCTCCCTTATTTTCTGAAAGGGAATCGTACGACCAATGGAGAAGTGCAGTAGTTATGTGGACTAAGGTAACTGCTTTGGGAAAGAGAAAACAAGGTATGGCATTGGCTCTTTCTCTACCACTGGCTATTTCTCTACCATATGGCAGTAAAATCCAAAACAAAGTGCTTTCTGAGCTGGAATTGGAAGAGTTAGACTCAGAAGAAGGTCTGGAGACTTTATTACATTATATGGATAAGATTTATAAGAAAGATGACTTGTTAAGTGCGTATGAAGCATGGTCAGATTTTGATAAGTTCCGGAAAATGGAGGATATCTCCATGGAAGATTATATAATGGAATTTGGCAGACTATATAAAAGGCTGCAGAAACACAACCTGGAATTTCCACAGTCTGTGTTGGCCTTTAAATTACTTGACGGTGCTAGAGTGAGCAACATGGATAGGCTCCTGGTTTTGACAGGAGTTCAGTTTACTGATAAGGATACCTTATTCGAACAGATGACAAAAGCTTTACAAAAGTTTCTGGGAAAACATTCGATTCCGATGGCTCTGATGACCCAAATAGGTGAGACTGCAATAAGGCAAATATGGAACATACACTACTAACAGGATGGCAAAATCGTATGGCTACGAACAGGGCTCAAGACTATAGACGGAGACCGAGACAAGGAAATTATGAAGACAGAAACCCAGTTAGAACCTACAATAGGAAGATGAACCCCAGAAACGCACGGGGCATGATGAATCGATTTTTTCGATGTGACTCTCAATACCATTATGCTTTCAACTGTCCAACTCATTATGATAGAGTGTTTGAAGCGACACATGACACGGAAGAGTCAGAAGAGGAAAAAGATAGTGACCAGAAAGAAGGCATTGTCCTATTGACAAGCAGTTTTACACCGGTAATGAGGGTGTTGGTTGCAGAATCGTTCAACTGTGCTGTATTGGACAGTGGCTGCACATCTACTGTGTGTGGAATTGACTGGTTAAGCTGTTATCTGGACTCCTTGAATGCTGAAAATCGTAACAAGGTTAAGGAATTTGAAAGTTCCACAAATTTCAGGTTTGGGGATGATAATACTCTGAAGTCGCTGAAAAGAGTGGTGATCCCTTGCAATATTGCCGGAGTGAATCATTTCATTAGCACAGATGTTGTATCAAGTGAGATACCTTTGCTTCTGAGCAGACCGTCGATGAAGAAAGCACACATGAAACTGGATATGGAACAGGATAAGGCAACAGTTTTTGTAAAGACGGTGGACTTACAATTAGTTGGGACACTATTGTATTCCATTACTGACAAATAATATTTCAAGTAGAGTGGTTAAGGATGTGTTAATGGCAGTTGAAAATGGGACTTTAGCTGATAAAAAGCTTGTGGTCTTAAAACTGCATAGGCAATTTGCACATCCGTCTCCTCGGAGGCTTAAAAATTTATTAAAGGATGCAGGGGTAAGGGATGACCACTATACTAAACTGATAGAACAAGTTAGTGACCGCTGTGAAGTTTGTAGGAAGTACAGAAGGACACCAGCACGACCGATAGTAACCCTACCTTTGGCCTGGGATTTTAACGACATTATGCCCATGGACCTTAAGATCTGGGATAAAGCAAATAATATATTTATTTTGCATTTTGTAGATTTAGCAACCAGATTTAGTCAA
Source organism: Scyliorhinus torazame (assembly GCF_047496885.1). Taxonomy (NCBI): domain Eukaryota; kingdom Metazoa; phylum Chordata; class Chondrichthyes; order Carcharhiniformes; family Scyliorhinidae; genus Scyliorhinus; species Scyliorhinus torazame. Next base: position 156,659,222 of record NC_092709.1, on the reverse strand, counting down.
TCAATGATTGTACGAAACAAAGAAAAGAGAGTAATTCTGGATCAAATCGTGGAAATATGGATAGGGACAGGAATGGGTCCACCGGCAAAATTCCTTCCGGACAATGGGAGAGAATTTGCTAATGATGAGTTTAGGGATATGTGTGAAAACGTGAATATCAGAGTTATGAATACGGCTGCAGAAAGCCCATTTAGTAATGGTGTCTGTGAAATAAATCATGCTGTCATCGATGACATGCTTCGGAAAATTTTGTCAGATCGACCAAATTGCAGGCTAAATTCAGCTTTAGCATGGGTGGTACATGCAAAGAATTCATTGCATATGGTTGGGGGCTATAGTCCTTATCAATAGTGTTTGGTAGAAATCCTAAAATTCCGTCCATTGTGGATGACCAGCATCCAGCTTGGGAGGGGACTACAATTAGCTCTGGTTTTGCTGAACATTTAAATGCATTAAATAGCAGTGGAAAAGCTTTTCTGGAAGCAGAAGTCTCTGAAAGAATTCGCAGAGCTTTAAGACATAACGTACAGCCATCAGATGCCGTTTTTCAGCAAGGAGGCATGGTACACTATAAGAGAGACAATTCTAATGAATGGAAAGGCCCATAGGCATAGATGGCAAAACAATTATTTTGCAACATGGTAATCAAACTGTTAGTGTGCATTCATCAAGGATAATGGATACAGATTACAAATTTTCAAATTTAGACAGAGCAGACAGACATGATGAGGAACCAGAGTCATCTGGTACGCATGTGTTACAGAACTATGAGGACCAGTTAACTGATATAGAGACAGGGTTTCTGTAGAGGAACACAACACTTCTGATGAATTAGAACAGGCCATTTTTCCGAAAGGGCAACTGCCAAAAGTTGGTACAAAAGTGACATACTTGCCTGAAGGATCTAGTCAATGGAAGGATGCAACTGTTACTAGTAGAGCAGGGAAGGCCACTGGAAAGTATAAACATTGGTTGAATGTACAGCATTCAGAGGAAGGAGTCAAGACAATGGATTGGGAAAACAAAGTTCAAAAATGGAGGGCACAGAAACGCAGTGCCAGTTCAGATAGTACATCGGATAGTGAACAGGTCTACAGGAAAAGGTCGAGAACCATTGAAAGGACATCCCACAGCAGAAGGGAAAGATCAAGCAGTGGCAGTACAGAACGAGATACCAGACGGGAGAGGGGACATAGATTATCAAGATCTCAGAACATGAGTACGACTACGAATACTAATAGAAGTAGAAGCCCACATGCACGTGAGATTTTGGTGGCTTCAAATAAATTAGATGAAAAAGTTATCAAAGATGCTAAACAGCAAGAATTGCATAGTTGGAGTGAATTTGGGGTACACACGAAAGTACCGGATAGGGAACAAAGAGCCCTATACCACAGATGGATTTGCACGGAAAAGGTTCTTCCAGATGGAACTTATAAGGCAAAGGCCAGGCTTGTGGCAAGGGGATTTGAAGAAAACTTAGAAGATCAGGATTTAAGGGTAGATTCACCGACAGCAGGAAAGGTTATTTTAAAGATCTTCTTGGCTCTATTAGCCACAAAGGCATGGGAATGCAAATCTATAGATATAAAAGCTGCCTTTTTGCAGGGGCATCAACTCCAGAGAGACATTTTTCTCTGTCCTCCTAAAGAAGCAGCTAACACAGAAGGGGTACTGTGGAAGTTGAACAAATGTGTATATTGATTAAATGATGCATCTAGAGTCTGGTATTTTTCAGTAAGGTCAGTTTTGTTAAAGTTAGGCTGCTGCCAGTTGAAAGCAGATCCTGCAATGTTTTACTAGCACTATAAAGGAAATCTTTCTGGCATCTTTATGAAGCATGTCGATGATTTTTTGTGGGGTGGGACTAGTGATTTTGAAGCTATTGTAATCTCTGGTTTGAGGAAAGAATTCAGGGTTGGAAGTCAGGCTTCCGGTATTTAAATATATTGGACTGGAAATTGGACAGACTAAGTTAGGGGCAACTTTACATCATTAATCTTATTTGGAAAGCATCAGCCCAATAGCAATTAGTCATGGCCGAGTTTCACAAAAAGACGCAATGGTTTCAAAGATAGAAAAAGAGCAACTGCGAAGTTTAATTGGGGAACTGAACTGGTTAGGTAGACAGACTAGACCGGGCGTGAGTTTTGATTTCTTAGAGTTGAGTACAAAAATGAATGACCCCAAAGTGGAAGACATAATAAGAGCAAATAAAACGTTGGCCAAACTAAAAATGCAGGAGTGTGTTTTGAAGTTCCTGGTTTTAGGTGACTTTAGGCACTTGAAACTCATAGTTTATAGTGATGCATCCTACGCAAATTTATGTGATGGGGTTTCAAGTGCAGGAGGTTTTATAATTTTCCTTTTGGGGAACAATGGTAAATGTTGCCCGCTTGTGTAGGAAACAAAGAAAATAAGGAGAATGGTAAAAATTACTTTGGCTGCTGAGACGTTAAGCCTTGTAGAGGCGGTGGATATGGTCTTTTATATAAGTCAGATATTGACAGAAATTTTGGGATTAGGGGATTTGGGTAATATACCTATTGACTGTCAGTCACATTGACAATAAATCCCTGTGGGAAAATGTGCACTCTACGAAAAGAGGTTATAGATAGACATCGCAAGTTTGAAGCAGATGTTGGACAGAGGGGAAATAACAAAAATTAAATGGGTCGACAGTAGCTATCAACTGTTAGACTGTTTAACGAAAAGAGGGGCGAGTTCACAGAAACTTTTAGATATTGTTAATGAAGGGCGCTTGTTTCTGTGACTTTTTTTTGTCTTTCTCATCCAAACAAAAAAAAACTGAAAACAAAAGGGGGAGGATATCATGTGTGTGTTTGAGTTTCTTGAAATTTTGTTTTCACCTAATTATTTTTTTTCTCCAAGGAAGGGGAGACTGTTAAATAATGGGTTAAGAGATATTGCAATTGGTTTTCTCATTTATGTCAAGTATCCATTAATTGACACTGATATGTAAAGGGGCTTCAGGTGGCCTCTGTCAGGTGATGTGTAGTTAGAGTTTTGTGCAAAGTCTGTTGGAATGAAATAAATGTGTGTTGGTGAAAAAAGGAACAGAACTTTAGACTCTTCATATCACAGCAACTAAAACGTCTAACAGGGGGCGATGCAATCGGGTAAGGCCCCAGGATCTGACGGATTCCAGGTGGAATTCTATGAAAAGGTCTTTGGGCTATTGCGTCCACTCCTGGTAAAGTCTTGGGAGCTGGGAGTACTCCCCTCAACGTTATCACAGGCATCAATTTCTCTCATCCTGAAGCGAGATAAGGACTCGGAGAACTGTGGATCGTACAGGCCAATTTCCCTATTGAACGTTGATGCTAAATTGCTGGCAAAGATCTTGGCCAGGATTTGTGCAGGGCAGGCACCTGACATCCAATATTAGACGGCTTCTTAATGTTATGATGATGCCAGCGGAGGGGCGCGATTTTGAGATGGTAGTAGCCATGGACGCGGAGAAGGCTTTTGACCAGGTGGAATGGAAGTACCTATGGGACATTTTAGGTCGGTTTGGGTTTGGGCAGGGACTTGTGGATTAGGTCCAGCTGTTATATCAGGCTCCGATGGTAAATGTAAGAACCAACCGAGTCCCGTCAGAGTATTTCAGTCTCTGCAGGGGGACAAGACAGGGATGTCCGCTCTCCCCATTACTGTTTGGCCTGGCCATAGAGCCCTTGGCAATGGCCCTTCGATCATCAAATGCCTGGCGGGGGATAGTGAGGGGTGGGGTGGGGGGGTGGGGGGGGGGGGGGGGGTGGGGGGGTGGTGGTGGGGGGGGCGTGGAGCACGGAGTCTCTCTATATGCGGACGATTTGCTGCTCTATGTCACGACCTGGTGGGGGGGGTGGCCGAAATAGGAGAATTTGGGCGATTTTCAGGTTACAAGTTAAATATGGGAAAGAGCGAGATGTTCGTGATCCAGGCACGGGAGCAGGAAAAGAGACTGAGGGAGTTGCCATTCAGAGTGGTTGAGAGGAGTTTTAGATATGAGCCATCGAGACTGGACGCCACATTTGGGATGTGGAATTGGAAGAGGCTTGAGAGATTTGGGGATTTATTTGTGACGGGTTGGTTTGCCAGCTTGGAGGAATTTCGGCAACGTTTGGGCTTTTGGGATCAAACTCATTCAGGTACCTCCAGATTAGGAATTTTGTGCGAGGAGCCTTCCTAACATTTGCCGACGTCTCTGATGGAGAGGATCCTTTTGCTAGTGGGCCGGAGAAGGGTAGCCCGCCATTTACGGGAAGATTGTGTCGCAGGATGAGGTGAAGTGGAATTGGGAGAATGGGTTGGGACCTATAGAGGTTGATGAGGTGTGGAGTAAGATCCTTCGTAGGATAAACTCCACATCTTCATGTGCGTTGCTTGGTCTGATCCAGCTTAAGGTGGTGCAGAGGGCACACCTGACCAAAGCTAAGATGAGTGGCTTCTTTCCGAGGTAGAGGACATGTGCGAGCAGTTTTCTGGTGGGCCAACCAACCACATATACACATGTTCTGGTTTTGTCCCAAACTGGTAAGCTTTTGGATCTTCTTCTTTAGCACTATGTCAGTGATTCTGAATATTGATCTGGAGCCTTGCCCTCTGGTGGCCATTTTGGGGGTGACGACTCATTGGGGCTGCAGATGGGATGAAGGCAGATGTCCTTTTATAGCAAATTTCTCAATTTGTCCTGTCACCATCAAAGGTTTGTATTTGTGAAGGTGGTGACCTAGTGATGTCACTGGACTAGTAATCCAGAGGCCCAGGCTAATGTTCTGGGGACATGAATTCAAATCCCACCACAACAGCTGGTGGAATTTAAATTCAATTCATAAAATCTGGAATTGAAAACTAGTCTCAGTAATGATGCCCATGACAACTATCAGGAATTGACATAAAAACCCATCTGGGTCATTATTGCCCTTTAAATCTGCTGTCCTTGCCTACATGTGACTCCAGATTACAGCAATGTAGCTGACTCTTTTATTTAAAAAATATTTTTATTTTGGCATTCATAATTTTAACAATTTTCAAGCTAAAAAAAACCCAAAGTAAATAATACTCACCCAACCAACAACCAACCCAGCCAACAAGGCTTACATACACAATCCCCCAATCCCCCTTTCCCACTAACTATGTCCCACCTCATCCAACCACATGCCTCCCTCTTTCCTTTTACTGCTGAAAGCTTAATTTTTCCCAAAGAAGTCAATAAATGACCGTCACCCCCCGGGCGAACCCTAGCATCAATCCCCTCAGAGCGAACTTGATCTTCTCACGCCTGAGAAACCCGGCCATGTCACTAAACCATACCCCCGATTTTGGGGGCTCCGAGTCCCTCCACACCAATAAGATCCGTCTTCGGGCTACAATGGAGGCAAAGGCCATAACATCAGCCTCTCTCACCCCCTGGACATCCGGATCTTCCGGCACACCAAAAATCGCAACCACTTGTTTATGAAGGGAGGGAGGCAGAAGACGGGAATTTATAGGCCGGTTCGCCAGACTTCGGTCATTGGTAAGATTTTAGAGTCTGTTATTAAAGATCAGATTGCAGAGTACTTGGAAGTGCATGATGAACTAGGATTGAGTCAGCACAGCTTTGTGAAAGGGAGGGCATGTCTGACAAATCTGTTAGAGTTCTTTGAAGAGGTAACAGGGAGTTAGACAAACGAGAACCAGCGGACGTGATTTATTTAGATTTCCAGAAGGCCTTTGACAAGGTGCCGCATAGGAGACTGTTAAATAAGTTAAGAGCCATTGGTGTTAAGGGTAAGATCCTGGCATAGATAGAGGATTGGCTGACTGGCAGAAGGCAGAGAGTGGGCATAAAGGGTCTTTTTCAGGATGGCAATCGGTGACTAGTGGTGTGCTTCAGAGGTCGGTGCTGTGACCACAACTTTTCACAATATATGTTAATGATCTGGAAGAAGGAACTGAAGGCACCGTTGCTAAATTTTTAGATGATACAAAGATCTGTAGAGTGTTATGGGCCAGGGTTTAGAGAACCCCAAAGTGTATCATGAAGTTCACCTGACCCACGACTTTTAATAGATTGTGGTTATGGGGAGCACACGGTCCACTCTACAGGTATGGTGCAAACAGAGCTTTACAGTACTTTTAAATTAAAACAATGTTTATTCTATGAACTCAAGTTAACCTTTTTAAAACATACAGTGAACATCTTAGCAAACATCAATTAAAATACATCCCCCAAAGAATGCAACACTAAGTAATCCTTAATAACTTCCCAAACAACATCCAGAAGACAAAAGAAACACTTTTTAACAGAAGCACATTAATGTGCACATGCATATCACCACATCCCCCTTCCTTTGGAAGTGTTAACGTTTACAAATGAAATGAAATGAAAATCGCTTATTGTCACAAGAAGTTACTGTGAAAAGCCCCTAGTCGCCACATTCCGGCGCCTGTTCGGGGAGGTTGTTACGGGATGTAACTGTGTTTTATAAAACATGATATGCATAATCGTTTTAAGTGTGTCCCTTCTACGCAGTTTATTGCACGTTCAAAGCGGCAGGTTCTTGTTGGTCTCCTGAACCTTGACCGAATACTTGATCTTGCTTCATCTTTCGAAAGACTGGTTTTCTGTCTGGTCTGAATCACCAACTCTTTCAGCCTTTTGAAACGATGCTTCCACTCCGTGTGTGCTCTTGTCTATTGGCCTTATTGCCGATGTTTGTGTCTTCATTGTCATGGCTGCTACCCGGTTGACCAACTGTGCCCTCAACTCTTCTCTTACCTCTCCTTCTCTTCTTTTGAATAATCCCCTCTTTCCATTTCCTTTTCTTGTCTTTAGTGGCATTATCCATGACGTTGGTGCAATTTGCAGACGATACTAAAGTCGGTGGTGTTGTCGATAGTGTGGAAGAATGTAGCAGGTTACAGAGGGATATAGATAAGCTGCAGAGCTGGGCTGAGAGGTGGCAAATGGAGTTTAATGTAGAGAAGTGTGAGGTGATTCACTTTGGAAGGAATAACAGGAATGTGGAATATTTGGCTAATGGTAAAGTTCTTGAAAGTGTGGATGAGCAGAGGGATCTAGGTGTCCATGTACATAGATCCCTGAAAGTTGCCACCCAGGTTGATAGGGTTGTGAAGAAGGCCTATGGAGTGTTGGCCTTTATTGGTAGAGGGATTGAGTTCCGGAGTCGGGAGGTCATGTTGCAGCTGTACAGAACTCTGGTACGGCCGCATTTGGAGTATTGCGTACAGTTCTGGTCACCGCATTATAGGAAGGACGTGGAGGCTTTGGAGCGGGTGCAGAGGAGATTTACCAGGATGTTGCCTGGTATGGAGGGAAAATCTTATGAGGAAAGGCTGATGGACTTGAGGTTGTTTTCGTTGGAGAGAAGAAGGTTAAGAGGAGACTTAATAGAGGCATACAAAATGATCAGGGGGTTGGATAGGGTGGACAGTGAGAGCCTTCTCCCGCGAATGGAAATGGCTGGCACGAGGGGACATAGCTTTAAACTGAGGGGTAATAGATATAGGACAGAGGTCAGAGGTAGGTTCTTTACGCAAAGAGTAGTGAGGCCGTGGAATGCCCTACCTGCTACAGTAGTGAACTCGCCAAAATTGAGGGCATTTAAAAGTTTATTGGATAAACATATGGATGATAATGGCATAGTGTAGGTTAGATGGCTTTTGTTTCGGTGCAACATCGTGGGCCGAAGGGCCTGTACTGCGCTGTATTGTTCTATGTTCTATGTTCTATGAAGCGTTGGTGACGGTCTCTCTGCTGTTGGCTCCAATGAAGTAATCATCGAATCCAGTGGCTGGCTCCACGCTAAGGATCAGGCGGACGTTCTATGAGCATTTTAAGTTGGGTGGAGTGTAAAGGTGGTCACGTATCTGCAAGAATCATTTGTTACAACTGGGCAAGCTTGATGCCACTTAAGGGAGGTGGAAATGTAAGGGGCTGGAGAGGGTAGTGGACCTATTTTTCAGTTTGCTGGCTGGGAGGAGCTGGGGGAGAAAGCAGGCCTTGAGGGGGTGGATATGTTTAGGTACTTTCAGGTACACGACTGGGTCCGGCAAGCTTTTTCGACATTTACAGGGATATTACCATCCATCTTGCTGGAACGGATTCACTCCTGTGTGGGATTGAAGGAGGGCAGTACATCGGAGTTATATGGTCAGATCATGCAGGACGTTTCGGTGGAGGAGATGAAAGCTAGGTGGAAGGAGGAGCTGGGTCCCATTTTGGAGGAGCAGGTGCGGAGTGTGTCTCTCCACAGGGTGAATGTTATGTCATCATGCGCGAGGCTAAGTTTGATACAGCTCAAGGTAGTGTTCAGGGCACATCTCGCCAAGGCCAGAGTGAGTCCTTTCTTTTAATAAATTTAGAGTACCCAATTCATTTTTTTTTTCAATTAAGGGGCAATTTAGTGTGACCAATCCACCTAGCCTGCACATGTTTGGGTTGAGGGGGTGAAACCCACGCAAACACAGGGAGAATGTGCAAACTTCAACAGACAGTGACCCAGAGACAGGATCGAACCTGGGACCTCAGTACCGCAGTGCTAACCACTGTGTCATCATGCTGCCCTGTGAGTCTGTTTTTTGAGGGGATGAAGATAGGTGCAAGTGGTGCTCGAGAGGGCCTGCGAATCATGCGCACATATTCTGACCCTGTGCCAAATTGGTGAGTTTATGGGGATCTTTTTACAACACCATATTGACAATTTTAAACGTGGATTTAGAGCCCTGCCCATTAGTAGCGATATTTGGGGTGTCAGACCAGCTGGAATTGAGGACTGGTGTGATGGCAGATGTTCTGGCCTTTGCCTCATTGTTGGGCTTGGCAGCGGATTCTGCTGAGTTGGAGACGGGCAACACCTCCCTGTGCCGCAGCATGGTTGGGTGAGTTCTTGCACCTCAAGAAGGTCAAGTTCATGGTAATGGGAGCGATTGACGGGTTCTATCATAGATGGCAACTGTTTATATTGCATTTCAAGGATCTGGTTACTGTTAGCTGTTGGGGATGTGTTAGTGTTATATTGGAGGGGGGTTATAATTGTTTGCAGAGTTTTTGCTTTAATGTATTTAGTGACGTTTTTGATACGTGTTATTGTTTGATTTATGTTTATGTATAAAATGTTACAAATGTAATAAAAATATTTTCCAAAAAAAAACTCTTCCCGCCTCTCATCCCCCACCACCGGAAACTCCAACCCGTCTAAAAATGTCAACATGTCCACCTAGGGCTCCGACCTACCAAGATTCTTGTAAAAAGCCTCAAAGGGTAGCATTAACTTTATCTGGGGTGGAAACCAAACTAACACACGAGTCCCTAACCTGAATAATCTCCCTGGAGGCCACCTGTTGCCTCAGCTGATGAGCTAACAGATGGCTGGCCTTCTCCCCATACTCATTCAAGACCCCCATCGAATGCCACAGCTGGCACACCACCTTTTCTATAGTCAAACTACATCTGAAGCTTCTTTCTTCTCGCCAGGAGCTGCGGGGTAGGGTCACATGAATGCGGCCCACCTCCAAGATATTATCCACCAACCTCTGCCATTTCACCCATACCTCCATATTCATATGCACCTTTTCCAAAATTATCTCTCCTCTAATAACTGCCTTTGTGGCTCCCCAAAGCGTGGAGGATGAGACAGACACATTCCTATTAAATTCTACATACTCATCAATGGCCTTAGACATGCACCAACAGAACCCCTTATCCGCCAATAACCCTACATCTAACCTCCACGGTGGGCGCTGAACAGGGTCCAACACCAAAACCAAATCCACAATGCGGGTATGATCTGAGATGACAATGGACAAATACTCTGCCCTCCTCACCCAAGGGAGAAGATACCTACCCACCTGAAAAAAGTCAATCCTGGAATACACATTGTGGACTGGAGAAAAGAACGAGACTTCTTTACCCCCCCGTGTGCATGAACCGCCACAGATCCGCCTCCCTCCCCGATCTGTTCCATAAACGGTAACAGTGTCTTCATTACCTCTGAAGGAGCCAACGACTTTGGCCTGGAATGATCCAACTTTGGATGAAGTATGCAAATTAAATCACCCCCAAGAATCAGTTGGTGTGTATCCAAATCCTGAATGGAAGCTAACAGCTTCCTAATAAATGTATCATCCCAATTTGGGGCATAAGAATTCACCAATTCCACCCATCGTACCTGCCAAAACTCCTGTGATCATCACGTACCTGCCGTACGGGTCCGCACGACCTTGTCCACCGAAGAAAGAACTGCATCAGTGGAACACCACTTGAAACAACTTGCCAATTACAAGGGTAGCCATTGACCATTTGTTACTAACAGCCATTGTTACTTAGCCAACTTTATATCCAGTTTGCCACATTGCCTTGTATCCCATGGGCTTTCACTTTCTTGACCAATCTGCCATGTGGGACTTTGTCAAATGCCTTGCTAAAATCTATGTACACCACATCTACTGCACTACCTTCATCAACCCTTCTTGTCACTTCCTCAAATAATTCAATCAGATCTATGAGGCAAGACCTTCCGTTAAGAAATGCATGTTGAAACCTTGATAGATTCTAACGAGGCTCATTTCCCACCTCAAATCGCCTTGCCCACTTCAGGACCCGCTCCTTCTCCTGGATGCTATGAAAACTTATAACTGCTCATGGTGGCTCGTTTGCCCGAGGCTTCTGCCGCAGTGTTCAATGTGCCCTGTCCAGCTCTGGAGTGGACGTCAGTCCATCCTCCCCCACCATCATAATGAACATCTGCGAGATGTACCCAGTAGGAGTCAGGCCCTCCACACCCTCCGGAAACCCCATGACTCTGAGGTTTTGTCTCCTCCACCAATTCTCCAGGTCGTCCACCTTTGCCCTCAGACTCATATTTTTCTCTGCCGCAACCAAGATCTCAGCCTCCACCGAGGCAATTTGTTCACTGTGCTTCGACAGAGCCGTCTCCGCTCTCTTCAAAACTTCGCCATGCTCCTTCATAGCTTCCAAAGTTCTCTCCAACTTTTTCAGGGCCCAGCGTTTCCTCAACCGATTTATGGAGGGTTTCAAACATCACTCCATATTGCCTCTCGAAAAGCTTATCAAATTCCATACCCAGCCCCCAGTGAGAATCTCTGCTGTGATCGGTGCCATCTTTCCTGCGGAGGCTCGACGCTAACCGCCGAGTCAGTGAAAGAATTTCTACCCACAGTTACAGCCATTTTTGACATTCTTCAATATTAGGCTCCTTCTACTTTCATTTGAATTAGTTTATCTACCAAAAAACCCCGGGAACCGGGTAAAAGCGGGCAAAAAACAAGTACCCTGGCAGGAGCTACTTAGTGCACAACCTCCTGCTACATGTCGCCACCGGAAGTCCTCACCGTTACTCTTGTATGATTCAGTAAAAAGATTACATTCTGCTGTGACCCAAACCACAGATTTGCTTGGGAGCTTTTTTCACCAGAAGCAAACAAGCTACTGACGAAGATCAGAGGGAACCAGCAGGAACTCCTGTAGTCACAACCGTACAGGAACTCCACATTTCTGGAGGGTGTAACACCAATAGAAGAGGCAGACTAGCCTCCTGAAAATGCAAGTAGATACAAGTGGGAGAATGCAGAGCATGGGAGAATGGAATTCAGTTTTGTTTTCCAGCAAAGAACTGGAACCGACACAATAGGCTGAACTATGCCTTTTTTGTGTGGACTTTGTGGTTCAAAGTCAGAGTGAAATATTTGTGAATGTCGACTTTCATATTGACCCCAAAATTAACAATATGGCATTCTCAGAATTTGGACATTTCAGATTCTCATATTCCCATAGATCTGATAATGGGGTTTCAATGAAAAACCAGACTAAAGGATGAAAGAGGAGGGACCTAGGATTCAAATACAGAAAAGACAAGTGCAAAAAAAAAAATCCATTCAAGGCCCTCAGCATTCGTCCATCATAACTCTAACTTGAGCGGACAAAGATTGCTGAAAACTGACCAGAAGTTTTACTCACTGAGCAATTAATGACTCCAGTAAATTCCAATATCTATACTCCTCTCCAAATGTAAACAATAGAAGCTAAGTAGACCAAATATTCAGCCATCAGAGGAGCTCATTTTATTCATTTGTTTATTTGCCCTTTAATTTTCCATGTTGGAAGTCAATTTCCATCTTTCCAATTTGTTTCTTCCCCCATTAATATCCAGGAAGACATAGCAATGAAATTGTAGAATCATCTTTAACTCTGACACTCTTTAAATGGTTACAATCAATAAATAATCACCCTTTTAGTGGTAATGGAAAATCATGTGATCATTTCACTCTTTTGATTGTCATGTCAGGAGGAACTGAAAAAGCAGAAGGAACAGAATGAAGATTTGGTTTCATCCTTGCAAAAAGAACAGCATAAAATGAGAGATCAATTGTCACGACAGATAGAGACAAAATGGAAAGAAAAAGTACGGTACGTTACACTCTGTAAAGAGTGGCACTTTTCTGTCCCTAAAATATATTTATTAGAGTCAGCAATGGAGCTTTTATCTGTATCATCTCCTCAGAAGCTTAACTTCAAAGTATAATTGCTTTTGTAATCGGTTCAGATTTTTAATCCATCCTGAATGACGTTTTAATATCTTTTTTAGAGTATTTGAGAAAATTAAACTTCATTAAGTTTGTTTTCTTGTCTATTGATGATATGCATCCTGTGGTGTAGTCCAGGGCCAGGAATTTCAAGACAAATATGACTGCAGTGCTACGAAAATGCACACAAGTTAAGAGCATGAGTAAGCCATTCTCCCTCAAGCCTGCTCCGCCATGTAATAAGAACATGGCGGATCTAATTGTGGCCTCACCATCCTGTCTGTCCCCTATTACCTTTGACTTGCTTGTCAATCAAAGTTCCATCTAAACGAACATACAAATTAGGAGGAGGAGTAAATGCTATGCGAAATGCGTGCTAAGACACCTTGGTTTGTTAAATGTAGATGGTGATTCAGAATATTGCTGACACTATTAGGGAGGTATTAGGTCACCAAAGTAATGGAAAAAATTCCTGGAGTAAAAATTTTAATATTTTGTACCCCTAGAACTGGGCACGAAATAAAGAAGTTTTCATTTTATTTCCAGCAAAGTAAATGAACAGCAAAAAAATTGTATTCCATACTGTTCTCAAATTCAAATTTCAAGTAATAAAAAAAAATACATAATATGACTATTGGATGCCATTTGTAGCTGCATTGGAAGTTCAGCTGTTCGAAATAAAAAGGAATGAAGCACATATGAGTGAGTAAAATTCTTTTGGGTTTTTACATATGTGGAAGATCCTTCACTGGCAACTCAATGATCTTTACAAGTATGTCAGGCACCTTAAGTCATAGACAGGGCACTGTATTCTGTGATGAATGTGGGACATTTTTCTATATATTGTATTATGTGTCTGTTGCAGTAATTTTATTAAAAACACTTAGGTTAAGGTATCCAGCTTATGGGCTGAATTTTACTTTTGGGAGACTATGTGCTCCCGCCAGAGATGAATCATCTCTGATTTGTGCTCTTGCTGGGAGTGAAAATCCAGAGGCGATTCATTATCCCTTGCCATGCAAGAGACCCCACAAAAAAGAGACCCCACCAGAGTATCCTCATTACAAAGACCTGTAACAGAGACTCGCTATAAGAGAGACCCCCACCAGAACCACCTATTACAGAGACCCCCCATTAGGGACTCTGACCAGAGACCCTCCATAAAAGATACCTTCACCAGAGACCCCCCACCAGAGACACCCCCATATGAGAGACGCCCACCAAAGACATCCCATATGAGAGACCCCCACCAGAAACCCCCCATGAGAGAGACCCCCACCAGAATCCTTCATAACAGAGACCCTCCCAGAGAATACACCACAATAGAGACCCCACCAGAAACCCCCATAAGAGAGACCTCCACCAGACTCCCCCCATTACAGAGTCACCCACCAGAGACCACCTCCCCCCCCCCCCCCCCATTACAGAGTCCCCTGTCTGGAAGCAAGAGAGCAGTGCAGACAGAGATAGTGAAAAACAATCACTGCTTTAAAACTCACCTGTGCAATACACCTGCTGGCTCAGCACCTGTCAATTTCCTAGAAAGTGAAAACCACATCAGCGAGGTTTAAACCCCTGCAGATCTTTGATCTGCAAGGCTTTCGCTCACATCAATGGGAATTGGTTTTACTAGGCTGTGATTGACAGCTGACACACAACCAGCTGTCTGGATTGGTTAATTTCACTTCTTTTCAAGCTTGAATAGATCTCAAGTACCCAGCTGTGAAACTGACCAAGGTGTTTATGAACATCTAGCTATGATTAACAGCACTTAGCCACATTAAAGGCAGCTAAGTGCTCTCACTTTTTCTTTGCAGAAAGAACTCTCGTGCAGGTGCATTGCCCAGATGAGTTTTAAAGCAGTGATTTTTTTTTTTCACTGTCTCTGTCTTATCTGCTCTCTAACTTTCAGGTAGGGGTGTCTATAATGGGGGGGGGGGGTTTCTGGTGGGGGGGTCTCTGTAATGGGGGGTTTCTAGTGGGGGTCTGTCTTATGAGGAGTCTCTGGTAGGGGTCTCTAATGGGGGATTTCTGGTGGGCCTCTCTCTTGTGGAAGTCTCTGGCGAGGGTCTCTCATGTGGGTGTCTCTGGTGGGGGTCTCTCTTATGGGGGATTTCTGATGGGAGTCTCTCCTTTGCGAGATGTTTATGGGGGTCTCTGGTGGGGCTCTCTTTAATGGGGGTCTCTGGTGGGGGGGTCTGGTGGGAGCGAGGTGGGCAGGATTTGTATTGGAAATACAAACAATGAACTTTAGGTGCAAAACTCTCTTAAAGAATTACTCGCTTGGCTCACTGTGAGGTCCACCGTGCCTGGGCCGCGCTGGGAAACACTTGCACCAATTCTCGCCCATGTGAATACGGGCTCAGAGGACCGGAGAATCATGCGGGCTTGGAGAATCCGGCGCCCAGCCCGTTAAAAGGTGCAAATGGGTCAATGTGACTGAGTTGCATCTTCCTGCTGATGCGGGGCATGAACCTCAATGCCGCCACTAGCAGAGGACCTGAGCATAGGAACGGGGTACCGATCCCTTTTCTTGGACGACATTGGATTCTCCGCCCCACCTGGAACTCTACTACCAGCAGCAGGGAATCCAGCCCTATATGTCTGCTAAAGCTGTGATTAAGGGGTTAACAGCTAGGCAGACTGCGATGTCACTCATGGGAGGGGCCGGGTCTGTTTTAGTCTCATTTTTCAGCCGGGCCCTGTGTCTGATGTTTTCAGTTTCATTTTCAGAGTTCAGCTCTGAGGAAAGGAGGTGTGTTTCTCAGACAGACTCCTGAAAGGTTCTCTCCCAAGGACTTTGTGCATAAATCAGTAAGCCACTGAGCGTTAAGTGTATCAATGAGTGGCATTTGACCTGTGTGTGAGGATTTTTCTTAAATGGAAGTTTGGAAGTAGAAGGGAAAGTAAACTCAAAGAAAAATTTTCTTTAGAACTGTTTAACTGTTAATTGAAAAGCTGTTTTTCTTGGATGTTAATGGGGTGAATTCTGAACTAATAATAATGTTTGTTTTAATATAAAAGATGCTTAGATGTCAGTGGATCATTCCTGGAGTGAAGTATCCTTTCCTCACAGTTTACAAAATTGAAAATTTGTTGGGGCCTCACCTGATTTCCTAATATAAATTGGGGTTTGGTCCGAGTGCCGTAACAATTTTACAAAGATTATAGAAATTCACTCCTTCTGATGATTATGGTACAAATTCCCTTTTTGCTATAGTATTTTTTTAGTAATTGCAATTTTGTCTAAAGCTGTTGACAATTTCTCCTTCTTGATTTTTTGATTTGAGTTAGTTAACAAGAGAAACAGAAGGTACACTAACAGATAAGCAAGTAGCATAAAACAAGCTACTAATATAGAACATTTTTGATAAGAGAGCCTTGCATTTGTATAACAACTTTCATAACCACAGGATGTCCCAAACCATTTTACAGCCAAGGAAGTACTTTCAAAGTGTACTCAGTGGTGTAATGCAGGAATAAATAACAAAGCCATGAAGAATAGGCTTGCAGAAAAACTAAGCACTTATACAAACTTAATTAAACAAAATAAAAATTGAAGAAATTGCCATGTGAAAAAGAGGGAGACTCAAAATATCCACTCTTTAGGCTAAAGAAAATCAGAATGGTGGTGCAGAAACTTCTTAATCCATTCCAATTCAAGGCGATCTCATGCTGCACATTGAGATATTGAGCACAGCATGCCCTCAATTATACACAAGGTTTTTAACTAACTACTTCATAACACGAGGCAGTGCACAGTGCATCCATGAATAGAATCACTTCTGTAACCAGAGGGAGCAATAGCACAATGCCATTATGTTTTGTTATACACCTCACTTCAGACCCACACCGTGACTTCCAATCATAAAACCTTGAGCATTGGATTTGTGTGATTAGTATGCAACTCGGCATATTAAAACATGGTTGAAGTTTGATTACTGGCCCAAAATATCTTACTAAAAGAATTTGGGTAAAAGATGCATCACAGCCAATTTAATAATCTTGTAAGGCTGCATATTTTCAGCACAAACCGAAATGATATTATGTTTTAGCTGAAAATATCAGTTGAAAGTGGAAAGGTGCTCTACCTAATAACATCAGAATTTCTTAGGTTAAAAAGGGCATGATGTATAATGGCTCATTGTTATAGGGAACTAGTCATGGTTCTGTTGTTGTACAGGGACCATTTTACCCCAAGAACCTTTAAACCTACTAATGTCTCTCAGTGCACCAATCTTCTCATGCTCTCCTGTCATAAATTGCTGATCATAGATAGCTTTGAGCAGATATCTTGTGTGAAGCTCCTTCCCTGTGACATTTGAAATGGAAGGAGGACAGAACAAACAGTTATTTATGTTAATGAACACCAGATTTAAAAGGATGAAGAACATATTCGAGGAGAGACTGAAAGACCCTCCTGAAAATTTAGGAGCCACTTTATGAGTTCGGAGTAAAGAAAGTTTCACATTTTAATGAATTTAGTTTCTTACTTATTTGAAGGATCCTCCTGACTCTAGTTTTTATAATTTTGTTACTGTTTCCAGTGTGGCTAACAAGAAGGCAAAGGCTTTACATTTCTATTATGTCACATTGAATTCTCAGTGGTAATGTTTGTGATGAAAACACATCTACAGCATAAAGGTTTTGGGCCTCCCACTTTTTGCCTCATTTTGGATTTATCGCATGGCTGCTGTTTAGTGACACAGGACTAAGTGAGATAGCAGTACTGTACAAAATCTGAGATAGTGAAATTTTTATATACATT
This sequence comes from Scyliorhinus torazame, assembly GCF_047496885.1. NCBI lineage: Eukaryota > Metazoa > Chordata > Chondrichthyes > Carcharhiniformes > Scyliorhinidae > Scyliorhinus > Scyliorhinus torazame. The sequence goes on along the minus strand of NC_092709.1, from coordinate 156,641,899 downwards.
ATTTCAGCATAAAATGTAGCATTTGTATCTGTGTAGATGAATATTATATTGGAATTGTATTATTTTGAGATAGATTTATAATGTTCTGCGTTATATAGATCTAATTCTAATAATACTTGGTATACAGTTAAACCTGTATAAACCAAAACCCCCATAAATCCGAACTCCCAAAACACAGACACTTATCAAATAACTTACACTGTAATAGATATAAAGGACACCTTGAAACTATAGACACTCACATACCACAAGCTAGGCACAATCTTCAATGCACCGTTGTCTGCAATGTAACGCACCAGACAAGCAGGGAAGTGTGAGGTAGCAGTAAGTGCAAATAAAACAACTTTTGTGTAATGTAATCCACATTATAAATAATACATTGCGGCAGAGAATCTCTTTTAGCTGCAGGATTAAATGCACACAGTGCTCTATCACAGGGATAGAAAGATTTGTCTGTCATTGTAGATGCCCCATCACAAAAACGCCAGGAACTACCGGTTGTTTGGGGAAATCGGGAATCGGGACCCTGAAATCACTGGCGGGTTCCCTGTGGTCGCAGAGCAGCTTTGGGGCAGGGAACGGGATTTGCACAGATGTTTCAGGAGACTGGACAGTAGTGGCCTCAAGTTTCAGGGAGGGGTTACTGAAATTGTAGGAGAACGTCTTAAAATCATCAGTGGCTAAAGGGTTGGGGGTCAAAAGGACACAGGAGCATGGGAGCTGGGTGAGCATTAGATTCGTGTATGCAGACCTGGGGCAGAATTGGAGAATTTTTTCAGTCTTTCCCCACCCTCTTCTCTGGGTGGCCTCCTGTTCCTTGAAATTTCTCACATGAGAGCAACTGGAGCTCTCAAAAACAAAATAAATAACATCAAGTATAGGAGACCCAGGGCGGGATTCTCTGATCTTGAGGCTAAGTGTTGACGCCGCCTTAAACACCGTCGCGTTTTACGATGGCATCAACAGGCCCCTAGGGACAGCGATCCTGCGCCGCACAGGGGGCCAGCACGGCACTGGAGCGCTTCACACAGCTCCAGCTGCTGATACCAGCGTCAGAACGGGCGCCTCGGGTCCGCTGTTGACTTTTTTTCCTTTAACTCTGTCCTTTCTGTGGCTCTATTCCAATTATGGCAATCAGTGAATTTGCCCATCTTTCTATGTTATCTATGTCCTAATGCTTAGAGTTGCCAGGTATCAAATGATACCACCACAAATTTCAACCGGCTATCGATCAAAGAGCCAAACACCAATTGGTTAGTTCAAGGTCAAGGGTACTTTATTTACACACAATTAGTCATGCAACATAAACACTACTAGTTAACTGCACCTATCTATTAAGACAACCTGTACTTAACTTCAGGCACCCAGCTGAGGTCAGAGAAACAGTGGCCGCTGTTCAATTCTGGATCTATCGAGTCCGAAGGAGTAACTGCTGCTCAAGTAGGCTCATCCGTCTGGTATCGAGTGTTGAACTTGTACTTGCTTCTGGTGTTGCTGCAATTGGAGATGGCCATGACCAGGGTACCAGGTCCAAGAGAGAACGAACATGTGGCGAACTCTTCTTCTTATACTTGGGGGTTTTCGCGCTCTTTTGGGCGGTCCTTCGATTTGGGCCCTACTAATTGGGTGATCCCTGATCACTCTGTTTGATTCCTAACCAATAAGTGGGCGGGGATCTGGATGGCTGGGCGTGTCCCAAGCAGTCACTGACCCCGTTGTTTGCGTTTCCCTTGAACAGGGAGTGGCGCCGAAATGTCTGGGACTGTACCGGTCGCTCGAGTACCAGTCCTTTGTTTTGGTGAAGATGGGCCATCAAATGCTAATGGCCCCATTAAAATGCTAATTGGACGGAGTTTTGATACCGTCTGGACTTCTTGCTGCAAATATGCATTTCAGGCTCTGAGCATGCCTGAGTCTTGGCTTGTCCATTTTACCCGCTCGGCTTTGCGAGTTTCTCTGCACCTAGTTGTAAGTGGCCATCCCAGCTGGCTACACTCCGTTCTCTTGATCCTCAACGCGAAGCGTGACGGATCACAATACTGGGTCTTCTTTGTTCTCTGAAATGCCGGGTACCCTCAACCAAGGACAGGTTCTACCCTACTCTGTCCTATGGGTCAAAAACATTTACCTAAATTTCCCTAATACAACACATATTTAAAAATTCCTAAGGGGGCCATTTAACATTCAATAAAAAGGAAACCTCTAACTGTCTCTAACTAGACTACACTCATGCTGCTATTTAACAATCAAAGAACTTATCTTACAATCCAAAAATCCGATAGCAGCATCATATTTCTTATCACTAACATTCACGTATAGAGAAATAACTTTATTAACAAAAACACCAATCGCGGAATTTATTAAAGAGAAAGGTTCAGAAAGAGTGTGGGGTTTGCTGGAGTCCGAGGAAAGGGGCTCTAAAGGTGTATACTGGAGGGCGGGAGGCTCTCCTCCTCCATTTCCGCAATCTGATTGTCTGGATGACACTGCACAATATGGCTGTCACTAGTAAGGCTTCCACTGTGTAGAACAGGGAATACCACTTAACGAGATTCTCACACCATGTGGGGGTATCGGTGGCTGGGTCTATGTGTGGTGTAGTGTCCAGGCTGGGGGTGTTGTGTTGAGTAGTCATGTTCGGGGCCTGTGTGGTGAGGGCGGTGGCGGTAGGTAACGCGCGCAACTGTACTGTTCCAGCAACGATCATAATGCCGATCATAAGGGTCGTCTTCATCTTGTTCAGGCTTTCCTTCGCCGTTGAGTATCTTTGTATCTTTCTAGGGGAACAAGCATAGTGTCTGTTATAATCTTGTTGTTTAATATCTCGTTTGTCTGTCTGTTTCTCCTTAACGTCAATTTCCCATTAGAATCGTCACCATTTGTGACTCCCTCATTTTTTTTTTAAAACAACCATTTGCGGAGACAAGACATCCGGAAAAAAATTATGTCATGGTGCAAGCGCCCTTGCAGCCTGTGTCTGTCGGGTTGAGTGGGTGGACAATGTTTCCATCCTCTGCGAACTTGTTTATCCAACCAAGTGATTCTGACGTGTAAATAGTAGGTGAGGGATAGCAACCGAAGGGTCGCCGGAAAGGGCAAAAGTCGTGGCAAAATGCATTCTTTAAACCACAGGACTGAAAAAGAACAGCAAAAGAGTTTTGAAAACAATTCTCCGAATGGGGTGGTGCGTATGATCCGCGACAGGGCAAGAATGGGTGGAATCCCCGGGTAGGGCGGTGATCAGTGCCGTTACTCCGCTACCCGAGCTTAGCTGACCAAATGTATAGGGGGTCCCCAGTCAGGGCGGGGATCAGTGCCGTTACTCCACTGCCTGAGTGACCTTCCAAGAGCGGTAAGAATTTGTAAATATATGGGCTCCAACAAACTTGTTTCTTTAACTGCCATGTGGCGTTGGAAGAGTAGTTATGACTGTATCAAGACAGTGTCCGTGAGGCTGACACACAAAATCGTACAAGAGAGAACGAACAACATTTAAAAACAAACTAAACATAAAAGCGGGCCGATTCCATCAGAGTATAAGACACTGTAAATCTCAATCGGTTCCTGACTCTCACATCTGGACACCTCAAGGTTCCATTCCGAAAAGGGTTTCAAAGGGGTTACCATGGTGGGAGTCAGACTCTGAGTTGTCACCATCTCCCGGGTGCCAAACTCACGTGTGGAGTTTGCATGCTAGCGCGGCGTGTGCTGATGTGGGGTCCATTTCATCATTCCTTGTCAGACGACAGGAATTATCACGGTGCCAGTGTTTCATGTTCCGTATGGAGGGCGCAAGGGGGCTGTCGCTATCGGCGGGTGGCGGGTCAGGTTCCGGTGTGGGCAAATAAATCGTCTCAAAGAGGCTGAGCGTATCGTGGTCAGTGTCTCTGGGCCTGTAGTGACTGGGGCCTGGTTCGTGCGATCTTTGTTCGGGTCTCTCAGGGGCTTCAGTTCTGCTGTCGCTGTCGCTTGCAGCCAAATCAAGCATCAGGATGAAATTTGATTCTGGGGGCGTGGTCAAGGTCGTGTCTGTGGACGTGCTGCTGCTGCTGGGGGAGGGGGGAAATTGGGTTGTCAGTGGGCGGGTCCTCATTGTCTGCCATCGCCAATGAGAGGTGGTGCGAGTGGCTGCACTGTGTTCCATAAATCTTTAGCTGATTTACATGGAACCATCCTGATTTTCCGTTTGGATACCTGATTTTATAAACTGAGGGGCTTACTTTATCCGTGATTGAATAGGGTCCTGCAAATTAAGGGGAGAGGAATGAGCTGGGGTTGTATAAGGTGATCATCACTTGCTGTCCGACTGTATACTCCGTCGGGTATACTGTTTTATCAAAGCAGGCCTTACTCTGCTTTTGTTTAGCGCCTAGTCGAACAGCTGCAGCAAGCTGTGCTGCTTTAATATTTTCTACCATGTGCTGGACTGCTTTCTCATGGGCCAGGGCGGCGACTGCGGGGCTGGCCAAATCAATTCCAAATAAGTATTCGGTATCCTTCATGGGTCGTCCCGTCATGAGGGTATGGGGGGTATATCCTGTTGAGCTCGACACTGTGTTCCTAATAAATATCAGTGTGAATGGGAGCACTGTGTCTCATGTTGTGTTGTGCTGCTGCACTATTTTTCCAAGTGTGGCCTTTAGTGTCTGATTCATGCGTTCCACAATGCCGCTGGACTGCGGGTGATAGGCAATGTGGAACTTTTGCTTAATACCAAATATCGTCATCACATTTTTCATAACCCTGCCTGTAAAGTGGGAACCTTGGTCCGACTCAATACTACGGGGGAGTCCCCAACTCGTAAAAATTTGCTTGGTTAAGATCTTCGCCGTGGCCTTGGCTGTATTTGTTCTCGAGGGGAACGCTTCAACCCATTTTGTAAATGTGTCGATTACCACTAACACATACTTGTATCCATTTCTGCAGTGGGGGGGAGGGGATCAATGTAATCTAATTGAAGGTTTGTCCACGAGCCATTTACAGGGCGGGTGTGTCGTAACTGGGCTTTTTTTGCGTACCCATCTGGGTTGTTTTGTGCACAAATCAAGCAGTTTACGACGTAATAAGATACGTCGGTTTTCAAATCAGGCCACCAGCAGAAGGGTCTGAGGTGGGCAAGGGTGGATTCAATCCCTTGGTGTCCATGTCCGTCATGGAACTTACAAATTATCTAATTTCTGACCTGGGTGGAGACTACATAAATTCCATCTTTCAAAACGATTCCCTCCTGGATCGTCAAAGAATTCCTAAACTTTTCGTAGGGAGCTGGGAAGTTTCCTTTTAAAATTTCCCTCAATGTCTCATCTTCCTTCTGTGCCTGGGCTAAGTCTTGGATGTTGGTCTGTGAGACCTGAACTGCATGTACTGGGGCACTCTCGGGGGGTTGCCAAAAGTGGCCATGTCATGAGCCTGCCTTCGCTAGGGCGTCAGCTTTCACGTTACTGGGTGGGGAGGAACGATGGTGACTTCTTACTTTGACGATGCCATATTCTCTGCCTTTAGCTGTCTGAAGGATATGTTTGAGCAGTGGGGCTGAGGATAGTGGTTTTCCGCGGCGGAAATAAATCCTCTCGACTCCCACAGGGGTAGGAATTCTGTTAGGGTGTTGCAGACGTACAAACTGTCTGAATATATGTCTGCAAGGGTCGGGAACGAATCGGGGTGCTGGACAATGTAAGCGATGGCTGCTAACTCGGCTGCCTGCAAACCTAAGTGTCCAGGCAACTTTAAAGCAATTTCTTCTAAAGCGCGTCCCTGTGGGTCCTCTACATAAATCCCACATCCTGTTATCCTTTTTCCATCAAGGACTGTGGAGGAGCCATCTACGTAAATTCTCAGTGCTTTGTCTGTGGGCTGGGTCGTCAGTGGTCGGTTGCCTGTCTTTTCTGATCCCGACTTGGGAACAAAGGGACCTGTGCTGTGCTTGGGGGCTATGATCTCACACACATGTGAGGTTCCTGCATAGTGCAAATTATCGGCCAGAAACATGTGTGTTTTTGTCCGTTTTACAGTAATGCCGCGTCCTTGTAGGAGTAGGGTCTATCGCGTTGCTCGAATTTGGCTTACTGCGCCGTCTTTTAGTCTGCCGTCCAATAAAAGCTGTGTCGGGGTGTGCTCGGTCAAAATGGTCATTGGGTTGAGACAGGTTATGTACGAGAAGTACTGTACCGCCCAGAAAACTGCTAACAGGTACCTTTTGCAGGCTGTAAATCCCTGTTCCACTGGATCTAAGACTCGCGATGCATAGGCTACGAGTCCTAGACGATTGTACCTTTCTTGCAGGAGTACGGCCGAAAGGGTTCGGTCGGAGGTCGCTACCTCTATCGCGTATGGGGAGTGTGGATCTGGGGCTTGCAGAGCGGGGGCTTGCAGAGCGGGGGCTGTGCTCAGGGCGCGTTTCAATGCATCCATGGCATCTGTGTGCTGTGGAAGCCATTTCCATGGGGCCTGTTTCTTTAGGAGCTCGGAAGGTGGGGCTGAATTTGTGGCGAATCCGTCTATGAGGTTTCTACAATATCCAACCAGTCCTAAAAATGACCGGAGCGCTGTAATGTTTTGGGGCAAGGGCAATTTGACACTGGAATTTATGCGTTTGTGTTCTATTTCACGCTTCCGATGCGTGATGACCGTACCTAAATATGTGACTTTTTCCTGGAGGATTTGGGTTTCCTTGGGGTTAATTTTGCATCCAACCTTTTAATCAGTTCTAATAATCCATAAAGAAGTGAGATGTGCTCTTCCTTGGTGTCAGTCTGTAGGAGCAAGTCGTCCACATACTGAACAAGGCATTCAAGGCGGGAAAATTTAGATAAGCCGTTTGCCAATTGTCTGTGAAAAATGGAGGGGGGAGGTCTATGCAGAGCTAGGTCGCATATTCGGTAGCTGCCGCTTGGAATGGACTTTTGGGCTCTTTTACAGGGCCCCCACGGCATTTGTTTGACATTTCCCGGTGTGGGAAGAAGACTGCAGCATTCCCCTGACAGTGTCCCCCAGGAATGTTACGTCTTTTGGCTACCAGACCCGGCAGAAACAGTAAAAGATTTGGCTTGAGCTGCAGCAATAGACAAAGGCCTCTTCCAGCATGCAGGCAGGGGAAGGGCAAGCTTAAAGCTGCAATCTGACTTGACGCTATCAAAGGTGAATTCTAGCAGCAGAGGGAACAACTGTGAAAAGATCTACCAAGGCCATTGAAGAAGCAGGGACGAGGCTTCCAGTGGCTGCCATGGAGGAGTAGGTCACGCATTCGGCAGCTCCCGTCTGCAAGTGACTCTCAGACCTTTTTCAGGAGTTTCCATAGACTTTTTGGGGCAGACTGGTGAAGCGAACACTGCCAAAAGGATTCCCTCTCGACTTCCAGTTGCGGCTATGCAGAGCTAAGCCGCACAATTCGGCAGCTCCCGCTACCACGGACTTTCGGGCTCGTTAGAGGAGCCCAACGGAACTTTTTTTTGACGCAGCCCGTGGGGAAGGGAAGAGAGAGGTCCCCCTCCAACTTTCATGAAACGGACCAGAAGTGTAACGGCCAAAGGAGCGGCACTGGAGCAACGGGAGAAGCGAGGGAAAGAAAACAAAATGGCGGCGGCCAGGGACAAAGGGGAGCTGCAGGAGTTCATCAAGCGCTGCTACGAGGAGCAGTGCGAGGAGATGCGCAAGGAGATGTTGGCGCCTATGCTTTCGGCAATTGAAGGATTCAGGATCACCCAGAAGGCCCACGAAGCTAAGATCCAGGAGGTACAGAAAAGAGTCAGTCAGAACGAGGACGAGCTCGTGGGCCTGGCGGTGAGAGTGGAGCAGAACGAGGCGCTACACAAGAGGTGGGCGGGAAGACTCGAAGACCTGGAGAACAGGTCGAGGAGAAAGAATCTGCGAATCCTGGGTCTCCCTGAGGGAGTGGAGGGGGCTGATGTTGGGGCATACGCGAGCACGATGCTTGAGGCGATGATGGGCACGAAGGCCCCTTCGAGGCCGCTGGAGTTGGACGGGGCACATCGGGTGCTGGCGAAGAAGCCCCAGGCAAATGAGCCGCCAAGGGCGATGGTGGTGAGATTCCACCGGTTCACGGACAGAGAGTGGGTCCTGAGATGGGCCAAGAAGGAGCGGAGTAGTAAGTGGGACAATGCAGAGATCCGAATATACCCAGACTGGAGCACGGAGGTTGCAAAGCGGAGAGCGGGTTTCAACCGGGCCAAAGCGGCGTTGTACCGGAAAGAAGTGAAATTCGGAATGCTGCAGCCAGCGCGACTGTGGGTCACATACAAGGGCCAACACTATTACTTCGAAACGCCTGAAGCGGCGTGGACCTTTGTACAAGCCGAAAAGTTGGACTCTAACTGAGGGTTTGTGAGGGTGGGGGGGATGTTTTGGGGTTTGATGCATGATGGGTGTTGTATATAGGGGGTCAATCACGCACAGGAAATGTTACATGGGCTGGGGGAAAGAGACAAAGCCGCGACAGGAGCTGCGCCAGAGGGGGCGGAGCGGGCTTTGGAAAGGCGGGAAGGGGAACAAAGGAATGCATATGGATTGGGAGACTCCCATGCGGGGAGGTCAATGGGACGGCGGGGGAAGCCGGGGTCAGCAGGCGTCAGCTGACTTACGGGAGTGACATGGGGGGAGCAAAAAAGCTAGACAGGGGTCTAGCGGGGGGGAGTGGGGGAAGGGGGGGGGGGGGGGAAAAGGGTTGCTGCTGCACTGGCCGAAAGGGAATGGGACACAGAAGAGGTGGTCGGGATGGGGGTCCCCCCTCTGGGGGACTGGAGGGTGAGGGAGGCGTGGACACGGGACTGGCCCAGAAAAGGAGATGGCTAGTTGGCGGGGCGTGGGGGGTGGTGAGAGCCCCTCCAATCCAGCTGATAACGTGGAACATGAGGGGCCTGAATGGGCCGGTGAAGAGGGCTCGAGTGTTCATGCACTTAAAGGGACTGAAGGCGGACGTGGCCATGCTCCAAGAGACACACCTGAAGGTGGCAGACCAGGTCAGGCTAAGAAAGGGATGGGTAGGACAGGTATTCCACTCGGGACTGGACGCGAAGAATAGAGTGGTGGCAATATTGGTGGGAAAGCGGGTGTCATTCGAGGCCAAGACTATTGTAGCGGACAATGGAGGGCGATATGTAATGGTGAGCGGTAGGCTGCAAGGGACGTGGGTGGTGTTGGTAAACGTATACGCCCCAAACTGGGATGATGCAGGATTCATGAAGCGCATGTTGGGGCGCATTCCGGACCAGGAGATAGGAGGCCTGATAATGGGAGGGGACTTCAATACAGTGTTGGATCCAGCACTGGACCGCTCCAAATCAAGGACTGGAAAGAGGCCGGCGGTGGCCAAGGTACTTAGAGGGTTTATGGATCAGATGGGGGGAGTGGACCCATGGCGGTTTGCAAGGCCGCAGGCCAGGGAATTTTCTTTCCTCTCCCATGTACACAAAGCCTGCTCCCGGATAGATTTCTTTGTTCTGGGTAGGGCGCTCATCCCGAGGGTGGAGGGGACGGAGTATTCTGCTATAGCCGTTTCGGACCATGCCCCGCACTGGGTGGAACTGGAGCTGGGAGAGGAGAGGGACCAACGCCCGTTGTGGCGGCTGGATGTGGGACTGCTGGCGGACGAGGTGGTGTGTGGGAAGGTGAGGGGGTGTATCGAAAGGTACTTGGAGGCCAACGACAATGGGGAGGTGGGGGTGGTATGGGAGGCGTTGAAGGCGGTGATCAGGGGAGAGCTAATTCCCATTAGGGCTCATAGGGAGAAGACAGAGGGTATGGAAAGGGAGAGGTTAGTGGGGGAGATTTTGAGAGTGGACAGGGGATACGCAGAGGCCCCGGAGGAAAGATTACTTGGGGAAAGACGACGGCTCCAGAAGGAGTTTGACCTGTTGACCACAGGAAAGGCGGAGGCACAGTGGAGGAAAGCGCAGGGGGCGACCTACGAGTATGGGGAAAAGGCTAGTCGGATCCTGGCACACCAGCTCCGTAAGAGGATGGCAGCGAGGGAAATAGGGGGAGTCAAATATGGAAGGTGAGCCACGGTTCAGAGTGCGACGAAAATAAACGAGGTATTCAAGGCCTTTTATGAAGAGCTGTACAGATCCCAGCCCCCAGCGGGGGAAGAGGGGATGAGACTATTCCTAGATCAGCTGAGATTCACGAGGGTGGAGGAGCAAGAGGTGGCTGGTTTGAGGGCACCAATTGGGTTGGAGGAGCTGAGCAAGGGTTTGGGGAGCATGCAGGCGGGGAAGGCTCCGGGACCGGATGGATTCCCGGTGGAGTTCTACAGGAAGTACGCAGACCTGTTGGCCCCTCTACTGGTGAGGACCTTTAATGAGGCAAGAGAGGAGGGGACCCTGCCCCCGACAATGTCGGAAGCGACAATGTCTTTGATCCTAAAGCGGGACAAGGACCCACTGCAATGTGGATCGTACAGGCCGATCTCGCTCCTCAATGTGGATGCAAAGTTGCTGGCAAAAGTGCTGGCCACGAGGATCGAGGACTGTGTCCCGGGGGTAATCCACGAGGACCAGACAGGATTTGTAAAGGGCAGGCAACTAAACACCAATGTGCGGCGGCTCTTAAACGTGATAATGTTGCCATCGGAGGAGGGAGAGGCGGAGATAGTGGCAGCTGTGGACGCGGAGAAGGCCTTTGACTGAGTAGAGTGGGAGTACCTCTGGGAGGTGCTGCGTAGGTTTGGGTTCGGGGTAGGGTTTATCAATTGGGTTAAGCTCCTTTACAGAGCCCCGATGGCGAGTGTAGTGACGAACTGGCGGAGGTCGGAGTACTTTCGACTGTACCGAGGGACGAGGCAGGGGTGCCCCCTGTCCCCCCTGTTGTTCGCATTGGCGATCGAACCATTGGCCATGTCATTGAGGGAGTCTAATAAATGGAAGGGGGTGGTCCGAGGGGGAGAAGAGCATCGGGTGTCGCTATATGCGGATGACCTGTTGCTGTACGTGGCGGATCCAATGGAGGGGATGGTGGAGGTCATGCAGACTCTAAGGGAGTTTGGGGAGTTTTTGGGCTATAAGCTCAATGTAGGGAAGAGTGAGCTCTTTGTATTACAGGCAGGGGACCAAGAAAGAGGCATAGGGGACCTACCGCTGAGGAGGGCGGAGGGGAGCTTTCGGTATCTGGGGATCCAGATAGCCAGGAGTTGGGGGACCCTACATAAACTGAATCTGACGAGGTTGGTGGAGCAAATGTAGGAGGATTTCAAAAGATGGAACATGTTACCGCTCTCGCTGGCGGGTAGAGTGTAGTCGGTCAAAATGGTGGTCCTTCCGAGGTTTCTGTTTGTGTTTCAGTGCCTTCCCATCGTGATCACTAAGGCCTTTTTTAAGAGAGTAGGCAGGAGTATTATGGGGTTTGTGTGGGCGAATAATACCCTGAGAGTAAGGAGCGGGTTCCTGGAACGCAGTAGGGACTGAGGAGGGTTGGCGCTGCCAAACCTGGGGAGCTACTACTGGGCAGCAAATGTGGCGATGATCCGCAAGTGGGTTATGGAGGGAGAGGGGGCGGCATGGAAGAGGGTGGAGATGGCGTCCTGTAAAGGAACGAGCCTGGGGGCGTTGGTGACGGCACCGCTGCCGCTCTCGCCGACAAAGTATACCACGAGCCCGGTGGTGGCGGCAACGCTAAGGATCTGGGGCCAGTGGAGATGGCACCGGGGTGCAATGGGAGCATCGGTGTGGTCCCCGATCAGGGGTAGCCACCGGTTTGTCCCGGGGAAGATGGACGGGGGATTCCAGAGCTGGCATCGGGCAGGGATTGGAAGAATGGGGGACCTGTTCATCGACGGAACGTTTGCGAGCCTAGGGGCACTGGAGGAGAAGTTTGAGTTACCCCCAGGAAATGCCTTCAGATATCTGCAGGTGAGGGCTTTTGTGAGGCGACAGGTGAGGGAATTCCTGTTGCTCCCGGCACAAGAAGTTCAAGATAGGGTGATCTCGGGTGTATGGGTCGGGGAGGGCAAGGTGTCGGAAATACACCAGGAGTTGAAAGAAGAGGGGGAAGCGCTGGGAGAAGAGTTGAAGGGTAAATGGGAGGAGGAGCTGAGGGAGGAGATCGAGGAAGGTCTGTGAGCTGATGCCCTAGGTAGGGTTAATTCTTCCTCCTCGTGTGCCAGGCTCAGCCTGATACAATTTAAGGTGGTTCACAGAGCGCACTTGACGGGGGCGAGGTTGAGTAGGTTCTTTGGGGTAGAGGACAGATGTGGAAGGTGCTCAGGGAGCCGGGCGAACCATGTCCATATGTTTTGGTCATGCCCGGCACTGGAGGGGTTCTGGAGAGGAGTGGCGGGAGCAAAATCTCAGGTGGTGAAAGTCCGGGTCAAGCCAAGCTGGGGGCTAGCTATATTTGGAGTAGTGGACGAACCGGGAGTGCAGGAGGCGAAAGAGGCCGGCATTCTGGCCTTTGCGTCCCTAGTAGCCCGGCGAAGGATCTTGCTAATGTGGAAGGAGGCGAAGCCCCCCAGCCTGGAGGCCTGGATAAATGATATGGCTGGGTTCATAAAGTTGGAGAGGATTAAGTTCGCCTTGAGAGGATCTGCGCAGGGGTTCTACAGGCGGTGGCAACCGTTCCTAGACTATCTCGCGGAGCGTTAGAGGAAGGTCGGTCAGCAGCAGCAGCAACCTTGGGGTTGGGGGGGGTGGGTGGAGGGGACGTCCTGGGAGGGGGGTGGAGGGGGGGGGAAAGGGGAGACTGCCTGGGTGGGTGGATGAGCAAGAGATAACATGAAGGGTTGGGGAAACTGGCACGTACGGGTGAGGGCCAGTGTACAAAGCTGTGTAAATATATCATTTTGCCATGTATATATCTTGCTCTGCGCGATTTCTTGTTTTTTTTTGTTACGGGGGGGGGGGCGTTATTGTTTGTAAGGGAGAAAAATTGTGTTTAAAAACTTTAATAAATATATCTTTAAAAAAAAGAAAAATGGAGGGGGAGTTGTGGAAGCATTGTGGAAGGCACGTCCACGTGTACTGCTGTCCCTGGAAAGTGAACGCAAATTTATACTGGCATGCTTTTGTCCAGTGGTATGGACCAAAAGCCATTGCTGATATCCAATACTGTGAAAAATTTTGACTGGAGTCCCTGTCTCAACATGGTCTTGGGACTCGTGGCAACGGTGGGGGCTGCTGGTGGGGTCACTTTGTTCAATCCTCTGTAGTCGATGGTCAGTCACCATGAACCATCAGGTTTTCTTACTGGCCAAATCGGGGCATTATTCGTCGATGCTACGGGTCGAATCACTCCTTGATTCAATAAGCTTTGAATTACCTTGGCTATCTCTCCCTCGGCTTGCTGGGGCAAGCCGTACTGTTTCTGGGGTTCAGGATCGGAACCTGTAATGTTTACTACGCCTGGGATTTTGCCGTAGTCCTGCTTGTGCTGGGCAAATGCTGCTTTATGTCTTTTAAAGACTTCTCTAACCGCTTTGTCTGTGGTAATGGTTTGTGGATCAAACTGGTGCTCTCCTACTGAGCTGATTCTATGGGCATAATCTCCTACTGTAAGCGTGGCGGGGGCTCACGCTGCTCTAGCCATTTTCCATATGCATCGGTTAACTGGGTCGAATGAAAGGTTATGTGCACTAATGGAATCTATGCATAGGATATGTTTTGCTGCCTGGGGTAAATCTACTAAAACGACCGAGTGTTTTGTTTTAATATTACCGAGCTGTACATCCACAGGGGCTGTGATGTGTCCCTGCTGGAGGTGACCAGTAAAGCTACTAAGGGTAATGGTGTCCGTATTGGGCCATATCTCTTTCTGGTACATGGTGGAAGAGTTTAACGTGATTCGGGACATTCCTGTGTCCCAAAGGAACTCTACGGGGTGTCCCCGGACTGTGCCTGCAACTACCGGTCTACCGGACTTATCCCAAACGGTATCGCAGACCCAAGTTGGGGAGCCCGAACACCGTCAATCGGTGCCATTCATGGCTGAATTATCTGCTCGAGTGCTAACACTGTGGGTGGGCCTGGCATTGTTTCTAGGGGTCGTTTGTGTGCTGATTCCTTTGCTGCTTCGGCGGGGGCTTGACATTCTCGGGCATAATGTCCTTTCTTTCCGCAATTATAACATTCTTGCGCTTTAAGGTGCTGTGCTGTACCTCTGCCTTCATTGACCCATGCAGGGTCCTGGTGTGCCCTTACCGGATTCATTGTGGCGTCTACTCTCTCCTGCTCTGTCTTTCTCTGTACAGACTGTTCCCAAGCTCCGGACAAGCGTTTCAGAACCCACACTTCATTATGTGCTGGGTCTGAGGGGTCGTAACTGGCACATGCCTTCTGTCCTGCCTCTGTGGCATGGGATACTAGTGTACGGGTCCATTTGGCCGTATTGTCTACCGATAAATGGGCGCGGGCTAACTCACCAAATAGAGCAGTAAAATGGATCCAGAGGCGTCCAGCAAACGCTCTCCCTTTTTCTGCCTGTACCGGTTGAGTCCTTCTACCGGATCTCCTCGATTATATCCTGTGGTGTCTAAAATGGCCGTTTTCATTTCTTGGAGGCTACCTCCTCCTACATTTTGTGGGTCGGGAATGGCTGAACTAACTGACGGGTCTAGGCTCATCACAATGAACTTTACCTCTTCCTGCTCATCTAAACCGTACATGAGGGTCTATTGCTTTACTAATTCGAAAAAGTGGTGTGGGTCTGATGTGGAGTGGAAAGTCTCTATCTTGTCGCGGGCATCTCTTAACTAGGTGATAGTTAATGGGGTGGTATACCCAAAATAAGGTTGGCCTTCCGTGGTAACCCTGCGCTGCGTGGTGATGGGGTTCATTTGGTTGGGTGCTGCCTGTGCAGTCGGTGGTGCGGGTGCATTTCTTTTTGGAGCCTGGGGGCTCTATTTTGATTCTCGGTCTCACTTACGTACCGTTGGGCCGTTTCACTGAGTTCCTGCCAATCGGGGCCATCTTCCTGATCTAGCTGTGGGCCAAAGGTGTCTCTAAACCCATTTTGAACAGATAGCAGGGATTGCAACTTTGCAATTTGCTGCCTGCATTTGGCATGATCCACTGAACTCTGCCTCTGTTCCGTGGTGGAACTGTGGAGTGCTCGGAGGGCTGCCTTCAAATCTTTCCTTAGCTGTTGTACCTGGTTCTGTTTCTTCTCTTACCATTACAGCACGTGGTGTGTCCTGGTAGGCCTTATCATACTGAATTAGGAAGCTGCTAAGGTGGGCGAGACAGGATTGATGTGCACTCTTGACATCATCCATTTCCTTGTCCTTCGCCGCTAACTGCTCCCGGAGCTGCACATTTAATCTCTCGCTTTCACTAATATCTCCCTCTCTACGTCTCTCCTCCTCAAGCTGTTTACGGAGCGTCCTCATGACCTCCTCTGTGCCTCACAATTGTGCCAGACAGAACGTTAGTCAAACTCTTCTTGTGGATCTCGGTCAGGCTGTCCCACCAAGTCTGTCCCATGCTGCCAGGACCTGTTTCTTCATTTGCGCAAAATTCCGACCATAGGGGCCATCCTTTCCCCTTTAGGTATCTCCTAAGCTCTTCTTCCCACACGGGACACTGTTCTGATCTATTGGTCGCTGCGACTTCGGGCTCTTGTGAATGCATAAGACGTTCCATTGCCTTCATGGCCATCTCTACAATTACTTCTGTCTACCGGAATTTTGGAACAAGGGGAAATAAAGCGGTGCTGCAAACACGGGTAACGCTCAAGCTATTTTCTGGTTTACACAACTCCCGAAAGTTTCACGCAACAAAATCTATCAAGTTTACCCTATATCCCTTTGTTAATACGCATGCAAATTACACACTTCCGAATTTGGAAGGTTTGATTGATACTGGTCTCACTTGTGGTTTCTTTTACTTGCCAATTTGGACTCTAATTCAAACGCTTTTGTGGGTTTTCTCAGAGTGACACGGTCACTTCTGGTCAAGTCCCACCAGAGTCGCCAATAACTGTTGCCTTTTTTTTCTTTTACTCTGTCCTTTCTGTGGCTCTGTTCCCATTATGGCCATCAGTGAATTTGCCCGTCTTTCTATGTTATCTATGTCCTAATGCTTAGAGTCGCCAGGTATCAAATTATACCACCACAATTTCAACCGGCTGTCGATCAAAGAGCCAAACACCAGTTAGTTAGTTCAAGGTCAAGGGTACTTTATTTACACACAATTGATCATGCAACATAAACACTACTAGTTAACTACACCTATCGATTAAGACAACCTGTACTTAACTTCAGGCACCCGGCTTAGGTCAGAGAAACAGTGGCCGCTGTTCGATTCTGGATCTATCGAGGCCAAAGGAGTAACTGCTGCTCAGCTAGGCTCATCCGTCTGGTAGTGGGCGTTGAACTTGTACTTGCTTCTAGTGTTGCTGCAATTGGAGATGGCCATGACCAGGGTACCAGGTTCAAGAGAGAACGAACTTGTGGCGAACTCTCCTTCTTATACGCGGGGGTTTTCTCGCTCTTTTGGGCAGTCCTTCGATTTGGGCCCTACTAATTGGGTGATCCCTGATCACTCCGTTTGATTCCTAACCAATAAGTGGGCGGGGATTTGGATGGCTGGGTGTGTCCCAAGCGGTCACTGACCCCGTTGTTTGCGTTTCCCTTGAACAGGGAGTGGTGCCGAAATGTCTGGGGCTGTACCGGTCGCTCGAGTACCAGTCCTTTGTTTTGGTGAAGATGGGCCATCCAATACTAATCGGCCCCATTAAAATGCTAATTGGTCGGAGTTTCGATACCGTCTGGACTTCTTGTTTGCAAATAAGCATTTCAGGCTCTGAGCCTGCCTGAGTCTTGGCTTGTCCATTTTACCCGCTAGGCTTTGCGAGTTTCACTGCACCTAGTTGTAAGTGGCCATCCCAGATGGCTACACCGCGCATGCGTGTTACGGCCAGTGCGAGCATGCACTCTATGACCGACGCGAATTTGCGCATGCGCATGGGTTTCCTTCTCCGCGCCGGCCCCGACGCAACATGGCGGAGAGCCACAGGGGCCTGGCGCGGAGGAACATAGGCCCCCACCAGGATAGGCCCGCCCACCGATCGGTAGGCCCCGATCGCGGGCTAGGCCACCGTGGAGGCCCCCCCGGGGTATGATTCCCCCCCCCACCAGGCCACCCACCGCAACATGAACTCCGAGTTCCCGCCGGGTAGGACCACAGGTGAATGGCGGCAGCGGGACTCGGCCTATCTCGGCGGGCACTCGGCCCATCGCGTGTGAAGAATTGCCGGGGGGGCGCTCGGCGCCGCACTGGTGCCAATGATGCCGATTCTCCGGTGACCGAAGAATCGGCGGAACGGCGTTGGAGCGGCGTCACGTGAATCGCGCGCCCCACCCCGCCGATTCTCCGACCCGGCATGGGGTCAGGGAATCCCGCCCCCAATCTTTTTTGATATGATATGTAGACGTCATATAACTTGATGTCAAATGATGTGATGTCACATGATCTGGTCATGTGGTCTAAACATCACGTCAAGGCTCCAGGAATGTCTCCAACCAGAGTTTGCAACCTCATTCCATTATACATCAGGTACAAATGAACTGCTAACAGCCCCCTGCTTATCCTACTCTCCCAATACTTCAGATATTAGCAGCTGCAGCACACAGAGGGAAGGGATTCGGGACACAGTTCTCCATTATTCAAGCCTAATTTGTCAGGGATTTGCCACGCACTCCTGCTCTATCATAACCACTTTACCCCATGCAGGCTGCCAACACAGCAGATCCCAGGATAATTCCTTCAATGGTAAAAGACCCTGGGTTGCAAACACACAAACAGCAACTAAACAAATCACATCCCTCTGGCAGGGCTCCAGAATTTGGCACGATCCCAGTGAGAGCAAGAAAATTAAGTTACCCTATTAAAGCTAATCCTGGGATCTTGGACTCACCTATTTATTGTCCTTGAAATAACCATTTTGAAAATGAGCACATCTGCAACTAAAGGACACTTGATGCAAGTCTGTTAGGTTTTCCTAGTTTACTGGTTGTACTATATCCTTTTGGTAGTATCCAGATTTTACAGTGATTTTTGATCTGTGACAAGAGCAGAAGCTTTTCAGCACACTAGTTCTGGATCAAAAGGTAAAAGTTGTCTTTTTAATGTCCCTCTTAGATCTGACAGTGACAATCTATGGGAGCAATTGAAGAGAGAATATACAAATGACAAACAGTCTGCTCTGGCTCACCTGCAGCGGGAGAAAGAGAATGAAATGAAAAACTTACAGGAAGAGTGGCAAAAAGTAACAGTAGCACTTGAAACAGAGGTAAATAGATGAAAGAATAATGGAAATATATAAAAGGAGTGGTTTCCAAAATTGCATTCTTGACAGTGATCTTTCCCCGCGGTAGCAATTAAATCAGACACACGGTTTTCTGTCCATTTAAACTATAATCATGATTTGTAAAATGGAGCAATATCGATGAGCAATTTTTAAGTGGTTATGGATTTCAGGAAAGTGAAGCCAGGGTCAGCTCTTCCCAATGGTATCAGACTGTGACCCAGACTATTTGGACTCCCAGGCCACATTATACCTTCCAGTTGTCCTCCTGTAAGGAGGTAACCGGCTGGTGTGTTGACAGATGAAGGTTGGATGGATCGGACATTAACCAGGCACACAGGTAAGCCAGGAGCTATAGATTAGCTGCTATCACTGATATTCTCTCTGGTAATCTGGAAAGAGTTTGAGTCAACGCTGTTCAGTGCTGCGGTGACTGTGTCTATGAGAAGCAATAATGTGGCAGTGCATTGCAGATCTTGTAGCAGGTGACATAACTCTGTAACAACCTTTCTCAAGAAGCACACTGCTGTTCAGAGAGGTGCAGTTATATTGTGCTGATCCTGAAACCTAATGAGAGGGTAAAGGTACCTGCGAGCTCCCTTCCTTCTATTTGTTTTCTCTGCAGCTCTGTCCCTCACTCCCGTTGCTGCTTCTCCTCCTCTTGTTGGAGTGTAATTGCCAGAAGGAGCTTCATGAAGAAAATATGTATTATCCCTTAAGAACTCAGTAGATTACACAGCCAATATAACACCATGAAACCACCTAAGTGGAGAAAAGTAACTATCCAATACAAACAAAATATTTCCCAAACACTTAATTAAATGAGAGCAGCTGAGTATCTCTTTGAATACAGTTAAATATGGCTGCCTCTCAGCTTGTGCTAACTGTGCTTTGTGGGTGAGTTCCAGCATTCTTCCACCTACGAAAGATAATGAGGAAAGAAAGGGTAAATGGTAGCAGTATTGAGTTAGTAGATCATTGCAGTGCTGGAGAAAGAGGGTGATTCAGAGGGATCAAGGATAGATTCTATTTGGCTAGAGCTGAGAAACAAACAAATGCTACAATATTATTGTTCAGTGTAGTCTATGTGCCACCAACTGTTGGGAAAGATGTAGAGGAATAAACTTGCAAGGGAATTACAGAGAGGTGCAAGAATTCTCGAGTAGCTATAATGGGGGACTTTACTTATCTGAATATAGATTGGGATGGTAGTACTCTAAATGGTAGAAAGGGGCAAGAGTTCCAAGAATGTGATCAGAAGACCTTTCCGCAGCAGTATATTTCCAGTTCAACATGTAAGAGGCACTTCTCGACCTGCTGTTGGGAATGAGGTGGACCAAGTGGATCAAGTGTCAGGTGGAGAACATTTAGAGGACAGTGATCTTTGTATCATAAGATTTAGGTTGGCTATAGAAAAGGACGAGGAACAATCCAGAGTAAGAATAATTAACTAGCGGAAAACCAATTTCAATGGGGAATGAACAGATTTGGCTCAGATCAATTGGAACCAAAGGTTGGCAAGCAAAATTGTAACTGAACAATGGGTTACCCCACTTTCTCAGCCTTGCCCTTCGCCTGAGGTATGGTGATCCTCAGGTTAAATCAGCACCAATCAGCTCTCCCCCTCAAGGGAAAAAGCAGCCAGTGGTCATCTGGGACGTGGCGACTTTACCTTTAAAAAAGGAATAGTTTGGGCACAGTCAAGGAGCGAGGTTCTCCGTTTCCCGATGCTGATTTCATAATTGGCGATCGGGCGGAGAATCCATTTTTACGGCCGAATCGGGGGCGGTGCCTGTTTTACGCAGGTTGCACATGCTCCGCCCCTCCAAAATGGCAACATCGAGGAGCGCGGTGCATGCCGTTGGTACGGCCTCAGGACATCACCTGAATGTCCTCCCCCGATGCTCAGCCCCCGATGGGCCGGGTTCCCGACAGCGCAGTTGACATGTGGTCTCAACAGTCGGGAATCCGGCGTGGCAGCTGTGGACTGTGTCCAGTGCCGCCACAGCTGGGCGGGAGCCGTGTTGCTAGCCGGGGGGGGGGGGGTGAGGGGGGGGCTTCGGCAAGGGCTGGCGGGACAGGTGGGGGGTGGCCAGAGGGCACTATCTGGCAGGTCGGGTCCGTGCATGGCCGGCGCAATGTGGTACACCGCGACCGCTGCACATCACCGCCGTGCGCATGCGCAGCCATGGACCCGGCAATTCTATGGTTGTTTATTTTGTGGAGGCCAGGCGTTTTTTTTTTTTCCTTTTTTTTTATAAATGTTTTATTGAAAATTTTTTCCCAAACAACAATTTTTCCCCTCTTACAAAGCAAACGCAACAATAACAATACAGAAATTTTAAACAGTACACAAGTAACAAAACCCCTTTATCTTTGACCTAAACTAAACCCCCCCCCCCCCCCCTCCCCCCCCCCCTTCCCCCTGGGTTGCTGCTGCTGGTCATCTGTCTTCCCTCTAACGTTCCCCTAGGTAGTCGAGAAATGGCTGCCACCGCCTGGTGAACCCTTGAGCCGATCCTCTCAGGGCAAACTTTATCTGCTCCAGTTTAATGAACCCCGCCATATCATTTACCCAGGCCTCCAGTCCGGGGGGTTTCGCCTCCTTCCACATGAGTAGGATCCTGCGCCGGGCTACTAGGGACGCAAAGGCCACAACGTCGGCCTCTTTCGCCTCCTGCACTCCCGGCACTTCCGCAACTCCAAATAGAGCTAACCCCCAGCCTGGTTTGACCCGGGCCTTCACCACCCGCGAAATCACTCCCGTCACTCCCTTCCAATACCCTTCCAGTGCCGGGCATGCCCAAAACATATGTGCGTGGTTTGCCGGGCTCCCGCCACACCTCCCACATCTGTCCTCCACTCCAAAGAACCTGCTCAATCTTGCTCCCGTTATGTGTGCTCTATGTAGCACCTTAAATTGAATCAGGCTAAGCCTGGCGCATGAGGAAGAGGAATTTACCCTGCTTAGGGCATCAGCCCACATACCCTCCTCTATCTCCTCCCCTAGTTCTTCCCACTTTCCTTTTAGTTCGCCCACCGACTCCTCCCCCTCTTCCCTCATCTCTCGGTAAATCTCTGACACCTTGCCCTCTCCGACCCACACCCCTGAAAGCACCCTGTCCTGTATCCCCTGTGTCGGGAGCAACGGAAATTCCCTCACCTGTTGTCTAGTAAATGCCCTCACCTGCATATATCTCAAGAAATTTCCCCGGGGCAACTTATACTTTTCCTCCAATGCTCCCAAGCTCGCAAAAGTCCCATCTATAAATAAATCTCCCACCCTCCTAATTCCCAACTGGAACCAGCTCTGAAATCCTCCATTCATTCTTCCTGGGGCGAACCTATGGTTGTTCCTGATTGGGGACCCCACCAGGGCTCCCCGCACCCCTCTCTGTCGCCTCCACTGTCCCCAGATATTCAATGTTGCCGCCACCACCGGGTTCGTGGTAAACTTTTTAGGTGAGATCGGTAGCGGCGCCGTCACCAGCGCCTCTAAACTCGTCCCTTTACAGGACTTTCTCTCCAGTCTTTCCCACGCCGCTCCCTCACCCTCCATCAACCATTTACGTATCGTTGCCACATTGGCGGCCCAATAGTAATCGCCCAAGTTCGGTAGTGCCAATCCTCCTCTGTCCCTACTACGCTGAAGGAACCCCCTCCTTACTCTCGGAACTTTCCCTGCCCACACGAAGCTCGTGATGCTCCTGTCTATTTTATTAAAAAAGGTCTTAGTGATTAGTATAGGGAGACATTGAAATACAAATAAGAACCTTGGGAGGACCATCATCTTAATTGCTTGCACCCTGCCCGCCAGCGATAGAGGCTGCATGTCCCACCTCTTGAAGTCCTCCTCCATTTGTTCTACCAACCGTGTCAGATTAAGTCTGTGCAAGGTTCCCCAGCTCCTAGCGATCTGAATCCCCAGGTATCGGAAGTTTCTTTCCACTTTCCTTAGAGGCAAGCCTTCTATCTCTCTACTCTGGTCCCTTGGATGTATCACAAATAATTCACTCTTCCCCATGTTTAGCCTATACCCCGAGAAATCCCCGAACCCCCTCAAAATTCGCATAACCTCTATCATTCCCCCCGCTGGGTCCGACACGTATAACAATAGGTCATCCGCATATAACGAGACTCGGTGTTCTTCTCCCCCTCTAATCACCCCTCTCCATTTCCTGGAGTCTCTCAACGCCATGGCCAGAGGTTCAATTGCCAACGCGAACAACAATGGAGACAGCGGGCATCCCTGTCTTGTTCCCCTATATAGTCGGAAATACTCCGATCTATGTCGACCTGTAACTACGCTTGCCGTTGGAGCCCCATAAAGAAGTCTAACCCAGCTAATAAACCCGTTCCCAAACCCAAACCTCCTTAACACTTCCCATAAATACTCCCACTCCACCCTATCAAATGCCTTCTCTGCGTCCATTGCCGCCACTATCTCTGCCTCCCCCTCCACTGGGGGCATCATTATCACCCCGAATAGTCGTCGCACGTTAACATTCAGTTGTCTCCCTTTTACGAACCCTGTCTGGTCTTCGTGCACCACCCCCGGGACACAGTCCTCTATCCTCGATGCCAGTACCTTTGCCAACAATTTGGCGTCCACGTTCAACAATGAAATGGGTCTATAGGACCCGCACTGCAACGGATCTTTATCCCTCTTCAAAATTAACGATATCGTCGCCTCCGACATCGTCGGGGGTAGAGTCCCCCCTTTCCTGGCCTCATTGAACGTCCTCACCATCGACGGGGCCAACAAGTCCACATATTTTCTGTAATACTCCACGGGGAACCCGTCTGGTCCTGGGGCCTTCCCTGCTTGCATGCTTCCCAGTCCCTTAATAACCTCGTCCACCCCAATCGGTGCCCCCAGGCCTACCACCCCCCCGCTCCTCCACTTTCGGGAACCTCAATTGGTCCAGGAACTGCCGCATCCCCTCCTCTCCCTCTGGGGGTTGAGACCTATACAGTTCCTCATAGAAGGTCTTGAACACCTCATTTATCTTTCCTGCCCTTCGCACCGTGTCTCCCCTTTCGTCTCTAATTCCTCCTATCTCCCTCGCTGCTGCCCTCTTTCGCAATTGATGAGCCAACAGGCGACTCGCCTTTTCCCCATATTCATACCTCCTCCCCTGTGCCTTCCTCCACAGTACCTCCGCCTTTCTGGTGGTCAGAAGGTCAAATTCCGTCTGGAGTCGTCTCCTCTCCCTGTACAATTCCTCCTCCGGGGTCTCTGCAAATTCCCTATCCACCCTTAAAATCTCCCCCAGTAATCTTTCCCTTTCCTTGGCCTCTGTTTTCCTTTTGTGGGCCCCAATGGAGATCAGCTCTCCTCTGACCACCGCTTTTAGTGCTTCCCATACCACTCCCACAGGGACCTCGCCGTCGTCATTGACCTCCAGATATCTCTCAATACACCCCCGCACTCTTGCACACACTCCCTCATCCGCCATCAGTCCCACATCTAATCGCCAGAGTGTTCTCAGCTCCCTTTCCTCTCCTAATTCCAGATCCACCCAATGTGGGGCATGATCCGAAACCGCTATGGCTGAGTACTCAGCTTCTTCCACCCTAGAGATCAACGACCTTCCCAAAACAAAAAAATCTATCCGGGAGTACACTTTATGGACATGGGAGAAGAAGGAAAACTCCCTAGCCCTAGGTCTAAGAAATCGCCATGGATCCACTCCCCCCATTTGGTCCATAAACCCCTTAAGTACCTTGGCCGCTGCCGGCCTTCTTCCGGTCCTTGAGCTGGATCTATCTAGCCCCGGGTCCAGCACCGTATTAAAGTCCCCTCCTAAAATCAAGTTTCCTACCTCCAGGTCCGGTATACGCCCCAGCATCCGTCTCATAAATCCCGCATCGTCCCAGTTTGGGGCATACACGTTAACCAACACGACCTCCATTCCCTCCAGCCTGCCACTCACCATTACATATCTACCTCCGCTATCTGCTACGATGTTCTTTGCTTCAAATGCGACCTGTTTCCCCACCAAAATGGCCACCCCTCTATTCTTTGCGTCCAGTCCTGAGTGGAACACCTGTCCCACCCATCCTTTCCTTAGCCTAACTTGGTCCGCCACCTTTAGGTGCGTCTCTTGGAGCATAACCACGTCTGCCCTTAGTCCTTTCAAATGCGCGAGCACTCTGGCCCTTTTTATCGGTCCGTTCAGGCCTCTCACGTTCCACGTGATCAGCCTCACTAGGGGGCTACCTGCCCCCCTCCCGTGTCGACTAGCCATTACCTTCTCTAGGCCAGTCCCATATCCCGCCTCCGCGCTCCCGCTCGCTCCCCCAGCGTCGCACACCATCCCCGCCCACCCACTCTTTAGCCATTTCCTTTTGGATTTCCGCAGCAGCAACCCAGTTGTCCCCCCCCCCCCCTCCCCCTCCCTCCCCGCTAGATCTCTTTCTAGCATGATTGCTCCCCCCATATTACTTCCGTAAGTCAGCTGACTTCAACTGACCCCGGCTACTCCTGCTCACTCCTCGACCCCCCCCATGTGGGGAACTCCCATCCGCCTTGCGCCTGTCTTCCCGCCTTATTCTTTCTGTTGCGGGAACATCCCTTTACCTGACCCGCCTCTTATGGCGCAGCTCCCTTTCCCCTCCCCCTCCCCTTCCCCATTCTCCAACTATGTCCCGTCTTTCCCCCCTCACCGGCGCCCACATTTCCCCAATGTCTCCCCCCTTCCCTGTTTACTTCTCAATTAACTTCCACCGTAACATTAACAATAACATTTCCTGCAGCATCAGTCCCTCAGTTCCGATCCAATTTCTCTTCTTTGATGAAGGTCCATGCTTCCTCCGCCGTCTCAAAATAATGGTGTCTCTCCTGATACGTGACCCATAGTCTTGCCGGCTGCAGCATCCCGAACTTCACCTTCCTTTTATGCAACACCTCTTTGGCTCGGTTGAAGCTCGCCCTCCTTCTCGCCACCTCCGCACTCCAATCCTGGTATACCCGTACCACTGCATTCTCCCATCTGCTACTCCGCACCTTTTTAGCCCATCTCAGGACCTCTGCTCTATCCTTAAGGCGGTAAAATCGCACGATTATCGCCCTGGGTGGTTCTCCCGCTTTTGGTCTTCTCGCCGGAATCCGATTTGCCCACTCCACCTCCAAGGGGCCCGTAGGGGCCTCAGCACCCATCAGTGAGCTCAGCATCGTACTTGCGTACGCTCCACAGTCCACTCCTTCCACACCCTCAGGGAGACCCAGTATCCGAAGGTTCTTCCTTCGCGCTCCATTTTCTAGGGCTTCGATCCTTTCAGTACACTTTTTATGAAGTGCCTCGTGCGTCTGTGTCTTAACCGCCAGGCCCAGGATCTCGTCCTCAATATCTGTCACCTTCTGCTCCACCACACGGAGCTCTGTCTCCTGGGTCTTTAATGTCTCCTTGAGCCCCTCAATTGCCTGTAGCAACGGGGTCAGCACCTCCCTCTTCAGCAGCTCCACGCACCGTCTCACAATTTCATGCTCAGGCCCCCATGTCACCTGCGCTTTCTCCGCCGCCATCTTGTACTTCTCTCTTTCTGACCCTTTGATCGACGATTCCTCGCGCTGCAGCCGCCGCCGCCGGTTTTTTCCTCCTTCGTTTGGGGGGGACTCCCTTCTCACACGCCCCACACCGGGTTGCGTCATCGAAAAATTCCCCGTTGGGGCTCTTAAAAGAGCCCGAAGGTCCGTCGGAGCTGGAGCCGCCGAAGCGTGCGGCTAGCTAGGCATCACCGCAACCGGAAGTCCCTTCAGTGGCCTTGATGAGGTCTTTTCACAGTTGTTCCCTCTGCTGCTAGAATTCACTTTTGATACAGGCCCTCAGGTCAGCTTGCAGCTTTAAGCTTGCCCTTCCCCCGCCTGCATGCTGGAAGAGGCCCTGTTTATCCTGCAGTTGCAGCCAAATCTTTTACTGTTTCTGCGTGTGTCTGGCAACCAAGAGACATACCCTTCCTGGGGGACACTGTCGGGGGAATATTGCCGCCTTCTTCCCACACCGGGAAATGTCAAACAAATGCCGTGGGGGCCCTGTAAAAGAGCCCAAAAGTCCGTTCCAAGCAGGAGCTGCCGAATATGCGACCTAGCTCTGCATAGCCGCACCCGGAACTCCAGGCCAGGCGTTTTATGTGGCACAGCTGCTGGCCCCTCACCGGTCGGAGGATCAGTGCTGGGGTGGCGCCGATTTTTCCCAGGTAAACGCCACTGATCCTCAGGACATAGTATCAAAATTGGAGAATCCAACCCAAGGTATATTCTCATGGAGGGGAAAGATAGTGCAAACAACAGCAACCATTCACACTCCATTTCCTTTTGGTTCCATGATATCTTTGTCATTTAGTCTTTCCCACCCTCTACCCAATCTCAGACTTCCCTTTTTTACCTCCCCCTCCCCCACATCTCCTTTCAATGCTCTGAAGAAGAGTCATATTCAACTGAAAATGTTAACCCTAGCCGGAATTTTCCAGCCCTTCCCCACTGCCCCCAGTATGTTTTCTGTGGTCGAGGTGGCTTACCATTGGTCACCAGCAAGAACTTCCAGTTCCATCGAAGTCAATGACAATTTGTATTACTTGCCCACACCACCGCCAGGGAACCCGCCACAGCGGGTTGCCTTCGGCGGGACCAGAAGGTCCAGGCGACGGGAAGGACCGGAAAATCCCGCCCTCTGTTTCTCTCTTCACAAATGCTGCCAGACCTACGGAGTATTTCCACTTTCTGCTTACCTTGGTGGTGGGAAAGTGTATGGAAATGATAATTCGATACAAAATTATTTGTCACTTGTGAAAATGCAGGGTAATTAAGAAAAGCCGGTGTTTCATTCTTCCTTTGGTTTGGAGAAGTTTGGACTGTTTTCATAGATTCATAGAATTTACAGTGCAGAAGGATGCCATTCGGCCCATCGAATCTGCACCGGCTCTTGGAAAGAGCACCCTTCCCAACCGCACACCTCCACCCTATCACCATAACACAGTTACCCCACCCAACACTAAGGGCAATTTTGGACACTAAGGGCAATTTAGCATGGTCAGTCCACCTAACCTGCACATCTTTGGACTGTGGGAGTAAACCGGAGCACCCGGAGGAAACCCACGCACACACGGGGAGAACGTGCAGACTCCGCACAGACAGTGACCCAAGCCGGGAATCGAACCTGGGACCCTGGAGCTGTGAATCAATTGTGCTAATCACTATGCTACCGTGCTGAGGAGACGTTTGCGAGGAAATTTGTAAAAGGTATTCAAAATCATGAGAGGGCTGGACAGAATAGAAAAGGAGAAACTGTTCCAGTTGGTGACAGGATTAAAAAGGGAAGGGTGCAGATTTCATTCAATTGGGGAAAAAAGCAATGGCGACATGGGGAGAAACATTTTCACGTAGCGAGTGGTTAGGATCTGGAATGCACTGCTTGAGAATGTGTTCGAGGCAGGTTCATTCGCGACATTCAAGAGGGATTATTATCTGAAAAGGAAGAAAACCCAGCACTATGTGCATTAAAAATAGGGTGTGGCACTAGGTGAATTGCCCCCTCGGAGAGCTAGCACAGACACAATGGGCCAAATGGCCTCCCTGCTCTGCTGTAAGCATTCTGTGATTCTTATATTGATGTTTGCAGCCTAAATAACTAATTAAGTTTCATTTTGTACTGGAATGACTTGAAATATGTGAAATAATTTATATGTTTTCTGTATAATGGTATTCTTCTCAATCCCAATGATATGTTCTTCAGCCAAAACTAAATAGCATTTCTATCTTTGCTCAGAATAGACAGTACAAGGGCGGCATGTGGCGCAGTGGTTAGCACTGGGACTACGGCGCTGAGGATCCGGGTTTGATTCCCGGCTCTGGGTCACTGTTCGTGTGTAGTTTGCACATTCTCCCTGTGTCTGCGTGGGTTTCACCCCCACAACCCAAAAGATGTGCACACTGGATTGGCCACGCTAAATTGCCCCTTAATTGGAAAAATAATTGGGCACTCGAAAAAAAATTTTTTTTAATAGACAGTACAATGGTAAATAGCACATAGAAAATGTTTACTGGTCTGAAGTGGAAGTTGGAACCATTGCGGTTCCACATCATGGCAGGGATTCTACAGCCGTTTGGAGATAGGTGGGAAGGATGAGGTCTTCCCATTGCCATGTGATATTAGCAAAGGCAGGAAACATAAAGTAACAGAAAGGCTCCCGATTGTGCCATGAGTCTGCCAGCAGCATTGGCTGCTTCCACAACTCCTCTTCCCCTGCTGGGAGGTTGACCTTTCCAATCTCTAGAATCAGTAACCCTGTAATAGGGAGACCCTCCCAAGGACCCCTGTAATAGGGAGACCCACCCCAGGGACCCCTGTAATAGGGGACCCCCTCCAAGGACACCTGTAATAGGGGATCCCCTCCAGTAATAGGGAGACCGACCCCAGGTACCCCTGTAATAGGGGACCCCCTCCAAGGACACCTGTAATAGGGGATCCCCTCCAGTAATAGGGAGACCCAGCCCAGGGACCTCTGTAATAGGATGATCTCCCAGGGACCCGCATAATAGGGAGACCACCCCCAAGAGACCCCTGTAATAGGGACCCCTGGGAACCCTGCTGACTGAAAGGACCACTCAGGGAGCCCCTGTTAAAGGGACCTCACCCCAGAGATCCCCTGACTAAAATGTCCCCCTGCCTTGGCACCCTCTGACTAAAGGGACCCCAAAGACCCCCCCCCAGAGGGAGTGAAAAGAATTACAGATTTGACCCTTACCTGGAAGCTCCGCATGTCTATTCCTGGAAGGAGAGCAGCTGTGACCTGCATCTTGACCCCACAGATCCATTGGCTGCAAGCCATTCATAACTTTCTAGTAGTGGGCTGTAATTGACAGCTTCCACAATACAGCTGCAGCCTTGATTCATTAATTTGCCTTCATGGATCACTGACTCTAAGTGGTGAAATGCCAATGTTTACAAACATTGACCACATCAAACAGAGGTAAGTGCATTCCAAACACTTAAGCGTGTGATTGCACTGCACTTACCTCTCTTTGATGTGGTCACTGTTTGTAGACATTGGGGTTTCACCACTTAATGTCACTAATCCATGAAAGGGCGTGAACGAATCAGGGCTGCAGATTGTTTGTAGAAGCTGTCAATCACAGCACACTACTAGAAAGTTACGAATGGCTTGCAGTTAATGGCTGTGTGCGAACCAGACTCAGGTCACAGCTGCCAAGAATGGACACATGGAGCTTCAAGGTAAGTGTTACAGCTGTAATTTTTATTGCTGCCCCTGTCTGGCCTGCTCTCTGGCATCAGGCAGGGGTTTCGTTTCTGGGGGAGGTCTGTGGGTGGTGGGGCTGGAGATTATAGGGGGTGAGGAGTCCTTTAGTCGGGGGTCTCTGGGGAGAGTGGGGGGATTCCCCTATATCAGAGGTCACTGGTTGGGTCTCCCTATTACAGGGATCCCTGGGGGGGTCCCTTATTACAGGTGTCTTGGGGGGGTGCGATTCTTCCTATTACAGGTGTCCCTGGGGTGGTCTTCCAGTTACTGGGGTCCTTGGGAGGGGGCTCCCTATTACAGGAGTCGCGGGGGGGGGGGGGGGTTGACTGGTAGAGGAGGGGTGGGCAGGCAGTGCATTGGGCAGGGGGGTGGTGGCCCTCGGATGGATTTTGGGAGCAACTCTCCGAAGGATTTACCCCTTGGCCCACAGCGAGGTCTGCCACACCAGGGCCACATTGGTAGAGACTGGTGATTCGTACCCACGTGACTCCCAGCCCAAGGATCAGAGAATCATGGACAGCTGGAGCATAGGGTACCTAGCCTGCTACATGAAGACCCATTTGGATTCACTTACATCCCCTTGCCAGCACATGGACCTCGATCCTGTCTTGAGTGGGATGTTGAAGTATCACGATCAGGTCGGCGCCCGGTGTCGATCCTGATTTTCCCGCAATTCTCTGTCCCATTGGGGAACACAATCGAGGTTTCACGGGACAGAATATCCAGCCCAATTTTGGAAAAAAAAAACTTTATTGGTTTCCACATGGGACTAATAAATAAATTAATGTTATCGATCCAGAAAAGAGGGTTTTTTAAACAAAGCTCGAAGAATGGATTATAATGAAGCTAAAGCATCAATGTTTTGAATTTTATTTCGGATTTTATTTCAGCTTACAAATATGAAGAAGAACACAGAACAACAAACAAAGGCTTCCCAAGATGCTCTCCAGCTGCTTCACTCCCAGTTTAACAAAGAAAGAGAAAAGCTCCTGGAGAATGTTCAGTGTGTCACAGCATTAAATCAGGATCTGAAATCCCAGCTTGAGAACCTAAAGGAGCAGATCCTGAAAAATGAGGAAAAAAGCAAACAGCACAAAATAGTGGTAAGGGGTTTGTTGTAACTTTCTTTTTAAAAGGAAGCCACATTTTGTTCAGCATACTTTCAGTGTAGCTCCGCCAACAGTGAGGTGAAAGATCAGAAAACTAGACCTGGAATGTCCACTCTAAACATGGCCCCTGCCTCAGAGGATGCATGTTCAGGAAAAAACACTCCCTATCCAAGAGTTTCCGTTATCCTCGACTGGATTCTGCTGGGTGGCCAGTACATCAAGTCAAAAGAGATGTGCTGATCTCCTGGCCAATGGATGAGGGAGGCCACCTCATTAACACCTTCAAACAGTATCACATCAGGTTAAAGGATACAGATTTTTTTCTGTAGAATGGCAGAGATATATTAGCTTGGTTGATTTCAGCTCCAGCACCTTGTTTTTTTTCCTAAAGCTCTCTGGACATATACACACACACACACACAACCTGCTTTCTCCAACTGCAAAACTAAACTGCAAAACTTGCAGCTCTCTGGAAACACACAGATACACACACTGTTCTTTAAACTGCAACTAAAATCCTGCAAAATTAAACTGCAAAATGGCTGACCTGACCTCAGCCCCACCCACTCTCTGACATCACTGTTTTCTTAAAGGTACATTGCTTAAACATCCATATCTTAAAAGTACTCTCACATGACAACGGTGATAGAACCTACGCGAGATTTAACTGTGGGTTAAGGTTTCTGCAAGCTGAATGGATGGGTCAGAATTTTTGCCTCTCCCATCCCACCCCACCAGTGAACATCCTTTATGCCCATTATAATTTATGTGCAGTTAGTGGTGCAGGTGTCAGTTATATTATACCTCCCCTGACACCAGATACTCCAGAGGGCTCTGCAATGGAGATTGCCACCCTATTATGAATCACTTACCTCAAACAGCCCTAGGTGTTTCAGAGCTCCATCCCTCTATCGAGTACTTTGCACTTCAACATTGTCCAAACAATTCAAAGTTTTAGATTCAATTGCAAAGTTTGATGGGAATGTATTCTCTGTTTCTCTTCAAACACCAAACTATTGTGATTGAAATTCCCTGGCATAATAATCCTCCCATAGCTTTCTCCACTGATGGTGATAAACATCATTTCTCTTATGGCATTAAACTACGGTTCCAAAAACCAAATATCCATAGTTAATGCTAAAGTATTCACCTTCGTCCCTCAGTTTGCTGGGATAGGATATACAAAAAGAAGAAATAGACTCTGGTCCAGGAAAAGCATTGGAACTGGAAACTAAAATGCCAGTACCAGCTGTGGACTAAGTTCAGGCTGTCGAGAAGCTGTCTCAGTGTCTGTAATGTATGCGTATGTATTTATATATGTGCATAAAGTTATATGTTATTATTTGAAACTATGCTTGTTCTTGATGTACGCTATTATAGGTTATTTTTAAGACCATATTCCAGTTGCTTGGACTATAATGAAATCTTAAAAGTCATGCCTAGAATGCCAACATTGTCATCTAATTGGCAAGTAGGACTGAGATTTTCACAAGGTCTGGTTGAAGATTTACATCATGTGATCTTCAATCTACCAGCAAGATCAATAAGGATTCCCAGACTACATTGCTTGGGCACAATGTGTAGCTGTAATGACATAATATTTACTCAGCTTGGGATTCCCCACAGGTTCAGTGAGTAATATAGACTATGAGGTTCAGAGTTGGAGCTTTGATCTGCACTGAGTTAGCTGAACTCCATTAGAACAATGGTAGGTTACCCTACAATTTACCTCAGCGTCCCTGAGATGGGGAGAACAAAATCATTTAGAATACCTGCTCCTAATTTCTATTCAGCAACTGCTGCTCTGTGGACGTTTGGATGTTACATATAAATAACATCAGATTTTCCTGTGGTACCCCTTGCAGTTGAATAGCCTGTTGACACACGCTGTCTGTTGAATCATGTCCACTATATCCCAGCACAGAGTCAACATCCTCAGAAGAAGGGAGAAAGCGAGGGGAGAAAAATAAGAAACAAACTACTTAAAAGTGAGAGACAGTTATGCATCAAGCCTGGTGCTGTTCCTGACATGTTCATTGAACCAGGGGTGATCTCACAACTTCATACTCATGGTAGAATCAGGGAAAAGCTGGGCCATGAGGTTGCAGATCATGATTCAACGCAATTCTGTTGCTAATGTCTTACAGCACCTCATGGATGCCTGATTTTGAGCTGCAAGAGCTGTTCTTATTTTATCCATGATGTGGAGGTGCCGGTGTTGGACTGGGGTGAGCACAGTAAGAAGTCTTACAACACCAGGTTAAAGTCCAACAGGTTTGTTTCGAATCACTAGCTTTCGGAACACTTCACCTTGGAGAACGCTTACCTGGAGATCAGAGGCTGAATGCCCTTGACTGCTGAAATATTCCCCGTCCGGAAGGGAACATTCCTGCCTGGCGATTGTCACGCGATATCCGTTCATCCGTTGGCGACCTTCAGGACGCGCGACAATGCAGACTTGCTGACCAGAACCTTATAGGCAAGTTCCGCAGACATGAGTATGACCTCAACCGGGACCTTGGATTCATGTTGAATTACATTCACCCCCCACCATCTGGCCTGGGCTTGCAAAATCCTACCAACTGTCCTGGCTTGAGACAATTCACACCTCTTTAACCTGCGATTATCCCTCTCTCCAGTTGCTCCGTTTGGACCTGTAAAGACTTATTTACCTGCAAAGACTCACATTCAAAGTGTAGTCTTGCATCTTTGACTGTCTATAAATATATGGTTCTGGAACCTACCTCTTCATTCACCTGAGGAAGGAGCAGTGCTCCGAAAGCTAGTGATTCGAAACAAACCTGTTGGACTTTAACCTGGTGTTGGAAGACTTTTTACTTATTTTATCCAATTTAGTGTGCTGCCACACAACATGGTGGACGGTGCCCTAAGAGTGAAAAAAAGACTTTGGGCCTCATTTTCGCCTTCAGTTGAGGAACCATAACTCAGGCCACTTCCCAACATCGCGTTCCCAACTTCTAAAAGTCAGCCCACTCACCTGGTATTTTGGTCTCTGGGTGTAGTCTGGTCCACTGCCTCCCAATGCATGCCTGAGTTGGCAACAAAGGTGGGTGAATGGTGAGGGCAACAGATTAGAAAGCCTGCCTGTTTACTGGGATATTAATGCAGTTCAATTCATGGCTGTTAGGCCTTCTAGCTTCACTCCTCATTCCTCACACCCCCCCCCAACTGACTCCCATGTCTCTTCCATATCCCTCATATTTCCTATGCCCCCTCTTATTTCCCATGCTTATCCCCTCATATTTTTCATGCCAGGGCAGCACGGTGGCGCAGTGGTTAGCACCGCTGTCTCATGGCGCCAAGGTCCCAGGTTCGATCCTGGCTCTGGGTCACTGTACGTGTGGAGTGGAGTTTGCACATTCTCCCCGTGTTTGAGTGGGTTTTGCCCCCACAACCCAAAAGATGTGCAGGGTAGGTGGATTGGCCACGCTAAAATTGCCACTTAACTGGGGGGGGAAATGAATTGGGTACTCTAAATTTATATATTTAAAAAAAATATTTTTCATGCTTCTCCATCTGTATCCTCCACCTTCATTCACCCTGTATCCACTAGGTACAGGACTCTTTGAAATGCTCATAGGAATAAACAATTAGGCATTGTCTTTGAAATAAATTTCCCTGATAAATTTTCATAAAACTGAAAGCCCCATTCAAGAAAGCTTTAATGCTCCTTACTCCTCTTCATCTTTACCAAATGAGCACGCAGATATCAAAAAACCACTTCAAATAAATAGTCATTATAAACCCATAAAGCTGTCAAACAAAAGTACTCGTCTTATTTTTACTGCGTAAACAACCCCCTACCTAGCTGAATTGACTAGTCAGTCTTGGGGCCCATCAAGCATTCATAATGAAGCCATCTGACGACTGCCATTAACAAAAGCAGGCTGAACAGATGGCGATGATGAACATTGACGTCTCCCACACAGAGTATTCTATGCCCTTGGCAACCTCAGTGCTTCTTCCAAATAGTGTTCAACATCGGGTATTACTGATGAATCAACTGAAAGAGAAAGTAATCAGCAGGTTTGCTTGTCCATCCTTGACCTGCTGCCATGAGACTTCAGACTTGAGTCAATGCTGAGAAATTCAAGCAACTCCCTCATGACTGTGTGCAGTTGATAAATCACTTCTGGTAGATTTAACCTGCCAATGGGACAGGACAGGCCCAGGGACATTAACTGTCAGGTATCACTCCCTGAACACAGGTATATCAGGCTGTTGCTTGTCTGTTTTTTCACAAATCTCCGGTGTCAATGAGGAGAACTTTGCAGGATTGACTGGACTGCATGTACCTTTGTTGATGTCAAGTGATCCATTTGCTTTCATTCCTATTAGGCTTTTTATGGTGGTTTGATACATTAGAGTGGCTTTATATGGCATTTCAGGGAATTGACTGCTGTGGTGACATTTGGATTCATATCTCCAGATCGGTAGTCCAGGCTACAAGATTAGTAGTCCAGTAAAATAACAATGATGCTATCTTTCTCGCAATGATGTCTGTTAAATATGAATAACATGAGGTCTTTCTGACTTAACTTGCCATGACTTGTGTTAATGAACAACTATAATAGCTAAGGAAATTAAGCAATTTGTTACAGGTGTAAATCTATTTTTCAAAGGAGGACAATTACCAGAAACAAATGAAAGCTCTCAAAGAGAATCTATTGAAGTCACAGAGTGAGACCTCCGAGCTTCAGAAAGAGAAGACACTTCTTCAGGATGCTGTATCACAGCTCAACAAGGAACTAGAGTCAAGGACTCAGAAAGCTAACCATTACAGAAGTAAAGAGGAGCAACATCAGAAGTTGGTAGCTCATTGACCAAACAAATACATTGACTGACTTTTGTTTAAATTCTTTTGTTCTTTTTGCTGGTGAAGTAGTTATAATAGATAGATGTCAGGATTAACAATCCTTCAGCTGATGCCGTGTCAATGGTCGTGATATCACCAGGAATATATCTCTCAGGGCTGAAGTTCAGTCTGTGAGCAATGGTCTGACTTGGATGGTCACAGTCACAACGTGTGGAGCAAATGGCCACATCATCCCTGGCCCATCCACAAATGGCTGAAGGTTGTACAGATTTTCTGTGAAAAGTTGAAACCTGGGACTCCACCACTTGGGTTAGTTACCAGGTTGTGCACCATCGAGAGGTGGTGCTAGTTCCAGTTTGTAGGGTATGGAGTGTATTCCAATAGGAACTATGGGATTTTAGACAAGAGTGTGGGTGGTTTTCTTGAGGTCCTCTAATCTGTTAGGCTTTTGGCAAACCAACATTCAAGGTGGCCATTAGACATAGGAGTAAAAGTAGGTGATTTGGCTTGCCGAGTCTGCTGCGTCATTCAATGGGGATTATGCCAAATCTGACATGATAGTCCTCAACTCCACTTACCCCCTTTATCCCCATAACCCTTGATTAAAATCAGTCCATCTCAGCCTTGAACATACCTAACTGCCCAGCCTTTACAGCCCTCTGCAGTAAATAATTCCACAAATTCACTACCCTCTGAGACAAGACATTTCCCCCCCATATCTGTACTAAATGGGCGACCCCTTACTCTGAAATTATGCCCTCTGGTCCTAGACTCTCCCACAAGGGGAAACAACTACTCAGCATCTACCCCTTCAAGTCCCCTGAGAATCCTAATTCTTCTGAACGTCAATGTGTACAGGTGTATAAAGCGGAACTGGTCGATGTGCTGTATCTGGAATTCCAAAAAGCATTTGATAAGGTACCCAACCCGCTACGCTTGACGTAATTGTGATCATACCTTCATTGGGCATGATCCAGATCAACATATTTAACATATTTAAATGCGTCATTAAACTCACTAAATATTCACAGCCCATTTAAGGCCCAAGCCTCCCAGTTCCGGGTATTCACCAACCGCACCGGCAAGGCCTCGCGCTGGCAAGAATTAGTACTGGTTAGAAATGGAAACCAGATGTGATGGCCATGCCGGGATGCTCAGAGGCTATTGGGGCCCTCAGGTGGTTGGGGACATGGCACCTGGGCAGTGCCATCCTGGCAGTGCAGGAGTGCCACGTTGGCACTATCAAGGAGCCAATGGGGCACTGCCAAGGGATGGGGACTGAGGGGGGCCATGCCAATGAAAGGGGGGTGATAAGGGACTTGAAGGGGTGTTATGAAGGGTGGGAACGTGAAAGTGGGTATGAAGAGTAGCACTTGTGTTTGGGGGGAGGGAGGGGGCTATGCCTCGATGCCAACAAGGATGGATGGGCGTGGGGCCAGGTCACCCTGATCCCTGGGTGGGGTCACACAGACTTTGCCCTCTTTTTCAGTGAGATATTCCCAAAGCTCCAAAGAAATGACTAAGTGTGGGTGAATACAGATCTGGGTCACCCAAACACCTAGCAGGATCTACCTTGTGAAACCTGCTCAAAATGTGAGAATTCTGTCCGCAACCTGTAACTGGTAGAATAGGCAGCACAGTAGCACAAGTGGATAGCCACTTGTCCCAGGTTTGATTCACCGTTGGGTCACTGTCTGTGCGGAGTCTGCACTTTCTCCCTGTGTCTATGTGGGTTTCCCCCAGGTGCTCCGGTTTCCTCCCACATTCCAAAGACGCTAGGTGGATTGGCCATGATAAATTGCCCTTAGTATCCAAAAAGGTTAGATGGGGTTATTGGGTTACGGGGATAGGGGGGGGAGTGAGGGCTTAAGTGGGTCGGTGCAGACTCGATGGGCGAAATGGCCTCCTGCACTGTATGTTCTATGTTCTATGTAATGCCACAGGGATCAGAGCTGGGTCCCCAACTATGTACAATCTGTATCATTTGGATGAAGGGACCAAATATATCATAGCTAAATTTGCTGATGACTCCAGGATAGCAAAGTAAGATGTAAAGAGGAGGTAGAGGGTGCGATTCTCCAGCCTCGTCACGGTCTCGCTCAAGTGCAATGAGGTCGGGGAATAAAGGGAGAGGCCAAAAATGAGAACCCCATCAGTAGCCAAACAGTTTGCGATGCAACTGGCCCGCTCCTGTACGCGAAATCGAGATCTCACTGTAGCGTGGCGAGAAGCCAATTATCACCACTTAAGCCCCATTTCTATACAAATAACGGGAGCCACCCCATATCCAACAGCCTCCCATGATTCAGCAGCTTCCCCAGCGAGTGCTCATGCAGGAGCCGATTAAAACTGCTTTTGAAAAACGTGAACCTGCTGGAAGGGCTTCTGTGGGGAGCCGATGAGGTGAGTAGCCATCTTTGCTCACAGGCAAAGAGCCCGGGGTGTTGGGCTTGCCACCCCAGTGCTCTGTGGGGTGTGGGGGATCCTCGGCTGAGGATGGGGGACCCTCCGTAGGGGTGAGCACTATGGGAGGGTGGGGGTGGGTTGCGCTGAGGGCGCAACTGGGGGGCAACCGCTCACGGCACCACCATGCCAACCCCTGGATTGTGTTTACCCATTTCAGAGGAAACCCTTGCCCCTGCCTGCCCTACCGACCACCCATAACCCCCACCGATTGTCGAGGCCTCTGGCCACGCTGCTGAAGGCTATTTCTAATCAGGAATTGGCAATTGTGGTTAAGTGAGCACTTCACACAACCCAAGTACATTCCCTTGGGTGGGCGTGCCATGTAGCATGTGGGAGTCATTGCCTAGCATCCCAATCACACCTTGATGCCTGAACACTGTGCGTGAACACTGCAGGAGGCAAAGCCACACACTCAGCTGCCAACATTCGAACACTCAGAGAATGGGACACAGCTCCAGGGAAATGTCCATGGCCAGAGGGTGGGTGGGTGCCACGGAGAGGGGGAGATGCCTGTAGAGATGGGCCAAGGGTGCGGAGGTCAGCCTGCATTGCGGACGAATGTGACAGAGCCAGCATACTGGTTGTGCACAAAGGTGTTGACAATTCCCCACCCTCCTGATGGTGCTGACCCTTCCCCCGGTGCCCTCAGTGATCCTTGATGTGCTTTGCCCTCCTAGCTCAACCACTACATCTAGGTGTGTCTCCAGGATGCACATCAGAGGTGGAGGGAGCCGGCTGCTTACCTCGTCCCATAGCCTTTGATGCCCCTGGCGGGCATCCTCTGGGGGCTCTGGGACGGAAGGCCCTGGCTCACTTGGAAACGGCATGTGCTGCCCCATGTGCTGGCTGCGAGACACGGCCTCATCAGAGGGGTGGTACTTGGAGGAGCGGGTGGCCACCGTCATGACTCCATGGGACCGGTCCGGGTTGGCACTCAGCGCCTCCTCCTCCATATCAGTGCCCATAGAACCTTGGGGTCCACCTTGGGGCGGAGGGGCAGCTGGTTCGAGCCCCGGTTACCCCTGCATCATCTCGCTCTGCCAGACCTGGCGGTTCCCCATAGTGTCGACCCCTTCAGTGATGCTCCTCAGTGACTGGGACATGCTCTGCAGTGCCTTAGCGATGCCCACCTGCGACTGGGACAAGCTCTGCAGCGCCTCGGCCATGCCCATCTGAGAGCGGGACATGTCCCGCAGAACCTCATCAGGGTCAACCTGGTACTGGGTCACATTCCCAGTGAGGCTGACATTCTGTTGAGGCCCTTAGTCATGGCTGTTGCCGACTGCGTGATGTCTTGGACACCTTCACTGATGGTGCAGACATGCACCAGGCTTTCCACTGCAGTCGCCACCTTCGGTGCCACGAATCTCCTGCGCCCATAGCCTCTGGTTCTCCTCCAAGCGGCTATGGACCTGCTGGAGTGTCGCTGATATCTCCCTCTGAATGTCCCGGCTGCTCCCTATCGTCTCCATCAGCTCCGGGTAACCCTGTTCCACAGGCTCAGCATCAAACTGGGACCCAGCTGGGTCCTGAGATCCAGCTGAAGTCTGATTGCTGTCTTACCTGGGGGTTTCTGCCTCCACCTGTTGTGCATCAGTAGCTGTGTGGTGCTCACCAGATTGTGCCCCAGAAGCCTGACCACTAACAATTTTCACCAAGGTACTGGTGGAGGGTGTGGATGACAGCTATACCGCGACAGTTATGGTGGCATCCTCGGAGCTCTCCTCCGAGGTGGTCTTCTGGGAGACTGGAGAGCGAGCCGTCCGGGGTGGGCTGCGGCATTGTCTGGAGGACCTGCAGGAGAATGGACATGTGGACAGTGGGAGGGATGGGTCAGTCAGTAAGGCAATAACAATTCACGTTTGACAGGTCCTCAAGGTGGAGCCCAGTGGTTCCTGACCTCTGCTGCGTCAGCCAGCCTCCGCATTGGTGACTGCTCTGTACTCGGCCACACCGGACACCTCCAGAGCACGCTCCTCGAAGCAGGTGAGGATTCTTATGTCCGGCCCGTTACCGTCAGTCTGAGCCCCCTCTCAGTGGTGGGAGGGTGGTGTGAAGGATGGGTTGGGAATTGCCAAACATACCAGGCGGAACAGGGTCTTCCGGGCTATCAGAGACCCCTGGGCGGTCAGGGTCAGTGCAGGGTGGCCCCCTGGCCCTCGCTCTAGAATGTGGGCACCTTTGTACTGCCCAGCTGGCACCTTGGCACTGCCACTCTGCCACTGCCCAGCTGCCCAAATGGCACTGCCAAGTTGGCAGGAGCACTGCCTGGGTGCCAGTGCAAGGATGCATGTGTGCCAGGATGGCACTGCCAAGGGTCAGGGGCCAAGGGGAATCATGTCCATGAAAGGAAGGGGGAGGGCGGGGTTTGAAGGGTGGGGGTGTGCAGGGCAGGTATGTAGGAGCCTCCATCTCCATGAGGTTGGGGATGTTGGGTGGTGGTCCTGGAAGGGAGGGGCTGCTGAAAGGGGGCTTGTGGGGGCCTGAAGAGGGGGGCCCACAGGGACCCCAAAGTGAGGTGCCCTCACTTGGGCAGTGTGGGGTAGTGCCCATGTGTGTGCGGGGGGGCGTCGCATTGCCCATGGGTGGGGGACGCTGCGACCCACAAGCTCACTTCGAGATCGGGGCATCCTTTCAGAATCCCGCTCCAGGTCAATGGACTTTTGCATTGTCTGTGTCTCATCCATGGCGATCTTGCGACAGGCGGGGCAGAAGAATCCAGCCCTAATTATGGGCTAAACTATTGAGAAACTCCCCTGGGCCCAAATAAATGACTAAGTGTCATTGAATAGTCGTGGAGAACCCGCTGGCAGAGCCGATGGGAAACTCCCTGAAAATCCCGCCACAAATGAACTTCAAAATATTTCCAGGGAAACGCGCCCAGAGATTAGGAGAATTTCTTTTCTCCCAAAGAGTTGATCTTGTGTGGAATTCACTTCCCAGATAGCAGTGGAGGCCGGGTCTTTAAATTTATTCAGGTCTGAGTTTGAGAGATTATTGGGCAAGGGAGTCCATTGTTATGAGGGGTGGGGGGAGGGTGGGGGGGTTGTAGTACTGGTGACAAGAAATTGGAGGTGAGACCAGGGTCGGATTCTCCGAAACCCCGGCCAAGTGTTGACGCTGGCGTCAAATCCGGTGCGAGCGACGCAGGCGTCAACAGGCCTCCAGGCCCAGTAATTCTCCTCTTCCTCGAGGGCAAGAACGGCACCGGAGCGCTGCTCCGGCGCCGAAAATCGGCCCTACACGGCCGGCGCGGGTCTGCACATGCGCTTGGTTGCCAGGCTCCTGTACGGCTCCGCCATGTTGCCCGGGGGCCGGCGCAGAGGAACATAGGCCCCCCTCCTGAATGAGCAGACCTGCCGATCAGTAGCTGCTGATCGCTGGCCTGCCCACCTTGGAGGCCCTTCCCAGAGTAGGTTACCCCCCCCCCCCAACCAGGACGACCCCAGCAGCCAGAACGCCGAGGTCCCGCCGGGTGGGACCATATGTAAACCATGCCGGCGGAACTAGGCGGGCACATGGCCCGTCGAGCACGGAGAATCGCCGTGGGGGCCGCTATCAACAGTCCCCGACCAGCAGCCACACGGGTGCAATTGGTGCCAATTCTCCGGTCGCCCCCCCCCCCCCCCCCCCCCCCGGGTATTCTCCGACCCGGCCTGGGCTCAGAGAATCCCGGACTAGATCTTCCATGGTTTCAACTCCCTTTTCTCTCTACAGATGCTGTCAGACCAGCTGAGATTGTTCAGCATTCTCTGTTTTTGTTTCAGATTTCAGGCATTTGCTGTAATTTGCTTTTAGCAGCCATGGGTTTATTGAATGGTGGAGCAGGCTTGAAGGGCCAAATGGCCCACTCCTGACCCTATGTCGAGCAATGGTATACTTCAAGAAGGATGTTTTCTAGACGTAGAATCCCTAGTGCAGAAAGAGGCCATTCGGCCTCTGCACTGGCCCTCTGAAAGAGCACCATACAAGGCCCAATTCACCGCCCTATCCGCATAACCCCACCTAGTGACAATTTAGAATAGCCAATCCACCACACCTACACATCTTTAGAATGTGGGAGCATCCGGAGGAAACCCATGCAGACACGAGACGAATGTGCAAACTCCACACAGTCACCCGAGGTCAGAATCGAACCCGGGTCTCTGTCGCTGTGAGGCTCTGTGAGGCAGCAGTGCTAACCACAATGCCACCATAACTTCTCTGGAGACATCAGCAGGTCCATTGTGTGCTAGCACAGAAATCCACTCAAGCTGTGCTTTTTAAAATTATTTCACAGATATGAATGTCCTTGATACAGTCAGCATTTATTATCCATCCCTAACTGCCCTTGAGAAAGAGTTGGTGAGCCACCATCTTAAATGACAAAAGAACAAAGAACAAAGAAATGTACAGCACAGGAACAAGCCCTTCGGCCCTCCAAGCCCGTGCCGACCATGCTGCCCGACTAAACTACAATCTTCTACACTTCCTGGGTCCGTATCCCTCTATTCCCATCCTATTCATGTATTTGTCAAGATGCCCCTTAAATGTCACTATCGTCCCTGCTTCCACCACCACCTCCGGTAGCGAGTTCCAGGCACCCACTACCCTCTGCGTAAAAAACTTGCCTCGTACATCTCCTCTAAACCTTGCCCCTCTCACCTTAAACCTCTGCCCCCTAGTAATTGACCCCTCTACCCTGGGGAAAAGCCTCTGACTATCCACTCTGTCTATGCCCCTCATAATTTTGTAGACCTCTATCAGGTCGCCCCTCAACCTCCTTCGTTTCAGTGAGAACAAACCGAGTTTATTCAACCGCTCCTCATAGCTAATGCCCTCCATACCAGGCAACATTCTGGTAAATCTCTTCTGCACCCTCTCCAAAGCCTCCACATCCTTCTGGTAGTGTGGTGACCAGAATTGAACACTATACTTCAAGTGTGGCCTAACTAAGGTTCTATACAGCTGCAACATGACTTGCCAATTCTTATACTCAATGCCCCGGCCAATGAAGGCAAGCATGCCGTATGCCTTCTTGACTACCGTCTCCACCTGTGTTGCCCCTTTCAGTGACCTGTGGACCTGTACTCCTAGATCTCTTTGACTTTCAATACTCTTGAGGGTTCTACCATTCACTGTATATTCCCTACCTGCATTAGACCTTCCAAAATGCATTACCTCACATTTGTATCATGACTTCCCAGAGGTAGACATCTTCCATATTTGTGTGGTAGCTCCTGAGTCAGGCTAAGCAGCAGTACTCTGCTGTTGGGTAAATTAGGACGAGTAAAGCATTGGGTATTGTGTTGACTCTAACCAAAGTGGTACCCACTATTGACAGAATGAAAAGATGT
This sequence comes from Scyliorhinus torazame, assembly GCF_047496885.1. Lineage (NCBI taxonomy): Eukaryota > Metazoa > Chordata > Chondrichthyes > Carcharhiniformes > Scyliorhinidae > Scyliorhinus > Scyliorhinus torazame. The sequence goes on along the minus strand of NC_092709.1, from coordinate 156,598,643 downwards.
AGTGGATATGGATTAAAGGAGAATCAATTTCAGATTTGTTCCACAGAGTTTCTGGGGCCAGGCTTATTTACAATGTACATAAATGAATTGAATTTAAGATTTGACGGAAAAAAGCTACCAGTTTTGTCTCCATCCCCAAGTTCCATCTCCCTCCCCTATAACTGGTTTGGTCAAACCATAGTCCAAGAAACTTTAGTGTCTGATTTTATCCTGAACTGACTTTCTGACCCCATTACATTCCATCACAAAGATTACTTAATTTGATCTCCATAATATTACATATCTTAGCTCCTCTGCCAACATTCAAAGGATAGAATTTCATTAGGGCTGTTCATGATGGGAGTTAGACGTAAAAATCGGTGAATTAAAATATCAAAGATTGGTCTTGGGTAGTATAGCATCAGCCACCTGTTAGATTTTCCTGCCTGAATACTGCCCAGGATCCCAAACAATGTGGGAAGTACCATCCATATTGTCTACTTCCCAAGATGAATAAGAAATTCATGGGACAGGGTTCTCTGTTTCTGAGACTTTAAGTGTTGATGCCGCCGCAGAATCGTGGAGTTCCACGAGAACAAACCTGGCACTGCACGTGGGCTGATTCAGCGACTGTTAAGGGCTATTACAATGAGAAATGGTGCCGGATTCACCGGTTTCGTGATTGACACTCAGGATGCTGATGAGCTGTAGCTACATATACACACCGCATTCCCTGCACACACCATCCCAGCCAACAAGATGGCAGCAAGATATTCGGCCTTGGGGAGAAGGCAGGAGAATGGGGATGAGAAAATATCAGCCATGATTGAATGGCAGAGCAGACTCGATGGGCCGAGTGGCCTAATTCTGCTCCTATGTCTTATGGTCTAAGATTCACCGACGCTGAGCTCGAGAGCCCCCTGGACGCGGTGGAGGAGATGCGGATGACCCTGTATCACAGCCAGGAAGGAGGCTGCCAGCTGCCACAATTCGTTGTGCCTGGGCGCAGGTGGCAGAGGTGCTCAGTGCCATGGGCAACACCATCTGGATCGTCCAGCAGGACCAAAAAAACTACACAACCTCCTCAGAGCCGCCAAGGTGAGTCGGCAACACTGTGCCCCTGGCATCAACCCCCGTCCCACACACCCATAGCCGCCTACCCGGAGGACGGCAGAACCCCCACCCTGCACCACATGCTGACACCCATTCCTGCCTCCATGGCTGGGTGCCCAGGCCACAGAGGTCACCCCTGGGCCGCACGCGTCGGACTGTCTAACACTGTCATTTTCTGTTCTCCCCCCGACTCCCAGAAGAATTCTGCCCACAACCACCGGGAGGGGGAGAGGACAGGAGGGGGACTGCCTGACCAGCGGCCGCTAACATGGCAGAGCAGAGGGCCCTGGATGTGGTCAGTGGCCCAGAGGAAAGGGAAGTCCCCGAGGTGGGGTTAGGCTGTGGGTGAGACCCCGCTTAGTTGCGAATCCCCATGACACATGTGTCAATCCGCATTCCCAACACCATCCCCACACCACCCTCACCCCCACACCACCCACACACTGCACACCCCACCCTCTCACCCTATAATACACCCACCCTCTCACCCTACACCACCCCCACCCTTACCACCCCCACCCATACGCTTACCCCCACCACCCCTCAACCTGCGGTCTAATCATGCGTTTTGTCTTGTGTCTTGCAGAAGCAGCTGGGGATATGAGGCTCCATCCGGTGTGCCCCCCCCCCCACCCCCCACCCCACCCCCACCCCCCATGAGCCGTACACCGACGAGAGCACCTCGGATGGTAGCCCTCCGCCCAAGACTCAGGAGGCCCCGGCTCTCGATTCGGAGATGACACTGACTGTCTGTCACAGCTGTCAACAACACCCTCCACCATCCCAGAGACACTCACCCTGGTTGGGCACTTTAGTGAACAGGCTCCAGGGACACTCTCTGGTGCACACCACACAGCTGATCCGATACAGCAGGTGGATGTAGGAACTCCCTAGGCGGCAGACGATCGGAGGGACTAGCTGCAGTCCAGACGGGTCTCGGGCTTCTGGAACGGACAGTCCCATCAATTGTGGAGATACATGAGGTGTAGCCGGCGAGCATCCAACACTGTCATATGTCCTGAAGGCCGCCTTGGAGAATGTTTACCCGAAGATCGGAGCTGAATGTCCTTGATTGCTGGAGTGTTCCCGACTGGAAGGAAAGACTCCTGCGCCGTGACTGTTGCGCAGTGTCCGTTAACAGACTGATCACATTACATGTAATCCCCACCATGCTGCCCGGGTTTGCAGAATCTTACTAACTGTCCTGGGTGAGACAATTCATACCTCGATTACCTGTGATTATCCCTCACCCCACTCACACTATTGGTACCTGTAAAGACTTGTTTACCTGTAAAGACCCACATTCCACCATCCTTGCAATTCCAATCTGTAATTATCTTGCAGTTGTGTCTCTGCCTATATATGCTGCGTTTGTGAACCTGCCTCCACTTCACATGATGAAGGAGCAGCGCTTCGGAAGTTTGTGATTTCAAATAAACCTGTTGGACTTTAATCTGGTGTTGTGCGACTTCTTATTTTGCGACTAGTGAATAATTACCATAAATTTATGCCATTGTGTTTTTCTTGCATAGAATTGCCACAATATTGTCTTATTTCTTTTTTATCAATGTTAAAGGTCTTTGGAAGAAGAGCTTAAGGACAAACATGAAAAAGAAATCAACTTCTTGAAACAAAATCACCTTAAAGAAATCCAAGGCATTGTGTCTGATTTCAGCAGTTCCCAAACCCGTCTCCAAGCAAAGATAGTTTCCTTGGAAACAGAGTAAGCGTTACATTCCCTGTTTAAATGCAAATCTGTACAGAATGAAAAAAAATCGGCGTTTGTTTTAAACGTGAAAAATCACGCAAATAAAAACTAGGTGTTAAATCGCTTGAGACCAGAGTGCAGATGCATCACCTGCCAAAATTGAGGATGAAAACTAATCTGACAAGATTTACCTATTTTCTGAGATTTCTGGCCAATTTATGGTGAACGAGTGAGTGGGACAACTGCAGAAATCGCTTTGTTACATAGATAAAACTCTGCAAAGCAAATTAAAACTTGTCAGGATCTTATTAACGGCACAGCATCACAATTGGAATCAACTTATTTGTCTTATCTCAATTCATGTCTTAATCTGCAATTTGTTTCGCTTTGACTTTTATTGTTAATAATACCTCATTGTTTTCATACTTGGCTTCCTCTTAGTTGTTTTGTACAAGAGACACAATTGCAAGATGATTTCACCCACCATGGGGTAGAATACTCGGCACGCTACTATTTCTAGTCTCAGTGTTAACTCTTTTTGGGGGTTATTATATTGTCAAGTTTCAATATAAATTATTGTTACAATGTGTTGATAAGTGACTCATAACAGTCTCTTACAAACCTGTAATTATTCGCAGAGTGAAAGAGGTGGAAGAAAAATCGAGGAAGCATGAATCCAAGCCAGAAGATTTGAACCACATTAGCAAACTACAAGATAAGCTATCTGAACGTGACCGTGTTATCAAAAGACTTTTGGTAAGCATTTTCTGCTTGAGGTTTCTAAATAGAGATCAACAAATTAAGATATAGACCCGGTGTCCTTTGAAAAATAATCTATTCCCATTCAACCAGTTTAATTATTGTCTTAATTAAAGTGTTTCATTTATTTGTAGGACTAGCATAAATGTTACAGCTGTAACGATCTCCATCACTTTAAGGAATTAAAACGAGATTTGCTTTCAAGCATGTACACGATTTATAATAATGAGTACATTGAATTCTTCCACTTCACGAACAATTAAATATGAAAATGGACATTCCAGAGGCAGCTGTCATGTTTTTTTTTACTAATAAGGATAACTTTAATCTCATGCTCAAAACTTGAAAAACAAAGATTTTTTTTATCTGCCATGCCTGGTGAGCTGTCTGCACAACTATTCTCCATGGCAAACCTTTACTGGGGGGGATGAAGGTTCAAATGCAGTTCAGGGAAAGGGAATGATTATCTTCCGCAGTGGCAGCTGTCATGTTTCAGTAGGAAACCTTTATCACAAAAATGCTTTATTCACTTCAACAGAACATTTATTTCTGCAGAGAACAAATGGTTGAGGCTGTGCAATTAACTGGATTCAGTTTTCTTCCTAGCTCAAATGTGACAGTGGATAAAAGGAGTTGTAGATATCTGTCAGGCTTCCAGAATCTGTGTCATTTTACAAATGTGAAATTTCAATCTATAAAACAAAAAGTGGAGTGTGACTTTACCTGGTGGTGGAGTACGTACAAGAGTGTCAACAGTACAACAGCTCATCTTCTCATAATGCTTAATACTTCTAAGTGCATTATAAAACATTATAGCAATAAATGTGACTAACTACAGATTGTGATGCCTTTGGTGTTTTCTGATTTAGCATTGTTGGGTCCTGACTTTTATTGTTTGCGTCTTGTGCTAAACCACTGTTGCACCTCTATTAGGTGATATATGGTAGGACCTGTACTACAGGTATGTTCGTAGGCCCTGCCTGCTGGCTCCGCCCAGTAGGCAGAGTATAAATATGTGTGTCCTCCATGCTGCAGCCATTTCGCCAGCTGCTGTGGGAGGCCACACATCTTAGAGCAATAAAGCCTCAGTTGTACCCAACTCAAGTCTTTGCGCAATTGATCGTGCATCAATTTATTGCTCTAAGATTTTCAAAAGATGCACCTCCGTACCAAACCGGATCGCCTGCAGTTGGATCCGCATGCAAGCGACGCCAAATAGGGCTTTCAACACTGGCTAGCTTGCTTCGAGGCGTAGATCAACTCGACGTCCACCCCTGTTTCGGAGGCTCAGAAAATACAGATCGTGTACTCAAGGTTGAGCTCCAGCGTATTCCCAGGATGCGGCGAACTACGCCGAAGCCATGACGCTTCTCAAGGAGAATTACGCTCAGAAGACGAACACGCTTTTTGCCAGGCACGTACTCGCCACACGCTCTCAACTCCCTGGTGAGTCCATAGAAGACTTCTGGCGGGCCCTAATCCCACTCATCTGGGACTGTGACTGTCAGGCCGTTACAGCCACTGAACATTCAAACCTCCTTATGCGGGACGTGTTTGTTACGGGGATTGGGTCGGACCTCATACGCCAGCGACTGTTAGGGGGACCACGTTCGACCTAGCGGAGACAAAGAAACTAGCGCTCTCCATGACGGTCGCCTTGCGCAACATTCAGGCCTACAACCCCAGCCGCGCGGCCCACGCCTCCTGCGCATCGTGGACCCCACAGACAGCCGCCCCAGCGGGGGGCCTTACCCAGCCAATACGCCTGCGCCACGCGCCAGACAGCAAACTCTGGGGGTCCCGATGCTATTTCTGCAGCCAGCAGAAACACCCCCGCCAACGCTGCCCGGCCCGCGCTGCCCTTTGTAAAGTTTGCGGTAAGAAGGGGTACTTCGCCGCGGTGTGCCAGGCCCGTGCAGTCTCCGCTATCACCCCCACCCCCCTCGTTTATGGACAATAGGCGCCGCCATCTTCACCTCCCCGGACCACGTGCGGCCAGTGGGCGCCGTCATCTTCTCTCCCTCAGACCAAGCACGGCTAGTGGGTGCCACCATCTTCCCCCTGAGCAACACGTGCGGCCCATGGGCGCCGCCATCTTGTTCAACCCCCACTACGTGTGGCCCATGGGTGCCGCCATTTTGTACTCCTCTAGATCTTCAGCCGCCATTTTGTCCTCCTCGAGATCTTCAGGCGCTACCATCCTGTCTCCCCCACGGCACATGGGCACCGCCAGCGTTCCAGGACCAGGGCTCCCCAGGCTCCCCGTCATCCTACAGCAGCGACGACCAACCACGACGCGTCTCAGTGACCATCGACCAGTCTCGTCCGCACAACCTGGCCACCGCATCGACCAGCATGAAAGTCAACGGACACATGACCTCTTGTCTGCTGGACTCCGGGAGCACCAAGAGTTTCATCCACCGGATACGGTAAGGCGCTGCTCCCTCGCGGCACACCCCGCCAATCAAAGAATCTCCCTGGCCTCCGGATCCCATTCCGTGGCGATCCGGAGGTACTGTATGGTCACACTCACGCTCCAGGGTGTAGAATTCAGCGGCTTCCGCCTCTACGTCCTCCCTAACCTCTGCGCTGCCCTACTGCTCGGCCTGGATTTCCAGTGCAACCTCCAGAGCCGAACCCTGAAATTCGGCGGGCCCCTACCATCCCTCACTGTGTGCGGCCTCGCGACTCTAAAAGTCGATCCGCCTTCCCTCTTCGCAAATCTAACCTTGGATTGCAAACCCGTCGCCACCAGGAGCAGACGGTACAGCACCTAGGACAGGACCTTCATCAGGTCCGAGGTCCAGTGGCTGTTTCGGGAAGGCATATTCGACGCCAGCAACAGCCCCTAGAGAGCCCAAGCGGTAGTAGTTAAAACTGGGGAGAAACACAGAATGGTCGTGGACTACAGCCAGACTATCAATCGGTACACGCAGCTCGACTCGCACCCCCTCCCACGCATATCTGATATGGTCAATCAGATTGCACAGTACCGGGTCTTCTCAACTGTAGACCTCAAATCCGCCTACCACCAGCTCCCCATTCGTAAATCGGACCGCCCATACACTGCCTTCGAGGCAGACGGCCGCCTCTATCACTTCCTCAGGGTTCCCTTCAGCGTCACCAATGGGGTCTCTGTCTTCCAAAGGGAGATGGACCGAATGGTCAACGGGTACGGTTTGCGGGCCACCTTTCCATACTAGACAACGTCACCATCTGCGGCCATGATCAGCAGGACCACAACGCCAACCTTGCCAAATTTCGCCACACCGCCACTCTCCTAAACCTCACTTACAAGGAGAAGTGCGTGTTTAGCACGACCCGCTTAGCCATCCTCGGCTATGTGGTCCAGAATGGAGTTCTGGGGCCCAATCCCGACTACATGCGCCCCCTCTAGGAGCTCCCCCACTGCCCCAAGGCCCTCAAACGCTGCCTGGGGTTCTTTTCGTACTACACTCAGTGGGTCCCAAACTATGCGGACAAGGCCCGCCCACTCATACAGTCCACCCATTTTCTCCTGACGGCCAAGGCCCAACAGGCCTTCGCCTGTATCAGAGCTGATATCGCCAAGGCCGGCATGCACGCAGTAGACGAGACACTGCCCTTTCAAGTAGAGAGCGACGCATCAGACGTCGCCCTAGCCGCCATCCTCAATCACGCAGGCAGACCCGTGACATTCTTTTCCCGCACCCTTCATGCCTCAGAAATTCGGCACTCATCTATCGAAAAGAGGCCCAAGCTATCGTTGAAGTTGTGCGGCATTGGAGGCATTACCTGGCCGGCAGGAGATTCACTCTCCTCACTGACCAACGGTCAGTATCCTTCATGTTCAATAACACACAGCAGGGCAAGATCAAGAATGATAAGATCTTGAGGTGGAGGATCGAGCTCTCCACCTACAATTACGAGATTTTGTATCGCCCCGGTAAAGTCAACGAGCCCCCAGACGCCCTATCCCGAGGTACATGTGCCAGCGCACAGGTAGACCGACTCCGGACCCTGCACGACAGTCTTTGTCACCTGGGAGTCACACGGTTGTACCATTTCATAAAGGCCCGCAATCTGCCCTACTCCGTCGAGGAAGTACGGACAATCACCAGGGACTGCCAGGTCTGTGCGGAGTGCAAGCCGCACTTCTTCCGGCCGGACCGTGCGTGCCTGGTGAAGGCCTCCCGCCCCTTTGAGCGCCTCAGTGTGGATTTCAAAGGGCCCCTCCCCTCCACCGACCGTAACACGTATTTTCTCAGTGTGGTCGATGAGTACTCTAGATTCCCCTTCGCCATCCCATGCCCTGACACGACGTCTGCTACCATCATCAAAGCCCTCAACACAATCTTCGCTCTGTTCGGTTTCCCCGCCTACATCCACAGTGACAGGGGATCCTCCTTCATGAGTGATGAGCTGCATCAGTTTCTGCTCAGCAGGGGTATCGCCTCCAGCAGAACGACAAGCTACAACCCCCGGGTAAAGGGACAGGTAGAGAGGGAGAATGGGACGATATGGAGGGCTGATAACTGGCTCTACGGTCCAGGAACCTCCCGGCCTCCCGCTGGCAGGAGGTCCTCCCTGATGCACTACACATTCGATCATTACTGTGCACCGCCACTAACAACACACCCCACGAACGTCTTTTTGCCTTCCCCAGGAAGTCCACATTCGGGGTGTCGCTCCCAACTTGGCTCGCAGCTCCAGGACACGTACTGCTCCGTAGGCATGTCCGACTCAACAAGGCGGACCCATTGGTGGAAAGGGTGCAATTGCTCCATGCAAACCCCCAGTATGCCTACGTGGCGTACCCCGGCGGCCGCCAGTATACTGTCTCCCTCAGGGACCTGGCACCAGCAGGTCACACACACACACACACCCCCGGCCCGGCACCACCCTCCCCTCCTCCGGCTCTCCCAGCAGCAACCTCCCCGGGACCATCTGTCCTTCCCCTGCCCACGCTTGAGGGTGAAGAGGATTTCGGCACGCTCCCGGAGGCCCCAGACATCAGACCAGCATCGGCATCGCCGCTACCCCTACGTCGCTCCCAGCGGCACATCAAGGCCCCGGATTGGTTAAACCTCTAACTGGTCCACTGGACTTCAGAAGACATTTTTTTTCCCTCTCTATCAAAAATTGTAAATGTAAATATAAAAAGAAAACCATTTGTGGTATATAGTTCTCCACCACCCCCGCCGGACTCAATTTTAACAGGGGGTGAATGTGGTAAACCACTGTTGCACCTCTATTAGGTGATGTATGGTAGGACCTGTACTACAGGTACGTTGGTAGTCTGTGCCTGCTGGCTCTGCCCAGTAGGCGGAGTATAAATATGTGTGTCCTCCATGCTGCAGCCATTTTGTCAGCTGCTGTGGGAGGCCACACATCTTAGAGCAATAAAACCTCAGTTGTACCCAACTCAAGTCTTTGTGCAATTGATCGTGCATCATGACTTCTAAACGTATTAGGAATATTGCTGTTTCATATATATCAAGGTATTAGACAGCGAATCTGGGGAATAGGATGGATTTCAATCTTGTTAAAAAACCCCAGCATAGAGATTCTGGCAGCATTGTTTTGCCACCAGAAATATGGTTGTGTGGAAGATCCAAATCTCTAGGATGGTTCATTAATATATAGAAATAGAAAATTTAGTCCCTTGATCCAGTTTCACCATTTAAGTACATAATTTAATAATAATCTTTATTGTCACAAGTAGGCTTACATTAACACTGCAATGAAATTACTGTGAAAATCCCCTAGTCGCCTCATTCCGGCGCCTGTTCGTGTACACAGAGGGAGAATTCAGAATGTCCAATTCATCTTGGTGTTGGAAACCCGTCTGGACGGCAGCTAGTCCCTGGGGTCGGCCCGCCCTCCGGCTCACCCTCGGGAGTTTCTACCTTAACCAGCTGTACTGGAGCATGTGCGTGATGCACACCAGATAGTGTCCCAGGAGTTTTTTCACTAAAATGCCCAACCGAGGCGAATGTCTGTGGGATGGTGGAGGGTATTGGAGACAGCTGTAACGGTAAGTTGTGTCATCCCTGGAGTCAAGCGCCCAGGTGTCCTGGGATTGGGGTCAATGGCTCTCGTCCGTGTCGGTATCGCCCTCATCGCTGGTCAGCACCTGGGATTCTGGCTTTGGCTGTGGCTGGAGTCAGTCGGGGCCCGGGACATCAGAAGGACCCGCCCCAGTACCAGCAGCTGCTACAAGACAATACGAATGGTTAGACCGCGGGCCGGGGGAGAGTGGGGGTGTGTTGGGAGGGGAGGAGGTTGTTGTGTTTGAGAGAAGGGGTGGTTGAGTGGCGGTGTGGGTGTGAGGGTGGCGAGGGCGGGTGGTGTGGGGGTGGTCTGAGCATGAGTGTGGTGTGGGGGTGGTGGTGGGGGAGCGGGGCTGGGGGTGGGGTGACACAGGTAGCATGGGGAACTGCAACTCAGCGGGGTCTCACTTCCCTACCCGATGCCGACCTCCGCCCCGGGGACTGACCTTTCTTCAGGACCACCGACCACATCCAGGGCCCGCTGCTCTTGTGCGGTGAGGGGCCACTGGTTCGTCGGTCTCCCTCCAGTCTTCTCCTGCTCCCGGCGGTTATGAGCGGCCTTCGCCTGGGGGCTGGGATAATAGAAAACGCAGTGTTAGACAGTCCAGGGGGTGGGTAGCTGGTGACTTCAGTGACCTGGACACCCGGTCATGGCAGCCGGTATGGGTGCCGGTTCGTGGTGCAGGGTGGGAGTTCATCCACTCTCAGGTGGGGGGTGCGGGGTTAAGGGCGTATGGGACGTGCGTTAGTGCCAGGGACACAGTCCTGCCTACTCACCCTGGCCACCTTGAGGAGGTTGTGCAGTTTCTTCCTGCACTGCAAGCCGTTCCAGATGGTGTTGCTCACGGCACTGACCACTTCTGCCACCTGGGCCCAGGCACGGCGAACAGCGGCGGCTGGCAGCCACCTTCCCAGCCCCGGGGTACAGGGTCACTCACCTCTCCTCCACAGCGTCTAGCAGGGTCTCGAGCTTTGCATCGGTGAATCTCGGGGCCGCTCTCCTTGCTGCCGTCTTGTTGGCTGGGATGAGTGTGTGTGGGGAGTGAAGTGTGTATATGCAGCTGCAGCTTGTCAGCCTCCTGAGTGACAGTCCCGAAACTGGCAAAACCCGCACCGTTTCTCATTAGAATTAATTGTGTTCCATGAGGCACCGGTGTTAGCCCTTTAACGGTCATTGAATCGGTCCAGGTGGGTCACCAGTTTTGCTGTTGTAGAACTCCTTGAATCCTACCCCAGCGTCAACACTTCAGGCGGGATTCTCCCGTCGCTGACGACAAAATTGCATTCGGCAATCGACCAGAAAATCCCCGTTTGCCTCGAAATCGGTGGTGCGCCGCTTTTGCCATGCTCCGCCCCCTCAAAAATGACGTACACTTTGAGCACGTCGTCGGGACGTCACCCCCTGAGGCCCACCCCTGATGCTTCCCCCCCCTCCCCCCGATGGGCCGAGACGGCGTAGAACTCTTATCCTTTTTTTTATCGTGGACCCCGCGTAACAGCTGCAGACTAGGTCCAGTGCGTCACATTCGGAGGGGGGAGCTGTTCCGCTGGCAAGGGGGCCTTCACTGGGGTTTTGGGGGGGGGGGGCTGGTAGGGGATGGTCCAGGGATGGCGAGGCTGGTTACAGGGTGGCAGTTTGTGGCAGGCCGGGTCCTCACACGGCCGGCGTCATGTTGCACGGCAGTATCCGCAGGTAAAACCGGGGGCTTTACGCTGCGCGGCTGCTAGCCCCCCCCACAGGACGGAGGATCGGTGCAGCTTTTGCGCCACTGTTCCCACCCCGGCGTCAGCACGTAGTCTGGAAATCGGAGAATCCAGCCCTTCGTCTCAGGAACAGAAAATCCAGCCGCATGTGTGTGACCTCCATTGTGTTGAGATCTGTAACTCCATATATAAAATTACCCATTCACAAAGCACTCCATTGCAAATAATTGCACTTTACAGTTTTATTGAAATGTGTTTAAAAGATTGCAACTTTAAAACCATCAAAAGGTGCCAAAAATCTGTTCGACACGTTTTTGAAAATCAGTCAGTTGAAGTTAATGGAAATAAAAATCATGAGTGATGCAAGAGGTGCTGCCAACTCACCATCAGTTTCACACTCTCGTACATAGTTGTGATCTACTCTTTTCAATTGATATTTGGCAGCTTCCAGAGTACACCGTGTTAGAGATTTCAAACAGTAAAAGGAACACCAGTGTGAAGCAGATTCCGGCGATCTCTCTGGAATCTGCCACAATGCGGCATTGATCAGTTTCCTTGTTGGAACTCTATGGGTGGGATCCGCCGTCCAGCGACGCCGGAATCACGATCGGGCAGAGAATCAGGCATCAGCCGAAAATCGAGGTCGGCGGCAGGAACGGAGCGCTATGCTCGCATGGGCATGCAAATCGTACAGCAACACTCGTTAACGCATCATAAACAGGGCCGACCCTGTAGTCTCCGGCCTCCCACGAAGCTCCCTCTCCACTAGGCGGAAGTGACAACAGTGTGCTTCACTTGTGGTTTTTAAAAATGGGGAGGGGCGCCGTGCCTGCTGAGGGAGAGAGAGGAGGCAAGTAAAGTTTCCAAAGGCGCCGCAGTCGGCTGATAGTTGTGCCGCTGGCTGGGGGTGGGGGTGTCAGCCATGGCCGGGAGGAGTTGCACAGGGCAACCTGGGGATGGGTTTTGGGCTCGGGGTGTTCCGCCCCCCAACCCCCTCTCCGGGACTGGGGTATTCAGGCACAGGCCATCAATGCCACAGTCTGCATGGCAGCCAACTAGATGTGCGCTCTGCTTGTGTCCTGTAAAGGTGCAGGGTGCCACCCCGCCCCCTCAGATCACCCCGCTAGGAACCTCAGACACTGGCCGACCCATCAACATGGTCCAGCGCAGCCAATGGCCCACCAGGTGTTGGCAACCCTCAGTGCACCCAGCCGAGGAGCTGGCCCAATGCAGCAGGAACAGAGGAAGAGCAGAGCGCCCCCCAAACAACAGGCGCATGCACCCTGGCCCCTCCAACCTTGCTGGCAAAGAGCCCTCCCAGTGCAGATGTCCCCCAGTGGCACCCCACAGGAACAACAGCCATTACCAAGCCCCATCTTCCCACTGCGCCCTGCTCCCACCCATCCTGCCCCCGGACAGGTAGGCTCCATCTGTGCATCGCACACAGGATCTACGGCGCACTACAACTACAGTCCCAACGCGTGCACAGCCCCTCCACCCTGCCCACATTCATGCCACCAGGCCTGGCGCTGGTAAGTGAGACACTGCCCCCCGCCTCCTCTCTTCCCCCCCACAACCAAGTACAACCCTGCCGGTGGGGAATCACGTGGCCCACCCAAGTAGGGCATCCATGTTAGACCCACAGGAGGTCGGAGGACAGGGACCACAGAGCACATCACTGCAATGAATGGGTGGCGGAGTTAGAGGCCTCCCTCCCACCGGCGGGGCCAGGTGCGTGGTGTGGAAGGCAGAGTGTCGGTGGGAACAGCTGGGTGCAGGAGTAGGATCAAGAGGGGGGAGGGGGACTTGCTGGGGCAGGGGCTGCAGCGCAGGTCAGTGCCACCACGTAGCCCGGTGAACCTGAATGGTCACAAGAGTATTCACCATGCTAACATATCTGTCCTTTACACCCTCCAGAAAATGAATTTTGGAGTCCAGCCAGGAATGGTTGGCATCTGCCTGGCTGTCGCAGACCTGGTGGACGCACTGAGGCTGCATGAGCAGGAGCTGCTCAGTGTGGATACTGCAGAACAGGGGCCTGCTCCAGGGGAGCCAGCCATTGACGATGGAGAGCCGGCAGCACATCAGGCCAACAAGGAGGTGGGAAGGAGGCGTTGCATCAGGCGCTGTGTATACCAGCAGTACCAGTCATTCGAAGACCTGCTGGACCGAGCATGCCGCCAACGCCTACGGCTGAGCAGGGGGTTCATGCGACATACATGTCGTATTCTGGCACTCCTGGAACTGCGGGGGTGTGAGCGAGGACACCCGCTATTGGTGGCCAACAAGATGACAATCGTGCTGAACATTTACGTCACAGGGTCCTTCAAGGCACTGAGTGGGGACCTGTCTGGGATATCACAGACGTCCGTGTACATGGGCATCCACGCTGCAGTGTAACGAATGTCCTATATGCCTGGGCGGCACAGTTTATTACCTTCAACTTGATCCAAATCCACCAGGTTGCCCAGGCAGCAGGATTCGCCGCCATCGCAGGCATGCCCCAGGTCAAGGGGGTGATTGACAGGTCACATGTCCTCCTCCCATCACCGGCGCATGAAGGGGTGCCCTTCATCAATAGGAAGGGATTCCACTCCCTCAATGTGCAGATGGTGTGCAACCACCGAATGCACATCATGAACGTCTGCACCCACTATCCGCAGTGTGCATGACACCTTTGCCCAGGCTCACTCAACAGTTCGAGACACCTTTGAGGCACTCCCCCGGGTGAGGGCTTGGCTCTTCGGCGACACAGGTTATCCGCTGAGGTCATGGCAAATGATGCCAATCCGGAGGCTCCAGACCAACACGGAGAACTGCTATAACGATGCCTATGCATTGACCAGGGGCATCTTTGAGCGGAGCATCGACATGCTGAGGGCATAATTCAGGTGCCTGGACTGCTCTGATGGGGCCCTCCAATATAGCCCTAGGTGGTGGCATGCTGCGTCCTCCACAACAATGTGAAGCAGAGGGGCGACATGCTGGAGGAGAAGGTGGAAGAACGCCATGCCTCATCTGATGAGGACGATGCAGAGGATGGACAGGACATGGGGTCCAGTTAGGCACAGGAAGCCACACGATGTGTGCGCCAGGCCACCACGCACGGTACAACCTGATCGCGCCAAGTTTGCTGACAAGGGGCAGCCTGGCCACCATCAACTCAACCATACCATCCCACCCCCAAAGCCCACCCCACGGAGAAGCTCCCACTTCCTGAACTCCAACCCCAGCAACCCCACTCCCCTCCGAGCCCCCACCAGCTGCGCCACAGTGTGTTGGCCCTGGGTTGGCAGCATCAGTGGGACTGGTCCATGGGGAAGAGGATGATGATGACTCGCTCCACAATTGTCTGACAGCGTCTGACTCCCGCCCAGCATTACATACCACTGTCCTCCCGGGTGACCCCCTATGTATTTTATTTTTATTTTACTTTTATTTTCATGTACTAAATGATCTGTTTGATCTGCTCGCAGAAAAATACTTTTCACTGTACCTCGGTACACGTGACAATAAACAAATCCCTGCATGTGTGCAAGCCATTCCATCACATAGGCCCACAGATCTTCTGGGGGTAGAGCATGGGTGGGGTTGGGATGTGGGGGAGGGAGGGGTCGGGAGCAGAGCGAGTGAGCAGTGATGGGACACTTACCGGGTCGGCCCGCGCATCTCTGGCCCATGTCCCTGCCAACTCTAAGGGTGGGCACTGGGTGTACCTCCAACTGCCCTGGGTGCCCTGGTCCGTGCCACCCTCCAACACCCGCATGCCACGCTGCTGGCCTCCCACCCAGCGCACCCCCTGCACCCAGCCCATCCCTCACACCCTTTGGATAGAGGAACGAGGCAATTCGGAACTTCAGTGAACAGGTGTTTATTTGTGACAGTGCTATGTGCAATAACTGTGCCCTAGCCCCTAACGCTATCCTATTTGCTGCACCCTTGCCAGCTTAACTGGTGTCTAATTTCCTCACCTTACAAGTCCGAACAGCCCTCCTAGGAGGTCCCCCAGGTGGTACATCAGCCATGGAGGTGGCCTGCTGTGTTTCCCGCCGTGTGACCTGGGTCCCCTTTGGCGGCCATCCTCTGGATTGGCCGGCAGTATTCCAGGTGGCATGGTGTCCCCCTCTTCTGCCTGCTGCCCATCGGCTGAGCCAGGGACACATGGGGGGAGGGGGGGGATTCAGAGATGCTGCAGGAGTCCAGCTCAGCACCTCCTCTGCAGGTGTCACCCGCATGGACCCCATCACCTCCTCCTCCCTCGGGATGGGGGTGTGGCTGGAGTGAGTTCCAGGGGCTCTGCCATCACATGGCACTGCCAGTCCTGCAGATCTGCTCTCACATCGACCAGGGTCTCCATGCTTGCAGCCATCTGGGCCATGTTACTCAGCGACTGTGCCCCCTCGCCCAGTAATTGTATCTGACCCATCTGGGACCATGCACTGTCCCTCAGCCAGTGCCGGGCTAATGCTCTCTATGCCCACAGCCATGGTCCGTTGTGACTGGGCCACGCCCTGGAGTGCTGCCGCAATGTCCATGTGGCCCTGGTACATGGCTGCCTGTGACATGGCTGCCCTGTCCTGTGCCTCAGCCACCGTCTGGGCAATGTACCCCACGCACCTTTTTGCACCAAGGCCTCCACAGCGGACGCCACCCGTGCGGTGTTGGCCTATGTAGCACGCACTGTCGGCACTGCCTCCTGCGCCTGCAGGCAGTTGGACGCTGGATGTTTGCTGACACCCCCTCATGTCGTACTCAGCTCTGCACCTGTATCTCCAACATTGATGGGACCGCCCTTTCCAGAAACACTAGATCTGGACGGTAGCTGGTCCCTGGGTCAGCCCACCCTCCGACCATCCACCCTCTCGGGGGTTCCTGCCTTCACCTGTTGTACCACTGCATGTGTATGAGGTGCGCCAGATGGTGCCCCAGGAGCCTCTTGACTAAAATGTCCAACCGAGGTGAAAGTCTCTGGGATGGTGGGGGCTGTTCATGTCAGCAGTGACGAGGAGTCAGTGTCGTCCCCGGACATGTGCTCCGGGGTGTATCAGGTTGCGACTGGGGGGGTGAGGGACTTTGGACGGTCCTACCTCATTGCCAGCTGAGTCATGGGGATGCAGCGGGGGTGGGGTGAGGGGCATCTGCCGGTCCCGCATCGACGGGTGGTGACCCTGCAAGACACAAGACAAGATGGATGGTGAGATCAAGGGTGCGGGGGGTTACTCACGTGCCATAGGGACATCGCAAAACATTGGGGGCTCACTTGGTTGTTCGTGGCTGAACTCCGCCTCTGCGACTGCCCGCTCTGCCACCCCACTGACCAGGTGCAATGCCCTCTGCTCCGTGAAATTGAAGGGCCAGAGGCCCAGCGGACCCCCTCCAGTCTTCTCCTGCTCCTGGCGGTTGTGGGCCACCTTCTCCTGGGGGGGACAGATAATGCACAGTGGGAGACACTCGGACGCGGGCAGCACAGAGGGTCTGCAGCTACTGGCCTGTGTGCACGGGGTACCTGGATATGGTGGGCAGTATGGGTGTTAGCATGGGGTGTGGGGGGCTGCGGGAGGGTGGGATTCAGTCACCCTCGGGGAGGGGGGGATAGGTTATGGGAGTGTGGGACGGGTTGTGCCAGGGGCACAGTGGTGGTGACTAGTGATTCAACCTGGCTGGCCTAGGGGATTGCCCATCCTAACCCAGTGCGGCCTACCGGTCCACCTGTTCGGGGTTGCATGGGAGGGGGTCAGGGGTGTGGGGAACAGGTTGTCCCGCCTCACCTCTATGGTATTCAGCAGTATCTCTAGCTCTGCGTCGGCGCGTCTCTGGGCTGCACTTCGTGGTGCCACCTTCTTGGCTGGAGTGAGAGTGTGTGGGGAGTGGAGTGCTTATATGCAGCTCCAGATTCCCAGGCTCTCCAGTGCCAATCCTGACCCTGGCGAATCCGACAAGGGTATCAGTTGGACTCGCACTTGTTACATGTGGCGTGAGCGCTGGCCCATTAGCATGTTCTGAATGACTGCGGGATGGGTATCCCCATCGGGACTGTGGAACACACCCATTCAGTCCTGGCGTCAGCACTTATAGGATGCGATTTTCAGGAAAGATATCTAAGTGTTGGAGCGAGCGGGAATTGCCGCGAGCTTCCCAGCGCCTAGCCCAGCGAGGCCGGCAATGCTATTTGGTCCACTTAACTGAGCCTCATGGGCTTCTCGCCACAAATTAAAGTTCTGCAGCTGATTCGCCCTGGCCGGGCTCACCAGTCTCCCAGTAACAAGATCGAGCAGCACATAAGCTGCTCTTGCACAGCCACCCCCAGCTAGCTCACAACAATGGCACTGAGAAGACCAGCCCGTAGATTCGGGGACGTTGACCTGGGGAGGCTCCTAGACGCTGTGGATGCCAGGAGGGTTGTCCTGTTCCCCCAAGGGTCCAGGAGGGTCAGTCATAGGGCAGCAAATGCTGCCTGGAACGAGGTGGCGGGCAGCAGTGAGCTCAAGAAGGAGTGTGACCAGGAGGACTGGCCTCCAGTGCAGGAAGACCTCTCCCTCCCCCACGGTAGCTTCTACCACCCCCCTCCCCTTTCAACCTCCCCAACACTTCCTCACCCCTTCCCCCTTCAACCCCCCCAAGCCACCCTTCACCCAACCCCCCACCACCACCACTGTGAACCACGCATGTGGCTAACGATGGCCCCTCTGTGTTTTCTCAGGAAAAGTTCTCCCACATACGCCAGGAGAGGGCCCAGACTGGCAGAGGTGTGGCAGACATCAGGATCCTCACCACCTTGTGGAACGTGCCCTGGAGGTGACTGGTGTGGCCGAGGACAGAGGCGGTCACCCACGCAGAGGCTGGTGGGCACCACAGGGGTGAAGAACCACCAGGTCTCACCCGAGGACCTGTCAAATGTGAGTTATTATTGCCTTACTGACTGACCCATCCCTCTCACTGACCACATATCCATTCTCCCCTAGGTCCTCCACCCGGCAGAGCCGACCCATCCCGGCTGGCCCCCTCGCCTGACTCTGAGGAGAACACCTCGAAGGAGAGCTCCGAGGATGCAACTGTAATAATCATGTCACAGCTTCATCCCCACCCTCCACCAGCGCAGATACACACACCTCGGTAGGAAATGTTGGTGGTCAGGCTTCTGGGGCACAATCTGGTGAGCACCACACTGCTGCTGATGTACATCAGGTGGAGGCAGGAACGTCCAGGCGAGACAGCAGTCGGAGGGCTGCTGGATCCCAGAACCCAGCTGGGTCCCAGCCTGATGCTGCCTGTGGAAGTGGTCATCCCGGACCTGATGGAGACATTAGGGTGCAGCCCGCACATTCAGAGGAAGGAGTCAGCGTCACTTCAGCAGATCCATAGCCGCTTGGAGGAGTCCCAGAGGCTACGGACCGCAGGAGATGTCTCAGGCAATGTGTGGCACCGAGGCTAGGGGGGCGACCGCAGTGGAGAACCTTGTGCACGTCGGCACCATTAGCGAAGGTGTCCAAGGCATCGCCCAGTAGGTGGCGGCCATGACTGAGGGTCTCGACAAAATGTCTGCGTCTTTGGGGGTTGTGACCCAGTATCAGGCTGACCTTGATGAGGTTCTGCAGGACATGTCCCGCTCTCAGATGTGAATGGCCGAGGCACTGCAGAGCTTATCCCAGTCGCAAGTGGGCATCGTTGAGGTGCTTCTGAGCATGGCCCAGTCACTGAGGAACTTTGCTGAGGGCTAGCAGAGTCAGATGATGCAGGGGAGGGGCAGCCGGTGCCTGAACCAACTACCCCTCTGTTCCAAGGTGAACTCCAGGACCCTATAGACACCGAGCGGGAGGAGGCGGTGCTGGGTGCCAATGCGGACCCATCCCATGGAGTGACGAGGGTGGCCACCACTCCTCCGAGCTCCATCCCTCTGATGAGGCCGCGTCTCACAGACAGCACACGGAACAGGGCGGCCTGGCTGTGCATGTGCTGCCGACAAGAAAGCCGGGGCCCTCCAGCCTCAGAGGACACCCGCCAGGGGCATCGAAGGCCATGGGACGAGGTAAGCAGCTGGCTGCCTCCACCTCAGATGTGCATCCTAGGGACACACCTAGACGTAGCAGTAGAGCTAGGAGGGCAAAGCACATCGAGGATCACTGAGGGCACCAGGTCGGTGAGGGAGGGGGGAGGTGGGGTGGGTAGCAACATCGGGACGGTGGAGAATTGTCAAACAGAATAAACACCTTTGTGCATAACCAGTATGATGCCCCAAAACCTTGGCCCATCTCTCCAGACTTCTCCCCTTCCCTGTGGCACCCACGCACCCTCCAGCCATGGACATGTCCCCGGAGCTGTGTCCCGTCCCCTGGGTGTTCGGATGTTGGCTGCTGCGCATGTGGTGTTGCCCCCCGTAGTGTTCAAGCACAGTGTCCAAGTATGAAGATGTGATTGGGATGCTAAGCAATAACTCCCACATGATATATGGCCCCGCCCACCCACAGGATTCCACTTGGGTTGTGTGAAATGCACACTTAACCATGATTGCCAATTCCCTATTAGCAATAGCCTTGAGCCACATGGCCAGAGGCCTCGGTAGTCGTGGGGATATAGATGGTCAGTGGGGCGGGCAGGCAGGGACAAGGTTTGCCCCAGGAACGATCCAGGGGTTGGCACGTTGGTGCTGCGAGAGGTTGCCCCCTCCGGTTGCCTCCCCACCCTTCCTTGGCGGCCCATCCCTGCGGAGGGTTCCCCCACCCTCCCAGCAAGTTCAGGGGTGGCAAGTCCAGCACACCCGGGATCTCTGCCTGTGAGCAAAAATGGATACTCACCTCCTCGGCTCCCACAGAACCCTTCGGCCAGGTTCATGTTTCTCAAAAGAAGTACTAATCGACGCCAGCGTGATCACTTGCTGGGAAGGCCGCTGAATGACAGGAGGCCGTTGGATATGGGGTGGCCCTCATAATTGTACGGAAATGGGGCTTAAGTGGTGATCATTGGTTTCTCGCCTTGCGACAGTGAGATCTCGATTTCACCCTCGGGAGGGGGCCGGTTGCATCACAAACGGTTTGGCGCCTGGCGCAGTTCTCATTTTTGGCCTCTCCCACTATTCACCGGCCTCATTTTGCTTGAGCGAGAGTACAGCGAGGCCATAGAAACGTGCCTGTAGCCTCTCAAACGGAGAATTCCGCCAGACATTTATTTCGATCATCAGTTTCATCGCTCTGATGATAGCCACCATTTAAACTGCGGATCCTATGTGATAAATAGGGTCTGAAAACGCAATCACCACTCAAACAGAAATGTAAAAATGTATTTTCTAGTTCTATGATTCAGGGTTATCTCATTTGAATATTCAGGTGCGTCGAGCATATGGGTGAGGGAACTGAAGAGGGAAGGAGGCGTGAGTTGGCCGGGACAAATGAATTTTGAGTGCAGTCAGTCAGTAAAAGGCTGCTGTTGCTCACATAGCACTGCCTATATTTGGCCACGGAAGAGAAGGACACAGGCAGTGGGGCAGAGTTGCTAAAGTACACGGTTTGCAGAAGGGCATGGATGCGTAGGATCATGAGGAGGTTGCAGGGGAAAGGATTTTTGTAATTGGATCTAATCTTCAACATTATTTCAAATGGATGATGTGCATCAAAAGCATTGCTAAAGTACTCCAGTTGCAATATAGGGAGCAATTATTTCCAATGGTTGGGGAATCTGGGAGTAGGAGGCATAGTCATAGAATCCATACAGTGCAGAAGGAAACCAATCGGCCCATCGAGTCTGCACCGACCCTTTGAAAGACCAAGCCAGGCCCAAATTCCGCTTTATTCCTGCAATCCCACCCTAAGGGGCAATTTAGCATGACCAATCCACATCTTTGTGGGGGGAAACCTGAGCACCCGAAGGAAACCCACACAGACAAGGTTAGAACATGCAAACTCCACACAGTCACCCAAGACAGGAATTGAACCCGGGTCACTGGCATTGTGAGGCAACAGTGCTAATCACCGTGCTGCCCCTGGTCAATTAACTAGAGTTAGGTCTTTTGTGAATGAAATTAAGAATTACAAACCATTGTAAATTTTAAAACTGAGATTGATAGTCGTTTTGTATCCAATGTTATTAAGGGACATGGGGTAAAGGCAGGTGTATGGAGTGGGGGTGGATCAAGTTTCCTGATTTCTTTTTGGATATGTGATGCAAGGTCTTTAACTTCTTTTGAGTTATCTGGAATGAAAGTGCTAGCACTCCGTACCAAACAGCGCGCAGGTGCCACCTTTTTCGGCTAGCACATAGTCAAGTGCCATTCGATTTTGTAATGCCAGGTTCGAATTGCTCGCATTTCGTCAGAAATTTTTCCTCGGGCAGTGGCGGTGCAATCGGCTACGTTTTGTACGATGGTCGTTATTTTATTCAAATCATTGCCCATCCTCATTTCTCAATAGAAAGGAATAAATCTAGCATAAATTGCATCTCTTAAGGTAATGGAACGTTTATTTCTTCGAGTGGCTGGTTCTGAAACATGATGGAGATGAGGAAAATGACAGATAGCAGGTACTAAGTATCCTAAATAGCAAGATCCTGACCAGTATTTTGGGAGCCAGGAATATGCTCTATCATTGCAAATAAGTCCCATTATAAGCAGAGTATAAGTAAATATCTTTTAAGTACCAATGATCTGAGAATGTTTTATTATTTGTGAGGTTGTGTATGCCTGTTATTGTTGAGGACCGTTTAATTCTTTGCAATATGTCTTGAGTACATTTATAGACTGTGTTAATTCAATCTGGTGCTAGTCGTTGAAACTAAAATAAAACAGGACTGAAAAAATAGACACAGTAGTGTACACAGATACACAAACGTAGTTGACGACCAAAAAATTGGGTGTAAGGCTGAGTTTATGGCAGACATGACTCCTAAATTAGATTCAGAACCTTCAAATGGTAGAGAACTACTCCCCACAACGTCCAAGGGAGGTCGCGCTGTACCGGATGTCTCTATTGAAGATATATTGGGTGATTTTGGATCTTTCATTCGTAGACAACTTGGACTGTGTAAAATCTCAAGAAAAATTGAATCAAAATATGATATCCCCAGAGGACAGTGGTCCCTCGATAATATCAAGAGGGCATGGGGAAAATACACACGATTGCACGGTGAAGAACGCGCAAAATGGTCCCTTGCAATAATGGGACAGCTACGCAGACAACAAGACGTAACTACTAAAAATAAAAGTGATCGTGAGCTTAAGTCCACTAAAGATCAGCTAACAGCAGTTGTTGAAGAATTACGAGATGCAAAATCTAAACTTGAACAATGTGATCAGATTAAAACATTATTGGAAAATGAAACCTTTAAAGTTCAACAACAATCATTTCAAATTGATGAACTCCAAAAGAAAAATACTGACTCAGAATCCAAACTTCAATAGTTAATATCAGAAAATGATGGTCTTAAAAGTCAAAATTGCCAGTTACTTGTGGAAAAATGTATTTTGGAAAGTGACATGGACACCATGAAATGTCATAACAAATTACTGACAAAGTAACAGCACAAAAGCCTTCAAATCTGTCTTTAAAAAATCAGCTGAACTCTCCAAAGCAAACAGCGCCACGAAGAGTTGAAATGATTTTAACTGAAGCCCAAGATGTACCAGTGATATCTAAACAAAATCCTACATTATTGCAAGCTGCTACTGACATGAAAACAATCAATACACTGATCGAGGTTCCACAAGGGGTGTATGGCCAAATGAACTATCTGTCAAGGACACTTTTACCCCAGAACAAACCGTTATCTTACTCTGAGACTGACCACGAAATGCTGCTGGCCCCGATCCAAAAGCCTCTCATGGCAGCTTTTATAGACTGTGAGATTTTTAAACAAGAAAAGCCTGTACAGCGACGAACCTAATGGCAAACAAAGTGTAATACAACTTAACCCATTCAGTACCAAACAGCTTGGAGTTGAAGTGATAAAGACAACAGCCTGGGTTTTTAACCATTTAAAAGATTTATCATCAAAAAAACATTTTGTCACTGGTTTAAAACCAGAACTGTCTGCAGATTTAAACTTGATCCTGCCGACTACGCCAGTTGTAGAGATCTACCATGCTGATCTAGTGGCACTTGCGAACACTAAAACTCAGTAGAAATTTGAGTTAACACTTCTCGGGTGCAAATAAGAATCGTTTTATTTGTCTCTATCGATTACAATTGAGAATCATTTAAAGTCATATTCTCTAATAAGTCCGGCATGCAAAAGGACTCAAGAGAAGCAATTTCGTAGACAATTCAACTTTCAAATAATACAAAAATGATTTTCTTCCTTACGGCAAACAGCTTGCATTTACTTCGAGAGTCAGAGTTGGAAAGTGAAAGTATGAAAGATAGAGAGACAGCGAATAGTTAAGTCAAAGTATAGATTGGTTCATGAATGGAAAATGGTCGTATGAACTATCACGGTTATACCAAATCATATCAGACTTTAGCCACCTAGCTATACCCCGATGTAATCCTAATTGGTTTTGGTTAGAATCAAATAAGTTTCATTTGACAGTTAGCTGTCTGTCATTTAATATGCAACATTAACTTAAATGTATTCTTGTATGAGCTATGGAATGCGATTCAGCTCCCTTATCGCATACAGCTTGAACCAGTTTCTTGCTGACTTGCTTGTTAGGACAATGGTCTCTATGCTGTTGCCATGGAGCTTGCATTATCCTTGGGTTACTTTATCTTGTTAGCTGCATAGGAATGTCGTTTTTAATCTATAATGCTGTGTTCTGTTGAAGCTATGTTTTGAAATGCTGAATGTGTGTTTTGAAATGTCCTGAGGTTATGAGTGAGTTTTAAAATGGTATTTAATAGACTAGGGGCTTAATGCTAAATAGCTATCTTTTACCTATCACTTTTACCTGTAGAAAATAGTTGGCTTCTACAGAGTTAGGTTGCAGATGAGCCATGATTGCTTTGAATGGCAGAACAGGCATGAGGGACTGAATGGTCAACCCCTTTCATCCAGCACTTTTCTTTCTGAACAAATTGAAGTGTCCTTTATGACATCAGCTGTATGGTGATGTGGAACTTGTGGAAAACAATCCATAACTTCCGATTCCCGGGGCATTGAACCTTGAGGGTGGACAACGATGTACTTGGATCCCTCCCTGGACATCATCACATAAGGATTGCGTGGCAGTTGCCCAGGAAGCTCAACCTTCCGTTGGACAATTACTCTGCATTGGGAACCATCCAAAACTCAGATTTAAATCGCAGTCTTTGGATTGTTCCAACTGTCATACAATAATAGTACCCATGGAAAATATAGAAGAATTAAAACCACTTCTAACTCTTGAGTAACTATAATACTCTTCCCTCGACCACCCCATGAAGCTCCCCGACTACCCCTACACCAACCCCTGACTACCGCCCCATATCCCGTACTCCACTCCCGACCACCATCTCACTCCCTGACTAGGCGCCCACTGTTTCAACTACCCTACTGACACCCCACAGGACCCATCCCAGTCACCCCCCAACTCTTCCCACTACCCTTCTGCACTTCCAGCAACCCACTGAGCTCCTGAAAGGCCTACCACCTCACTGACTGCCCTTTAAAATTCCCAATTGCCCCCTTGAATACCTTGACTGCTCTCTCAACTATCCACCCCAGTCGCCCACCTGACACCCTCCCAACTACTCCCCATTCTCTAAATACCCTCACAACCCCCAACTACCATCCTGATCAACCTCACCAACCAGCCACCTCCACTGACCAGTTGATCCCCCCACTGATCACCCGACCTACCCCCGACCACTGAATCCCGCTAATCACCACCCAACCCTTATCCTACCTGCGCCCCATTCTACCCACTTACCTCGACCAACCCTCCTGGACACCCAATCCTCCCATGACCAACTGATCCCCGCCACTAACCACCCCACTTCTCCCGCTGACTACTCAACACCCCCACTGACTACCCAATTTTCTCACTAACTACCCCACTCTCCAACTGATCACCTGACCCCCCCAACCACCTGACGCCCCCAACATGCCCCTTGACCACTCAACCCCTTCCATGACCAGCCAACCCTCTTCCTCCCCACTCTACCTGCGACCACCCCCCACCCGCTGGTTTATCAAAGTGATAGACATTTAAACTGACCTGCTTTAGGGCATCTAGTGCCTTAAAAAAGGCGGCATGGCTTTGTTTCCATCGACTCTGCTGCCCTTGACAGAGGGCCTCAGGAACCTGCTGCGGTGCACTATTCCCATCCACCCCGAGTAAGAAATTGGAGAGAAAGATGTGGCTGCATTTTAGTGTAAGTGAAGTGGAGTAGTGGCAATCCGACTGTGATTTAACACTCCATAGAAGTTATGGCCCAATAGGGTCAAATGAAATTGATTTGTGCCATAAAATTCCATAGTACAAAGTTCGCCACAGCAAGAATATGTATAGAGAACTCAGGCATATGGCCACATCAATCGTTTATCATCCATGCCCCAATATTCCTGATTGTGCTTTCAATGCACAAAACTCTGATTCAGAATGCTGAAGGCTTTCCTATTAAGGATATCAGATCAGTTACGTTTTGACTGAAGAATGGTCTTCTGAGCTGTACTCCTGAGAAACAAACAGTATTTACTTTGTCCAGCCTAGCTGAGAATTTTCAGCATCAGCAATTTTCAGAAGCTATTTTAATCCTTGGAATTTTATTGTCAAATCAGTGCAGTGACAATTTCTCCTTATTCTTGGCAGTTTAGATTGAGGAAGCTTTAAGTACAGAGCCAAATCCCTCTGTTTAACTGGAGGCATTGTTCCTATCTCATATTAAAATCTTCATTTCCAGCCATTCTACAAAGTTCCTCATAACAGGCCATCAGCTAAAGTTGAAGCTCATGAAATTGAGAACAAATTATTGGCTTGAATAGGAGATTGGCTGAGGAACAAAAGTCAGTAGGGATAATGAGTAGGCATTCTATGTGACAGGGTGTGATTAGTGGTATCCCACCGGGATCTGTGTTAGGGCCTTAACTATTCACTGTATTCATTAACAATTTCAGCGGGCCACATATCCAGGTTTTCCATGACACAAAGATCGATGGCATGGTAAGCATCCTTGATGGAAGCACAAAATTAAAGAGATATTAATAAATTAAATGAATGGCCAAAAATGGTAAATGGAATTCAATCGGATGAATTCTCCACTTTGCAACGCTGGCAGTGAGAATTGCAATCGGACAGAGAATAATGCGCAATGGAAAATTTGTGATTGCACCCAGCGCAAATTTCGATGCCATGCTCCAGTCTCTCACTGGCGGCCTTATTGAAGATTACGCCCCACGCTGGCAGGTCCATGCAAAACTGTCATTGGCATGGGTTTAAATCTCATTAGCGGGTTGGATACTTCATGCTCCACCTCTCCGCGAAGCTCTGCCCTTTTAGGCAGAAGTCACATGGGTATGAATTGGTGCAAGTATTTACAAGCGAGGCCTGGGCATCGTGGCTGTTGAGGGGGAGCGAGAAGGTAAGAAAACTCCAAAATTGTCGGGCTTGCTGGGGGTGGCTGCCTGGATCGGGGGAGGAGCAGGGAACGACTTGGTGCCAAGTCTGTGGACTTGGGGTGTCCCTCTTGGGATTGGGATGGCCAGGCTCAGATCGCCATTGTTGCAGTATGTGGATTTAAATGCACCCTTTTGGTGCTACTTACAGGCCACTGTGTGTTCACTCTGCTGAGTGCTCACTTTGTCCTGTAAATGTTCAGAGAGCCTCTGGTCATCTGGGGAACCACCCATGCCGCCACCCAGGAAACCTCAGATCCCAACTGAATCACCAACTGGATGGGTGTGGCCAAGCCCAATCAGTGGAACACTCAGTGTACTCAACATTCCCCACTGCATGGGAATGACAGAGGTTACCCCAAACAAAGGACACATACACCGAGGCCCTTTGGCACCCACACTGGTTCACTGCCCCTCTCAGGGCAGAGGCCTCACCAGTGACACTATCAGATAGCACACTCCTCAGGACTAACAGCTGACTCCAAGTCCTGCCTGTCCACCGCTCCGCTGCTCCCACCCATCCTGCCCCCGGCTAGGAAAGCTGACCAGTTCTATGTTGCAACTTGTGTGTCATACCCAGGGCCCATATCACACTGCAGCTAAGCTTCCAGCAGACGCACACTTCCCTCGCTCACCCCCATTTGTAGGACCTGCCCAAACACAAGCCTCTAAGCATGGAGGCGATTGGTGGCACACGGTGACCTTCTCCACTGTGCAACCAGTTGCCACCCTGCTGGTGGAAAAGCACTAGGCCCACCCAATGATGACACCCACAATAGATCCCACTGAGGAGACAGGACAGGGGCCGTAGAGCCTATTACTGACACAGGTTGCAGCACCATTGTATCCTTGTGGACAGGGACGGGAGGTGAAGATAGAGGATCTCCACATCACAGGCCAGGTGCCACTCACTGTTGGGAACAGAGGCGCTGTGCCGACGGCAACATATCGCGTGGCCCCGGGTGAAGGGTAGGAGGGGAACATGTTGAGGGTGGCGCTGCAGTACACCTCAGGATCACCATGTAACCTGATGGTCAGTGGAATACTCATCTTGCTAACATTTCTGTCTCTAACCCCACCCCTGCAGAGAATGAATTTCAGTGTACAGCCAGCCAAATGCTTGCTATCCACGTGGCCTCTGCTGCCGTTGGGATGCATAAAGGCAGGAGGAACTGGACCAGCTCAACAGGACTCTGCACAAGAGGAGCTGGCCCCAGAAGAGCAAGGGCCAGGTGGTGGGGCTCAAGTGCAAACCTTCCAACAGGCCGAGGAGGAGGTGTAAAGGAGCCCTCACATCAGGGCACATACATACCGTTCACGCCTGCCCTTTGAGGAGCTGCTGGACCGTCTGTGCCACAAAAGACTTGGCTAACCAGCGAGACAGTGCGCCACCTGTGCCATTTGGCAGCGTACCTCACACCACTCGAGCTTGGAGGAGGACACCCACTCCTGGTAGCCGTCAAGGTGATGGTCGTCCTGAACTTTTATGCCGCTGAATCATTCTAGGCTCAAGCGGGGACTTGTGTGGAATTTTGCAAATGTCCGCACACAGATGCATGCTGTGACGGATTCCCTATGCGCCCAGCCATCAGACTACATCACCTTCAATCTGGACAAGGACCACAGGATGCCCAGGCAGCAGGATTCACCACCATCGCTGGCATGTTCCAGGTCCAGGGGGTGATCGATGAAATGCATGTCTCCCTCCGAGCA
Organism: Scyliorhinus torazame; assembly: GCF_047496885.1. Taxonomy (NCBI): domain Eukaryota; kingdom Metazoa; phylum Chordata; class Chondrichthyes; order Carcharhiniformes; family Scyliorhinidae; genus Scyliorhinus; species Scyliorhinus torazame. Next base: position 156,570,119 of record NC_092709.1, on the reverse strand, counting down.
CCGGTTCATCAGGGGGTGCCCTTCATCATTAGGAAGGGGTTCTATTCCCTGAATGTGCAGTTGATGTGCGACCACCAGCTGCACATCATGCAAGCCTGCGTCTGATATCCAGGCAGCATGCAGGATGCATTCATTCTGGTGCACTATGAGGTTCTTGGCCTCCCTTGGGTGGGAGATTGGCTCTGAGGCGACAAGGGTTACCTGCTGACGTCATGGCTGATGACACCTTTGTGGAGGCGCCATATCAACTTAGAGACCTGTTATAATAACGCCCATGCAGCCACCAGGAGCATCATCGAATGGTGCATTGGCGTCCACAAGATGTGTTTCTGATGCCTGGATGACTCTGGTGGGGCTCTCCAATAGAGCCCCAGGAGGGTCTCATGCATCATACAGGCCTGCTGTATCCTGCACAACATTGCACAGCAGAGGGGCGACATCCCGGAAGAGGAAGAAGAACGGCAGGCCTCATCTGACGAGGTGGGTGACCAGGACAATCTGGGCATTAAGCCTGAGCTGGCAGGGCAGGCCGCCCAATGTGTGACCCAGGGCCGGCACACACGGGAAAACCTCATCACCTCCCAATTTGCCAAATAAGATGCCTGGCCACAGGCAGCTCCACCGCCCCGTCCCACCTCTACATGCATCCCCCCCATCTCCCACACTTTAAAATTAAACCCCCACACATGTGGGCGGCACGGTAGCACAGTGGTTAGCACTGTTGCTTCACAGCTCCAGGGTCCCAGATTTGATACCCGGCTTTGGGTCACTGTCTGTGTGGAGTCTACACGTTCTCCACGTGTCTGCATGGGTTTCCTCCGGGTGCTTCGGTTTCCTCCTACAAGTCCTGAAAGACGTGCTGTTAGGTAATTTGGACATTCTGAATTCTCCATCTGTGTACCCGAACAGGCACCGGAATGTGGCGGCTAGGGGCTTTTCACAATAACTTCATTGCAGTGTTAATGTAAGCCTACGTGTGACAATAAAGATTATTATAAAATCCTCTACACCCAGAATCAGCCCATCCCTACCACCCATCAGACAGAGGTTAGAGGCAGGTCGGATTGTTGGTACAAAAGTAATTATTGGTGAGTATATACATTGTTATGCCCTAACACCTAACTGTTACCTATGTGCTACACCCAGACAACTCAAGTGTTACTTAACTTTCTTATCATATGTGCCTACCGCTCCTTCTAGGTGCCATCTCAGACAGCACTTCAGAAGTGGAGGCAGACTGCTACATGTCTTGCTCTCTGACCTGTGATGCCCTTGGCGGGTGTCCTCTGGAGAACCTGGGCCCGGTTGACTGTCAGGTGTCATGTGTCACCCTGTTCTGCCCTCTTGTTGGCTGGAATGAGAGTGTGTTGTGAGTTAAGTGCTTATAACAAGCTCCAGTTTGTCAGGTTCTTCAGTGCTAATTCAGGCCCCAGCAAATCAGACACCAGCGGGAAAGGGAATTGCTCTCAATTCACATGGGCAGAGTGCTGGCCCATTGGCAGGTCCTAAATCGCTGAACGAATAGTGCCCCCAATGGAAACATGAATCGCACGCAATTCAGTTCCTGCGGGAGTCTCCCAAACGGAGAATCCAGCCCAATATGGACAACTGTGAGGTTAGCCACTTTGGATCTAAAAAGGTTAGAATCGGATACTTACTAAATGGTCAAAGGCTAAAAGCAGTGGAGGTCCAAAGAAATGTAAAGGTCCATGTACATAAATCATTAATAAATGCACAAATCATGAACAGGCACAAAAGATAATCAAAGGCTAAGACTTTTATATCTACAGGACTAGAATCATGCTGCAGCATGACTAGATCACATCTGGCATATTGTGTTAAGTTTGAGTCACACATCAGGATATTGGCACTGGCAGGAGTGCAGTCTTGATTTGCTAGAGTTTGCTGGACTCATAGGGTTAAATTACAAGGATAGATTTCACAAAATAGGGTTGTATTTGGAATTTGGAAGAACAAGCAGTTCAGAGTGAGAAGGCCATTTTCACGAGCCTAGAGGGATCTGATCAGGTGAATAGGGAGAAATTATCTATGTTGGTTGGGAAATTCAGGACTAGGACATAGCGCCTAAAATTAGAGCCAGTCATCACAACAGCGAAGTTAGCAACATTTCTACATACACGAGTTGGTAGAAGTTTGGAATTTCCTTCCGCAGTTGATATGTGGGTCAATTATTAAGTTTAGAACTGCGATTGATAGATTTCTGTTTTCTCTGGAACAAAGGTCAGGACCAAGAGCTAGAAAGTGGGTTTAGGCTGGACATCTCCTTCTCGCCAAAACCGAGATGGTGGAGTGAATGTCCTCCTCCTGTGCTGTAAATGTCTATAATTCTGAATTTATCAAAAGTATCAAGGATAAGGGGCAAAGGTGGGTATATGGAGTTAACTGATCAAGCACCGCATTGAATGGTAGAATTGATTCAAGGGGTTAAACAGCCTTTTTCTGATCATCTGAGATGAATTCTCTGCTCTCCTCTGCTAAGACCAGGGGCTGGATTCTCCGATTCTGGGGCTATGTCCCCGCGTTGGCGTGGGAACGGTGGTGTTTTACGCCAGAAAAACTGGCGCAAAACGGCCACCGATTCCCCGTTTTGCTGGGGACCAGCAGGAAATCCGTGTAAAGCACCCGTCTCCAGCTACCGATACGCCCCGTGAATTGCCGGGTCCGTGGTCACGCAGGCGCCTGGCGGCGGCCTACAGCGGCCATGCCATGCTACATGGCAGGCCCGCAAAATAGTGCCCCCCCTTTGGCTGGCTCGCGCGCCCCAGACCTGACTCCCCACAGTGCTCCCAGCCCCGAATAATACTGTCCCCCGTGCCCGTGGATCGGTCCTCCCCCGACTGTGGCGGCGCTGAACTGAGTCTGGAACTGCCACCTTGAGTTCCCGACAGATGAGGCCACATGCGAGAGACGCCGTCGGGAATTCAGCCGGTCGGGGGAGGAGCATGCGGGGGCAGGCCTCAGGCAATGTCCCGATTTGGTCGGAAACTTGGATTTTCCGGCTCTTTGTCAAACGCGATTTTGCCGTTGCCGACCAGAGAATCCAGTCCCAGGAACCTTATTGGGTGGAAAATCCCACATTGCGCCCCAAAATGGGTTTGGTGTCAGCAGCAGGCCTGTACCCAGTCTCTGGTGCCACCCCTCCGGCCACAGTGGGATTCCCACTCTGGAATGAACATGCAGACAGCTGATATGAATTCATTTGCATGTGATTAACGGGCTGGAAGCCAGAATCTCCAACCCTCTGTTCTTCTCTGCGCCCCGCCCCCCCACCCCCACCCCAAGCAGGAACCCCACCGCTTTGGTGAAAGTTTGGACAAGTGCTGTCCTGGTATGCTGGTCCCTGAGGGGGGGGGGGGGGGGGGGGGGTCATCCCATTGCTCATGTGCTGCCAGACTGTAGAGGGAGGATCTCCCAAATCTCCTGGGGATTGACCCTGGGACCCTTCCCTGGGATGGTGGTCCCATATCTGAACTGCCCCTTTCAGCCCTGGGCAACCTGAAGATCACTCTTGGCATGGTGATCTCCAGCAGCCCTCTGTCAAAGTCCTGGTCTGACCTTTTAAACTTTGGGGTGGCCTTCTCACTCTGAACTACTCTCCCTGACAGTTGATGAGCAGATCAGACAGTTCATTGAAGATGCAGTCCAGAAAGACTTTCCCTTTCCTCACATCTGCTCCCTCAGCCCTATGCTTTTAAAACTCCTGCTTTTTGAAGTATCTCAGCCTGCCTAGAAAGCCCACAATACTTAAAAAGCCTTGTAATCCTCTGAGATACTTTGAAATGCTTAGCATTCATTCAATTTCACAATGCAGTACCTTTAACTAGCCTTTGATTAGCAGCGTAATGGTTTAAACACAGCATGTTTACTTATCTTCACACTTAAATGCCATTAACCCAATGGAGTCTATCCTAGAATCCCTCAAAGTTTATAAGCAACCTTGTTCTGATTGACAGCTGCTGGCCACTTCAACAATGCTTCGTGCTTTCTGCGCTTAGAAAAGAGCTGTTCAGAGTTAGAAGATGACGTCATAGGTTAAACAGGTCAGACCAGGATGATAGTTTGAACAGGGAGCTGCCTAAGATTACCATGCCAAGAATTATCTTCCGGTTGCCCACAGCTGGAGTGGCAGTCCAGATACAGGACCCCCATCTCATGGGAGGGTCCTGGGGTCAACCCCTTACCCACAGCCTGAGCCCACCCACCCTCAGGATTCTTGGGGACACTCCCTCTGAAGCTTGGCAGTGACAGATGTGCAATGGGCTAACCTCCTTGATCGCCCTTGGGGTACAAAACATCAGCTAGGGTGTCAGTGCCATGGTGTCAGGAGGCAGAGCCTGAAGGGGGACTGCAGGTGTCAGGTCACCGTCATGCATGTGTGGTGTGGTTCGATAACTCTTATGCATGCATGGTGTTGGAGGGGACAGGACTGTTAATCCGATGGTGGGGAAGGGATGATGTCCCTCCTTGATGAGGGTTGGGGGTGCTCTCAGTGTCAGCGGGGGTGTCAACATTTGCGTTCTAAGGCAGAGGGTGTCCTGCCTCTGGACGCTGATATGGGGCACTTGTTCAAAATGACAACCCAAGACCAGTAAGTGTAGGAAAATCAATGTGTTCACCGCTAAGCATAATTGTACATAGTAAAGGTATGAGAATATCACCTTTGTGACACTCCTAGCACCAGCAGGACACAGTTCTGATTCTCCGCTGGCGGGAAACCCGTCTTAAGTTTCTAAAGTGTCAAAAATTAAAAGTGCTCGATCCGTGCAACTGTTTTGTAACTTTTTATTTTGTCAATTAGAAGTCTCCTTGCAATCCTGAACTAGGTTCTGAGTTTTTTATTCAGAGTTTTCAATTCTGGACTAAAATTTATCATGAAGATTTTTATACTAGAAAAACTTTTTCTGGCTTAAGTTAGTTTATTTGTAAATTCATTCATTTTGAAAAAAAATAATCATTGTACTGTATTAAATTGACAGGATGAAAGAAGATTTCAGCAAATAGCCATGGCAAACAGTGAAAGTAACATCAGTAGATCTTTTTCCAGAAGTCCTCATACTGGAAGCTTCACACCCACCATGAAGGTAAAATAGTTTTCATTTGTTAAAATATCTGGAAGGCGTGATACAAATCTTTTATCCTACTACTATAGCAAAATCTACTTGATTTTGAAGTAAAAACAGAAAATGCTGGAAATGCTCAGCCTGACGGCATTTGTCTGTGTGTGTGTGTGCGCGCATAGTGTGTGTGTATGGTGTCTGTGTATAAATATGGGTAGTGTGTGTGTATGGTGTATGGATATGTGTGGGTGTGTGAGGAGCGCATCCTCTCTCCAAATCACTTGGAATTCTAGCAATTGGCCTAACTTCCAGAATTTAAAGTTCCACTATGGCTGAAAGGGAAGATATTATTGAAGAAGAGGAAGAGCAGCTTGGTGACAATGAAGGCCCCAGCCGAATGCTGGTCTACTAACTTCAGTGACAGGAAGTGTGAAGTCCTACTGCAGGAGATCAAGTAAGAAGAGTTGTGGTCTGTTTGGTATCAACAGCTTCAATCTGCTAACGTTATTGGCTTCAGCTAGTGAGGGGAGGTAGCAGTGGTGGTTAGCGTAATTTCCTCAATATCCTATGCATGCAACAAAATGTTATATTTATATAACATCTTTAATGAATAAAAATGTAAGAAGTTTAGTTACCTAATGCACACTAGATGGCGTACCCATACTCTCTTACAAGTCTCCTCACCATTCACCCTTTCTGTGATCCACAACTTCAGAATAATACTGTATGAAATGCCCTCTTACCGACTACAAATGGCCTTTTCCTCAACCTCGGTCCCCTGTGAAGCCAGATCTAGTATATTTTGTGGCACTCTCATTCTCTAATTCATTCCCACTCTGAACTTTGGCCTCTGACACTGTTCCACTTAAGCATAATGCCAGCTGAAATAACAGCATAATATCTTTCTACTTGGTATTTTACAGCTTTAATATTTAGTTTAAGAACTTCAGACTATAATCATCATTGTCGGCTGTCCTTCGGTTTGATGTTGATGTCAACTCAGGTTCATGCGTTTCTGTTATGGGCCTTCTTGTGACTGAAAACATACTTTTGAGCACATGAGCATGCTGCCCCACGAAGTAGCAAATGTTTCAAAAGTGGAACCTTTGTTTACACTTATTTCACAATTTCACCCCAATATTTGCTTACTCTCTTATTTTCAAATTCTTTTTCAAACTATGGATCTTTTCATTCAGCTCAGCAGCTACTCTGGTGATTTCAGTTGTCTTTTCTTCAAAGTTTATCTGTGGAACTCTTATTCAAATTTAACAAGTTCACTTGGACATCCAGTTCCTTTCAGAATCTTTCTTCCATAGTCACTCCTTAGACTCTTTCGATTCACTCACTAGATCCTCAGTCGGTTTATTAGAATTTTCCTTATCTGCTTTCAAAGTTTTGCTTCGCTCTTCCGTATTGCGCACCTCATCCTTCATGTTCTTCAAATTGAATCGAAGTTCAAGAATTTAATCAGTTTTGATTGTTAATTCTGCATTCAACCAAAAGTTCTGATTCATCAGTACTTACTGTGGTTGCAGGTATTTTTCACGATATTTAATAAAGACTTCTATTACTTGAAGTTCATCAAGTTCTAATTGAAGATCTACTTCCTGTGATCGACATTTCAGTGTTCTTATCAGTTCTCTTTTTTTAATTAGCAAACTCATATTTTGTACGTGAATATTGGTTCTCTGCACTGAATAGTTTTCTCTTAGCAAATCCTAATTCCTTTATGCTATCCTCAGGATCACATTTTGTCATTGCACTTCTGCTAATTGTTTCTGAGACTCTTCATGCTCCATTTTGCAAACGTCTGCATTCACTTGGGAATGCTTTAGAAGTGGTGGTGAAGTCTTTTCCTGACTGTTGAATTGGAGATTCAAGTTTTCTACTTTTTGTTGCTCCTGTACGCAACAATTCTTTATCTTCTCCTTTCCCCCTTTGGTTCGAACGCAACAATTCTTTATCTTCTCCTTTCCCCCTTTGGTTCCAAAACTGTGTTGTTCAGTAATGTTTTAATTATCTCAAACTCTTCAACACAAATTTACTATAACCATATTCTCTCTTTTAATGCTTAAATGTCTCATTGCAGCATGGCATTTTCCTCCAGGAATATAGAACATTGTTGAGTCTTCTTTGCCAACTGGCTCTTCAGTTCATTCACAATGACATTAAACTCCTGTTTCGGTACTTCCGGTGTCAGCCATAGTCTGATCGGTCACGCACAAGGTGGCTCCTGCTTGGAGGTGTTAGTTTTGGACTTTTCTGGGTGATGGGTGACCTTTGTTCCTCTGTTTAAGAAGGGTAGCAAGGATAATCCAGGGAACTACAGGCCGGTAAGCCTTACGTCAGTGGTAGGGAAATTACTGGAGAGAATTCTTTGAGACAGGATCTACTCCCATTTGGAAGCAAATGGACGTATTAGTGAGAGGCAGCACGGTTTTGTGAAGGGGAGGTCGTGTCTCACTAACTTGGTAGAGTTTTTCGAGGAGGTCACAAAGATGATTGATGCAGGTAGGGCAGTGGATGTTGTCTATATGGACTTCAGTAAGGCCTTTGACAAGGTCCCTCATGGTAGACTAGTACAAAAGGTGAAGTCACACGAGATCAGGGGTGAGCTGGCAAGGTGGATACAGAACTGGCTGGGTCATAGAAGGCAGAGAGTAGCAATGGAAGGATGCTTTTCTAATTGGAAGGCTGTGACCAGTGGTGTTCCGCAGGGATCAGTGCTGGGACCTTTGCTGTTTGTAGTATAGAAAATGATTTGGAGGAAAATGTAACAGGTCTGATTAGTAAGTTTGCAGACGACACAAAGGTTGGTGGAATTGCGGATAACGATGAGGACTGTCAGAGGATACAGCAGGATTTAGATTGTTTGGAGACTTGGGCGGAGAGATGGCAGATGGAGTTTAATCCGGACAAATGTGAGGTAATGCATTTTGGAAGGTCTAATGCAGGTAGGGAATATACAGTGAATGGTAGAACCCTCAAGTGTATTGAAAGTCAGAGAGATCTAGGTGTACAGGTCCACAGGTCACTGAAAGGGGCAACACAGGTGGAGAAGGTGGTCAAGAAGGCATTCGGCATGCTTGCCTTCATTGGCCGGGGCATTGAGTATAAGAATTGGCAAGTCATGTTGCAGCTGTATAGAACCTTAGTTAGGCCACACTTGGAGTATAGTGTTCAATTCTGGTCGCCGCACTACCAGAAGGATATGGAGGCTTTAGAGAGGGTGCAGAAGAGATTTACCAGAATGTTGCCTGGTATGGAGGGCATTAGCTATGAGGAGCGGTTGAATAAACTCGGTTTGTTCTCACTGGAACGAAGGAGGTTGAGGGGCGACCTGATAGAGGTCTACAAAATTATGAGGGGCATAGACAGAGTGGATAGTCAGAGGCTTTTCCCCAGGGTAGAGGGGTCAATTACTAGGGGGCATAGGTTTAAGGTGCGAGGGGCAAGGTTTAGAGTAGATGTACGAGGCATGTTTTTCACACAGAGGGTAGTGGGTGCCTGGAACTCGCTACCGGAGGAGGTGGTGGAAGCAGGGACGATAGTGACATTTAAGGGGCATCTTGACAAATACATGAATAGGATGGGAATAGAGGGATACGGACCCAGGAAGTGTAGAAGATTGTAGTTTAGTCGGGCAGCATGGTCGGCACGGGCTTGGAGGGCCGAAGGGCCTGTTCCTGTGCTGTACTTTTCTTTTTCTTTGTTCTTTGTGGATGAAGTGGAAGGGGGTGGTGGTTTCTCAGAGTGGAATGTCGGTGAGGTACCAGACCTGACAAAAATCGGTGAGAGCCTTGGCTCGGGGGTTGGAGGACGCTCATGGCACAGCACCTTTAGAAAAGATGGCAGAGGGGGAAGGGTCTTCGGCGTCTGCCACCCTGCCTGTGGAGCAGTTGATGGACTTTATTAAGGGGGATTTTCGTCAGGGTGATTAGTCTGGTAGCCCCACTTTGCGGGACTTTGGACCGTGTGGAGAAGCATTTGGAAGCGCAAGGTGCGACCATCCAAGAGGTGGGAAGGGTGTTGTTGGATCATAGTGACAGGATTGTTTTGTTGAGATGGCAATGCTGGGGGAGGCTTAAAGGTGTTGCTTGCAAGGGTGAATGACCAGGACATCGGCCCAAGTGGCAAAACTTGCAAATCGTGGGGTTGCTGGAAGAAGTGGAGGGAATGAGTGCCACGGCCTATGTCTCGAGGATGTTCGAGAAGTTGGTGGAGGAGAAGGTCTTTGATAAGGCCCAGAAGGTGGATCGTGCCCATCGGTCCTTGAGAGAGAGGCCAAGGGCTGGAGAGCTGCTGAGGGCGGATTTTGTGCACATGCACAAATTCCAGGACAAAGAAAAGATTCTGAGGTGGGCCAGGGCGACTCAATACTGTAGCTGGAAAGGGAATCGGATCTGCATTTACCAAGACATTGGGGGTGACCTGACCAAGGGACAGGAGGGGTTTAACAAGACCAAGGCAGCCGTCTTTCGGAGCAAGGTTCAGTTTAAGGTGCTGTACCTGGCCAAACTTTGAGTGATTTTCCAGGGCAGGGAACAGTACTTTTTGACATCGGAGGAGGTAAATAACTTTGTCATGGAGCATGGGTTGGGGGAGGGCTCGTGTTGGAACTTCTATATGGATTATGACTTATTATGTTTACGCCAATATTTGTCTGCAATTGATATGTGGGGCGTTTCAGCACATGTATGCCTTTTATTGTTGTTGTTTTGTTATTACTGATACATTTTTAAATTGTGGTATGTACATGTAATATTTGGTCTGTGGTCGGTGCTTTATTTCTGCACAAGGTGGTTTGGGGGGTGGATTGAAGAGGGGACAGTATGGAGGAAGCAGAGCTGGGGGCGGGGTAGGTTGGGTGGGGTCCTTTGTTCGGACCTCCAGATGGGAGTCGCCATGCTAGCCGGGTATGCTAGTGAACGGAAGCAGTGTGGGAGTGGGGGCTGCATTGGAAAGCCCAAGCTGGGGGACGCGAGGGGAGTGGACTGGTGACCCAGTTGGGTTTTTGGCTGGTATTTGGGGAGGAGGGGACCATTTTGGACTGGCCCAGGTTAGTGAGGGGATTTGGGCAGATTTGGGCTGGGCAATTATGGTGTACCTTAGCAGAGGTGGCAGTCAGGAAGCCCCGGTGAGGATTATAATGTGGAATGTGCGCAAGTTAAGTGGTCCGAATAGATGGACTCATGTGTTTGCACATCTAACGACTCTGAGGGCAGATGTGTTTTTCCTACCGGAGACACATCTATGGGTGAAGGATCAGATGCGGTTAAGGAAGAGATGGGTGGGGCAGATGTTCCACTTGGGGTTTGATTCTAAGTCGAGGGGGGGTGCTGTGATACTGTTCAGTAAAAGGCATTTTGATAGCCAGGGAGGTGCAAGACCGGGGGATAGGTTTGTGAAGGTGAGTGGGGTTTTAGTGGGGCACTGGTGGTTCTAGTGAATGTTTACAAGCCCAATTGTGACAATGTGGAATTTATGAAGAAGTTGCTGGTGTCCATCCCGGATGAATTCCCATCAGTTGATTGTGGGGCATGATTTTAACTGTATATTGGACCCTTGGGTGGATAGATCAAGTCCCAAGCCAATGGCTGGGTTGTGGATTGTGAGGGAGTTGGGGTATTTATGGACCAGATGGGGGGTGGAGTGGACCCGTGGAGATTTAGGCATGGAGGAGAGAGGGAATACTCCTCCTCGCATATTCATCAGGTATACTCCTGCATCGATTTAGTTGTGGTGGAGAAGGCGGTGTTGTCGGGAGTCATGGGGATAGAGTACCTAGGGTTCGTAATTTGGACCATGCGCCATATTGGGTGGATGTGAGGTTTGAGAAGGCCGAGGTGAAGGCTTGATTCGACGCTTTTGGCAAATAAAATGTTTTGTGATAAAGTGCCATTGGGGATAAATAATTACGCTGAGTATAATCAACATGGGAAGGAATCTGCGGCCATGTTCTGGGGGGCATCAAAGGTGGTGGTTCAGAGGGAGGTTACTTCTTATAAGGCTTATAGAGATAAAGTTCAGAGGGAGGAGAGGCAGAGGTTGTTGGAAGTTATTGTAGATGTGGATCATAGGTGTCCGGTGGCTCTGACTAGGGACTGCATCAACTCCGCCAGGCACATGGGACCTTATATGAACAAGGAGACAAAGCCAGCCGCCTGCTGGCACACCAGCCGAGAAACCAGGCAGCCACCAGAGAAATTGCACAAATCAGTGATACCAGAGGCACATTAGAAACAGAACCAGAAAAGATCAACAAAACCTTCAAGGCCTTTTACCAGGAGCTGTACACCTCAGAGCCCCCAATGGGGGAGTCCGGGATGAAATGGTTTCTTGATGGACTGGACATACCAGTCGTGGGGGAGGGCAGAAAACGGTGCCTGGAAGCACCACTAGCACTGGGAGAGACCATGGACAGCATTAGCTCCATGCAGGCGGGGAAGGCGCCGGGACCAGACGGGTTCCCGGCAGACTTCTACAAAGAATTTGCGACAGCACTTGGCCCGCACCTGCAGGAGATGTTCACAGACTCGCTGGCTAGGGACACACTGCCGTCCACGCAAGCTCAATCTCGCTGATACCTAAGAAAGATAAAGACCCAATGGAATGTGGGTTGAGGGAGCTAGGGCTTTTCTCTTTGGAGCGGAGGAGGATGAGTGGCGACTTAATAGAGGTTTATAAGATAATGAGGGGGATAGATAGAGTGGACGTTCAGAGACTATTTTCTCGGGTGGATGTAGCTGTTACAAGGGGGCATAACTATAAGATTCAGGGTGGGAGATATAGGAGGGATGTCCGAGGTAGGTTCTTTACTCAGAGAGTGGTTAGGGTGTGGAATGGACTGCCTGCTGTGATAGTGGAGTCGGACACTTTCGGAACTTTCAAGCGGTCATTGGATAGGCAGATGGAGCACACCAGAATGACAGGGAGTGGGATAGCTTCATTTTGGTTTTGGACAATGCTCGGCACAACATCGAGGGCCGAAGGGCCTGTTCTGTGCTGTACTGTTCTATGTTCTATACAAACCCATCTCACTGCTGAACGCAGATGCCAAAATACTGGCCAAAATTCTAGCCAAAAGGCTAGAAGGCTGCGTACCAGAGGTGGTCGCAGAGGACAAGACGGGCTTTGTCAAAGGTAGACAGCTTATTTCAAACATCAGGCGCCTGCTGAACGTGATAATGACCCCCTCTGGAGAGAGAACAACAGAGGTGATCGTCTCCTTAGACGCAGAAAATGCCTTCGACAGAGTCAAATGGAAATACCTCATAGAGGTACTGGAGCGGTTCGGGCTTGGAACAGGGTTCACCTCCTGGGTAAAACTCCTATATAACGCTCCCATGGCGAGCGTACGGACCAACAACACCAACTCCCGATACTTCCAGCTGCACAGGCCACCAGACAAGGATGCCCACTGTCCCTGCTACTGTTCGCTCTAGCGATCAAGCCACTATCAATTGTGCTCAGAGCAGCAAAAATCAGGAGAGGGATCCAAAGGGGTGGCAGAGAGCACAGAGTCTCACTCTATGCAGATGACCTGCTCCTCTACATTTCGGACCACAGAGCAGCATGGACGGAATCATCGCGCTCCTGAAAGAGTTTGGCACCTTCTTGGGCTGCACACTCAACATGAGCAAAAGCGAGATATTCCCGGTACACCCATAAGTAGGGGGGGACAGCACTAACGGGACTGCCATTTAAACAAGTCCAACACAAATTCCGCTACCTGGGGATCCAAATAGCCCATGACTGGAAAGGGATCCACAAATGAAACCTTACCAGTCTGACAGAGGAAGTAAAAAAGCACCTGCAAAGATGGAACACACTCCCACTCTCCCTCGCGCGGAGAGTCCAGATGATCAAAATGAACGTGCTGCCCAGGTACCTCTTCCTACTCTGATCCATCCCGATCTACATCCCCAAGGCCTTTTTCAAAACACTAGACAAACTAATCATGGCGTTCGTATGGGGGGGGGGGGGGGGGGGGGGGGGGGGGGGGGAGAATGCTGAGATCCCGAAGAAGGTCCTACAAAAAACAAAATCCAGCTAGCCCTCCCAAACCTACAATTCTACCACTGGGCGGCGACGGACGAGCGAATAAGGGGATGGATCAAGGAGCCAGAAGCCGAATGGGTGCGCGCGGAAGAGGCCTCCGGCATGGGGACCTCCCTCCGGGCCCTCGCCATGGCAGCACTCCCATCCCCACCCAAATAAACACTCCAGCAGCCCAGTGGTGATAGCCACCCTCCAGTCCTGGAACCAACTACGGCAGCAATTTGGCCTGACCAAAATGTCGGACAAAACTCCCATCTGCAACAACCATAGGTTCACACCAGCGCTGACTGACGCCACCTTCAAAAGGTGGGGACAGGACGGAGGGACACTGACAGTCAGGGACCTATACATGGACGGCAGGATGAACTGACAGAGAAATTCTAGCTAGCCAGGGGGAACGAGCTAAGGTACCTGCAACTCAAAAACTTCCTACGAAAGGAGACAAGGGCGTACCCACAACCGCCACGGCAGACATTACTGGAAGAGTTACTGGACGCAAGCATACTAGATAAAGGAAACTGTAGCGACATGTATGACCGACTGGTAGAAAGGGCCGACACCATACAAGACGCAACAAGAAAGAAATGGGAGGAGGACCTGGGGATTGAAATATAGTGGTGACTCTGGAGCGAAGCAGCTCATAGAGTCAACTCTACCTCCACTTGCGCAAGGCTCAGCCTGACGCAACTAAAAGTGGTACATAGAGCCCACTTAACAAGAACCCGTATGAGTAAGTTCTTCCCGGAGGTGGAGGACAGATGTGAACGGTGCCAAGGAGGCCCGGCCAACCATGTCCACATTTTCTGGTCTTGCGGGGTACTGGACAGCCTTCTTCGACGCAATGTCCAAAGTATTTCAGTATTTCAGACCAGCCAGATCTATTCCCGGAGAGCAGGGCGGACGCCCTTGCCTTTGCCTCCCTGATCGCCTGTCGCAGAATCCTGTTCGGCTGGCGGTCAGCAGCACCACCCAAAGCTGCAGACTGGCTGTCCGATCTCCCGGAATCTCTCCAAATGAAGAAAATCAAATTTGCCATCCGAGGGTCAGACGACGGCTTCCACAGAACGCGGGAGCCATTCACCCAATTGTTCCGGGACCTGTTTGTGGCCAACGAACAAGCAGAAGAATGGCCAGGTAGCCAAGGATCAGGAGAAAGTAGCCAAAGCTTGAGAGGGAGAGATAGACCGGGACGGGGGGGCGGGGGGGACAGCTAAATCTAAGAGGAAGGAAAGGCGAACCACAGGAGAGGGGGAGGGGGGCAGAAGGGGGGGGGGGGGGGGGAAGAGACAGGGAACAATAGAGGAGAACCAGGATGTGTACCCTTCTCTTCTATATATATATATATATATATATATCAGATCCTGTGTACATAACGGCAAATATACTTTGTTCAAAACTCCAATAAAAAACATTTATTTTAAAAAAGTATGCCCTTAGGGGGTCTGAAGAGAAGTTTTACATTCGGTGGAGGCTGTTTCTGTTCCTGTTTGAAGATCTGTTTGTCACCTATGGGGAGGGGAGGAGGGCGAGGTTGGGGGTTTTAGTGGGGATAAAGAGGAAACATTTGACAAACTGTGTGTGATAAGTATATTTTGAATTGCTATCTGTTGTTTGTATTTGACTGTGTTTGGAATAAAATATATGTTAAAAAATTAAACTCCTGTTGCTTCTCTATGTAAATTTCCGGAGGAACAAACTTTAAGCTGAGGGATCCTTGTAGCATACAAAGGTCTGTCAACAGCTTTTTCTTTTCTTTGCAAAGCTCAAGTTTTCTTGTAATGTAACAGAATCTTTGACTTTTTTTGTTGTTCCTTCTTTCTGCTGTTCAATAGTTAATTTCTTCATGCTGCTGAATGGTTATATACTTTTGCATTTGATCTTGAAGGATAATCAGCTGTTCATTCAACTGTTTATTTTCTTTTTCAGCTTTTGCCTTCTCGCTCTGCACTTCAGTGCATTGTTTTTTCACTATCGATTGTTCCAACACAGCTTTTTCTGAAGCCGTATTCAACATCATTTTTAACTCATATTTTTCTAGGAGGCAAATATTGTTTATTCAAAGAGTCTTTCAAGGCAGTGAATTCTTTGAGTACATTTTCTGCTGACTGTTGTGCCTGATTGTATTTCTGGATGAATTCCTCCTATTTTCTTTTTGTTGACTTCCTCCAGTTCCTTTTTGATTTGCCAACAATGGAATTCAGAGTTGTTATTACTTCCTTGTGTTTTTATGGAGATACGTACCGAGTCTGCATGCAATTCATATTTTTGCTTATTGCATTCTTCTCAATATTTAACCTTTTTCTTTCAAAGCTTTTTGTACCTTTGTCACATCTCAGAAATGTATTTGTTCAGATTTTGAACAGTTTAGTTAATTAAAGGTTTAGTTCATCATGCATTTTCAAAGGTAAACACTCAGCTTGAATCTTGTATTTCAAGTCTTGCAATTTAGCTTTGATATGAACGTTTTCCAATCTTGTTTCTATCGTTACTTTCTCCATCTGTCCTTCATTTTGGTTTCACTGTTGCCAGGTCTGTCTCCAACGAATTTGTAGCTTGTTTCAGTTGTGTAATTGTGCTACTTGTGACTTCATTATCCCCTTGCAGCTTAGAACGTGATACGACTTTACCTTTCGTTACAGCCAGATGGGTCAGCACTGCCACATGCTGTTGCAGTTTGAGTAATGAGTCAGCCTTTCAAAACGACCCAGGTTTAATCCTTCGGCTGCTTCTCAGCCACAATATTCCTCTTCAATAAACTCTTTGGCTCATGCACTTCATTGCACTGAAATTGTCTGTGACCATCTTGTGGCTTGCTTGGGCATTGCCTTTTGCCCTTTTGTTACTTGATTGGGGTGATTCTATCCCACTTTTGAAGCTCTGCGCACCCCACAGTTTAATTAAAATACTTGTCAAAAGCTTTTAATAGCTCATCAAAACTTGCTGGAAATTCATCAGCAATTTCACTAATTAAGTATAAAAACATATTAAGCCTGGACTTCCTCCAATTTTCTATCTAACACTGATTTATAATAATAATCTTTATTGTCACAAGTAGGCTTACATTAACACTGCAATGAAGTTACTATGAAAAGCCCCTGGTCGCCACATTCCGGGTACACAGAGGGAGAATTCAGAATGTCCAATTCACCTAACAGCACGTCTTTTGGAACGGGTGGGAGGAAACCGGAACACCCGGAGGAAACCCACGCAGACACAAGGAGAACATGCAGACTCCACATAGACAGTGACCCAAGCCCGGAATCGGACCTGGGACCCTGGAGCTGTGAAGCAACAGTGCTAACCACTGTGCTACCGTGATTTACTCTTGTAATCTAAAACTTTTCTTCTCCATGATACCCTATTTTCGTAGGTTCATAGGTGTTTACAGCGCCTATTGAGGCCATTCAACATATTGTACCCACGCCAGTCAACGAAGATCTGACACTAATCGCATTTTCCAGTATTTGGCCCATAGACCTGAGGTCATGGCAGCACAAGTGAATATCTCGATCATTTTTAAATGTTACGAGAGTTTTTGACTCAACCATCCTTTCAGACAGTGAGTTCCAGACTCCTATCACCCTCTAAGTGAAAACATTTCTCTTCAACTCCCGTTTTAGCCTTCTACCTCTTACCTTAAATCTATGCTTTCTAGTTATTGACCTCTCCACTAGTGGAAGAAGTGCCTTGCTATCCACCTGATCTAGGCCACTCGTAACCTTAATTTTGCACACCATTTTGTGTCTGGCTTGACACCTGCTCAAGCTCAACTTGGTCTGGTGGTTTTAAATTACCATCCAAGACAATTTTCTGTAACAGAGTGCAGCTCTGCCAAGACAGCATTGCAGTAACCATCTTTTCAATCCTCCAGCCTATTTTGTTAAGCTCTTGTCATAGCATAAGCTGCTTCCTTGACGTTCACTCTGACAAAGGAAGGTTCAGACTTGGAGATAGCTTTAACATGTTTATTAAACTATTAACAATTCTCCTACTTGGATTCGACGCTACTGATAATCCTGTTATAGCTACTCAGACTGACGAACCAGTCTGCTACAATCCACGTGGTGGGAGTGATGTTCAATCAACCCTGTGTCTGCACTCACTGAGAGTCTCCACTGGAAAGAGACTGAGCATGTATGCTGTGTCCTTTTATATGAGTTGATGTAATGCCCTCCTGTGGTAGTGTCACCTCTGTGTGTATCATGACTGCCCATTGGTCGTGTCCTATCTTACTGACCTATTGGTTGACTGTCTGTGTGTCATGTCTCTGGTGCTCCCTCTAGTGTCTAGCTAGGTGTAGTGTATGTACATTAACCCTTTGTGTACTTACAGTGATGTATATCACCACACAGCCCTTGCCTAAAGGATCTTGACAGGCTCCTGCAGCAATCGTGGGCCCGATTTGTTAAACTAGTCAGTCCACTATGGCACCAACCCCAGACTCAGCTGCAGTATTCTTCCAGTTATGCTTGTTAAACAGTTGGTTTGCTCTGCCTGATTAGTGCCCTGATTATTTTTGAAAGGTTAGTTCAGCATTGAGTGTATTTTGTTCACACATTTTGTGATCTAGCAAGGTTCTTTGACTCTGTTTTCGATCAGGTGTGGCAATGGTTCTATGTCTGCAATAGAACTTCTGTAGAGGTGATCGCCAGCTCTGCCTTTGGTTAAGGTGAACTTCAGTCAGGTCAGCAGTTCAGTTTTTTTAGTTTTTTATGCCTTGAGATTATGGGGTCCTACTCCAGCCTCCTCGGTTCTGGAGCCGTGCATTAGCTACTACCATGTTGTAAAGGTCTGGTCAGTGTCTCATTAAGAGGCCTAGAGGCTTGTATGGTTGAATATTAGGTATTTATTGGTAACACATAACTATATACATCTCCAGGGTACATCCTTAACAGGGTACTCTCTCTGTGCTAGTTTCTGCCAGACTATTACTGTTCTCAGTCCACTATCATTCTCCTGTCCCTTACGACACATCCAGCAGTTTTGAATGAAATGAATGAAAAGTAATGAAAATCACTTATTGTCACAAGTCGGCTTCAATGAAGTTACTGTGAAAAGCCCCTAGTCGCCACATTCCGGCGCCTGTTCTCCTCCAGTGCCCCTAGGTTCGCAAATGTCCCATCAATGAACAGGTCCCCCATTCTTCTAATCCCCGCCCGATGCCAGCCTTGGAACCCCCCGTCCATCTTCCCCAGGACAAACCGGAGTTTACCCCTGATTGGGGACCACACCGATGCTCCCATTGCACCCCTGTGCCTTCTCCACTGGCCCCAGATCCTTAGCGTTGCCGCCACCACCGGGCTTGTGTGTTTTGTCGGCGAGAGCGGCAGCGGTGCCGTTACCAACGCCCCCAGGCTCGTTCCTTTACAGGACGCCATCTCCATCCTCTTCCATGCCGCCCCCTCTCCCTCCATGACCCACTTGCGGATCATCGCCACGTTTGCTGCCCAGTAGTAACTCTCTAGGTTTGGCAAAGCATGTTGCGTTCCAAGAACCCTCTTCTAACCCTCGGTGTAATGATGGCCTTTTGAGAGACGTGGCTGCCAAACTTTGGGAGGTGTTCAACATTTTCCTTCAACATATATGAAAAGTGGTATATTTGGCTGAGTGTGAATTGATGGGGTTTTGTATTGGCATCATTCAGGTACAGGTTGAGTTTCTTACATGCAGAATTAAAGAAATCAAGAGAGATTTGCAAACCTGGTGCAGAGTGGGCAACAAAACTTCAGTTTTCTACAAACTGTATATCATGCATAGCTATAATCAATTTAGTTTTGGCACAGAGGTGAATGAGATTAAAGAGTTTTCCATCGAAACTGAAAACAGAGGGCAGTTGATATCTGATGTGGTAAATAGTCACTGTCATGTAGATGGTAAATAGTATGGGGTCATCACTCAGCCTTGCTCATCACCAGTCCAAATTTTGAAGGTGTTTATTTCAGATCTCCCACTCAAGGCAATTGCAGTTATATCATCATGAAGCAATTGCAGGATTGTGATTAAATTTATTGGGCTTCAGAACACATTCCACAGACTCACGATTTACTGAGTCAATTGCTTTGGTCAGGTCAATGAATGCAATTAAGAGGTCCTGCGATTGTTCATTTTGACATTTTTCTTCAATTTGTCACACAAACATTTGAATTAGCAGCAGTAGCTGACCATTTGGCCCCTCGTGCCTGCTCCACCATTCAATAAGATCATGGCTGATTGCGGCCTCAGTTCCACATTCCATCTATCTCCAATGACCTTTCACTCCCTTATTCATCAAGAATAGATACTTCACTTCACAGGCAGAAGTGAAGAAGGCGTTTGATGAATTGTACGCCGCTATAAATAACAATGAAACAGAATACCCGGAGGTCTTGTTCACCGTGTCTGGGGACTTTAACCAGGCCAACCTCAAGAGTGTGCTGCCAAATTTCCACCAACACATCTCCTGTCTCACTAGGGGCCCCGACATCCTTGACCATTGCTACACAAACATCAAGGGCACCTACCGATCCATCCCCCGACCCACTTCAGAAAATCGGACCAGAAAACGGTGCTTCTTCTCCCGGCATATAAGCAGAAACTTAAGCGGGAGGATTTAGATAAGAAGGTCATGTAATGCTGGTGCGAGGCAACCAAAGAGCTCCTACGATACTGTTTTGAGTCAGTGGCTGGTTCATATTCAAGAACTCAGCAGCCAACCTAAATGAATATGCCACCACCATCACAGACTTCATCAACAAGTGAAGATTGTGTGCCAAAGAAGGTAGTGCGTGCGTTTCCCAACCGGAAAACATGGTTTAACCGGGAGATTCACACCCTCCTGAAGGCCAGGCCTGGGGCGTTCAAGACAGACGACCTTGACCTATACAAGAAATCTAGGTACGACCTCCGCAAAGCCATTCGGGACACCAAGAGAGAATACCAGCTAAGCTAGAGTCACAAACTAACATCATGGTCTCTCGTCGGTTGTGACAAGGCTTAAACAACATAACGGGCCACAAAGCAAAGCCGCATAGAATCTCCAGCAGCAGCACATCCCTCCTCGATAAACTCAATGCATTCTATGCTCTTTTCGAGCAGGAAACCAACAAACCATTGTCAACTGCCCCAACAGAATCGGACGCACCCATACCTACCATCACAGCCTACAAAGTCAGACCGGCCTTCTTGAAAGTGAACCCTTGGAAAGCAACAGTGTCCTGAGGGAGTCCCTGGTCGTGCACTTAGATTCTAAGTGGACCAACTGGCGGATGTGTTCGCGGACATCTTCAACCTCTCCCTACTCTGTTCTAAAGTTCCCACCTGTTTCAAGAAGACCATCAGCATACCGGTGCCAAAGAAGAACCAGGAAACATGCCTCAACGACTACCTTGACATCTATCATTATTAAGTGCTTCAAGAGGTTGGTCATGAGACACATCAACTCCATACTCCCAGAATGCCTGGATCCACTGCAATTTACATATTGCCACAACCGGTCCACAGCAGACGCTATCTCCCTGGCCCTACACTCATCCCTGGAGCATCTCGAGAACAAGGACTCCCACGTCAGACTCCGTGGGCAGCACGGTAACATTGTGGATAGCACAATTGCTTCACAGCTCCAGGGTCCCAGGTTCGATTCTGGCTTGGGTCACTGTCTGTGCGGAGTCAGCACATCCTCCCCGTGTGTGCGTGGGTTTCCTCCGGGTGCTCTGGTTTCCTCCCACAGACCAAAGATGTGCAGGTTGGGTGGATTGGCCATGATAAATTGTCCTTAGTGTCCAAAATTGCCCTTAGTGTTGGCTGGGGTTACTGGGTTATGGGGTTATGGGGATAGGGTGGAGGTGTGGACCTTGGGTAGGGTGCTCTTTCCAAGAGCCGGTACAGACTCGATGGGCCGAATTGCCTCCTTCTGCACTGTGAATTCTATGAAATTCTATTCATTGACTACAGCTCTGCCTTCAACAGCATAATTCCAGGCAAGCTCATTTAAAACTCCAAAACCTAGGACTTGGTTCCTCCCTCTGCAACCGTATCCTAAACTTCCTGACCCATAGACCGCAATCAGTAAGGATAAACAACAACACCTCCACGATAGTCCTCAATGCCGGGGTCCCGCAAAGCTATGTACTTAGCCCCTACTATACACCCTATACACACATGACTGTGTGGCAAAATGTGGCTCCAACTCCATCTACAATTTGCTGATGTCACGACCGTAGTGGGTCGGATTTCAAACAACGATGAGTCAGAGTACGGAGGGAGATAGAGAACCTACTGCTGTAGTGTAACGCCTACAATCTCTCCCTCAATGTCAGTAAAACTAAGGAGCTGGTCATTTACTTCAGGAAGCAAAGTATCGTACACACCCCTGTCTGCATCAATAGTGCTGAGATAGAGATGGTTGACAGCTTCAAATTCCTAGGCACATCATCAACAATCTGTTCTGGTCCACCCACTTCAATGCTACGACCAAGAAAGTACAGCAGCGCCTATACCTCCTCAGGAAACTAAGGAAATTTGGTAAGTCCACTTTGACTCTTACCAACTTTTACAGATGCACCATATAAAGCATCCTATATGGCTGTATCACAGCCTGGTATGGCATTTGCTTGGCCCAAGACCGTAAGAAACTTCAGAGAGTCATGAACACAGCCCAGTCAATCACGCAAACCCACCTCCCATCCATTGACTTTGTCTAACCTCCTGCTGCCTTGGGAAAGTGGGCAGCATAATCAAAGACCCCTCCCACCCCGGTTATTCTCTCTTCCTACCTCTTCCATCAGGCAGAGGATACAAAAATCTGAGAACACGCACTAACAGATTCAACAACCGCTTCTTCCCTGCTGTTACCAGACTCCTGTATGACTTTTATGGACTGAACGGATTTCTTCACACATCTTCTTTACTGAGTATGCTCCAACTAATCCTATATATTTACATTGTACATTTATGTATGTCCTAACTTTTTCATGTATGGTCTGCCTGGAATGTATGCAGAACAATACTTTTCACTGTACCTCGGTACATGTGACAATAAATCAAATCAAATCAAGAATCAACCTACCCGTGCCTTAAAAACGTTAATTGGCCTCCACCGCTCTTCTGGGTCTCAAAGATTCACAACTCTCGGAGAGAAGAAATTTCTCCTCATCACTGTCTTAAATGGGAACTGCTTTATTTTTAAGCTGCGTCACCTAGTTCTTGTCTCTTCTACTCCAAGAAATATCCTTTCAGCATCCACCATGTCAAGTCCCCTAAGGATCTTCTGTGTTTCAATGAGACCACCTGTCAATCATCTAAACTCCAATGGATACAAGCACAGACTATCCAACCTTTCTACTTTCCTACCTATCTCATAATAATAAAGTTAGCAACCGTACATTTGGTCCCTTCATTCAAGTCATTGATACAAATTGGAAATAGTTGAGGCCCCAACATTGATCCTTGTGGCACTCCACTCATCACTTCTTGCCAACCAGAAAATGACCCAGTTTTGTCCATTCCGTTTACTGTTAGCTAACCAATCTTATATCCATGCTAGTCTGTTACCCCTACACCATGTGCTCTTATTTTGGGTAGTAACCTTTGACGTGACACCTTGTCAAATGGCTTCTGGAAAAGTAAGAGCAGCACATCTATAGGTTCACATTTATCCACGTTGCTTGTTATTTCCTCAAAGAACTCTAATAAGTCAAACATTATTTCCCTTTCACAAAGCCATGTTGACTGCCTGATTTTCTCAGTGCACCGCTTTAATCTCTTTAATAATAGATTCCAACAATTTCAAGATGACAGATGTTAAGCTAACTGGCCTGTAGTTCCTTAATTTCTGTTTCCCCCCTTTCTTGAATACATGCGCTATTTTCCAATCTGATGGGACCATTCCAGAAACTGGGGAATTATTGAAAATTTAAACCAATGCATCTACTGTCTCAGCAGCCACTTCTATTAAGACTTGAGAATGAAGCCCATCAGGACTTGTGGACATGTGGGACTTGTCACCTTTTGTTGTAATAATCTTCTTAGTACCCATTCTCTGGGTAGTTGTTTCAAGCTACTCCCTCCCTTTCACCTCATGATTCACAATTATTTCTGAGATGTTTTTGGTATCCTCTACAGTGAAGACAATTGCAAAATACCTGTTCAATGCAGCCGCCATTTCCTTATTTTCCCTTATTAGTTCAACAGACTCACTCTCTAGAGGATCAATGTTCACTTTACTTTCTCTTTTCCTTTTTAAATACCCAAGGAAATTCTTATATGTTTTCATATTTACAGCTCATTTTCTCTTACTCTAATTCCTACCGCCTTATTAATCTTTTAGTCATTCTTTGCTGTTCTTGATATCCTGTTCGATATTCTGAATTGCCACTCATCTTTGCAGAATTATACACTTCTTCTTTCAATTTGACACTATCCTTGACTTCCTTGGTAGCCAGAAATGGTTCATCCTTGACTTACCATGTATATTTTTTGAGTATTCTGAAATATCTCCATAAATATCTGTCACCGCATCTGTCACTGACCTATCCCTTAACCTAATTTCTTAGTTCACTTCAGCTAGCTCCCTCTTCATGCCCTCATAACTGCACTTATTTAAGTTGAAAATCGCTAATCATAGATTCACTCCTTTCTCCCTCAAACTGAATGTAAAATTCAATCATATTATGATCACTACTACCTAGGGGCACCATCACTAGCAGGTCATTAATTAATCCTGTCTCCATGTTACCAGATCTCGTATAGTCTGCTCTCTGGTTGGTGGTAAAATGTTCTGCTCTAAGAAATTGTGCCAAAAACACTATGAACTCATAATCCAGGCTACCTTTGCAAATCTGATTTGTCCATTCTATATGTGGATTAAAATCTATCACTGTACCTTTCTCATACCGCCATTATTTCTTCCTGCATGATCTACCCTACAGTGTGTTTACTGTTAGGGGGCCTATATCACTCACACAAGTGACTTCTTACCTTTACTACTTCTCATTTCTGCCCAAACTAATTCTACATCTTGATCTCCAGATGAAGGTCATCTTTCTCTTTGTACCAATGCCATCCTTAATTAACAGAGCTGCCCCTCCACCTTTTCCTAGCTTTCTGTCCTTCCTAAATGTCATGTAGCCTTGAACATTTAAGGCTCAGTCTTTGTCAGCCTGCGTCCATGTCTTTGTAATGGTGAGCACATCATACACATCTATTTCCATTTGTGTTGTTAATTCATCTGTTTTGTTATGAATGCTACATGCATTCAAGATACGGAGTCTTTATTTCTGCCTTTTTACTATTTTTGTAATCTGGAGTCTTATCTGCTGGAGCACTCTTAGATTTGCATAATTGAAGAGAACAAGAGTGGCCTGCAAATCTGGTGCAGACTGGGCAATAACACTGAAGTTACCTGTAAACTGTACATCATGTATGTCTGTAGTGAATACTGTAATGCAAGCAAACAAACTGTTGTGTATGCACACAACTGACCAGGAAATATTTGAAGTATTCCCTGTCGTAACTCTTCTAATGTGCTGCGAAATTTTTAAATCCCGGCGACACGGTGGTGCAGTGGTTTGCACTGCTGCCCCACGCGACGTGGACCTGGGTTCAATATCAGCCCCGGGTCACTGTCCGTGTGGAGTTTGCGCATTCTCCCCGTGTCTGCGTGGGTCTCACCCCCACAACCCAAAGATGTGCAGAGCAGGTGGATTGGCCATGCTAAATTGCCCCTTGATTGGGAAGAAAAAAAAAATTGAGTACTCTAGATTTATATTTTAAAAATGTTTAATCCTCCAGAAGCTTGGGGTTTCTTTTTCCTCTGCACTCAGGTAAGAGAGTCATAGAATTCCTACAAGCAGAGCAAGACCATTCGGCCCATCAGGTCTGTACTGACCCTCTGAAAGGGCATCCTACCTAGGCCCACTCCCTCACTCTATCCCCGTAACCCCACCTAAACTGCACATCTTCGGACACTAAGGGGGAATTTTTTAGCATGGCCAGTCCACATAGCCTGCACATCTTTGGACTCAGATCATGAAATAATCCTGTCTCCATGTTACCAGATCTTGTGTAATCTGCTCTCTGGTTGAAGTTCACGAGAATGTAAGCGAGCTGACCTCCGTCAATGGATTGAGTCAGTGCTTTACATGTAGGATGGCAGGAAGTCCTCTCCCATTCCCCCACATTTCTGTTAACACAGTGGTCAAGTGTTAGATCTTGGACAGCTAGTGAAGATAATGAGTGTGTAAATAGGATTTGCACAGGGTGGTAGTAGGGGAAATTAATCCTGAAAAATTTAAGGAAAAATTGGTTAACCATTAGCACTGCTGCCTCACAGCGCCAGGGACCCAGGTTCGATCCCGACCTTGGGTGACTGTGTGGAGTTTGCACATTCTTCCCGTGTCTGCATGGGTTTCCTCCGGCTGCTCCAGTTTCCTCCCACAGTCCAAAAATGTGCAGGTTACATGGATTGGATATGCTAAATTGCCCCTAGATTGGGGTTACAGGGATAAGGTGAGGGATTAGGCCTAGGTAGGGTGCTCTTTCAGCAGGTTGGTGCAGACTCGATGGGCCGAATGGCCTGCTTCTGCACTGTAGAGATTCTATGATTCATTGAAGGGAATTGATGATTAAGGGCTTTAGATTTTGAGACCAGCCATAGGTTGTACAACTTTACCTTATCCTTCTCTGGCATTGCCTACTTAAGCTTATTCTTAGCTCCTAGACAGCACACACAGTACAATTTTCAGCAACTGGAGATAATTGGAGTTTTCAGCTGAGTTGGTCTTTTCCTTTGCGTAGGCAACCACAGAGAAAATGTATATCATCCTTTACTGATTCTCCAGTGAAATCACCAGTTTTGTAATCGTTCTAATTTCAAGCAGCCGTTAGTTAAGGACACAACCCCAGTAAAATTTTAATTGATTGATCCCCCACTATCCAGACAAAGGGAAGTCCTGACTGTAGTTTGGCTCGACTGAAAATACTGCCCTTGCAGATACCCAGCAGCACATCTGATCAACCCCAATTATTGATATACGTTTTACAGAGCTCAGTTATTCGTTATGCAAAATTACTGTGGACCAGGAAGGAGGTATATTGATGAGCACCATTAATGGTGGTACCAGAAAATTGACCTCATCATTTAAAACACTTTGGTCCTGATTTTGAGGAAGCATGGGAACTCGCGGTTTGTTCTGTTAGTTAGATTTGCTTGCATATGTTTAGATTTGAACAGTTTTTACCCACAAAAGTACTGGAAGTGTGAGCTGGTAACACCATAGTCAGGGTATAAGGGACCATGGTGAACAACTGGACACATACTTTATTTCCTTAACCAATGAGTTTAAGGAATTGAGGAATAAACAGGACTGAGAAGGAAGATAGATGTATTACAGAAATTAATTCAATTGAATGTCAAATCAGGTTCAGGAAAGAAAAGAGAGAGGAAGAAAAATTGGGTTGGGAGAGAAAAGAGGCAGAAAATGAATGATTTTTAATTTATATTTGACATCTTTTAAAATCTCCAACAACCCAACCAGATGGAATGTGACCCCACACTTACAATTGTTCACTTTCTGGGCAAGTGAGGTTGATTTCCAGACATTGAGGTATTTATGCCGCTGAATACTTGATTCAATTTTAAGTGCTGCGTTTTATTGCTAATTACAGCTATAGCTATTCTTTGTTATAACTCCTGAAATGTTCATAAAACAGCTTGCTATTCATAAGAATTTCCATAACAAAGAATTTAGTGAGGGTAAGTTACATTCTAAATCTGTAATTTTACATTAAAGGCCTATTGGCTGCCTTGATCTTAACTGGCTTAGAAATTCTCTTGCTACTCATTCTTTCTTACTTAATACTCTTCCTACTTATTCCCCATATCCCGCCTCCCGTTTCCGTCACAAAACCCCTCCAGCTTGCCGCCCCTCTGCCAACCCTCTTGTTGCCAGTTTTCTGAGCCCTTGCTCACAGCAAGGGCTTGAGAGATGGGTGGTGAGTTAGGCAGTGAGCAGGAAGCAGCAAGGGGATCGGGAGAGCAGAGCATGAGGATAAGGGGTTTGGGAGAGGAAAGCGATGAACAAGAGACCAGGATGTCGTGTTGGGTGTTCCGCTATACATTTTTAAAAAAATAATATTTTATTGAAAATTTTTGGTCAACCAACACAGTACATTGTGCATCCTTTACACAACATTGTAACAATACAGATAATAATGACCTTTTTAAATTTAAACAAAAACAACAACAAATAAATAAATATTAAATAACAAAAAATAAAAACTAGCCCTAATTGGCAACTGCCTTGTCTCAGGCCACACCCCCCCCCATCCCTCCCCCCCCCCCCCCCCCCCCCCCCCCAAGTCCTGGGCCGCTGCTGCTGCCTTCTTTGTTCTCCCCTATCTATCTTTCCGCAAGATATTCGACGAACGGTTGCCACCGCCTAGTAAACCCTTGAGCCGACCCCCTTAGGACGAACTTAATCCGCTCTAACTTTATGAACCCCGCCATATCATTTATCCAGGTCTCCACCCCCGGGGGCTTGGCTTCTTTCCACATTAGCAATATTCTGCGCCGGGCTACTAGGGACGCAAAGGCCAAAACATCGGCCTCTTTCGCCTCCTGCACTCCCGGCTCTTGTGCAACCCCAAATATAGCCAACCCCCAGCTTGGTTCGACCCGGACTCCTACTACTTTCGAAAGCACCTTTGTCACCCCCATCCAAAACCCCTGTAGTGCCGGGCATGACCAAAACATATGGGTATGATTCGCTGGGCTTCTCGAGCACCTCGCACACCTATCCTCCACCCCAAAAAATTTACTGAGCCGTGTTCCAGTCATATGTGCCCTGTGTAATACCTTAAACTGAATCAGGCTTAGCCTGGCGCACGAGGACGACGAGTTTACCCTGTTTAGGGCATCTGCCCACATCCCCTCCTCAATCTCCTCCCCTAGCTCTTCTTCCCATTTCCCTTTTAGTTCGTCCATCATAGTCTCCCCTTCGTCTCTCATTTCCCTATATATATCCGACACCTTACCGTCCCCCACCCATTTCTTTGAGATGACTCTGTCCTGCACCTCTTGTGTCGGGAGCTGCGGGAATTCCCTCACCTGTTGCCTCGCAAAAGCCCTCAATTGCATGTACCTGAATGCATTCCCTTGGGGCAACCCATATTTCTCGGTCAGCGCTCCCAGACTCGCAAACTTCCCATCCACAAATAGATCTTTCAATTGCGTTATACCTGCTCTTTGCCACATTCCATATCCCCCATCCATTCCCCCCGGGGCAAACCTATGGTTGTTTCTTATCGGGGACCCCCCCAGTGCTCCGGTCTTTCCCCTATGTCGTCTCCACTGTCCCCAAATCTTCAGTGTAGCTACCACCACCGGACTCGTGGTATAGTTCCTTGGTGAGAACGGCAATGGGGCTGTCACCATAGCCTGCAGGCTGGTCCCCCTACAGGACGCCCTCTCTAATCTCTTCCACGCCGCTCCTTCCTCCTCTCCCATCCACTTACCATTGAAATATTAGCGGCCCAATAATACTCACTTAGGCTCGGTAGTGCCAGCCCCCCCCTAATTCTACTACGCTGTAAGAATCCCTTCCTCACTCTCGGAGTCTTCCCGGCCCAAACAAAACCCATGATACTCTTTTCTATCCTTTTGAAAAAAGCCTTCGTGATCACTACCGGGAGACACTGAAACACAAAGAGGAATCTCGGGAGGACCACCATCTTAACCGCCTGCACCCTCCCTGCCATTGACAATGCTACCATATCCCATCTCTTGAAATCTTCCTCCATCTGTTCCACCAACCGCGTCAAATTTAGCCTGTGCAATGTGCCCCAATTCTTAGCTATCTGGATCCCCAGGTAACGAAAGTCTCTTGTTACCTTCCTCAACGGTAGGTCTTCTATTTCTCTACTCTGCTCCCCTGGATGCACCACAAACAGCTCACTCTTCCCCATGTTCAATTTATACCCTGAAAAATCCCCAAACTCCCCAAGTATCCGCATTATTTCTGGCATCCCCTCCGCTGGATCCGCCACATATAGTAGCAGATCATCCGCATATAAAGATACCCGGTGTTCTTCTCCTCCCCTAAGTATTCCCCTCCATCCCTTGGAACCTCTCAGCGCTATCGCCAGGGGCTCAATCGCCAGTGCAAACAGTAATGGGGACAGAGGACATCCCTGCCTTGTCCCTCTATGGAGCCGAAAATATGCCGATCCCCGTCCATTCGTGACCACACTCGCCACTGGGGCCCTATACAACAGCTGCACCCATCTAACATACCCCTCTCCGAACCCAAATCTCCTCAACACCTCCCACAAATAATCCCACTCCACTCTATCAAATGCTTTCTCGGCATCCATCGCCACTACTATCTCCGTTTCACCCTCTGGTGGGGCCATCATCATTACCCCTAACAACCTCCGTATGTTCGTGTTCAGCTGTCTCCCCTTCACAAACCCAGTTTGGTCCTCATGAACCACCCCCGGGACACATTCCTCTATTCTCATTGCCATTACCTTGGCCAAGACCTTGGCATCTACATTGAGGAGGGAGATTGGTCTGTAGGACCCGCATTGTAGCGGATCCTTTTCCTTCTTTAAAAGAAGCGATATCGTTGCTTCTGACATAGTCGGGGGCAGTTGTCCCCTTTCCTTTGCCTCGTTGAAGGTCCTCGTCAGTAGCGGGGCGAGCAAGTCCAAATATTTTCTGTAAAATTCAACTGGGAATCCGTCCGGTCCCGGGGCCTTTCCCGTCTGCATGTTCCTAATTCCTTTCACCACTTCTTCTACCGTGATCTGTGCTCCCAATCCCATCCTTTCCTGCTCTTCCACCTTGGGAATTTCCAGCCGATCCAAAAACTCCATCATTCTCTCCCTCCCATCCGGGGGTTGAGCTTCATACAATTTTTTATAAAATGTCTTAAACACTTCATTCACTCTCTCCGCTCCCCGCTCCGTCTCTCCATCTTCGTCTCTCACCCCCCCTATTTCCCTCGCTGCTCCCCTTTTCCTCAATTGGTGTGCCAGCAATCTGCTCGCCTTCTCTCCATATTCATACTGTACACCCTGCGCCTTCCTCCATTGTGCCTCTGCAGTGCCTGTGGTCAGCAAGTCAAATTCCACATGCAGCCTTTGCCTTTCCCTATACAGTCCCTCCTCCGGTGCTTCCGCATACTGTCTGTCCACCCTCAAAAGTTCTTGCAACAACCGCTCCCGTTCCTTGCTCTCCTGCTTCCCTTTATGTGTCCTTATTGATATCAGCTCCCCCCTAACCACCGCCTTCAACGCCTCCCAGACCACTCCCACCTGAACCTCCCCATTGTCATTGAGTTCCAAGTACTTTTCAATGCATCCCCTCACCCTTAAGCACACCCCCTCATCCGCCATTAGTCCCATGTCCATTCTCCAGGGTGGACGCCCTCTTGTTTCCTCCCCTATCTCCAAGTCTACCCAGTGTGGGGCATGATCCGAAATGGCTATAGCCGTATATTCCGTTCCCCTCACCCTCGGGATCAATGCCCTACCCAACACAAAAAAGTCTATGCGTGAATAGACTTTATGGACATAGGAGAAAAACGAGAACTCCTTACTCCTAGGTCTACTGAATCTCCACGGGTCCACCCCTCCCATCTGCTCCATAAAATCCTTAAGCACCTTGGCTGCTGCCGGCCTCCTACCAGTCCTGGACTTCGACCTATCCAGCCTTGGTTCCAACACCGTGTTAAAGTCTCCCCCCATTATCAGCTTTCCGGTCTCTAGGTCTGGGATGCGTCCTAGCATTCGCCTCATAAAATTGGCATCGTCCCAATTCGGGGCATACACGTTTACCAACACCACCATCTCTCCCTGTAATTTGCCACTCACCATCACGTATCTGCCCCCGTTATCCGCCACTATAGTCTTTGCCTCGAACATTACCCGCTTCCCCACTAATATAGCCACCCCCCTGTTTTTCGCATCCAGCCCCGAATGGAACACCTGCCCTACCCATCCTTTGCGCAACCTAACCTGATCTATCAGTTTCAGGTGCGTTTCCTGTAACATGACCACATCTGCTTTAAGTTTCTTAAGGTGTGCGAGTACTCGTGCCCTCTTTATCGGCCCGTTAAGCCCCCTCACGTTCCACGTGATCAGCCGAGTTGGGGGGCTTCCCACCCCCCCCCCCCTTGCCGGTTAGCCATCATCTTTTTCCAGCTTCTCGCCCAGTTCCCACGCAGCTGTATTTCTCCCAGACGGTGCCCCCCCGCCCATCCTTTCCCGCACCCACTCCCCCCTTTCCCCAGCAGCAGCAACCCAGTAATTCCCCCCTTCCCCCCCCCCCCGCTAGACCCCCCGCTAGCGTAATTACTCCCCCCATGTTGCTCCCAGAAGTCAGCAAACTCTGGCTAACCTCGGCTTCCCCCCGTGATCACGGCTCGCCCCGTGCGGCGCCCCCTCCTTCCTGCTTCTCTATTCCCGCCATAATTATCATAGCGCGGGAACCAAGCCCGCGCCTCTCCCTCGGCCCCGCCTCCCATGGCCAACGCCCCATCTCCTCTCCCTCCCCACCTCCCCCCCACTCGTCCCACCACTTTGTCCAAACGTTCATTTTCGTAGTCCAATCATTCCAATTTTTCTTCTACAATAAAAGTCCACACTTCATCCGCCGTCTCAAAGTAGTGGTGCCTCCCTTGATATGTGACCCACAGTCTTGCCGGTTGCAGCATTCCAAACTTTATCTTTTTTTTGTGAAGTACCGCTTTGGCCCGATTAAAGCTCGCCCTCCTTCTCGCCACCTCCGCACTCCAATCTTGATCGACGCGGATCACCGCGTTCTCCCATTTACTACACCGAGTTTTCTTCGCCCATCTAAGGACCATTTCTCTATCCTTAAAACGGAGAAATCTCACCACTATGGCTCTGGGAGCTTCTCCTGCTCTCGATCCTCGCACCATAACTCGGTATGCTCCCTCCACCTCCAGCGGACCCGTCGGGGCCTCCACTCCCATTAACGAGTGCAGCATCGTGCTCACATATGCCCCGACGTCCGCCCCCTCCACACCTTCAGGAAGGCCAAGAATCCTCAAGTTGTTCCTCCTTGCGTTATTTTCCAGTGCCTCCAACCTCTCCACAGATCGTTTCTGGTGTGCCTCCTGTATCTCCGACTTCACCACCAGGCCCTGTATATCGTTTTCATTCTCTGCTGCTTTCGCCTTCACGACCCGAAGCTCCTGCTCCTGGGTCTTTTGTTCCTCTTTCAGCCCTTCAATCGCCTGTAATATCGGGGCCAACAACTCTTTCTTCATTTCCTTTTTTATCTCCTCCACGCAGCGTTTCAAAAACTCTTGTTGTTCAGGGCCCCATATGAAACTGCCACCTTCCGACGCCATCTTGGTTTCTGCTTGCCTTCCTTGCCGCTGCTCCAAAGGATCCGCTGCAATCCGGCCACTTTCCTCTCCTTTTTCCATCCGTGTCCAGGGGGAACACCCTTCTGGTTTACCGCACGGTGTTTTCAGCCGTTAAAATTGCCGTTGGGGCTCCTATCAAGAGCCCAAAAGTCCGTTTCACAGGGAGCTGCCGAAACGTGCGACTCAGCTGGTCATCGCCGCCGGTGTTCCGCTATACAGACGAACCAACACGGTTGTAGATGGTACAACTGTGTTTTATTACACTTGATAACAACATCTGTAAACTTATGATTGTCGTTCGTAATTTACCCGTTAACCTGTGGACCTAGCCCTGACACTATCTTAGAGAGACACTCAGCACATGGTGTATGTCTGAGTGGCACGCTGTGAGCTCTGTGCCCTGAGCTGTCTCCTGCTGGAATCAGCGGGAACTGTGGTGTTCTCCGTTTTATAGTGCGTGTGCTCTCACTCGTGATTGGCTGTGATGTTGCGTGTGTGTTGATTGGTCCGTTGATCTGTCCATCAGTGTGTATGTGTGTTTGCACCATGATATGTTTATCTGAATATCATGACATCCCCCTTTTTACAAGAATATGTGCCTATGTGGTAATAAATATTGGTGTGTACTGAGTGCAGCTGAATATGTGTGTGCAATATCTACAACATGTAAATGAGGCTAAACTATATACATAGGAAGGTGTCAGATGCAACATAGCAACGAGGTTGTACCATAAACAAAACAAGTGCAATCATCAAACATCGAAAACGAACTCTTGTAACGACAAAAAGAGAAACACATTAACATTGTGGAATAACACTTTAGTGAGTCCAATGTGCAAACAGGCTCATAAGTCCAGCCTAGTAGGTGGGTGATGAATTTGGGTTGACCGTTAGGTCTCACACCATTCATCACCCGGATTAATGCTGTGCAGTGGCTGGTGGGTCCTACTTGGGGACATCCGATTCCTGTCAATGACCGCATCGCGGAAGGCTTCCCGGTTGTCGGTATCACCGGTCTGTGCATTCTCAGGGTATGACTCGGTGTATGGAGGCTGAATGGCCCGCACGTCCCTGCAAGGCTGGCGGAATTGGGGAGCGTTGGCAGGTTGAGCTGCTCGACAGCAGGCAGCATAGTGTCCCATCTTGCCACAGCGGAGGCATTGTCGATTCTTTGCTGGACATTGCCGCTTTAAATGTGCGGATCCACAGTTGCCGCACGTCGTGACGTCATGGCATTCGTTGCGCCACTGCACAGGCGCAGTTCGGTCCTGCGTAGAGCACGCCTGCACGTCACGTCCCTCTGCGTTGACGTCACTTTTGGCGTGTACAAGCGTGGGAGGCCGCGGAAGGCGCGCGAAATGGCTGCCCTCGTCCGGGCCGCGGGCCGGGAGGAACTCGATCGACTGGATCCGCGCGGCTTCGTAGGACCCCTGCCGTGCCGACTCGGCCGCCTGGAATTGGGAGTACCGGCTGGTCACGTTTTCATGGAGGACGCAGGCTTCGATGGCAGTGCCTAGGGTGAGGCTCTTAATTTTGAGGAGCTGCTGGCGTAGGTTGCCCGAGGTGACCCCAAAAACTATCTGATCCCGAATCATGGAATCGGAGGTGGCCTCATAGCCGCAGGACTGCGCAAGGATATGGAGGTGTGTCAGGAAAGATTGAAAAGACTCATCCTTACCCTGCAGGCGCTGCTGGAAGAGGTACCTCTCGAAGCTCTCGTTCACCTCGACGCTGAAGTGTTGCTCAAGTTTTAGAAGGACCGTCTTGTACTTCGTCTTGTCCTCACCTTCCGCGAACACCAGGGAGTTGTAGATGTGGATGGCGTGTTGCCCTGCCGTGGAGAGGAGGAGGGCGATTTTCCTGGTGTCCGATGCATTCTCCCTTTCTGTGGCTTCTAGGAAGAACTGGAAGCGCTGTTTAAACAGCTTCCAGTTGACGCCGAGGTTTCCAGCAATTTGGAGCGGCTGCGGCAGACTGATGGTGTCCATGGCGCAGGATGGCGGATCCCTGAAGATGTGCAGGTAGGTCTCACAGTTGCTGGGTTCCAATCCTGGTACTATGTCGTGTTGGGTGTTCCGCTATACAGACGAACCAACACGGTTGTAGATGGTACAACTCTGTTTTATTACTCTTGATAACAACATCTGTAAACTTATGACTGTGGTTCGTAATTTACCCGTTAACCTGTGGACCTAGCCCTAACACTATCTTAGAGAGGCACTCAGCACATGATGTATGTCTGAGTGGCACGCTGTGAGCTCTGTGCCCTGAGCTGTCTCCTGCTGGAATCAGCGGGAACTGTGGTGTTCCCCGTTTTATAGTGCGTGTGCTCTCACTCGTGATTGGCTGTGATGTTGCGTGTGTGTTGATTGGTCCGTTGATCTGTCCATCAGTGTGTATGTGTGTTTGCACCATGATATGTTTATCTGAATATCATGACACAGGAGAGGAGTGTTTAAAATAAAGACAGAGAATGGGCAGTTGCAATGTAGTTCTTAACGCATGCACAGTAACTGCAATGAAACGAAAATGTATGTCAAGGCCGACAGGGCTATTCAAGTAAGCCCCTTAATTTTCAAAATGCTCTGATGTGCAGCTTAGGTGGATTGGCTATGCTAAATTGCCCTTAGTATCCTAAAAGGTTAGGCGGGGATAGGGTGGAGGTGTGGGCTTAAGTAGGGTGCTCTTTCCAAGGGCCGGTGCAGACACGATGGGCCAAATGGCCTCCTTCTGCACTGTAAATTCTATGAAACAAAAACTTGCTTTTAGAATGCACCATAAATGGGAGATATCTGTAACATGCAGAGGCTGCAACATTTTCATTGCCAGAAATTGCTGGTGAATTTGCACATTAACAATGGCATTCAGACTATGGATTTTTAATCGTCACAGTCTGGGCCAATATTAAAACACTTTTGTTGCAAGCAATAACTAATACAATTTAATGTGTTCTTTTTTTTATGATGCTTAACTTCAGAAGAAGAGAACAGAAGACTTACCAGTCCGGGTGGTCAGTGTTCCAAACCTGTGCTTATATGAAAAAAACTTTCTAAGCTCAGAATCAAGTCCAACCAATAAGTTCCCTCTAATGACTAAATCTCCAAGCCTGGACCAAAGCCTCAGCAGCACATCAACATTATTGAATCAGCCTTTACAAGTCCAGCCATCTAAACAAGCTCCAAGGTATTAATGCACTCTAGTTTATAATGAAACTATTTCTTATTCAAAACCCATTAATAGATTCCACTAAATGTGTCCGTGGTTTGAAAATTGTGCCAAGATTTAGATTGCTGTGTTTACATTCAAATATGCAGAGCATTGGAAATAAAGCCAGGGGACTGAATCCAGGGTTAGTGTGGATATGACTTTGTGACCTTGACACAAAATTTGGGTGGAACTATTTCTAGCTGGGAGATTTGGGGAGAAATAGGAGACTGGTGCAATAATGATTATTGGCATGATTGAAGCCATAGAAAAAGAAGTTTTAAATTGATGCCATTGCTTGAGCAAAGTCTTACTGTCAATTGTGCAAAATTGCAGCCAGCTATAAATAAAGTTGCAAGCTTAAAGTTATAGCCTGCTTGCTTCTTGGTTCTCTTCAGCTGAACATGATAGCTGTCAGAATTCTTACCCCTAACTCCAGATCATCAGGCAAAACAGGCCAATGACGGAAATTGTCTTGAAGATGTTTAAAACACAAATGTCGATTTGCTTAACACAAGGTATGCTTAACCTTGTAATTTGTATTATTTTTGCCTTTTTAGTTTGCACATCTTATTTTTAGCAGTAACCCCCTCAGTTTTGTGGGGGGACAAAATCAAAATGGTATTCATTGATATTAAAAGCACTTGGAAGTTATTTCATTTGGTGACTTTATGCTTCTTGCCATTAGCAGTGTTTGTCAATTGAAAATATTTGATTTGAAGCCTTTTTAAATTTTGCTTTTCTGCTTTTTAAGTATTTACCTGTATTTGCCATTCATTTCCAGTTCTAATTTGTTACTGTTGCATGGATAAAAAATTTCAACCAGTCAAATGCACTCTTGTATTGACACCTGCTGTCTACCTCAATCAAGCCAAAGTCCAGCATGACTGAAAGAGATGAGACTGAAGTTCTTGCAACTGTCTTCAGGCAAAATTAAGGAAGACTTGTACTCCAGAGCTAGCCTACCCTCTGGCAGATATGACAGAGCACCTACCCAACAATGTGGAAGATTGCCCAGTATGTCTCAGACAACAAAACAATTTAACTCAGCCAGTTCCCTCCGATCAGCAGTAAAATGATGGATGGAATCATCAGCAGTGCAATTTAATGGCAGCTATTCACCAATGCTTACAACCATACAGTTCCAGATCTAAATACAGCCTTGATGCAGAAATAAACAGTAGTCGAATGCCAGAAGAGGGTAAGAGATTACAAGTCTTTGAAATCAAGGAGGCATTTGATCAAGTATGACTTCAAGGAACCAGAGCAACATTGATGTGAATATGAGTCAAAGGCAAAAACTGCAGTTTTTGAAGGGGCTTATCAGCCGCTAAGGAAAACGTTTAGAGGCTAATTACCATAGCCCCAGCACATCACTATGGGAGTTCCTTAGAGAGCTGTCCTCTATGCAGCCGTCTTCAACTCTTTCACTTTTGTTCTATTGTAAGGAGTTGAGCTACAGTTCGCTGACTAATGTGGTGTTCAGCTCCATTCAACTCCTTTAATAATAATAATAGTAATCTTTATTATTGACACAAGTAGGCTTACATTAACACTGCAATGAAGTTACTGTGAAAATCCCCTAGTCTCCACACTCCGGCGCCTGTTCGGGTACACAGAAGAATAATTCAGAATGTCCAAATTACCTAACAGCACTTCATAATAAAGTACAGATCAGCCTAAACTGGGGCCTAGAACTCTGTCTATTACTTGCTGATTATGCTGTTTGGCACACAAGTAGTCCTGTGTTGTAATTACACCTCATTTTTGTTATGCCTGATGTTGCTCCTGGCATGCTCTCCCACTCTCTTCATTGAACCAGGGTTGATTTCCTGGCTTGGTGGTACTGGTGTAGAGTGGGGGATATGCCAGGTCATGCTTGAGGTTACAGATTCTGCTGCTCCTGATGGCCCACAGCGCCTCATGGATGACCAGTCTTGAGTTGCTAAATTTGTTCGATGTCCATCCCATTTAGCACGGTGGTAGTGCCACACAACATGATGGAGGGTATCTTCAATGTGAAGAAGGGACTGTCTCCACAAGGACTGTGCGGTGGTCACTCCTACCGATACTGTCATGGACAGATGCATCTGCAGCAGGCAGATTGGTGAGGATGAGATCAAGTATCAGTTCTTGTTCGTGCCCCCACCACCAGCTGCAGTCCCAGTCTAGCAGGTATGTTCTTTGTGACATGGCCAGCTCGATCAGTGGTGGTACTACCAATCCACTCTTGGTGGTGGACATTGAAGTTCCCCACCCAGAGCATTTGCTGCACCCTTGCCACCCTCAGTGTTTCCTTCAAGTGGTGTTCAACATCTGGGAGAGTACTAATTCATCAGCTGATGGTGGCTGGTAGGTGGTAATCAACAGGTGGTTTCCTTGCCCGTGTTTAACCTGAAGCCATGAGACTTCATGGGGTCCAGAGTCAATGTTGAGGAATCCCAGGGCAACTTCCTCCTGACTGTATACCACTGAGCTGCCACCCCTGCTGGGTCTGCCCTGCCGGTGAGACAGGACATACCCAGTAGTAGTGATAGTGGTGTCTGGGACATGTCTGTAAGATATGATTCCGTGAGTGTGACTATGTCAGGCTGTTGCTTAACTAATCTGTGAGACAGCTCTCCCAACTTTGGCACAAGCCCCCAGAAGTTAGTAAGGAGGGCTTTGCAGGGTCGGCAGGGCTGGGTTTACCATTGTCCTTTACGGTACCGGCCTGGTTCGATGTTGGGTGGTCCGTCCGGTTTCATTCCTTTTTTATGTTTTCATAATAGTTGAATGCAACTGAGTGGCTTACATGGCCATTTCAGAGGGCTTTTAAGAATCAACCACATTGCTGTGGGTCTGAAGTCACGTGGGCCAGACCAGGTAAGGATGGCTGATTTCCTCCCTAAAGGACATTAGCGAACCAGATGGGTTTTTACAACAACTGACAATCGTTTCATGGTCATCATGGGTGGGTGAGCCAGATATTTCATTCGGGCTTCGACAGTATGGGCTGGGGGGATTTTAATTAACAAGTGGATTCGCTTCTTAGCGGAAAAGGTTGTGGCAGATCTCGGTGGCAGGTATGTGATTGTTACTGGGTCATTGGCGGTTAAGTTGGTAGTATTGGTGAATGTATATTCCCTGAATTGGGATATTGTGGCATTTGGTTGGCCCATCGAATCTGCACCGACCCTCTGAAAGAACACCCTAACATAGGCCCACTCTCCTGCCTTATTCCCATAACCCCAGCTAACCGTTCAACACTATGGGGCAATTTAGCATGGTGACTCCACCTAATCACATACTTGGACTGTGGGAGGAAACCAGAGCTCCCGAAGGAAACACACGCAGACACGAGGAGAATGTGCAAACTCCACACAAACAGCCACTCAAGGTCGTAATCAATGCCGGGCCCCTGGCGCTGTCAGGCAGCAGTGCTAGCCACTGTGCCACCGTGCCATCCTGTGATGTGGCATTCATAACGAAACTGTTGGCCTCCATCCTGAATTTGAACACATCTGGGTGGAGATTTGAACTGTGTGCTGCAGCCAAAGTTAGACTTCTAGGCTGAAGTCGTTGGCTCCTTTGGGGGTAGCGAAGGTGCTGTTATTTATGGAAGAGATGGCAGGGGGAACCGTGGTGCTTCTTGCATCTGGGGGATAAAGAATTCTCATTCTTTTCCCCAGGTCATAAGGTACACTCCAGGTTAGACTTCTTTTTGATGGGTAGGTATCTTCTTCCTGGGGTGAGGAAAGCAGACTATTCGGCTATAGGCATTTTGAACCATGTGCCACACTTGGTGGACTTGGTTTTAGAAATGGGCCCTGTTCAATGTCCGGAGGCTGGATATAGGGCTAGTGGCGGATGTGACGCAATTCTAAGCCTATAGATGAGTATATGGGGTCCAATGGGACTGGGTCTGTCTCTCCTTCCACACTGTGGGAGGCCCTGAAAGCGATTATCAGAGGGGAGATTAGATCACACAAGGCACACATGGATAGGGAGGTAAGAGAAGAGCGCCAGAAGCTAGTTAGCGATATTCTGGAGGTGGACCGCAAGTATTCGAGTGACCCTACCCCAGAGCTCTTGAAGAATAAGAAGAAACTGCAGGCGCAATTTGATCTGTTGTCTATGGGTAAGGCGGTGCACCAGCTGCATTCGAGGGGGGGATGGGGGGGTTATTCATGAACATGGGGAGAAGTCCAATCATTTCCTGACTCACCTGTTTGAGCCAGCAAAACTGGATGCCTTATTTGGGGAATGGGGAACAGCACAGTGGGCTAAACAGCTGGCTTGTAATGCAGAACAAGATCAGCTGAGCGGGTTCAATTCCCGTACCGGCCTCCCCGAATAGGTGCCGGGATGTGGTGACTAGGGGTTTTCACAGAAACTTCATTGAAGCCTACTTGTGACAATAAGCGATTATTATTATTGAAAGGGCCAGAGAGATTAGGGGACTTCTTTCTGGACGGGCAATTTGCCAGCTTGGAGGAATTGACGTTTTTTTTAATTTAAAGTACCCAATTCTCTTTTTTTTCCAATTAAGGGGCAATTTTAGAGTGGCCAATCCACCTAGTCTGCATATGTTTGGGTTGTGGGGGTGAGACCCACATAAACACGGGTAGAATGTGCAAACTCCACACAGACAGTGACCCGAGGCTGGAATTGACATTGAAATATGAGCTCATGGAGTCAAATTTATTTAGATATCACCAGGTTCAGAAATGTGCAAGGAAGGCCTTCCCGGCATTCCCTGAGGCGCCGCCGACATCTTTTATGGCTTGCGGGGTCGGAAGAGGGTAGCACATCTGGTATCTAAGGGCGGATCCTGTCAGAGGTTGGGCCTGGTGGATGGGGTGAAAGCGACGTTGGGGGGGGGGCTGGGGCCCATAGTAGATGGCGAGGTGTGGAGCAGACCCTTCGCAGGGTGAACTCCACTCCCTCGTGTGCGAGGCTGGGCTTGATCCCGGTCAAAGATGTTTTTAGGGCACACCTGGTTCAGGCAAAGATTAGCATTTCCCCCCCTGGAGATGGATGATAAGTGTGAGCGGTGTTCCGAGATTTTGGCCAATCACACGCGCTTCTTCTAGTCCTGTCCCAAACTTAGAACCATAGAAAAGTTACAGCACAGAAGGAGGCTATTCAGCCCATCTTGTCCATGCTTTCTAATCCCACCTTCCTGCAACCCTGTAGTTTACAGCACTGAAGGTGCAGATCCAAGTACTTTTTTAAGGTGTTTTTTAAAGAGCCTCCACCACCAACTCGGGCAGTGAATTCTAGACTCCCACTGACCTCTGCGTAAAAAAGTTCTTCCTCATGTCTCCTCTACATCTTCTGCCATTTATCTGGAATCTATGTCCCCTGGTTCTACAATTCTCCACCAAGGGAAACTCTTTTATCCTCCATCTCTTCCCTTCATAATTTTGTACACCTCAATTAAGTTACCCCTCAACCTTCTTTGTTCCAAGGAAAATAACCCCAATCTATCCAATCTCTCCTCGTAGCCACACTTTTCTAGCCCTGGTAACATTCTTGTAAACCTCTTCCACTCTCTCCAGAGCAATTACATCCTTACTGTAATGTAAGAGGTGGAAAGGAGCACAGTGGTTAGCACTGTTGCTTCACAGTGGCAGGGACCCAGGTTCGATTCCCGCTTGGATCACTGCCTGAGCGGAGTCTGCACATTCTCCCAGTGTCTACGTAGGTTTCCTCCGGGTGCACCAGTTTCCTCTCACAAGTCCCGAAAGACGTGCTTGTTAGGTGAACTGGACATTCTGAATTCTCCCTCAGTGTACCCGAACAGCCACCGGAGTGTGGTGACGAGGGGTTTTCCACAGTAACTTCATTGCAGTTTTGATGTAAGCTTACTTGTGACATTAATAATGATTATTATTATTGTTAATGTGGTGACCAGAATTGCACACAATACTCCAGTTGTGGCCTCACCAGTGTTTTATACAATTCTGACATTATATCCCTACTTTTATATTCTATACCTCTGTCAATGAAGGAGAGCATTTTTTACAACCTTGTCGACTTGAACTGCTGCCTTAAGGGGTCTGTATACTTGTACACCCAGGGGTAGGATTCTCCGACCCGGCGTGGGGTCGGAGAATCACCGGGGTCTGGTGTGAAGCCCGCTCCCGCCGTGTCCCGAAGTCTCCAGAGAT
Source organism: Scyliorhinus torazame (assembly GCF_047496885.1). Classification (NCBI taxonomy): domain Eukaryota; kingdom Metazoa; phylum Chordata; class Chondrichthyes; order Carcharhiniformes; family Scyliorhinidae; genus Scyliorhinus; species Scyliorhinus torazame. Next base: position 156,528,248 of record NC_092709.1, on the reverse strand, counting down.
TTGGCGGGTGCGGGAATCGCGCCGGTCGGCGGACCCACCCCTGCCGATTCTCCGGCCCACGATGGGCTGAAGTCCCGCTGCTGGAATGCCTGTCCCGCCAGTGTGAATTAAACCACCTTTTGGACGGCGGGACAAGGCGGTGCGGGCAGGCTCCGGGGTCCTGGGGGGTGCCCCCACGGTGGCCTGGCCCGCGATTGGGGCCATCCGATCCGCGGGTGGGCCTGTGCCGTGGGGGCACTCTTTTTCTTCCGCCTTCGCCATGGTCTTCACTATGGCAGAGGCGGAAGAGACCCCCTCCCCTGCGCATGCACGGTGATGACGTCAGCAGCCGCTGATGCTCCCGCGCATGCGTCGCCCGGCGAAGACCTTTCGGCCCCGGCTGGTGTGGCGCCAAAGGCCTTTCCCGCCAGCTGACGGAGCGTAAACCACTCCGGCGCAGGCCTAGCCCCTCAAGGTGAGGGCTTGGCCCAAGTCTCCGCACCTTTGGGGCGGCCCAACGCCGGAGTGGTTCCCGCCATTCCATTACGCTGGAACCCCCCCGCCCCGCCGGGTAGGGGAGAGTCCCGCCCCTGATCTCTCCCTTCATCTACCCCTCTTAGTATTGTCCCATTTATTGTGTACCCCCTATAACTGTTTGACCTCCCCAAATGCATGACCTCACACTTCTCGGTGTTAAATTCCATCCAACACTTTATCGTCCACTCCCCTGTATCTGGTGAGGATTGGAAAATCATCCTCAGAGCTTCTGTTATCTCCTCCCTGACCTCCTTCATTAGCCTCAGAAAAAATCCATCTGGCCCTTGTGACTTATCAACTTTCAAGGATTCCAACTCTTCGAATACTTCCTTTCTCTTTATGATTATCCCATCTAATATTTCAGTATTCCTCCTGGACTACTATTTCTGCATCATCCATTTCCTTTGTAAGCACAGAGACAAAATATTCATTAAAACCCTTTCCACAGCCTCTACATCTGCACACAAGTTCCCTTCTTCATCTCTGATAGGTCCCACTTTCTCCTTAACTAACATTTACCATTAAAAATTGGTAAAACTTCTTTGGGTTTTCTTTAACTTTGCTTGCTAATCTTTTTTCATGCCATCTCTTTGATTTCCTTTTTGACTTCATCCCAGGACTTCCTGTACTCGCCTAGGCGATCTGCAGTGCTCAGTTTCTGTAGCCTATTATATGCTTTCTTTTTCTGTTTCATCTTCCCCTGTGAGCTTTTGTGTCTCCTTTAGCACCATGTCGGCGATTCTAAATGTTGAATTGGAGTCCTGTCCTCTAGTTGCCATACTTAAGGTTTCGGACTCGTCGGGGGTGCAGACGGGCGGAGCCGGATGAGGCGAGTTCTGCTGGGATGGAGGTCTCCAACCCCACCCAGCGCTGCGGCATGGTTAGGGGACCTAATGGAGTTTCTGTACCTGGAGAAGGTAAAATACACCGTGAGGGGGTTGGGCGAGGAATTCTACCGGAGGTGGCGGTCTTTCATTGCCCATTTTAAGGAACTAATCACCGTCACTTGTTAGGGGAGAAGGCGGGATATGGGTTATGTGTGTTTGTATTCTTTTTAGTATTTTTTCCTGAAATGTTCTATTTGTGGATTCGTAAAGATTTTTTTGTCATATTTGGTAAAATTGAAATACTTAAATAGTTTTTTAAAAAACTAAGCTAATAAGACTTCCAGTGCGGCGATGAAGTAGTGGTGCATCTCGGGTGGCTCCCTCCCAGGCTCCGGCACTTGGGCCTATCTGCCCGACCGCAAGATCTTTTTAAAAATCGGAATTTCCTGGAAGTGAAATTGACCACAAAGAGTGCGATGTCGAAATTGACATTGAAGAGGGGCGGAGGGGTGAAATTAAAAACATTGAGCCTGAGCAACGAGGCATCAAAGATGGTGGAGATAGCGACCATGCCCATCGCCCTCGACATGATAGCAGGAGTGGTAGCCAAAGACTTCAAAACATTTCGTGCAGAAATGGATGAACACTTCAAGAAACACGGTCAGGAATTGAAGGCTTAATTTAAAGCCACGGTGGAGGAAGCTCAGCAAGGGAGCAACTGAGCAAAACAATTTAAAGCGGTAGGCACGCAGGCAGAGAACTTGAAAAATATGGACGAGGCCTTATCCCAGCACGGAGACAGTCTTGCGTCCTTGGAGGCTGAAATAGCGATCGTCAGAGACGGGAACAAGGGTTTCAAGGCGAAGCTGGAGGATTTAGAGAATAGGTCCAGGCACATGAACCTGAGGCTGGTGGGTCAACCCGAGGGAGTTGAGGGCGCCAGGCTGACCGAATACTTCACTGCAAAGTTTTCCCCATTGATGAGCGATGATGAGGTGTTTGCTGCGTCGGAACTCGACAGGGACCATGAGGCAGAAACCATGGTCAAATGAGCCACCTCGAGCAGTGATCATTCGGTTTCACAGTTTTCCGAGAAAGGAGCAGGTCCTGGAATGGGCCAAGAAAGCCCGGATGCAGGAGGGCGGTTGGAATGTTAATATTTTAATGTTTTAATTGTTCATGTTTATGTTGTTAAGATGTTGAGTTGGGGTTAATGGTGGAGGTGGTTTGGATGGGGTTGTTTCCTCGGTTCTTTTTTCAAGATTTCCTTCTATATGGGCTTAGTATTTGTTGGGATGCGGAGGGGGGGGGGCAGGTATCTTGCCTTTGTTTATTATTGGTAGGAAAGAGGATCGGGGGGAAGAATCGTGCCTGTGGCAGATATGAAGGCGATGGTTAAGAAATAGGTGGGATCTGGGCCACCTTACTAGCACCAGAAAGTTAGCTAGGTAATGGAGTCAAGTGGGGGATGGGGCTGCGATATATCGGGCTAGTTTGGTTAAGTTCGATGTGTCTAGAAGGGAGGTGGGATGGGTTTAGAAGAGATGATAGGCTATCTGTTGACTGGGTGAGGAGGGGGTGGGAAACTGACAGTGACCAGTTATTGTTTTCTGCTCCAACATTTAGGTGGGATGAGTCGCCATCTTAGGTGAGCCTGCGACCTGGGAATCATTGGTGGAGCTATGACATTTCAGGGTGGTAATGACTGACTCGAGGCTGGGGCAGGGTAAGCGACCCCAGACAAGGGTGGTCACCAGGAATATGTGGGGCCTGGGGGGCACAGTCAAAAGAGCGCAAGTTTTGCTCATTTAAAGAACTTGGGAGCCTATGTAATATTCCTCCAGGAGATCCACATGCGCGAGCGAGATCAGGCCTGGCTTCAGAAGGCTTGGGTGAGCCAGGTTTTCCATTCGGAATTTAACCCCAATGTCCGGGAGTTGGCGATCCTTATTAATAAAATGGTCCAGTTTCTCTCGGAGAAGGTATTAGCAGATGCGGGAGAAAGGTATGAATGGGGGTGTTAGATGGTGTTGTTGGTGAATGTGTACTCTCCGAATTGGGATGACACAATGTTCTTGAAACGGTTGCTGGCAAGGACACTGGATCAAGACACCCATCAGCTTATTATAGGAGAAGACAGGAATTGTGTGCTAGACCCAAGGATGGTTCATTCTAGGCCAAGATTGCTGGCCCCGAGGGATATGACAAAGGCATTAATTGCTTTTATGAAAGAAAAGGTGGGGGGGGGGGGGGGGGGGGAACAGACCTTTGGCGGTTCGATCACCCAGGGAAAAGAGTTCTCGTTCTTCTCCTCAGTACATAATGTCTATTCCAGGATTGACTATTTTGTCATAAGCCGGTCGCTGATGACAGGGGTGAAGAAATCTGAGTACTCAGAGGTTGTGATTTCTGACCATGCCCCACATAGAATGGAGCTTGAGTTGAGGGTAGGTAAGGAGCGTCGAAAGGGGTGGCGGCTGGATGTGGGTCTGCGATGGAACGTTGGGTTTTGAGCAAGGACTTGAGTGGCAACATTGAGCCCCTGGCACCAATCCCCATCCCACATACCCGTAACCCAACACCCCCAGCCCATAGGGCCTCCAAACCACCATCCTGCACCACTTGCCGGAACCCATACCATCCACCATAGCCGGATGCCCTAGCCACTGAGGCCACCAGCTACCCACCCCCAGCTGCATGCGTCGGAATTCTCCCAGGGAGAATGAGCGGACGTTGTGGGTGGCCGGGCTTCACCAGGGATTCAATGGCACCATGATGGAATGGCCAGCTCGCATGCAGGGATCACCCAGATGGACGGTCGAAAGTACTACCGTGAGCAGGAGTCAGACATTGGCATACAATGCGGAGCAGGTAGTCATCATCCTTCATCCCATGGACCATACCCACTGTTACTGCCAACCCAGTGCCCACACCCCGTAGTGCGGCAGGTATGTATCACGGAGGGGGTTGCAGGCTGGGAGGTGGCCGTGAGAGAGCGAGGGTGTGGGATGCGGTGTCCGTGCCCCTGGCCTGTTACCCCCCTCCCCACAGTTGGTGAACCTGGAGGCAATCAGAGCGTCTCTATCCAGGGCGGCTGCCTCCTGTTCCTCTGCAGCACGCTCCGCTGCTGCAGCTTCCTCCTCCTCGTGCAGGGCCAGCTCGCACAGCTGCAGGGCATCACCCAGGGCTGCGGGTGACTAGCAGGAAGGCCACCATTGCTGGTTGAATTCCAATATCCATTGGCTGCAGGGGGTGAAAGGCCGACATGTTAACATGGTGCGTATCCCCGTGCCCAACCAGGTCCACCGGGCTACATGATGGCCCCAGTTGGCACTGCAGACTCTGCCCCGTATGTTCTCCCCCACCCATCCCCTCACATATGGCCCCGTCACTGCCCAGCACCGTGGGGCCTCTGGCCTGGCACGTGTCCCTGTTGTCAGGGATAATGTCGGCTGGTACTGCCCTTGCCAGCAATACGCTCCAGGGACCCCACCCCATGTGGGGTCTACAGTGGGCATTGCCCTGGGTGGGCTGCCGGAGGGTGGGGGTTGAGGGCTGGTGTCACTCTGCAGAACGAGGGGCCAAGGTGGGTGGTCAGTGTGGTGTCCAGCAAGATTGGCTGCCTTGCAGGCCGCGGCAATGACAGTCCGTGACTGGTCACCGCCCCAGTCCCGTGGGCGGGGTCAGCGTGACCCTGATAACTCGGCCTGTTCACCCGTCACCCTTCCTCCCCCAACAGGACCCCTCCCTCTCCAGCCACTGTCCGGTCTGGCAACCCACAGTCGCTCCTTTCTGTGTCCTACCTGCTCTGTCTCCCTCATCAGCCATGACACCGGTTTCACGATTTTTAAAAGCACAAGTGAACCGTGCCGTCGGGAACTTGCCCATCGGAGGAGATCACTGAGGCCCCGGAAAATACCTTGTCGGGTCCACTAATGACATGCAAACGGTATTTACTGTTCGTGCGTTCCAGAACGCATTTACGGAAAATTGCGATTTGGTGTCAAATTGGCACTCGCTGTGATTTTGGGGTCAGAACCTATACTCTGCCCAATCGCGTTTCCCGATTTCAGCGCCAGCCAACGGAGGATCCCACCCTACATCTTTTAAGGCCCATGTAGAGCTGGAGGCAATGAGGGAGCTGGCAAGACTAGTGGACAATGTTATAGAGGCAGATTGTACCCATCCCAAGAACTATCAATGAAGAGGAGGAAACTGCAAACTCAGTTTGATCTGATCATACAGATAGGGTGGTACAACAGCTGAGGCGAGCTAAAGGTACGAACATGGGGAGAAGGCAAGTCAGCTCCTGGCATAAAAACTGAGGAAACAAGAGGGAGATTTCCCAGATTGGGACACAGGATGGGGGACTGATCTCGGATCAGGAGACGGTAAATGAGGTATTTAAGACCTTTTACCAAAATTTATTCAGGTCAGACCCTCCATGAGATGGGAAAGATATGGTGGAATCCTGGGTGAGTTGGAGTTTCCCAAGGTAATAATAATATAATAACCTTTTATTGTCATAAGTATGAAGTTACTATGATAAGCCCCTAGTCGCCACATTCCGGCGCCTGTTCGGGTAAGCTGGTACAGGAATTGAACCTGCACTGCTGGCCTTGTTCTGCATCACAAACCAGCTGAATAGCCCATTGAGCTAAACCAGCCCATGTTGGAGAAGGAGTTACAAGAGGACTTTGAAACCCTGCTGGAGTTGGATGAGATCAAGCAGGCAATGAAACTGATGCAGTCAGGGAAGGCACCAGGACCTGACGGGTTCCTGATGCAATTCTTTTTAAAAATCCGTAGACCTATTAGCCCCTCTGTTGTTAGGGATGTTTAGCGACTATATGGAGAACGACGCTTTGCCACAGACGGTGAGGCAGGCTTTGATTTCCTTGCTCTTGAAAAAAAGACAAGGACCCCTTAGACTGTGGGCCATATCGTCCAATCTCCCTATTAAATGTGCACACAAAGCTGTTAGCTAAGGTGTTGGCATTAAGACTGGAACCTTGTCTGCCAGAGGTGGTGGGGAAAGACCAAGCGGGTTTCCTTAAGAGGCAGAGGTTGGCAGCGAACGTGAAAATGACTGTTGAATGTGGCGCTTGTTCCGGAAGAGGGTTCAGTCCCAGAGATCATAATCTTGCTCGACGGGGAGAAGGTGTTCAACCGAGTAGAATGGGAACATCTGTTTGCAGTTTTAGAAAAATTGGGATTTGGGCTTGGGCTTTGTAGCATGAGTACAGCTGTTATATACAACCCAATTGCCAGTGTTTGCACAGACAAAAGTGACCTCCGACCCCTTTCGTCTTTACAGGGGTACCAGGCAGGCATATCTGTTGTCACCCTTGCCGTTTACACTAGCAATAGAACCACTAGCCATGGCCCTGAGGCCCTCGAAAACATGGGGAGGACTAGTTAGAGGTGGGGTGGAACACAGGGTCTCGCTGTACAGTGACAACTTACTATTGTGTGTGAGGTTACAGGATAACTCTTGGAAAGAGTGAATACTTTCTGGTTGGGTTGATGAGGTGGGGGGGGAAGGGTTTTAGGGGAGTGCTGTTCTGGCTAGCTGGAAGTCGTTTTGGGTATTTGGGTGTCCAAGTATCAAGGGACTGGGGGAAACTCCGGAGGTTGAATTATACAAATCTGGTGGCAAAGGTCAAAGTGGACATGCAAAAATGGGACGATCTCCCACTATCTCTGGCGGGCTGAGTGCAATCGGTTTTTATTCCAGTGCCGTCTGATATTCTTACCAAGGTTGTTTTCCAGAGAGATTGACCGTCTAGCGATTGGGTTTATTTGGGCAGGTACGAGCCCGACAATCAGGAGGACATTGCTCCAGAGGGAGAGACAATTAGGGGGCTTGGCTTTGCCAAACTTATAATACTTTTACTGGGCAGCTAATGCTGAAAAGATACGAGAGTGGTTTGGAGGTTCGAATGATCTTTGGGTTCGGGTGGAAGCAGAGCCTGTGAGGGGAGCAAGCCTAGCTGTGTTGGTATCAGCTCCTTTACGATGGTACCAAAGAAACACTTGTCTAACTCGGTAGTTGTAGCCACGTTAAAAATTCATTTTAACTTGAGGGCTGCCTCTGGGCTGACCCCTATCGTGCGAATAAGTTATTTGAACCTGCTAGGTCAGATGTGAAATTTAGGGAATGGGAGGATAAAGGTTTAGAGAAAGTGGGAGACTTATTTTTAGGTCGGTTCTCTAGCTTAGGGAAACTGAAAGAAAAATATGGGCTCACAAATGCTGATGGATTCAGGATCTGCTGCGCAGCTAGGTCAAAAAGTACTTTTCAGCCTTTCTGAAGAAGCAGCCTTCCACCTTGCTTGAGAGGACCTTATTCTGCTCTGGTTCGGAGGTAGCCAGCACGTTGGGCATATTTTAGCGGAGGATGGGGGAGGAGACGGGTTCTGGTGAGGGTGTGAAGGCAAAGTGGACGGAGGAGCTGGGTCCGCTCTTGGAGGAAGAGGTTTGGAGTGAGGTGCTGAGGAGGGTGAACTCGACCTGGACCTGTGCAAGGCTGAGTCTCATCCAGCTGAAAGTTATGTTCCGAGCTCACCGCACGAAGGCTAGAATGTATTGATTTTTTTAAAGGATGGAGGATCGATGCGATCCCTGTCTGGGGGGCCCGGCCCATCACGTGCACATGTTCTGGTCATGCTCAAAGCTGGCAGAGTTCTGGAGGTCCTTTTTTGAGACAATGTCGGCAATCCTGAGCATTGAGTTGGAGCCTTGCCCATTGATGGCAATTTTGGGGGTTTCAGTTGTGCCAGAACTCCGGAGCCGGGGCGGGTTCAGACATCCTGGCCTTTGCCTCACTGGTGGCAGGGAGGTGGTGGTTCCTCATGGGCTGGAGGTCGATTACACCGCCAAGTGTTTTGATGTAGTTGGGTGACTTGGCATTTTTAAAAAATATATTTTTATTCTCCTTTTTCACATTTTCTCCGAAATCTGCACCCACTAACAATAAACAATAAGCAGTAACGAATATAATGTCAATCCCCATATCATAAACAACAATCCCATCCTCCCACCAACCCCCAAACAACTTCCCGCATGTTAACATAAACAAATAACAAAAGGGAATCAGGAATCACCCATAGTCACCATTAACACATACAGTCCCCCTCCCCCCACTAATTTCGATGTTATCCAATTCTTGAAAGTGCATAATGAATAATGCCCATGAATTGTAGAACCCCTCCATCCTTCCCCTCAGTTCAAACGTAACCGTCTCAAGGGTCAAGAATTCCAAAAGGTCCCCCCGCCATGCCAGGACACAGGGTGGAGAGGTTACTCTCCATCCCAACAGGGTACGCCTTTGGGCGATCAACGAGGCGAAGGCTCCACACCCATTTCCAACCCCGGCTGGTCCGACACCCCGAATATGACCTCCCGAGGGTCCAGGTCCAGTTTCACATGCACCACTTTAGAGATTATCCTAAAAACCTCCTTCCAGTAATCCTCCAGCTTTGGACAGGACCAAAACATATGAAAATTATTTGCGCCCCCCCCCCCCCCCCACAATGTTCACACACATCTTCTACCCCCTCAAAGTGCCAGCTCATCCTCGCCCTTGTGAGGTGTGCTCTATATACCACCTTCAGCTGTACCCAACCTCGCACATGAGGTGGAGGCGTTTACTCTCCGGAGCACCTCACACAGAACCCCTCCTCCATACCCTTTCCCAACTCTTCCTCCCACTTTGCTTTGATCCCTTCCAGTGGTGTCTTCACCTCTTCCAAAATAGCTCCGTAAACCGCCGACACTACCCCCTTCTCCAGTCCCCCTGTCGTCAGCACCTCCTCCAGCAATGTGGAGGCCGGCTCCACCGGGAAGTTCTGTATCTCCTTTGTGGCAAAATCTCGAACCTGCATGTATCTAAACATTTCCCCCTGCTCCAGCCCATACTTCGCTCCCAGCTCCTTCAATCATGCAAACTGATCCCCAAGAAACACATCTTTTAGTGTCTTAATCCCCTTCTCCTCCCGTTTCTGAAATTTTCCGTCCCACCTCCCTGGCTCAAATCTGTGGTTCCCCCGAATCGGCATTTCCCTTGACATGCCCCCAACCTGAAGCGTTGGTGAAACTGCCTCCAAATTCTCAATGAAGCTATTATTACCGGACTCCCTGAGTATTTCCCCGTGGCCATCGGGAGCGGTGCTGTTGCCAGTGCCTTCAATCCCGACCTCCTGCACAAACTCTCCTCCATTCTGACCCACTGGGAATCAACCCCTCTGACCCAATTCCACACCTTCTCCACATTCGCCGCCCAGTAGTAATGCATCAGGTTCGGAAGACCCAAACCCCTTGCCTGCCTTCCCCTCTGTAGTAGCACATTTCCAACTCTGGCCACCTTCCCTCCCCATATGAACGAGGTAATTATTCCTTCAATCTCTCTGAAAAATGCCTTTAGCAGAAAAATCGGCAGGCATTGGAAAATAAACAGAAATCGCGACAACACGTTCATTTTAACCACCTGTACCCGACCCGCCAGTGACAGAGGGAGACCATCCCACCTTGGTCTTGGAGATTTTATACCTCGAGATGGTTAGGTTTACCGTGAGAGGGTCAGTGAAAGGCACCCATTTTATATTGTACTTTAAAGAGCTGATCACTGTTTGGGGGGGGGGGGGGGGGGGGAGACAGGGGTGGGTGAGGGGGACTTAGTAGCTAAGATTTAATGTTGTAGGGGGTGGGGTGAGGACTTTCACTATTTAATTGTTATTCTGTGCTTTTGTAGGTTTTGTATTAAAATTGTTTTAAATATTTTTAAATATTTCCACAAAAAAATGTAATAAATTCTCAAAAGCGAAACACATTGTTATGCTATTATGCTACAAGCATATAAGCACAGATTGTTAAATGAATAACACCTGATCTAATCTTCAAATAATGCAAATTAACTTTTTTCTGTTCATATTACAGCATTGCAAAGGAGAGTCCTGAGAATAAAGAAACTAAAGGAAAAGATCCTCGGCAAAAGGAATGGTTCACAAAATATTTTTCATTCTAGGAATGAGCTAGATGTGTATTTATTTCAATTTTGTAAATTATCTAACTTTTTGATGTTATTCTCAACCAGTATGTGCCAGATTCCATCTGAAATGGTAGAGGCGAAATTCTCACTAGGATATGCCAATGTTATTCTGAACTACCTACAATATGTTGCACAAAGTGAGGATTGACTCATCCTTTCTCTTTCCCTATTTGAGAGAAGGGCATTCCTGAACCCCATTGCCTCTACTCAAAGTAAGGGGTGGGAAGGTCCATAGTCAGACTTTATGCTTGGCTGCTGATCGAGGCCCTTAAGTGGCCAATTAACAGCCACTTAAGGGCCTCCTCCTACTGTCGCTTGCATTAACTCAATGGTGGTGGGGCCTGTTGATATGTGGTGTGCACTAGTAAAACTGTATGGCCTGTTTATGGCCTCCCGGTGGTTTCAAAGGCACTCAGTGCCTGATCGGGGTGGGGGTGGGGGGCAGCAGGGAAATAACTCGTTGCGAGCCACCCCACTGATCTTCCTGCCGAGTCCCCCTACAACCCTCTCCCTGCAACCCCCAACCTGCAATGCTTCCCCTGCCATGACATTTCAGTGGCCTGATCCTTGATCTGGGCCTCTGGTAGGTGTCATTCTGACAGCAGCCACTGCTGCCCCAGTGGTGCTGCCATTCAAAGGAGCTGCCAGACTTTGGTGGCCAGCAACTCTTGGTGGGTGCCCCCTGAGCCCACAAGGTCCTTGATCCCAGGAAAGACCCGCAGTTGGTTACTTAAGTGGCACTTAGAACAAGTGGGCCTTCCCAAAGGAAGCAAAGCAGGTCTGTTGCCAGTTCCCTAGGCAGCAGGTGAGACCTCAAACACCTCATTAAAACCCAGCCCCATCTTTCAAAACTCTGATTCAAACATTAGGATGTTGTCCCATTCGAGCTAAACTATCAAAAATAAGTAATTTTGTCTCACACATGGGGCGCGATTCTCCACTCCCACGCCGGTTGGGAGAATCGCCTGGGCCGCCGAAATTTCCGGGGACGTCGGTCCGACGCCCTCCCGCGATTCTCCCAAGCGGCTGGAACGGCCCGGTCTAGTTTTGCGGGCCGCAGACCGGAGACACCCAAAATGGCGATTCTCCGGCACCCCCGCGATTCTGAAGCCCGGATGGGCCGAGCGGCCAGGCCAAAACGGCGGGTTCCCCCCAGCACCGTCCACAACTGGTCGCTACAGTCGTGGGCGGTGCGTGAACGCTGGGGGGGCGGCCTGTGGGGGGAGCGAGGGGGGATCCTGCACCGGGCTTCACCTTGAATGTGGGGTGGCCCGCGATCAGTGCCCACCGATCGTCGGGCCGTCCTCTCTGAAGGAGGACCTCCTTCCTTCCGCGGCCCAGCAAGATCCGTCCCCCATCTTCTTGCGGGGCGGATTTGGACAGGACGGCAACCACAGCAATCATCTATTCGGCGCCGCTTTTACGCGGGTGACAAGGCCTGGCGCAGGTAGATGACGATGCCCCGATACTGGCCCATTGTCAGGGCCTGAATCGGTCGGGACCGGGGCCGTTCCGCGCCGTCGTGAACCTCGACGGCGTTCACGATGGCGCGGCCACTTCGGCGTGGGGGTGGAGAATCCCGCCCAAGGTTTTTGCCCATTAATGTAAAAATAGTTTGGGGAAACTTGTTATCATTGTATTGGCTGTCTCAATTTGAGATTAACGCCTACTCAGTCATGAGTTTCTGCTAATGAGTCTTCATGTGACTAAATAAACTGATTCTCGACCTGGAGGCCTTTGGGTACATGGGCAGGATGTCCTACGAGCCAGTGGGATGTGTAAGATTTGCTTCTTGTTCTTTTTTGCTTCTCTGCCTCATCATTATGACGTTGTGACTCAAAGATGGTTTCAGCATTTGGCAGGAGGCTCCTTCCAGTCATTAATTTCAATGTTGCTGGGCTTCAGGAACAAATGCAAATGTCCTCCTTCAAGCCAGTTCTACAGGCATTCAAGCAAAACGCCTGCAAAATCAACTTTGATGGACTGGACATTGTGGCTGGATGGCAGAAAGCCACCTCCCCCACCACATCTTGTTTTCCTAGCTCTCAAATGACTAATATTCCCGGGGAGGACAAAGGAAACGCTCCATAGATGCTCTGAAGACATATTATACAAAATGATTTGTGGAACATTAGTGCATTTGTTAAATATATATTTTTAACATGTATTTTTAGTAACTTTGAGTTGTTGATATCTTGAAATAAGATGGATTAATTAAAAGCAAGTCCAAATGCAAAAGAAGAACATGCGTATAATGCCTTATCTGCAAGAAGTGTTTTCAGATTGCAAATGAAAGACTACCTCCTACGTAAAGGTAATTGAAGAGATAGTTACAAAAGCTAAAACGTTGCCAAGAGTACTGCAACAGCCCAGTTAATCGTATGATAATTGTAACTATTCAGCTGCCCAGCACTGTTAAGAGAACACTTGTCCTTATTTTTAGAACAAGTGTTTATTGTGTATAGAACCTGCCAAAGGGTCTAGAAATGAAGTAATATATCACCCAGCATGAGCATAAAGCTTTACCAGTGGCAACCACTAAGGGGCTGTCATTTGATGTGATCCGTTGATTTGAATATTAAAATTCACTATGTGGAATTGAGAATGTTATGCCTAAAGTCATACTATTAAGGTGAGCATAGGGATGTTAACTGGGGCTGATTTGTCCTTTCAATAGAAGATAATACACTGATTGCGAGGAATAAAACATGGCTGAAGCACTTACTTTTGCAAGGAGATCACAGTTATTATTTTTCCTGTATTCATGGAATATAAAGTGGTCCTACGGACAGAACCGAGTGAGACTTAACATTGGCCCTGAATTCGCAGAAAATTGAGAGGTTGATTTTTTCCTAGATCCCATGGACGCCACCCAGATTTTTTGTGTTGGGTGATGGCTACTTCTGATCTACAGCTAATGTTGCATTTATCCCCACAGGAAACACAAGATTAAGTCTCCTCCTGATATTTTTTATCTGTATTAGTGCATTCAGAGAACATGTGCTCTTTGTACAGATTGCAAATATAATTTAATGAATGCTGTAAATATTAAGAAAAATAAATGACACTTTCTTTGAGCATTGTCAACAAAAATTAAGACATGGTAACAGAAATCCCAGAAACAAACTAAATGTGTGCAGCTTAATACCAAACAGATGTTAAACAATCTGCTTAGCGATTACCTTAATTATACCAGAACACGAATGAATATTCACTTATCAAGTGTAATTGTGATATTAAGAATTTATTCCTGGGAATCACACCATAAACTCTTAACATGATTAATATTGTGAAAAGCTGATTAATATAGTGAAATTAATGTAACCTTCAGATCAGAACAAATTCCAAACAGGCATTATTTATGTGACTTGAGACTAAAAGGAGCTTTCTCATTCAGTGTTCTCAAAATGTAAATTTGTTCCTGCTATTCCCATACACATGCATTTCTAAATTGCTGTTGTGGGAGATGATAGAACACCCAAGTAACAGGGTCAGGGGATAGAAAATAAAACAGTAGAGATAGGCATTAATTTTAGCATAAGCATTTCTTTTTGTTTTTAAAAAGACATTTATTTTGAAAAGATGATAATCTTTATTAATGTCACAAGTAGGCTTACATTAACACTACAATGAAGTTACTGTGAAAAATCCCCTAGTCGGCACATCTGTAGTGATGAAAGATCGACATAGCCAATTAAGAACTTCTGGCATGTATTTGCTGCTGTAATGTAGGAAAGTTGGCAACCGATTTGCATGTAGCAAGCTCCCACGAACAGGAACAAAATACACGAGCAAGTAATTGGTTTTATGTTGGCTGATTAATAAAATGGCCAGCATGACAGGGAGCACTCCCTCGCACTTCTCCGAATAGTGCCCTATGATAGTGCCCATCCAACAGTCAACATTGGCTCATTTTCCTCATTTGAAGGATGGCACTTCTAAGAGTGTGGTACACTCTCATTACGATACTGTAGTGGCAACTTAGATTTTATTTTCAAGTCTCTTGAGTGGGACTTGAGCCTTGAGCTAGAGATGAATATTCTACTGTTCAGGCAGTCATTTTACTGTATCGGTGATACAGTATTTCAAGCTCCACAACCCTACCCAACACTTGACAACTTTCACCCAACTTTGTTCACACTAGTGTGTTGTCCCCAAATTGATCTTTGCTCTTGGCAGCAGTTTAAAAATTAGTTCTTAAGCCATGGTCCAGCCCAGCCCACTCCACTCTTTTCGGCTAACAGCATTAAAAAAAAAACTCTGCCTTTAATATGCAGGTAGCATTCAAGCAAATGTGTCAGCAAGAAGCCATCGTAAAAGATGGCCGCAATTCTCAGGCCTCGTTCAAGCTCTTGCTCAAGCGAAACAAGGCCATTGAATTGCGAGAGAGCCCAAAAACAAGAACCACACCAGGCACCAAACGGTTTGCGAGGCAACCGGCCTGCTCCTGTGGGCAAAATCGGGTTCTCACTGCAATGTGGCGAGAAGCCAATTATCACCACTTAAGCCATATTTCCATACAATTAATGGGAGCGACCCCATAACCAGCGGCCTCCCATCATTCATCGGCCTCCCCAGCAAGTACTCCTTTTGAAAAAGGTGAACTTGGCACAAGGGATTCTGCGGGGAGCTGAGGAAGTGAGTAGCCATCTTGGTTCACAGGCAATAAGCTTTGGGCACTGGGCATGCCGCCCCAGTGCTCGGTGGGGGGCCCTCTGCAGGGGTGGCCACCATGCAAAGGGGGAAGCGGTGAGAGGTGGGTGGGGGATGGAGGGAACCGCATGCAGCACCATGCCAACCCTTGGATCATGTGTACTCGCTCTGGGGGCAACCCTAGCCCCTGCCCGACTGCCCCACCAACCACCCATAACTCCTACCGACTGCTGAGGCCTGTGGGCGTGCGACTGAAGGCTATCGATAATAGGGAATTAGCAATTATTGTAAAGTGAGCCCTTCACACAACCCAAGTGGATTCCCGTGGGTGGGCCATGTAGCATGTGGGAGTCATTGCCTAGCATCCCAATCACACCTTGATGCATGTGCTTAAACACACACCACACATGCAGCAGCCAACATTCAAATACCATGGGGATGGGACACAGCTCCGGGGGACATGTCCACAGCCGGAGGGTGGGTGAGTGCCATGGGGAGGGGGAGGATGCCTGGAGAAATGGGCCAAGGGTTGGGAGTTCAGGCCGCATTGCGGAAGAAAGTGACAAGAGGCGTCATATTGCTAGTGGTCAAGGGGTTTTAATGTTTCACAGGTGTCCAACAATTCCCCACTCATCAGATGGTGCTGACCCATTACCCCCCACCACCCCCCGGGTGCTCTCATCAAGCTCAGCCTGGTACTGGGTCACATCCTCCAGCAAGTTGGACATTCTGCCGAAGCCCTCAGCAGAACCGTCACCGACTGCGCGAGGCCTTGGACACACCACCATGCTGCTGCTGACGTCGTGCACCAGACTCTCCACTGTGGGCGGTGATGGGAGCGGGTGGGGGAATGATGAAAGGGTTGGGGGGTTGGATGCTTGTGTGGGTGCGGAAATGTCTCGGGGGAGGGGAGGGGGGGGCATTGGGTCAACTCATCCGTGCTGCCTAGTGTAGGTCATTGACCTTACGACACCGCAGGTCAGTCCTCCTGGCCACACTCCCAGAGCTCATGGCCCTGCGACCTCGCCCCAGGTGGCACTGGCTGGACCCTCGGCGGAACAGAACATTCCTCCTGGCCTCCACCGCATCAAGGAGCCTCCTCAGGTCTGCATCCCTGACTCTTGGGACCGTTCATCTCGGCGCCATGGCTGAGTGGCATTGGCTGTGCAAGTGCTGTTTAAGTGCTGCTCGACCTTGTTGGCAGGGGGCTGGCGAGCACGGTCCCAGTGAGTTGGCTAACGAGCCTTCATTTGTGACAAGAAAGTCATGGAGGCTCATTAAGTGGACCAATTAAAGTTGAATTGCCGGGCCGAGCGAGCGTCAGGAGACACGCGGCAGTTCCTGCTCGCTACCACACAGGAACCTTTCCAGAGAATTACGCTTCTTAAGTCAATCGGGAAGTTCGACCGAAAATTCTCTCGTGAGGGGAGTCATACACAGCATAAAGGAAGATGGCTGAGGTTCTTGGAAGTCATTCATTTCAGCCTCAGGACAGAGGACCAGTAGTTTCTCAGGGCAGCATCCAAGGCCCACTGATTTTCAGCTGCTCCATCATTTGCCTTCTTCCATCATAAAGGTTAGAATTGAAGCTTTTTCTCTTAAATATTTTTATTCAAGGCATTTTCAAATTATTTACAAAACACAACACATAACCATCATCCATAAACCTTAATCCTACTACAAAATCCCTCCATGTCCCAGCCCAATCTACTTTTCAATTATTAAAACAAAACACGCAAACAATAATCCACAGTACAGTAAAAACACCCCAACACCCCACCCCCAGCTGACGTTTACCAGTCCTTAAACAAGGCGATGAACAGCCATCATCTCGAAAAGAACCCCTCCTCTGATCCCCCAGTGGCAATTTCTTTTTCCAAATGAGAGAATTCTGCCAAGACACTCACCCACCCCGCCACCTTTGGCGGCTTTGGATCCCGCCATCCTAATATCATCCGCCTCCTGGCTACAGGGAGACATAGGTGATGCACTATCAATTACGACGAGACGAGAGTAGAGTGATCGAGGCTTTATTACACAGAGATGTGCGGCCTATGCAGCTGCTGCCGAAATGGCTGCAGCTCAGTGAGTACACACATTTATACTCCACCTACTGGGTGGAGCCAGCAGGCAGGGATCTACCCCCGGACCTGTAGTACAGGAGCCTTACCGTATTACATCTCATACATGCACTATATACAACAGTGGTGAATACCACATTCACCCCCTGTTAAAAAAAGAGTCCGGCGGGGTTGGTGGAAAACTATTTATATGTAATTGAGCATTTTCTTTAAGTTCTAGAAAAGTTCACAAATGCAGCCGGTCGGGTGCCTTGATCCTCCTTTGCTAGCGCCGCAGTCCCAGTGGCGATGTAGGTGCCGGCGTGGTCGCCTGTGACTCCGGGAGCGTGTCATCCTCATCTTCATCCCCGGGTGGAACCAATGGGAGGACGGATCGTCCTGGAGCGGGGGCTGTGGTGAGGTGCGCTGGGGGGAGGATGGGTGGCACCGGAGCAGTGGGGGGGGGGGGGGGAACCCAGCTGGTGCCAGGTCCCTGAGGGAGACTGTGTCTTGGCAGCCGTCCACGTAGGCGTACTGCGGGTTTGCATGGAGTAGCTGTTACCTCTCAACCAACGGGTCCGCCTTGTGGAGCCGCAAGTGTCTGCGGAGGAGAACGTGTCCTGGAGCTGCCAGCCACGTTGGGAGCGAAACCGGAGGTGGACTTCCTAGGGAAGGCAGGGAGACGTTCATGGGGGGTTGCATTAGTAGCAGTGCAAAGTAGCGACCGGGTGGAGTGGAGAGCATCGGGGAGGACCTACTGCCAGCGGGAGACTGGGAGATTTTTAGACCGTAGGGCCAGCAGGACGGCCTTCCAGACTGTCCCGTTCTCCCTCTCCATCTGCCCGTTTCCCCGGGGGTTGTAGCTGGTCGTCCTGCTCGAGGCAATGCCCTTGCTGAGCAGGAAATGACGCAGCTCATCACTCATAAAGGAGGATCCCCGGTCGCTGTGGACGTAAACGGGGAAGCCGAACAGAGTGAAGATGATATTGAGGGCCTTGATGACTGTGGCAGACGTCATATCGGGATGGAATGGCGAAGGGGAATCTGGAGTATTCGTTGACCACGTTAAGGAAGTATGTGTTTCGGTCGGACGAGGGGAGGGGCCCTTTGAAGTCCATGCTGAGGCGTTCAAAGGGGCGAGATGCCTTCACCAGATGCGCTCGGTCTGGCCGGTAGAAGTGCGGTTTGCACTCCGCGCAGACCTGGCAGTCTCTGGTGACCACCCTGACCTCCGCAATGGAGTAGAGAGGTTGTGAGCCTTAATGAAGTGAAAGAACCGGGTGACCCCTGGGTGACAGAGACTATCGTGTAGGGCCCGGAGTCGGTCCACTTGTGCGCTGGCACATGTACCTCGGGATAGGGCATCGGGGGGCTCGTTGAGCTTACCAGGGCGATACAAAATCTCGTAATTGTAGATGGAGAGCTCGATCCTCCACCTCAAGATTTTATCATTTTTGATCTTGCCCCGCTGTGTGTTATTGAACATGAAGGCAACCGACCGTTGGTCAGCGAGGAGAGTGAACCTCCTGCCGGCCAGGTAATGCCTCCAATGGGAGGAATGCTGAATTTCGGAGGCATGGAGGGTGCAGGAAAAGAATGCCACGGGTCTGCCCGCCTGGTTGAGTGGCGGCTAGAGCGACGTCTGATGCATCGCTCTCAACTTGAAAGGGGAGGGTCTCGTCGACCGCGTGCATCGCAGCCTTGCCGATGTCGGCCTTGATACGGTTGAAGGCCTGGTGAGCCTCGGCCGTCAGGGGGAAAACTGGAGTGAATGAGTGGGCGGGCCTTGTCCGCATAGTTAGGAACCCACTGGCATAGTATGAGAAGAACCCCAGGCATCGTTTGAGGACCTTGGGGCAGTGGGGGAGGGGGAGTTCCATGAGGTGCCGCATGCGATCGGGGTCGGGCCCTAGGACTCCATTTTGCACCACATAGCCAAGGGTGGCTAAGCGGTTGGTGCTGAGCACGCACCTCTCCTTATTGTACGTTAGGTTCAGGAGTTTGGCGGTGTGGAGAAATTTGAAAAGGTTAGCGTCATGGTCCTGCTGGTCGTGGCCGCAGATGGTGACGTTATCCAAGTACGGGAAGGTGGCCCGCAGTCCGTACCGGTCAATCATTCGGTCCATCTCCCATTGGAAGACCAGAGACCCCATTAGTGATGCCGAAGGGAACCCTAAGGAAGTGGTAAAGGCAGCCGTCAGCTTCGAACGCCGTATATTGGCGGTCCGCCTTGCGGATGGGGAGCTGGTGGTAGGCAGATTTTAGGTCCACTGTAGAGAAGACCCGGTACTATGCAATCTGATTGACCATATCAGATATGCGAGGGAGGGGGTATGCGTCGAGCTGCGTGTACCGATTGATGGTCTGACTGTAGTCAATGACCATCTTGTGTTTCTCCCCACTCTTTACAACTACCACTTGGGCTCTCCAGGGGCTGTTGCTGGCCTCGATGATGCCTCCCCGCAGTAGCCACTGGACCTCCGACCTGATGAAGGTCCTGTCCTGGGCACTGTACCGTCTGCTCCTGGTGGCAACGGGTTTGCAATCTGGTGTGAGGTTCGTAAAAAGGGAAGATGGGTCGACCTTAAGGCCGCATACAGTAAGGAGTGGTAGGGGCCTGCCAAATTTCAGGGTCAGACTTTGGAGGTTGCACTGGAAGTCCAGGCCGAGTAGCAAGGCAGCGCAGAGGTTGGAGAGGACGTAGAGCCGGAAGTTGCTGAACTCTACGCCCTGGACGGTGAGGGTGGCGGTGCAGTACCCCCGGATCTCCACGGAGTGGGATCCGGAGGCCAGAGAGATGCGTTGGGTAATGGGGTGTACCGCAAGGGAGCAGCGCCTTACTGTATCGGGGTGGATGAAGCTCTCCGTGCTCCCGGAGCCGTGAAGACAAGGTGTCTTGTGGCTATTGACTTTCACCGTCGTTGTCGTGGGTGTGAGGTTGTGTGCCGGGACTGGTCGAGTGTGATGGAGGCGAGCAGCGGCTGGCGTTGGTGGGCCCCGGGCTGGTCAGTGGCGGTTGCGGGCGATGAGTGGCCCGATGAGGTGCCCGACGAGCAGGGGTCCTGAGGCGCCGAAGATGGTGGCGTTAAAGATAGCGACGCCCACGGTCCGCACGAGGTCTGATGGGGGGAAGATTACGGTGCCCACGGGCCACACGAGATCTGATGAGGGGAAGATGGGGGTGCCTACGGGCCGCACGTGGGTTGCGGTGGCGAAAAAGGCGGCACCCACGGGTCGCACGTGGGGGTTGCAGGAACAATGGGGGTTACAGCGGCGATCGACCGGGCCTGGCACACCGCAGCAAAATGTCCTTTCTTACTGCAGGCCTTGCAGAGTAGCACTTGGGCCCCCCAGGGTTGGCTGGCTGCCGCGCGGTGCAGGCTTGGGGATGGCTGGGGGCGGTCACTGGTGTCGTCCACCATGTCCAGGAGGGGGTCGCCGTGCAGTTGGGGGCGTACGCTTGCACATTATTGGAGGTGACCGTTAGCGAGGTCGCGAGTTTCTTGATCGCCGCGAGGTCGAGCGTACCCCCTTCTAAGAGGCGTTGGCAGATGTACGCCGACCTTATGCCTGTAACAAAAGCGTCCCTCATTAGGAGTTCGGAATGCTGAAGGGCGAAACTGCCAGGCAACCGCAGATCCTCGCCAGGGCGTGCAGGGCACGCCAGAAATCTTCCAATGACTCACCGGGGAGTTGGTGCCACGTGGACAGGAGGTGCCTGGCGTAGAGTTTGTTGATCGGCCGTGTATAGTTCTCTTTCGGAAGCGCCATGGCCTCAGTGTAGTCGGGCGCATCCCGGATAAGAGGAAAAATATCGGAGCTCAACCGTGTGTACAGGATCTGTAGTTTCTGTGCCTCTGAGGGTGGTTCTGTGGCTGATCCGATGTAGGTTTTAAAGCAAGCTCGCACACACATTTATATTCCACCTACTGGGCGGAGCCAGCAGGCAGGGATCTACCCCCGTACCTGTAGTACAGGAGCCTTACCGTATTACATCTCATACGTGCACTATATACAACAGTGGTGACTACCACAATAGGTCAACACATCAGCCTCGCTCTTCCCCTGCACTCCCAGATCCTCCGACATCCCAAATATCGCCATCCACAGGCTCAGAACCACCCTCACCCAGAACCTCCCACATAGTCCTGCAAAGGACTTCCAGAATTTCTCCAACTTCGGGCAGGCCCAGAACATATGGGTGCGTTTGGCCGGTCCCCTCAAGCACCGCCTACATCTATCCTCCAGCTCTTGGAAAAAACAGACTCATCCGTCTCGCTTCATGTGTGCCCTGTACACCACTTTAAACTGAATGAGACTCAGCCTCGCACACAAGGTAAAATTTACCCTTTGCAGGGCCTCATTCCATAACCCCACCTCAAATACCCCCAGCTCCTCCTCCCACTCCACTTTATATCCTCCACCGATGCCCTCTCCCCGTGTATGTCTGAGATCCTGCCCTCCCCCACCTCATCCTCAGACAGTTATTTCATGCGGCAACCTCGGGAACATGGCCATCTTCTTTCCCACAAAATCCCTGATTTGTAAGTACCGAAACTCATTACCTCTTGGCAACTGAAACTCTTCCTCCAACCTCCAACTCTCCCAACTCAGCAAACCTACCGCCACCCCCCCCCCCACTTAAGTCTTCACTCGGCGATTATGGCTTAAATTCTCCTGCTCAAAGAGAACAGAGATGGGGTTGAGAGAAATTGTATTTAGCATTCATTTGTATTTAACAATTTCATGTTTCTTTCTCAGGTTTCCAGTCTTACCCCACTGTATCGTGCGCCATCTGATTGTATGTTATCCAGAGGTGTTCTGGGCCAGCACCTTTCTGCCCAGTGAGCCCATATACATACATAAAAGGATGTATAAAAGGATAAGGCTCAGAAAGGCACGTCATTTGCAGAGGTTGCTGGTGCTCTCAATGCCTGAGCCCCTTCCTTCCCCTCCCCCGATTCCAGACAGCATGTGAGCTTTTCATTTGGTAGGACGAGGAAGGCACCTTTCCACCTGCAGGGTAGATGGGCTGCAGTGGGGCGATGATCATAGTGTTTACAGTGCAGAAGGAGGCCGTTCGGCCCCTCGAGTCTGCACCTGTTCTTGGAAAGAGTGCCCCACTTAAGCCCTCACCTCCACCCTAACCCCGTAAACCAATAACCCCACCTAACCTAAGGGCAATTTAGCATGGCCAATCCACCTGACCTGCACATCTTTGGACTATGGGAGGAACCGGAGCAAACCCACGCAGTCACAGGGAGAACGTGCAGACTCCGCACAGACAGTGACTCAAGCCGGGAATCGAGCCTGGTACCCTGGAGCTGTGGAGCAACTGTGCTAACCACTGTGCAGCCTCTGAGGTAGATGTCCCCAGTAACATTCATTGTGGTTAATGTGAGCAGTTGATGGTTCATTTACCCTGGTGGCACAGATGGGGCCACTTATCCTCTTCCGGCATTGTATGCCTGACCTGCAGTGGAGGCCCTGGGCACCGTCAGTGGTGGCAACCTGCCCCCAAACAGGGTTGGTCTCCCTGTGCAGGCTCCTCCTCCCATCAGCTGGATACAGGGCAACCCGCCTAACCTCCAGGCTGGCGGGGAGGGCATCCGGGGACAAGGAACTGGCGCTGGAGGTCTTTGTCCCCTTCTTACCACCTCAAATGGCATGGTTACCAAGTTGTTTCTTAAAAATGGCACCCAGATATGACAGCGGGGCACACACCATCCAGCCCACCCTACTGCACAATATGTCGGGAAATCCCTGCTGCATAATTAATGTGGCTGCAATCATGCATTACCGTGCAAATCCCCTTCAACCTCTGCGGCAGAAAACACTCCCCATCCCCACCACTGGACTTAGTCCCAGGTGGGAAAACCTCACCCCAAAAGGGAAGTAACTTGCCGCCACAGAGGTCATAAGGAATTCATACGATATTGCGCTGTCCCAGTCTCATTAATTATACTGTTGGGTGTTTCCTAACGTTTTTCATGGAAAAGCAGGCTGGAAGGTGCGTGCCCCACCATCATAACCAGGTACTGTATTTAAGAGTCCCAGACCCATAGAAAACTAAGGTTGGAGATGGTCAGAAGAGAATAGTTTCACCCAACTATTCCCTGGGTGACCTGCTCGATCGAGAGGCCAAGAGAAAGGTCCTTAATCCACAGGCTGTGAGGCAGAGACTGAGCTGCACCCTCTGCAGTCACAGAAGACGAGGCTGATGGGGCCACAGGCAAATAGGAGAAAGGCCGGCCCACCCCAATGCCCAGGAACACAACCCCACTCTCCACACTCTAGCATGACCCTCCTGCTCCACACCAGCTTACCCATTCCACAACCTCCACTGAATCTTTTCTTTTCTCCATCCACCTCTCGGCCTCCACACCAACTCCACCTCTTCATTCCTCCCCTCCCCCACCCCACTCGCAAGCACAGACCATCGCCACCCACCAGTACCTCCTGCAGCCTTCCACTTGCAACTTGAAGATCTGATCCCTGTAAGAAGTTGCTGTGCTGAGAATAATCACTCCTGGATGCTGCTACGTGGAGGAGATGCATGCAGTTGACACTCTACACGGTGTTTCATAGGATACCTATGAAAGACTGCTGTTCATCGACTACAGCTCCGCCTTTAACACCATTATCCCAACAAGACTAATAACCAAACTCTGCAATCTTGTACTTGACCCCTCCCTGTGCAGCTGGATCCTTGACTTCCTCACCAACAGACCGCAATCTGTCAGGCTAGGCAACAGCACTTCTTCCATATTAGTCCTAAACACTGGGGCCCCGCAAAGATGTGTGCTCAGTCCGCTACTGTACTCCCTATACCCACATGACTGTGTGGCAAGATTTAATTCTAACTCAATCTAGAAGTTTGCAGAAGATATGACTGGTGGGCCGTATCTCAAACAACAGGGGCTTTTCCCAGTAACTTCATTTGAAGCCTACTTGTGACAATAAGCGATTTTCATTTCATTTCATTTCAGAAGATATGACTGGTGGGCCGTATCTCAAACAACGACGAATCAGATTACAGGAGGGAGCTAAATCACTTGGTTGCATGGTGTACCAAAAACAACCTCTGGCTAAATGTCAGAATGATCATCGACTTCAGGAAGCGTAGCACAACACACACTCCTGTCTGCATCAATGGCTCCGAAGTGGAGATGGTTGATAGCTTTACGTTCCTGGGGGTCACCATCACCAACAGTCTGTCCTGGTCCACTCACGTTGATGCAACTGTCAAGAAAGCCCAACTACGTCTCTACCTCCTACGGAAGCTAACGAAATTTGGCATGTCTGCATCGACTCTCACAAACTTCTACAGATAAAGAGCATCCTATCCGGCTGCATCACAGCGGTATGGCAACTGCTCAGTCTAAGATCGCAAGAAACTGCAGTGTGGAGAACTCAGCCCAACGCATCACACAAGCTTGCCCCCCATATTGATTCTGTATACACCTCCCGCTGCTTCAGGAAGGCAGACAGCATTACCAGAGACCCCTCTCACCCAGGCATTGCCTTCTTCCAGACCCTTCCATCAGGCAGAAGGTACAGAAGTCTGAAGACCCGCACATCCAGACATAGGAACAGCTTCTTCCCCACAGCTACAAGACTCAACGACTCCCCCTCAGACTGATCGGTTCGCTGTAAGAACACTATTCACGCCACCCTATGCTGCTCTTGCTCATGTATTTACTTTGTTTGGTTACAGTGCGGAACAAGGGGCCAATCACTGTTTGTCGATGTACCATTTGCCAATGTTCTCTGTTGATTATTCTTTTTGTCTACTATGTACGTACTGTGTACATTCCCTCGGCTGCAGAAAAATGCTTTTCACTGTACTTCGGTACATTTGACAATAAATCAAATCAATCAATAAGAACTAGCTGCTGGAGGTCTCCATCGTCTCATCTCCGTGAGCTGCCCCAGACCTTCTTCAGGTAAGTTTTGACACGTACATACCACGTTGGTCCAGATGTGTCCTGGACCGGTGTGATTTTTCACAGGCAGCAGTCGATCGGGTTGGGGGCGATTCCCATCGGCCCTTCATCTGCATCTCATTAGCAGGATGCAAATCGATTTAACGATGGCCTCTGTGACACGCTATAGCGGGCAACAGTGCAACATTTCACCATCATTTTACCATGGTGGGAAACCGATATGTCCACTCCCACCACAATGCCAGTCGTGCCCCCAACCACACCTACCATTAAACCTGCTGCGGGGAGGGCTGGAAATTCCATCTCCGAGTGCATACTGAGAACCCATAAACAGCAATTAGCCTAATGGCCAAAGCAGCTTTTTTTTTTGCGTGATTTCAGAAATCATGGGACACTCCTGGCTTTTCTCAGAACTTTTATCATCCACTTGTATCAGAATGTCAGCTTAATGTCTCATTTGAAGACCCAGCAGCCCCAACAATACAGCTCCAAATTGCCCCTTCATGTCAAAGGATGTACAAGTTAGATTGCAGGGTGACGGAGATGGGGTGAGATGGCCGGGGAGTGGATCTGGATGCTCTTTCGGCAGGTCAGTGCATACTCGATGAGCCAAATGGCCTCCTTCTGCACTATAGGGATTCTATGATTCTTACACAGGACAGCATTTGAGTGTCAACTTGAATATGAGCTCAAACCACTGTCATGGACACGGAAACCATGGGCAGAATTCTCTGACAATGGGGCTATGTCCCCACGCTCACGTCCATTTTGCAGGGGACTGGCAGGGCCCCTGAATACTCCACACAGCTCCGGCTGCCGACACAGGGCCCTGCACTTCCGGCCGCGGGTCCGCGCAGACGCCTGTGGCGGCGGCCCCGCGCAACATTCCCCCTCCCCCCCCCCCCCCCCCCCCCCCCCAACCAGGGCGGCCGCAGGCTGTGTCTGCAGCCGCCACTTCGAGTGCCTGCCGGGTGGAACCATGAATGAACCACATCGGCGGGAACTTGGCCAGTTGCTGGCGGAGATTCACCACGAGGGCCTTTCAATGGATCCTGACCGGCACCGCCTCGACCTCGATTAGCAGCGATTTCCCCGGTCCCCGGAGAATTGCGGGAAGACTTCGGAATCGCGGGTCTGACGCCCCATTCTGCACCCCAGCGCCAAGCGCGATTGCGACGCGGAGAATCCCGGCTCACAATCTTCCGGCTTGAGCAGACCAATGCACTCAGGCAAATACATAAAATATATGGCTCAAAGTAATTTTGTTTTATCTTGCATTCCATTGGCACAAGGATCTTTTCCGGTGCTATTAATAGTACCCGGCTTCTTTAGGTGCCAACAGAAAGAAATTAAAAATCGATGGCAAACCCTGTGAAAGGTCTTAAATTGGTTCCGAATGATAAGCTACAGGTTAGAATGGAGTTTCACTTTGGCAATCCAAAATACTGGATTTAATCTGTTACTGCATTAATCATTTTACACACTACAAATTTATTTACGTAATATATTACATGATATCTTACAGTATTTAAAATCACTATTTTAAAGTTTACTCGACTTTATTTACACATCTGAAAACAAAGGCAAAATATTTTAGCTGTTTTGAAACAGAGGACTTGACGCTAGTAAATCTACAGCACATTGATGCTCTAGAGATTCATGCATGAACTCCTTAAATTGTTTTTCAAGTGTCTTGTGAGCTCTGGTGGTTCTTTTCTTGTACTGCAAGCTTAACATTTTGTCAGCCAGGTAATGCAACCATAACACGTTTGTGTGTGGATTGTATGTTGCCCAGTTGTTACTGAGAAATAAAAGAAAGCGTTCATTAGTTTCATTTAAAAAAGACAAAAGAGAAATACAGATTTTAAAAGGTGCCATTGTTGTGAATGTTCAAAACTCGGATTCCAATAAACAGACAATTTGAAGTATCAGGAATGGCATACACGTGTGCCATAATTATTCAGCAACAATTTTGGATAGTTTAATAAAAGGTTTCAGACTAAAAGATGTCAGTGGATCATGCTAAGCCAAACCTAAAAGCTGCATTTTATAGTGTCTGGATTGAATGTTGATTTGTCAATACAGAAATGAGCCAAGGATTATTTTAGCTGATATATTTTCAACAACATATTAGTCATTGGAATGACACTGATCATTCAGATCTGGAATGGCAAAGAGTTGATGTTCATCGAATTCAAAAGGCAGAGTGATTTGGACCGTCAGCCTAGGTTGCACACAATGGGCACGATCCAGCCACGTCCCGCATAATCGCAGTGATACACGGCCGGTGAATCCAGGGAGAGTCCTCCCTCGGGATCCTTGGCAGCCGCAACACCTCGCGAGATCTAACCAGATCTTGCAAGATGTCGCAATCTGGGTCCTGTCTACAAGGGGCAGGACCCAGTCTCGCACAGTTAAGTAGGTTTAAGAAAAGAGGGGCCACCATAGCTGGGTGTCCTCACTTGGGAGGGTGGGGTAGGGGTGCAGGGTAATGCCCATGTATGTTGGGGGAGTGACATTACTCATGCATGGAGGGGGACCTTCAAGCTCACTTGGAGTTCGGTGCTACTTTCAAAATGATAGACGGATCTTTGAGCAGCCAGTCTTGCCAGCGAGTTCAGCTCCCAGGATGAAACAAATTCTAAGGGTGTGATTTACCCGAATGGGAACAGAGTCCTATAGCGTGCGATTAGCCGAGTGTTTCGCAGTGCTTGGAGCGCCATGAAACATCGCACTATCAAGCGGCCATTCAAGTAGATCGGGGGCCTCATGTGCAATGTGCGGCCAAGGCCACATTTAGTCCTGTTTCTGCACTGAGGAGCTCTGCTCACTGGAACTCCTTGGTACAGGGAGAGATCGGGACGCCATTTTTAAATAGTGTCCAGATCTCTCGACCTCCTGACGCGACACTCGCACCCACGCAGTCTGAACCGATCCCGGTCGTGTGAAAAATGCCAGCTTGGCACCCTGGCAGTGCCAGCCCAGCACCTTGATAATGTCCCTGCCAGCTGGACGTACCACCTGGGAACCTTGGCAGTGCCAGGGTGCCCAGGTGGCAGTAGTGCCAGCATGCCTACAAGGCAACCACCTGGGGGTCTCTGATCCCCTGGGAGGCCCTACGAGTGTTGTTCCGTCTGGTGCCCATTCGTGGAGACCAGCACTGAACTGCACTCACCCGAGGTCTCCAAGGCGAGGGGATAAGATCCAGCTCCTTGGTAAGATCTCGGGGATGCATATTAGAATAAGACTAGCTGTCCCACAATGGGTGGGATTCATATCGCGACATCTTCTCGCCAGTGTTGGTGAGCCGGGTAGTCCCTGGAAGAGGGATCATCCAGCATCTATCAGCCATGCCGCGCTGCTTTTCAGGCGCAAGCCAGCCAGCAAGTGTGGGCTAGCCCGGAGAGAAACTCCCAAGGGCCAAAGTTGGCAGTGGGGAATTCGCCGTCAGAGGCGGGGAGAAATTCCCAGCCAACCTCGCCTGAAATGACTCTTGCGTACAATGTGATTCAACTATGAGAAATCTTGCTGCAAAGTAGCTCAGTGTGCAAACTGGCCAATATTAATATTGTATTAGTAACAGTGCCCATAACTATTTAGTCTGCCACAGGTAATATCATATCCCATATGTTTGTGGGGCAAAGCACCATAAGAATGTCACCAATTGCAACATCATTAATTTGATATCCATTTATGCAAAACATAAAAATACCCATTTCTCTGTATGTATTTAAAAACGTCATGGGCCAGATTCTTTGTTCCTGAGACTAAGTGTTGACACCAGGCCAGGATTAGTGGACTTAAATTGTCGCTGCTCCTGGACCAATTCACCAACCATTAAGGGGCTAGCACCGGCGCCACATGGAACAATCGATTCCAATGAGAACCCGGATTTGGCGGGTTCAGGATTGAAATTCAGGAGGCTGACAAGCTGCAGCCGCATATACACACTTCACTCCCCACGCACCCCAGCCAACAAGATGGCAGCAAGGACTGCGGCACATCGTTTCACGGACACTGAACTCGAGACCCTGCTAGATGCCGTGGAGAAGAGGCAGGCAACCCTGTGCCCTGGGGTGGGAAGAAGGCAGCCAGCTGCCGCCACTCGCATGCCTGGACGCAGGTAGCACAGGTCGTGAGCGCCTGAGGCAACACCGTCCGGACTGGCCAGCAGTGCTGAAAATAAAATGCACAAACTTCCCCTCCAGAGAAGATCGCTCTTAATCGTCTTGAGATGGAGAATATTGGAGGCTGGACCTGCGGCCATTCAGCGTAGCAGAACAGAGAGCATGGGATGTGGTCAGGGCCTGGAGAAAGGGTATTCGCCGAGGCGGAGATTGGCATCAGACGAGGAAGTGAGGCCCGGCTGAGTTGTAGTTCCCCATGGCACATGTGTCGTGTGTCCCCCACCCCTCCCGCCCGCTTCCCCAGCCCACTGTCCAATCATGCATCTTGCAGGAGCTCCTGATGATGCCGCGAGTCCTCCTGGTGTCCCCCGTCCCAACCACAAGTGGAGAATAGCAACAATGAGGACACACACAGCGATGGGAGCCTTAGATTATCATAGAATTTACAGTGCAGAAGGAGGCCATTCAACCCATCGAGTCTGCACCGGCTCTTGGAAAGAGCACCCTACCGAAGGTCAACACCGCCACCCTATCCCCATAACCCAGTAACCCCACCCAACACTAAGGGCAATTTTGGACACCAAGGGCAATTTATCATGGCCAATCCACCTAACCCGCACATCTTTGGACTATGGGAGGAAACTGGAGCACCCGGAGGAAACTCACGCACACACGGGGAGGATGTGCAGACTCTGCACAGACAGTGACCCAGCGGGGAATCGAACCTGGGACCCTGGAGCTGTGAAGCAATTGTGCTATCCACAAGGCTACCGTGCTGGCCCCTTCATCCCACATCTGGTGACATCCCGGAGCTCGAGTCCGGGGAAGACATCGACTTTTCATCATAGCTATCTTCAACACCCACCATCATCCCAGAGACACTCACCTCGGTTGGGCACTTCAGTGAAGAGGCTCCTGGGGCACTATCTGGTGCGCACGTGAAGGTAGAAACCCGAGGGGGCAGATGGTCGGAGGGCGGCCCGACCACAGGGACTAGCTGCCGTTTTTCGGGCTTCTGGAAAGGATGATCCCATCGGTTGTGGAGATGCAGTCGCAAAACCAGAGACTATATGAGGGGTTGTCGGCAACCATCCAGCACCTGCAAGTGCAGTCACCGCACAGTTGGCTTGCACGGTGGAGGTCTTGGGCACAAAGGCTTCAACCATGGGTCAAGATGTCAAAGGCCTGGGACACTCTGTGCAGGTGGTGGTCGAGGCCCAGGACAGGGCTACCCTGTCACAGACAGCCATGTATCAGAGATACCTGGACATTGCAGCGGCGCTCCAGAGGGTGGTCCAGTCACAGCAGGTGATCAGAGCACCAGCGGCATTGCCCAGGCACTGGCCGATGTAGCACAGACAGATAGAGGTGGCCCAGTCCCAGCCAGAGGAGGCGCAGTCACTGGTTGATGTGGCACAAGACCTAGAAGGTGGTGGCGCAATCACTGGGTTATGTGGCTCAATCCCAGAGGGAGGTGGTGAACTCCCTGTGCTCCATGACCACAAGCGTGGAGTCGGGAGCGGGCCTCAAAGACTGGCAGCGCCAGGTGGCGGGGGAGGCTCAGGGGTTAGCTCCACCCACACCCCACCCCATGGAGTAGCCCGGGGGTCATCGGGCATTGGGGGGTGGGGTGTTAAGTAATGGGTTAAGAAACACTGCAATTAGTTGTCTCATTTATGTTAAGTATCCATTAATTTGACACTGATATGTAAAGGGGCTTCAGGTGGCCTCTGTCAGGTGGTGTGTTGTTAAGAGTTTTGTGCAGAGGCTGTGGAAGTGAAATAAATGGTGTTTGGTGAAAGGGAACAAGAACTTTAGACTCTTCATATCACAGCAACTAAAACGGCTAACAATTGGTAGCAGAGGATGGTTGCTGTGTAAATGTGAAGGGTTGAAAGATACAACTTTTCCAGATCAAACCAAGGGGTGAGTGAGAAAAGATTTTTAAAAGAGGGATATATGGCTGAACCCAGGATAAAGATGGCTGGATATCCTCCCTTATTTTCTGAAAGTGAATCGTACGACCAATGGAGAAGTGCAGTAGTTATGTGGACTAAAGTAACTGCTTTGGGAAAGAGAAAACAAGGTATGGCATTGGCTCTTTCTCTACCATATGGCAGTAAAATCCGAAACAAAGTGCTTTCTGAGCTGGAATTGGAAGAGTTAGACTCAGAAGAAGGTCTGGAGACTTTATTACATTATATGGATAAGAATTATAAGAAAGTTGACTTGTTAAGTGCGTATGAAGCATGGTCGGATTTTGATAAGTTCCGGAAAATGGAAGATATCTCCTTGGAAGACTATATAATGAAATTTGGTAGACTATATAAAAGGCTGCAGAAACACAATCTGGAATTTCCACAGTCTGTGTTGGCCTTTAAATTACTTGACTGTGCTAGAGTGAGCAACATGGATAGGCTCCTGGTTTTGACAGGAGTTCAGTTTACTGATAAGGATACCTTATTCGAACAGATGACAAAAGCTTTACAAAAGTTTCTGGGGAAACATTCGATTCCGATGGCTCTGATGACCCAAATAGGTCAGCCTGCAATAAGGCAGAATATGGAAGATACACTAGTAACAGGATGGCAAAATCGTATGGCTACGAACAGGGCTCAAGACTATAAACGGAGACCGAGACAAGGAAATTATGAAGACAGAAACCCAGTTAGAACCTACAATAGGAAGATGAACCCCAGAAATGCACGGGGCATGATAAATCGATGTTTTCGATGTGACTCTCAATACCATTATGCTTTCAAATGTCCAACTCGTTATGATAGTGTTTGAAGTGACACATGACACGGAAGAGTCAGAAGAGAAAAAAGATAGTGACCAGAAAGAAGGCATTGTCCTATTGACAAGCAGTTTTATGGCGGTAATGAGGGTGTTGGTTGCAGAATCCTTCAACTGTGCTGTATTGGACAGTGGCTGCACATCTACTGTGTGTGGAATTGACTGGTTAAAATGTTACCTGGACTCTTTGAATGCTGAAAATCGTAACAAGGTTAAGGAATTTGAAAGTTCCACAAATTTCAGGTTTGGGGATGATAATACTCTGAAGTCGCTGAAAAGAGTGGTGATCCCTTGCAATATTGCCGGAGTGAATCATTTCATTAGCACGGATGTTGTATCAAGTGAGATACCTTTGCTTCTGAGCAGACCGTCGATGAATGAAGAAAGCACACATGAAACTGGATATGGAACAGGATAAGGCAACAGTTTTTGGAAAGACGGTGGACTTACAATTTACACAGTCGGGACACTATTGTATTCCATTACTGACATAATTTTTCAAGAAGAGTGGTTAAGGATGTGTTAATGGCAGATGAAAATGGGACTTTAGCTGATAAAAAGCTTGTGATATTAAAACTGCATAGGCAATTTGCACATCCGTCTCCTCGGAGGCTGAAAAATTTATTAAAGGATGCAGGGGTAAGGGATGGCGACTATACTAGACTGATAGAACAGGTTAATGACCGCTGTGAAGTTTGTAGGAAGTACAGAAGGACACCAGCACGGCCGATAGTAACCCTACCTTTGGCCAGGGATTTTAACGACATTGTGGCAATGGACCTTAAGATCTGGGATAAAGCAAATAATATATTTATTTTGCATTTTGTAGATTTAGCAACCAGATTTAGTCAATCAACGATTGTACGAAGTAAAGAAGAGAGAGTAATTCTGGATCAAATCGTGGAAATATGGATAGGGACAGGAATGGGTCCACCGGCAAAATTCCTTGCGGACAATGGGGGAGAATTTGCTAATGATGAGTTTAGGGATATGTGTGAAAACATGAATATCAGAGTTATGAATACTGCTGCAGAAAGCCCATTTAGTAATGGTGTCTGTGAAAGAAATCATGCTGTCATCGATGTCATGCTTCGGAAAATTTTGGCAGATCGACCAAATTGCAGGCTAAATTCAACTTTAGCATGGTCGGTACATGCAAAGAATTCATTGCAGATGGTTCGGGACTATAGTCCTTATCAATTAGTGTTTGGTAGAAATCCTAAAATTCCGTCCATTTTGGATGACCAGCCTCCAGCTTGGGAGGGGACTACAATTAGCTCTGGTTTTGCTGAACATTTAAATGCATTACATAGCAGTAGAAAAGCTTTTTTGGAAGCGGAAGTCTCTGAAAGAATTCGCAGAGCTTTAAGACATAACGTACGGCCATCAGATGCCGTTTTTCAGCAAGGAGACATGGCATACTATAAGACAGAAAATTCTAATGAATAGAAAGGCCCAGGGAAGATCATAGGCATAGATAGCAAAACAATTATTTTGCAACATGGTAATCAAACTGTTAGGGTACATTCACCAAGGATAATGGGTACAGATTACAAATTTTCAAATTTAGACAGAGCAGACTGACATGACGAGGAACCAGAGTCATCTGGTACGCATGTGTTACAGAACTATGAAGACCAGTTAACTGATATAGACAGGGTTTCTGTAGAGGAACACAACACTTCTGATGAATTAGAACAGGCCATTTTTCCGAAAGGGCAACTGCCAAAAGTTGGTACAAAAGTGACATACTTGCCTGAAGGATCTAGTCAATGGAAGGATGCAACTGTTACTAGTAGAGCAGGGAAGGCCACTGGAAAGTATAAACATTGGTTGAATGTACAGCATTCAGAGGAAGGAGTCAAGACAATGGATTGGGAAAACAAAGTTCAAAAATGGAGGGCACAGAAACGCAGTGCCAGTTCAGATAGTACATCGGATAGTGAACAGGTCCGCAGGAAAAGGTCGAGAACTATTGAAGGACACCCCACAGCAGAAGGGAAAGATCAAGCAGTAGCAGTACAGAACGAGATACCAGGCAGGAGACTACGTGAGTAAGACTACAAATACTAATAGGAGTAGAGGCCCACATGCATGTGAGATTTTGGTGGCTTCAAATAAATTAGATGAAAAAGTTATTAAAGAAGCTAAACAGCAAGAATTGCATAGTGCATTTGGGGTATACACGGAAGTACCGGATAGGGGACAAAGAGCTCTATCCCACAGATGGATATGCACGGAAAAGGTTCTTCCGGATGGAACTTATAAGGCAAAGGCCAGGCTTGTGGCAAGGGGATTTGAAGAAAACTTAGAAGATCAGGATTTAAGGGTAGATTCACCTACAGCAGGAAAGGTTATTTTAAAGATCTTCTTGGCTCTATTAGCCACAAAGGCATGGGAATGCAAATCTATAGATATAAAAGCTGCCTTTTTGCAGGGGCATCAGCTCCAGAGAGACATTTTTCTCCGTCCTCCTGAAGAAGCAGCTAACACAGAAGGGGTACTCTGGAAGTTGGACAAATGTGTATATGGATTAAATGATGCATCTAGAGTCTGATATTTTTCGGTAAGGTCAGTTTTGTTAAAGTTAGGCTGTTGCCAGTTGAAAGCAGATCCTGCAATGTTTTACTGGCACTATAAAGGAAATCTTTCTGGCATTTTTATGATGCATGTCAATGAGTTTTTGTGGGGTGGGACTAGTGATTTTGAAGCTATTGTAATCTCTGGTTTGAGGAAAGAATTCAGGGTTGAAAGTCAGGCTTCCGGTGCATTTAAATATATTGGACTGCAAATTGGATAGACTAAGTTAGGGGCAACTTTACGTCAGCAATCTTATTTGGAAAGCATCACCCCCAATAGCAATTAGTCGTGGCCGAGTTTCACAAAAAGACGCAATGGTTTCAAAGATAGAAAAAGAGCAACTGCGAAGTTTAATTGGACAACTGAACTGGTTAGGTAGACAGACTAGACCGGACGTGAGTTTTGATGTCTTAGAGTTGAGTACAAAAATGAATGATCCCAAAGTGGAAGACATAAGAGCAAATAAAGCGTTGGCCAAACTAAAAATGCAGGAGTATGTTGTGAAGTTCCCGGTTTTAGGTGACCTTAAGCACTTGAAACTCATCGTTTATAGTGATGCGTCCTACGCAAATTTATGTGATGGGGTTTCAAGCACAGGAGGTTTTATAATTTTCCTTTTGGGGAACAATAGTAAATGTTGCCCGCTTGTGTGGGAAACAAAGAAAATAAGGAGAGTGGTAAAAAGCACTTTGGCTGCTGAGACGTTAAGCCTTGTAGAGGCGGTGGATATGGCCTTTTATACAAGTATGATATTGACAGAAATTTTGGGATTAGGGGATTTGGGTAATATACCTATTTTAAAAAATATATATTTTATTAAAGTTTTTCGATCAAAAAGAGTTTTCCATTTTTACAACTTTGTAACAAAATGTACATTGACCGTTATTTAAACAATATATTAACTAACAACAAGTACAGAAAAAGAAATAGTAACATTGAAAAAATAAATATAATTATAAACAACTAGCATGGAAAAGAACAAAAAAAAAACAAGGACCCACATGTATCCCCCCCCCCCCCCCGGGTTGCTGCTGCTGTCTTTCCTGTTTTCCCTTATCGCTCTGCGAGATAGTCAAGGAACGGTTGCCACCGCCTGGTGAACCCCTGAGCCGAACCTCTTAGTGCGTACTTTATTCGCTCCAATTTTATAAACCCTGCCATGTCGTTTATCTAGGCCTCCACGCCCGGGGGTTTAGCTTCTTTCCACATTACTAGAATCCTTCACCGGGCTCCTAGGGACGCAAAGGCCAAAACATCGGCCTCTCTCGCCTCCTGCACTCCTGGCTCTACTGCAACCCCAAATATAGCCAACCCCCAGCTTGGTTCGACCCGGACCCCCACCACCTTTGAGATCACTCTTGCCACACCCACCCAGAACCCATGCAATACCGGACATGACCAAAACATGTGGGTGTGGTTCGCCGGGCTTCCCGCACACCTATCCTCCACTCCAAAAAATCTACTCAGCCTTGCTCCCGTCATATGCGCCGTGTAGAACCTTGAATTGGATCAGGCTGAGCCTGGCACACGAGGATGAGGAATTTACCCTACTTAGGGCATCTGCCCCACAGCCCCTCCTCAATCTCTTCCCCCAGCTCCTCCTCCCATTTACCCTTTAGCTCCTCTACCATCGTCTCACCCTCGTCTCTCATTTCCCTGTATATGTTGGACACTTTACCTCACCGACCCATGCCCCCGAGATCACGCTGTCCTGGATCCCCTGCGCCGGGAGCTGCGGAAATTCCCTCACCTGTTGCCTTGCAAATGCCCTCACTTGCATATATCGAAAGGCATTCCCAGGTGGCAACTCGTATTTTTCTACCAGTGCTCCCAGACTCGCGAACGTCCCGTCCGAGAACAAGTCCTTCAATTTCACAATTCCTGCTCGTTGCCAAGATTGGAATCCCTCATCTATCCTTCCCGGGACGAACCTGTGGTTGTTCCTTATCGGGGACCACACCGAGGCACCCGCCACCCCCCGTATGTCGTCTCCACTGCCCCCAAATCTTCAAAGTCGCCACCACCACTGGGTTTGTGGTGTATTTTTTCGGGGAAAACGGTAACGGCGCCGTCGCCAGTGCTTTTAAACTTGTTTCCCTACAGGACGCCATCTCCAGTCTTTTCCACGCTGCTGCTTCTTCTTCCCTCATCCACTTACATATCATAGACACTTTGGCGGCCCAATAGTAATCACTCAGGTTCGGCAGTGCCAGTCCCCCTCTGTCCCTCCTACACTGCAGGAACCCTTGGTGTCTTTCCAGCCCACACAAAGCTCATAATACTCCTATCCACTTTCTTGAAGGCCTTTGTAATCAGTATGGGGAGACACTGAAACACGAAAAGAAACCTCGGGAGGACCACCATTTTGACCGCCTGTACCCTACCCGCCAATGACAGGTGCACCATGTCCCACCTTTTAAAGTCCTCCTCCATCTGCTCTACCTGTCGTGTCAAGTTAAGTTTATGCAAGGTTCCCCAGTTCCTAGCCACCTGGATGCCTAGATATCGAAAGTCCCTTGCTACTCTCCTCAGCGGCAGATCGTCTATTCCCCTGCCCTGTTCCCCGGGGTGCATCACAAATAGTTCACTCTTTCCCTTGTTCAATTTGTATCCCGAGAACTCTCCAAACTCCCTGAGTGTCTGCATTATCTCAGGCATCCCCTCCACTGGGTCCGCCACATATAGCAGCAGATCATCCGCATATAATGACACCCGATGTTCCTCTCCTCCTCTAAGCACCCCTCTCCACTTCCTAGAGCCCCTCAGCACTATGGCCAATGGCTCGATTGCCAACGTGAACAGTAACGGGGACAAGGGACACCCCTGTCTTGTGCCCCTATGTAATCGGAAATAGTCGGATCGTTGCCTGTTTGTAACCACGCTTGCCACCGGGGCCCCGTACAGGAGCTGAACCCATCTGATGAACTCCTCTCCAAATGCAAATCTCTTCAGTACCTCCCACAGGTAGTCCCACTCCACTCTATCGAATGCCTTCTCTGCATCCATCGCCACCACTATATCCGCCTCCCCCTCCGGTGGGGGCATCATCATTACCCCAGCAACCTTCGTATGTTGGCATTCAATTGCCTCCCTTTAACAAACCCTGTCTGGTCGTTATGTACCACCCCTGGGACACAGTCCTCTATCCTAGTCACCATCACCTTGGCCAGTAACTTGGCGTCTACATGTAGGAGGGAGATGGGCCTGTATGACCCGCACTGCAGCGGGTCTTTGTCTTGTTTCAGGATCAACGATATTGTCGCCTCCGACATCGTCGGGGGTAGTGTCCCCCTTTCCTTAGCCTCATTGAAGGTTCTCGCCAGGAGTGGGGCCAGTAGGTCCACATATTTCCTGTAAAATTCCACCGGGAACCCATCTGGTCCCGGGGCCTTACCTGCCTGCATGTTCCCGATTCCTTTTACCACCTCCTCCACCTCAATCTGCGCTCCCAGACCTGTCACCTCCTGCTCCTCAACCCTCGGGAACTCCAACTGGTCCAAGAAGTGCATCATTCCCTCTTTCCCCTCCGGGGGTTGGGACTTATACAGCCTCTCATAGAATTACTTAAACACCCCGTTCACCCTCCCCGCTCTCTGCTCCATCCTTCCCTCCCTGTCCCTAACTCCTCCGATCTCTCTCGCCGCCCCCCTCTTCCTAAGTTGTTGGGCCAGCAATCGGCTCGCCTTTTCCCCATACTCGTATTGTATTCCCTGTGCCTTCCTCCACTGCGTCTCCGCCTTACCCGTGGTCAGCAGGTCAAACTCCGTCTGTAGTCTCCGTCTTTCCCTGTATAGCCCTTCATTCGGGGCCTCCGCATATTGCCTATCCACCCTCAGAATCTCCCCAATCAGTCTCTCCCTTTCTTTACCCTCTTGTTTCCCCTGTGGGCTCTTATGGAAATCAGCTCCCCCCTAACCACCGCCTTCAGCGCCTCCCATACTACTCCCACCTGGACCGCTCCATCATCATTGACCTCTAGGTATCTTTCAGTACATCCCCTCACCCTTCCACATACCCCCTCATCTGCCAACAGTCCCATGTCTAATCTCCAAAGTGGGCACTGCTCCTTCTCCTCTCCTAGATCCAGATCCACCCAGTGTGGGGCGTGATCTGAAACGGCTAGAGCCGAATATTCCGTTCCTGCCACCTTCGGGAGCAGCGCCCTTCCCAGGACAAAAAAGTCTATCCGGGAGTATACTTTATGGACGTGGGAGAAGAAGAAAAACTCCTTACTCCTCGGTCTAGCAAATCTCCAGGGATCTACTCCTCCCATCTGCTCCATAAACCCCTTAAGCACCTTGGCCGCTGCCGGCCTCCTCCCGGTCCTAGATCTGGACCGGTCCAGCCCTGGGTCCAGCACCGTGTTGAAGTCCCCCCCCCCAATACCAAATTTCCCATCTCTAGGTCCGGGATGCGCCCCAACATACGCTTCATAAAACCCGCGTCATCCCAGTTCGGGGCATATACGTTCACCAGCACCACCGCCTCACCTTGCAATCTGCCACTCACCATCACGTACCTGCCCCACTGTCCGCCACTATGGTCTTAGCCTCAAACAGTACCCGTTTCCCCACCAGTATTGCCACCCCTCTATTTTTCGCATCTAATCCTGAGTGGAAAACCTGTCCCACCCATCCTTTCCTTAATCTGACCTGATCTGCCACTTTCAGGTGCGTCTCTTGAAGCATAACCACATCCGCCTTCAGCCTCTTTAGGTGCGCAAATACACTTGCTCTCTTAATCGGCCCGTTCAATCCTCTCATGTTCCACGTGATCAACCGGGTTGGGGGGCCCTTTACCCCCCCCCATCGTCGACTAGCCATCCCCTTTTTTAAACCAGCTCCTCACCCGTTTGTCCCCCAGACGGCGCCCTCCCGTCCCGACCATCCCATATCAGCTCCCCCTTACCCTCAGCAGCAGCAACCCAGTTAATCCCCCCCCCCCCGGGCTAGATTCCCTTCTAGCTTGATTGCTCCCCCCATATTGCTTCCGGGAGTCAGTAAACACTGGCTGACCTCGGCTTCCCCCGTTTACCCTTGGCCTCCCTGCGTGTGGGGCCCCCTTCCTTCCTGCGCCCACTTTTCCCGCCACAATTTCCGTAGCGCGGGAGAAAAGCCCGTGCTTCCCTCTTGGCCCCGCCCCTAATGGCGCAGTTCCCTCTCCCCTTCCCTACCGGCGCCCACATTTCTTCGTGTCCCCCCCCTCTGGGGGTGGGGGAGAAACAATTCTCCCGTCCTACATTTTTACAGATAAGCCCTCCCCCTCTCCCCCCTTTACAATTCCTTGCCACCACCTCGCTACTTCTTTCCAAACATCCATTCCTCAAATCTAGTCCAACTTCTCTTCTTGAATAAATGCCCACACCTCCTCCGCCGTCTCGAAGTAGCGGTGTTTGCCCTGGTGTGTAACCCACAGTCTTGCCAGCTGCAACATTCCAAATTTCACTTTTTTCCCCGTGGAGCACCGCCTTGGCCCGATTGAAACTCGCCCTCCTTCTCGCCACCTCCGCACTCCAATCTTGATACACGCGGATCACCGCGTTCTCCCACCTGCTACTCCGTGTCTTCTTAGCCCATCGCAGGACCATCTCTGTCTTTGTAGCGGTGGAACCTCACCACTATTGGTCGCGGTATTTCCCCTGCCTTCGGTCTTCTCACGAGGACCCGGTATGCTCCCTCCACTTCCAGGGGGCCCATCGGGGCCTCAGCTCCCATTAAAGT
The DNA here is from genome assembly GCF_047496885.1 of Scyliorhinus torazame. Lineage (NCBI taxonomy): Eukaryota > Metazoa > Chordata > Chondrichthyes > Carcharhiniformes > Scyliorhinidae > Scyliorhinus > Scyliorhinus torazame. Next base: position 156,487,974 of record NC_092709.1, on the reverse strand, counting down.
ATAGAGCATCGTACTCACATACGCCCCAACATCCGCTCCCTCTGACCCTTCGGGAAGACCCAATAGCCTTAAATTCTTCCTCCTCAAGCTATTTTCCAGGGCTTCCAGCCTTTCTATGCACCTCTTATGTAGTGCCTTGTGCGTCTCCGTCTTCACCACCAAGCCCTGTATCCCGTCTTCATTCTCGGCTGCCTTTGCCTTCACTCCACGGAGCTCCATCTCCTGGGTCTTTTGCGTCTCCTTCAATCCCTCAATCGCCAGCACCTCCTTCTTGAGCTCCTCCACACATCGCCGGAGGAACTCCTGCTGTTCCGGGCCCCATACCATCTGGGCTCCCTCAGCCGCCATCTTGCTACTCCCTTCTCATCTCTGCCGCTGCTCCAGAGGATCCTCCGCAATCTGGCCACTACTATCGCTTCTTTCCATCCACACCCGGGGGGACTCCTTCCTTTATCGCCTCACACTGAGTTTGGCCGTGAAAAATTTCCGTTGGGGCTCCCGATAAGAGCCCAAAAGTCCGTTAAAACGGGAGGTGCCGAAACGTGCGACTCAGTTGGTCATCGCCGCAACCGGAAGTCTGTAATATACCTATTGACTGTCACATTGACAATAAATCCCTGTGGGAAAATGTGCACACTACAAAAAGTGTCAATGAAAAGAGGTTACAGATAGACATCGCAAGTTTGAAGCATATGTTGGACAGAGGGGAAATAACAAAAATTAAATGGGTCGACAGGAGCTATCAACTGTCAGACTGTTTTACGAAAAGAGGGGCGAGTTCACAGAAACTTTTGGATATTGTTAATGAAGGACGCTTGTTTCTGTGACTGTTTTTTTTCTTTCTCGTCCAAACAAAAAATAAGGAGGGGGAAATCATGTGTGTTTTTGAGTTTCTTGAAATGTTGTTTTCACCTAATTATTTTTTTTCCCCCAAGGAAGGGGAGACTGTTAAGCAATGGGTTAAGAGACGTTGCAATTAGTTGTCTCATTTATGTTAAGTATCCATTAATTGACACTGATATGTAAAGGGGGCTTCAGGCGGCCTCTGTCAGGTGGTGTGTTGTTAAGAGTTTTGAGCAGAGGCTGTGGAAGTGAAATAAATGGTGTTTGGTGAAAAGGAACAAGAACTTTAGACTCTTCATATCACAGCAACTAAAACGGCTAACAGGGGGGAGAGGAGGTGATGCTGGGGCCCGTGCCGATGACTCCCTCATGGGAGGTGCCAGAACACCGCAGTGCCTCGGACTCCACCCCCCTCTCCTGTCCCTGGTCATCTCATGAGCAGCAGACACCAAGCCACCTGCAATTCCCAGGAAGCAGCCAAGCCCATTCAGGCCTGGTCACCCCAGAAGACAGTCGCCAAAGGGGACCCAGGTCACAGGACAAGAATCGCAGCATGCTGCTTACATTCCTGTTGTACTGCCTGGGGATCCATCTCGACGTAGCGTTAGGGCCCCTAAGGCCAGAAAGGTAGACATCAGTTAGGTTGACATGGCTGTAGCACATAAGATAGCGATAGGGGCTCGGGCACAAATCTGCACATATATGTTTACAATAAACACGTGTACGACGTTACAACATGCCTCAGTGCTTTGTCAGAAGGGTGTGAGATTGGGAGCAGAAGGGGTTCTGGCGGCAGGAAGGGTGCTGGGCGGAGGGTTGGGGTGGGGGAGCTTGGACCACAGACCCCATTTCAGACAGCGCTCACCGCTCCCGTGCCCCACCCCCATTACCCCACTCCCCCCGCCACCCCAGGGGTTTGGTGGGACCGTGTGAAGGAATGGCCAGCTCGCATGCAGAGATCACCCTGTTGGACGGTGGAACGTGCGACCATGGGCAGGAGTCAGATCTTGGCAAAAGGTGCGGAGCACCAGAGCTCAACTCAGAGTGGGTTGTCATCATCCTCCATCCTATGGACCACACCCGCTGTTATTATCAACCCAGGTCCTGCACCCCATAGTGAGGCAGGTAGAAATCACAGATGGGGGTTGCGGGGATCACAAGATGTACGTGCCACTGGCCACTCTTCCTAGTCGGTGAACCTGAAAGCGATTGGAGCGTCCCGTGCGCATCGGCCCAGGCGCACACGTTGGGCGGCCTCCCGTGCCTATACGGACCCCATGGTCTGCCCATCCCCACCCTCTCCCACATCGGACGAGGGCTGACATTCATCATCCCCATCCAGCACGTCATCCCTCTTCTGCACGATGATGTGGAGGGCATGGCAGGACACCACGATGTGGGAGACCCTGCTAGCGCTGTACTGGAGGGTCCCTCCAGAGCAGTCCAGGCACCAGAACCGCATAATCAGGTTGCCGAAGCACTGCTCGATCGTGCCCCTGGTCGCTTCATGGGCGCCATTGTAGCGGGTCTGTGGCCTCTGAATAGGCGTCATCAGCCACGACCACAGCGGATAACCACCGTCGCCCTGGAGCCAACCCCCCAGCTGGGGATGTGCCTCAAAGAGGCCAGGAACCATCAATTGTGCCACAATGAAGGCATTGTGCACACTGCCGGGTATCGGTTTGTGAAGACCGTCCTGTCATCTGCACGTGCTCGAAGGAGGACATGCATCCCATCGATCAGCCCTGGACATCTCATCGCTGGCGGCGAACCCCCGCCCAGACATTCTGGTCAGCTCAGTCCACATTCAAATTGATGTATTGTGGCGACCGGGCACATAGAGTATCCGTGACGGCGAGGATGCACCTGTGCCATGAGCTCTCAGAAATTCTGGACAGATTCCCACTCGGCACCTGGAAGGACCCGTAAAGGTTCAGGGCAACCGTCGCCTTGACCACTACCAGGAACAGGCATCCTCCCCCATTCCCCGTGGTTGCAGGTGCACCACGATCCAGCAGTAATGACTCATGGTCCCACTGCTCAGCCGGAGTCTTCGATGGCATGCCCGTTCCGGCAGGTTCTCGAATGACAGGCGCTGCCGGTACAAACGTGGTCTTATGCGGTGCCTCTTCCCACCTCCTCGAGCAGCTCCAGCTCGTACAGCCTCAGTGCATCCCCCAGTGCTGTGGCGATTAGGAGGAAGGCCACCATTCCTGGTTGAATTCTAATATCCATTGTCTGCAGGGGGTGAAAAGCCAACATGTTAGCATGAGTGCATACCCCTGTGCCCAACCAGGTACAACAGGCTACATGGTGGCCCATTTGCACTGCGGACCCTGCCCCCACATGCCCCCCTTAGGCCCTCCCCCCCACCGCACCCTTGGCCCAGTGTATGCCAGGCACCATGGGGGCCTCTGGCCCTGGTGCCCGTCCCTGCAGCCAAGGGTACCAATGGCTGACGCTGCCCTTGCCAGCGGTACGCTCCAAGCCATGGGCATAGCCCTTAGGTGAGCGACATGATGCCCCTCAAGCAGGTGGCAGCCAGTTGGGGGTGGTGGTTTGGCGGAGGGTGGGGTGCATGGGGCTGGGGGGTGGATGGTGCGGTGGGAGCACCCATATGTCCGGTGTCACTCTGCAGAACCATGGGCCAAGGTGGATGGTCATTGGGATGTGCAGCAAGATGGCAATGGAGGTCCGTGCCTGGATACCCCGGACCCGTCATCTGGTCACCCACCACTGTTCCACCCCCTCAGCCCTGGCAGGGACCCTTCCCCAGCCAGTATCAGGATTGATAGCCCACGGTCACGTCTCTGCGTGTCCTACTTCCTCTCTCACATCAGCCAGAGTGCATGTTCTTGATTTTTAAAAGCGCAAGTGAACCTCACATCAGGAATTCCCCCAGAGGATCCGGACAATACAGGCTCAGGCCCGCTAATGATATGTAAACAGCGTTTATTATACCTGAGGAGTAGGACGCATTGACACCGATGTCGAGGCACTGGAGAATTGCGATTTGGCGTGAACCCAGTGCTGGCCACGATTTTGGCGTCAAGACAGATTCTCCGCTCAATCACCTTTCCCCATTTTGGCGTTGGCCGACAAGAGAATCCTGCCCTATATGTTTTTATTATACCCCTTTGTGTGTTTTTCCTTTTTTTTTTTAATTTAGAGTACCCAATTCATTTTTTCCAATTAAAGGGCAATTTAGCGTGGCCAATCCACCTACCTGCACATCTTTGGGTTGTGGGGGTGAAACCCACGCAAACACGGGGAGAATGTGCAAACTCCACACAGACAGTGACCCAGAGCCGGGGTCGAATCTGGGACCTCGGCGCCGTGAGGCAACAGGGCTAACCCACTGCGCCATCGTGCTGCACATTTTGTGTGTTATTCCTAAGTAGGGGTTTAAAAATAAACCTATTAACATCCATAATCATTGTACTATAATCATAGTACAATGTAATATTGTCACATATGGATTTAATTGATTAGAAATTATGGGCTCAATCCAATGTCCATGCTGCGCCCGAAAAGCAGCTCACCGTGGCCAATAAAAGCCGAGAGAACCTGCTCCCGAATCTACCCAGCTCACAACGCTTCGCGAGATGTAAAGAGATCTCACGAGGCATTGCAATGTAAATCCCGCCCAGAGCATTCGTGGGGGTCTGCCAGGTCTCTCCACAGCTGCATGCCCTTTGGGCAGGATGGTGCCCTGGCACTGCAAAGATGCCCAGGTGGCACTGCCAGCTGGCATGGGCACTGCCAGAGTGCCACTTCCAAGGTGTCAAGCTGGCATTTTTTGGAATCGCGAATTGGCCATGGGTGCCCTGTGTGGGTGTTGGGACCGGGGACCTCCTCAGTGTGCAAAATGGGGCTATGAGCGGTCTCAGCAGCGCATTCTCCGCTGATGCTCCTTATACAACTCGAGTCCCGTTGTATAGCCATATATTTCTCGGCGCAGTGAGTGCCGGGAAACACGGCTAAATGCGCTCGCTTTGGCACTTTGTTCCCAATTAGTTGAATCGTGTCCTATACCATCAAAATGGGACTTCTGACATCAATTCCTGACAAAATCCTGCCCCCTTCCTGTTCCTGTATGTATAATTCCCAATCACAACTGGACACAAGAAATTTAGAATGGGATCATAAACTAACAGGACCTACCAGCTCCCAAAAAGGGATTAACATATCCTTTGATATCTAACTATGTAAATTTAACCCGAGTGCCTTTTCAAATTAACCTAATGTTCAAAGAGTGCAGAGTTTCCAAAATGTACATCATCATCCTGGCAATCTTAAATACTTTGATGCTTTCTCTGCAAGTGACATATATCATGTGACAAATGCAAACTGTGCTTTAAACATGTGGATGCACTTCTATTTAAACAAAATCTTAAATACTATCAATTACTCACAGGTTTTCCTTCTTCATTTCTCTGTATATATCAAATTGATAATCTCCTTGACCATGAAAGAAACTATCCTCAGAGGAAAGATCACAGAATTGCACAACATCACCTGGGGAGAGCAAATCATTTCAGTGAATTAAATGTAGGGAATAATAGATAGGGGTGTGATTGCAGTACACTGATTAAAATAAAGTATTTGGATCAAATCATAACCCAGCAAAGTTCCAATCTCCACAATGTAATTACAGCCTTCACGTTACTGCATCAGAGAAGGGATCGTTGGGGTAAGATGGTAAACCAATGGGTCATCTATCCTACCAGGGGTTGTAAAAAATCCATGGCACTATTTGAAGAAGTGAGGAAGAGTTCGGCCAGTACTGGGGATGGCATTTATTCGTCAATCAATCCCACAACAGAATTCACTGCTGTTTATGGAGCTTGTTGAATGCAAATTGTTTCGTCCTTTCCTACAGGACAACAGTGAAGACACTACAAAAGTACGTTATTAGCTGTAAAGACTTTGCAAAATGCTGAGCTATTGAAAAATATAGTATATATATAGTATAAATGCAAGACTCCTGCAGAGGCTCGGTTCACAATCTTCCAATCCTTAGATAAAGGAGTTACAATAAAGTACTTGGAAATGGATAAATCAGGCAAATAGTGAATTCTCTGCTGGATAGTTTTTGAGACAATACCTGGGGCAATATAAATTGGAATTTGGAAAAAGTATGGGCTGATAAAAGATCAGCATGGTGTTGAAGGAAATTTGTATTTGACTAACTTAATTTAATTTTTTGATGAAGAAACAAAGTGCTATGAGAGTAGTGTGGTTGATATTTAGAACATACAGTGTGGAAGGAGGCCATTCGGCGCAACGAGTCTGCACCAACCCACTTAAGCCCTCACTTCCACCCTATCCCCATAACCCAATAACCCCTCCTAACTTTTTCTGGACACTTAAGGGCAATTTAGCATGGCCAATCCACCTAACCTGCACGTCTTTGGATTGTGGGAGGAATCCGGAGGAAACCCATGCAGACACGGGGAGAACGTGCAGACTCCGCACAGACAGTGACCCAGCAGGAAATCGAACCTGGGACCCTGGCACCGTGAAACCACAGTGCTAACCACTATGCTGCCCGATTTGTATGGATTTTTGACAAAGTACCATATAATGGACTTACTAGCAAAATTATCATACGAGTGATAAAAGTTTGGAACTTCCTTTCACAGACAGCAATTAATGCTGTGTCAATTTTAAACTTGAGATTAGAGACTGATAGATTTCTTTTAACCAAAAGTATTAAAAGATTCCGTAAACCAAAGGCTTTAGTGAGCAAATGGCCTACTCCTGTTTATTTTTCCTATATTAATATTCAATTCAGTACCACTAAGTTTGAGATGAAAAGATTGCAGGTCCAGTTGATCAAGGGAACAGCAACATTAAAAAATAATCAAAACTCACAGCTTTATAAAAATGCATAGACAATATTACTGACCTTTTCCCATTCTTGATAGAGTATAATCAATAATATTGACCATAAATCCATGGCTGTCAATGCTGTAAATATTTCCACACAATTTGTATTCAACCTGCTTGAAGTCAGTTTTCTTGATAAGGACATTACCCCAGTGCAAGTCTCTGAAAATAAATTCAAACAAGGACCCAGATAAACACAATTTACATCAAAAAATAAACCTTGCAGATTATAAACAGCAAGATACACATGAGACAATATTTCTGCGACTGGGGGCAGATATCAATCTGATTCCAGCAGAGAATTCACTATTTGCCACTTCTCCGCTGTACACAACGCCACAATTTGTAATCTAAAATAATGGGTGCTTCTGGACCCTACTTCTGTCAGTCAGATTTATTGCAATGTCAGGAATTACTACATGCAGCTGAACTCGAGATAGCTGGCAAAGCAAAAAAAATAAAGAAATATCTCCATTATTCTTTAGGCAACAACTTCACACTTCACTGGGGCATTGCTTCCCCAGGTGGGGGAGCTATTGGACCTGAATAGTGAAAGATTTGTCCCAAGATTTGGAACTTGAATGGTTAAGAAAAGTGGCAGCTGAAGTCCTGTCCCATCACTTTTCCACCCTCTTAAAGTGGTCTATGGAATTTGCTGACACAAAAATGTATTGCTTTAGAAAAAACACCATTGACATCAAAGTAAAACTGTGAACTGAAGAAACAAAGCAATTTCAATATTAATATCAATTATTCTTGCAATAGAATTCACTACCAATTTTCAGTTTGCTTCATTCTCTTCCTTTGAATGCAACTTATTCTCCGCATAACTCCATCTGCAGGCAAATAAAATTCAATAGACCAGAAGCCTGTTAATAGTTTCTATTATGAACATTAACATGTACATGGGATGGCACAGTGGTTAGCAATGCTGCCTCACCGCTCCAGGAACACAGATTCAATTCCGACAAGAGTGACTGTGGAGTTTCTCCCATTTCCAGGTGCTCCGGTTTCTTCCCAGTCTAAAGATGTGCGGGTTTGATGGTTTTGCTATGCTAAATTGCCCTTGGAGTGTCCAAAAGGTTAGGTGGGGTTACTGGGTTATAGGGATAGGGCAGAGCCTATGTAGGGTGCTCTTTTGTCAACAGATTATGCTACTATGGCAGAAATGTGGGTGTACTACTTACAATTTCATATCAACACCAAATTCAAGACAAACAATACATGTTTATGTTAGAATACTGGTAATGAAGAGAGTGATGCTTGAAAGGAACAGAGGAGAAGGGGGGCTGGTGTTGCCGAACTTCAGCAACTATTACTGTGCGGCCAACATAGCGATGATAAGGAAATGGATGGTGGGTGCGGCGTCGGTTTGGGAGCAGATGGAGGCTGCTTCGTGCAGGGGCACTAGCTTAACAGCCCTGGTCATGGCGCCTCTGCCGCTTCCGCCGGCACGGTACTCCACCAGCCTGATAGTGGTGGCGACTCTTGGGATCTGGGGCCAGTGGAAGAGGCATGTAGGGGAGGTAAGAGCATCGGTGTGGACTCCAATCTGCGGCAACCACCGATTTGCCCCGGGGAACATGGACGGGGGGCATCGACTGTAGAGGAGGACGGGGATTGTGAGGATGTGGGATCTGTTCCTGGAAGGGAGCTTTCCGAGCAGGAGGGCGTTGGAGGAGAAGTTTGGGCTGGCGAGAGGGAACGACTTTAGATACTTGCAGGTGAGGGATTTTGTACGCAGAATGGTGCCGTCCTTCCCACGTCTCCCGCTGAAGGGGAGGCAGGACAGGGTAGTTTCTAGGGGAAAGGTGGGAGAAGGTAGAGTTTCAGACGTCTACAAGGAACTAATGGGAGCTGAGGATACGCAGACCGAGGACCTGAAGCTTAAGTGGGAGGAGGAGCTCGTGGGGGAGCCGGAGGACGGTATTTGGGCAGAAGCCCTGAGCAGAGTAAACACAACCGCAACGTGTGCCAGGCTCAGCCTGATCCAGTTCAAGGTCGTGCACCAGGCCCACATGACAGTGGCCCGGATGAGCAGATTCTTTGGGCTGGAGGACAAGTGAGCTAGATGCGCCGGAGGGCCGGCTAACCATGTACACATGTTCTGGTTGTGCCCCAAACTCAGGGGGTATTGGCAGGAATTCGCAGATGTCATGTCCCGGGTATTGAAAACTGGTGTGGTAATGAGCCCGGAGGTGGCAATCTTTGGGGTTTCGGAGGACCCGGGAGTCCAGGAAGAGAGAGAGGCAGACGTTCTGGCCTTTGCTTCCCTGGTAGCCCGGCGACGAATACTGTTAGCATGGAGGGACTCAAAGCCCCCGAGGGCTGAGGTATGGCTATCGGATATGGCAAGCTTTCTTGGCCTATAGAAAGTCAAGTTCGCCTTGAGAGGTTCGCTACTAGGGTTCGCCCGAAGGTGGCAGCCATTTATTGACTTCTTCACAGAGGAGTAAGCGTCAGCAGGGGGGCAAGGGTAGAGTAGAGTAGAATAGGGGGATATTGAGGCAGGTTCGTGCGTGAACAGAGCCATGGTTTGCACTATGTTTAATTTGTAATTTGTGTCTTTGTACTGTACAATGTCACTTTTTCTATATGCCTAAAATACCTCAATAAAGTTGTTAAAAAAAATAATACTGGTAATGATTTTGGTAACGAAGCAAGGAACACTTCAATATTTCATGCAATGCATAATACTGACTGATGAGATGGTCACAACTTGGAATGGAATGAACTTTTATTCAATCTGCAGGTTGATCGGTAGACAGAGGCAAAGACTCCATGAGAGGCCAAGCTGACAGGTTAAAACTCACTTTATTCCACACTATTCACAATAATCACTCCTCTCCCACAGGGTCTTCTTCTCCGAATTGCTTCTAGGTCGGGGTTTATATTCCATGGGGAGCTCCTCCAATTAGTTAGGAGGAAGCTCCATCCCACCCCACAGTCACCTGAGTAGCTCATACTCTTGAGTGTAGGAGGGGAAGCGGTTTTATGCAAGTCTGGAGAAATGTCCATGTCCTCAAGTGGAGGGTCCCGTGGCCGCTTTGGTTGTGGCCCGGGTTCCAGGGACGGTACAGCCGGCCCGGAGGTGTGTAGCGTACCAGAGATCACCGCTTCCATGAGGAAAGTCGTAGCTGGCATGGCCCAGCCAGTAAGCCAGCTGGTACAATTGGTGCCGGCCTATCGCCGCCAGGCGGTCCAATGTCCATATCGGAATCAGTCTCACCGTTGCTGGCCGGCGGGTTTGGCCTTGGTTCCCCTCTGGACTCAGGGCTCCTCCTTAGCTGTACGGGGGGCGGAGTCCGGGTCCTACGTGGGGCCTCCGGGTCACATGCCAGTGATTCCTGGCAAGTGGTCCAGGTGGTGGCGTCTCTTGCGTCTTGCACCCTGTACCTGGATTGCATAGGAGACTGGGCCCGTCGCGTGGAGGACTACCCCAGGGATCCATATGGCTCCAGTCCTGAACTTCCTCACATAAACCCCGTCACCTGTCCTGAAGGTGCGCCCCCATGGGGGGGCGGTGAGAGTCCGTCACTGAGCGGTCCTGCTGCTGACAAACCCGTGTCTGGATGTCAGGGAGGAGCGGCTGAGACGCATCCGGAGTCGCCGCCTATGAGCATCTCTGCCGGTGCGATGCCGGTTGTGGCGTGAGGCGTCGTACGATAACTGAAAAGAAACCGTGCCAACCGCGTTTCCCACAACCCCAAAGTCATCTTTCTCATGGCTCTCTTGAACGTTTGTACCTCTCATTTCACTAGCCCATTGGAGGCTGGGTGGTACAGGGCCGTCCGTAAGTGCCTGATGCCATTCATGGCCATGAACGAAACAAACGCCTGGCTTGTGAACGCCACCCCATTTTCGGACACCAGGACCCCGGGCAGTACGTGCGTGCTAAAAATAACCCTGTCTGTCCATAGTTGCTCGTGTGGTTGCCGTGGGGACCGGGTGTATGTACTTAGAACATAACATAGAACATAGAACATAGAACATAGAAAATACAGCACAGAACAGGCCCTTCGGCCCACGATGTTGTGCCGAACCTTTGTCCTAGATTAATCATAGATTATCATTGAATCTACAGTGCAGAAGGAGGCCATTCGGCCCCCTGAGTCTGCACCAGCTCTTGGAAAGAGCACCCTACCCAAACTCAACACCTCCACCCAACACCAAGGGCAATTTGGACATTAAGGGCAATTTATCATTGGCCAATTCACCTAACCCGCACATCTTTGGACTGTGGGAGGAAACCGGAGCACCCGGAGGAAACCCACGCAGACACGGGGAGGACGTGCAGACTCCGCACAGACAATGACCCAAGCCGAAATCGAACCTGGGACCATGGATCTGTGAAGCAATTGTGCTATCCACAATGCTACCGTGCTGCCCTTAAGAACAAATAAATCTACACTATATAATTTTCCCGTAATCCATGTACCTATCCAACAGCTGCTTGAAGGTCACTAATGTTTCCGACTCAACTACTTCCACAGGCAGTGCATTCCATGCCCCCACTACTCTCTGGGTAAAGAACCTACCTCTGATATCCCTCCTATATCTTCCACCTTTCACCTTAAATTTATGTCCCCTTGTAATGGTGTGTTCCACCTGGGGAAAAAGTCTCTGACTGTCTATCTATTCCCCTGATCATCTTATAAACCTCTATCAAGTCGCCCCTCATCCTTCTCCGCTCTAATGAGAAAAGGCCTAGCACCCTCAACCTTTGGTTGGATGTCCACAAATAGAAAGTATCTGGCCCCCTGAAACAGGCCAGCAAAGTCGATGTGTACGTGGAACCAAGGCTTCCCGGGCCATTCTCAGGGATGTATCGGGGCCGCGGGTGGGGCCTTCTGGTGTTCCTGGCATAGGGTGCAATTTTTGGCTACCCACTCTATCTCGGCATCCAGTCTGGGCCACCAAAAGGTAGCTACGCGGCAACATTTTCATCTTTGCCACCTCAGGGCCCCCGTTATGGAGGTCTTTCAGCAGGGGCACGGCCCCCATTTGGGTACGACCTCCCACAGCCCCCACAGATGGACGCTATCTTCGGCACTCATCTCAAGTAGCTTGGCGGTGGAGGCCACCAGCCCCTCTGGCATCATCCTATGTCGGGCCCCCTAGTGGACCATATGTTGGACACTCAACAACTTGGGGTTTGTCTGGGTCCATTCTCGGATATGAGCTGCAGTTACTGGCAAAGTGTTCATGAAATGGAGAGTGGCTATCACCTCCACGGCTGTGGCGGAAGCCTGCGACTTTGTGGGTAGAGGCAGACAGCTCAACGCATCCGCGTGCGGGATTCTTGTGCCCGGGCGATGCTCCCAGGTGTACTCATAGGCCAACAGAAGCAGGGCCCACCATTGAACCCGGGCGGATGCCTTCAGTCGTATCATCTAATCTTCCTTAAATAATCCCAGCAGGGGCTTGTGGTCGGTATATATCGTGATCGGTCACCCATAAACGTACTAGTGGAATTTCCTCACTGCGAACACCACTGCCAAACCTTTCTTCTCTATCTGGGTGTAGTTTCGCTTTGCGTCCGCCAGGGTGCGCAACACAAAAGCTATAGGTTGCTCCGAGTATTCGGGCATGCGGTGTGCTGGGACCACCCCAACACCATATGGTGAGGCATCGCAGGTGAGGAGCAGGGGCTTGAGGGGTCAAAGTGGGTAAATAATTCCTCTGATGAGAGCCATTACTTCACTTCGGGAAATGCCTTCTGGTGCAGGGGGGTCCCAGACCCACTTCTGTCCCTTCCTCAGTAGTTGGTGGAGCGGACGGAGTAGCGTGGCCATCTTGGTTATGAACTTCCCGTAATAGTTCATCAGGTCGAGGAAACAGCGGAGCTCCATTTGGCCATGAGGGATGGGGGCCTGGCGAATCGCCTGCCTGCACCTTTTCCTCCACAAGAAGGAGGCCTCTGCTGTCCACCCGGTACCGAGATACATGACCTCAGAAGGTTGAAAAGGCACTTCTCCCTCCGGAGGCAGACCCCGGCCCAAGAAAACCGCTGGAGGACCTCATTTAGGTTCTCCACGTGTTCCTAATGAGATATTCCGGTGATGGGAGCGTCGTCCAGGTAGATGGCCACCCTTGAAAGATGTTCTCCACAACCCTCTGGAATATCACACAAGTCGAGGAGACATCGAACGGCAACCGTGTATATTTGTGCAATCCTGATTCCGAGGTCCCAGGCTCGAGCACCAGCTGCAAGTACGCGTGGCCCATGTCCAGCTTAGTGAATGGTTTTCCTCTGCTGAGCCGTACATAGAATCCTCGATCCGAGGGACTGGGAACGGTCAATGCGGGATACCAGGTTTACAGTCATTTTACCGTCCCCACAGAGCCGTACTGACACGTCCGGCTTCAACACGGGGACCATGGGCACAGCCCGATTGGCATAATGGACAGGGCAAATAATCCCCAGCTGCTCCAAATGGTCCAATTCCTGGTCTACCTGGGTGCAAAGTGCGTACGGCACAGGACGGGCGCGGAAATATCAGGCTGGCCGTTTTCCACCACATTGATCGTGACCATAGTTTATTGGTTCGAGGCCTTCAGCGAAAACCGAAGGGAACTTGGACAGCATTGAACGGGGGTACATCTGGCATAGGCGTTGCCAATCCAAATGTAGGAGACGCAGCCAATCACACCGATGGTCTTGGAGATGCCCAATGTTCAGGACTGCCAGACCTTGGAGTTCCTCGAGCCCGTGGTCGTTGCTTTCCTGGGCGAGCGCTATGTCGACAGCTGTGTCAAGGGTCAGAGGGGTCTCCATTAACAGCTTCCACTCCGTCTCCCGAAGTTGACGTAGACTGCCACCAACGGTAGGCATGCGGACTGGTCTCTGTATGCCACAGGCACATGGGCGGTACCCTGGATTTCTAAGGGCTCCCCGGTATATGGACCGCCATGTTGCGAAGCTCTAGTGGCTGAAGATGTGTATGGATGGCGGCATTAATGAGTGGACTGACAACCTAACTTGCCGTTCCCGTGTCCAGTTCCATCTCGGTGGGGTGTCAGTTTAGCAGCATCGTCATAGGTGACGGTCTGGAGCCAGTCACGCAGAGCAGCGGTAGGGTTGGCTCCTCAGCGTCCATGTCCTCCAGGAAATGCGTGCGGCCTCTTGGGGTGAAATGACGACTTATCCATTGCTGGGGGATGGCGTCCTCGGGCGATTGCCCGGAGACTCGTTCCTGGCCTTGGTTTCCCACTCGGTACTGGCACCTGCCATCCTGGAACGCTGAGTCGGGGAATCTCCATGGTCGTTCCAGGGCAAGTCGCAGCGGCAGTTACAGGACCTGCGGTTACTTCTGACCTGCGAAGTTCCCATCACCTCATTTCTGGTAGCCATCGGCCGATGGTCTTGGAGATGCCCAATGTTTAGGACCGCCAGACCCTGGAGTTCCTGGAGCCCGCAGTCGTTGCTTCCCTGGGCGAGCACTATGCCGACGGCTGTGTCAAGGGTCAGAGGGGCTTCCATTAACAGCTTCCGCTCTGTCTCCCGAAGTCTGCAAACGAAGGGGTTCCGCTGCGATTCAGCCAGGGCAGCTCCGAACCCGCAGGGTTCCCCGTAAACACACCGAGTATTCCTCAGTGGACTCCGCCGGCGACTGCGAAGCGATATGGAAACAGTACCATCGGAAAATAATCAGGGGCTGTGGATTTAGGTGACGGCCCACCCAGTCGATCAGCGTGGCGAATGGCAACCTGTTCGGCCTGTCCAATTAAGTCAAGTTCCTGATTAATGCATAAGCCAGTCTGCGGTCAGTAAGGTGACAGTCTGTCGCTTGTCAGTGGTGATGGCGTTCATGCAGGAAAAAAGTTGTAAACTTTCGACGTACTAGACCCAATCATCTGAGTTGGCTTCAAAAGGCTCAAGGTTACCTATGTATGCCATGCCGGCCAGCTGGAGAACAGCCTCCTGAGATAGTTGAAACAGGGTCTGAGGTCTCAGCACTTGCTGCTTACGGCAGCTCCATCCCATCCTCGTCGCCAGTGTGGTAAACAGAGGCAAAGCTGACAGGGTACAACTCACTTTATTCCACACTAGTCACAACAATCACACCTCTCCACTCCCGCAAGGTCTCCTTCCCCGAATTGCTTCTAGGCCGAGGTTTATATTCTGTGAGGAGCTCTTCGAATTCGGAGGAAGCTCTGCACCCTAGTCATCTGAGTAGCTCATACTCTGAGGTGTAGGAGGGGAAGCGGATACTATACAAGCTCTGTCCCTGGAGGAGGTTGTAATACCAACATTCCATTACACTTCAGACATGGACTGCTTTGTTCATGGTTTTGTGGGCAAATGAACAAAACAACTGCCCATATTTCACAAGCATTTATTTTATTACATCTCCCTTGGAGATAGCTTAAACACAGATACTAACAGGGCTCCATATCTGCCAAATGTGGCTTAAACAATTCATAGAACCCCGACAGTGCAGAAGGAGGCCATTCAGCCCATCAAGTTTGCACCGACTCTTTGAAAGAGCACCCCACCTAGGCCTGCGTCTCCACCCTATTCCCATACCCCACCTAACCTTTTCCTGCTGACTATTTGGGGGCCTATAGTACAGTCCGATCAAAGTGATCTCACCCGTCTTATTTTTCAGTTCAACCCATATAGACTCAGTGGGCGAACCCTTGGATATAGCCTCTCTCTGTACTGCCGGGATGTTGCCCCTAATCAAAAACGCAACATGCCCTCCCCTCCTGGTCTATCTTTCCAACAGCATCTGTACCCCAGAACATGAGCTGCCAGTCCTGCCCTTCCTTTAGCCATGTTTCTGTAATAGCTATAATATCCCAGTCCCATGTACCTATCCATGCCCCGAGTTCATCGGCCTTGCCCATTAGGCTTCTTGCACTTTTCTTCCTTACTAACTTTTGTTTCTATCCCTTCTTTAATACCCTCTGACTTCCTGCATTGGTTCCCATCCCCATGCCAAATTTGTTTTTACAACCACCTATGCAAGTATATCTTTCCTTTAGTACGGAGTTCAAAAAAGGGGTACATTAAATATTGAACAGATCCCTGAAAACGGCAATAATATAAATACAAATTACTGCGGATGCTGGAATCTGAAACAAAAACAGAAAATACTGGACAATATCGGCAGGTTTGGCGGCATCTGTGAAGAAAGAGAAGAGAGCTAACATTTTGAGCCTGGATGATACTTTGACAAAGCAGGAGAGAATTGGAAATAGGGTCAGATTTATACTGCGGGGTGAGGGGTGTGGAGTGGTGGGGTTGGATAGGGAGCCAGCGATAGGTAGAGATTGACAAAAATGTCGTAGGCAGAAAGACAAAAGTAATGTAAATGGGGGTGGCCAAGACTAAGAAGGGTGCTGATAGAGGCACATAAAGAGATTGGAATGTTGAATGGCAGAACAAAGGTGAGTGGTGTGTCAAAGGGCAACTGTGAACAGTTGGCCCAAGTGGGGTGGGGGTAGGAGGGGGACAATGGTGAGGGAAAAATGAATCAACGGAAGCAAGGAAAATAAATTGATAGAAAAAAAAATTAGGGTGAAGGTAGAGAGAGAGTTCAGTCTGAGAAAATGGCAAGCTCTGTACTCACTGGTATCTTCCTATTTCATTCCATTACATATGACTACACCTCAAAAAGTATTTTCTTAGTTACAAAGCTGCTAAGACATTCGGTAGTCTGTAAAAAACTATATAGCTGAAAGTGTTTCTTTGTTTATGCAAAGGACATTGAAAGATTCTGCTTTCCTCCCTTACCTGTGTTCAAAATTTAAAGCATTTTCAGCCACAGCCAAGGACGCAGTCACTTGCTGTAGTATACTTCTTGCTGCTTCAAGGGAAGGTATCTGCAGAAACAGTTCGATTTAATGCACTTGCTAGAAAGATAAGAACTGTAATCAATAGAAAACAATTAAAATACTTACCTTTGTATTCATGCTTTCTAGATCACAACCGCCATATTCAAATTCAAAAATGATGTAAAGTTGCTCATTGTGCACTTCATCTAATAAAAAGAAAATATGTTTTACCGGGATGCTGTTCAGCAATGTCAATCATCTGGGGATTTGACAAAACAATTAACCTTTGAGCAAAAATCAATCAACAATTGCTGTATTTAAGCTGCAATTTAATGTAGCTTATTTCATAAAAATAACAAAAAAAAAGTTTGAAGTGACTGAGATGCATGACTGAATTTGAAACTGGAAAGATATTGGGTGGGATTCTCCTCTCCCGGGACTAAGTGCCCGCACCGTCATGAATGCCGTTACGTTTCACGACGGCACGAACAGGGCCCGGTCACGACAATGGGGGCCAGCACGGCACTGGAGCGGTTCACGCCGCTCCAGCCTCCTTACGCAGCGCCAAATGGGCGCCGCGCCAACACGCGCATGCGCAGTTGGGCCAGCTCATTCCTGCGCATGCGCAGTTGGACCGCACCATCCTACGCATGCACGGAGAACTTCTTACGCGCACCGGCCCCTAACCACCATGGCTGCTGGGGTACTGGGGCCGGCCGCGGAGGACCTCCCAGTGAAGGAGCCCCCCCCCCCCCCCACACAGGCCGCCACCCCCCCCTCCCCCTCAGCGTCCCCGCACAGTTCCCGCCGGCAGCGACCAGGGGTGAACGACACCGGCGGGACTGTCATTTTTTTTCACCAGCCGCTCGGCGCATCTGGGCCGGAGAATCGCCACGAGCGGCGATTCTCACGGCGCTGGTTTCGGGGGAGGTGGGAGAATCGTGTGCAGGTGACGGGGCAGCGTGGCGCAACGCGCGCGGTGCCCCGGCGATTCTCCCACCCGGCGTGGGGGGGGGGGGGGGGGGGATACCGCCCAGAATGTTGCTATGTCTCCAATTATTCTCAATTCATATTATTCTGCTGAACATTCAAAGGGTGTTTCTTTAGCAATAAGTTTTCTCAAAGCTATTTAATTTGTCAAGAATACTTTGAATTTTTTAAAATTACTTTCTCAGAGTTACAAAGCCAGAGCTCAGAGTGTGGACAGGGGCAAACCCCCTAATCCAGCTCCTGGCCTGCTCCAAAAACCAATTCAAATTGAATCCAATCCATGGTCCCCACAAGAGACATACAGATCCAGGCATTACACTTGACCTCACGCTCATTTTATCCAAAAGGCCGAGAAGCAATTATACTTTTGGCTAGTCAGACAAATCACTTTGGGAAAGGTAGCGAGACTAGTGATAATAACCCCATTAAAAAAATAGGGTAATTATTCACTTTAAGCTACAAATATTTGCATGGTGGCGCAATGGTTAGCACTGCTGCCTCATGGCGCCAAGGAAACCCGGGTTCGATTCGGCCCCGGGTCACTGTCCGTGTGAAGTTTGCACATTCTCCCAGTATCTGCGTGGGTCTCACTTGCACAATCCAAAGATGTGCAGGGTAGGTGAATTGGCCATGTGAAATTGCTCCTTAATTGGAAAAAAAGAATTGGGTACTTTAAATTAAAACTATATATATTATCAAGCTACAAACACTTTTTTTTAAAAATAACTGTCTGCTCGTTTGTCCAATCGCAACAAAACTAAAAATACAGAGGGAAACCTATCCCATTAAATCATTGGTGACACAGCACATTGATATAATTAAGCTCCACAAAATATCAACGAAAAGAGAATAATTAAATGTGAAATGGAACCCCTAAAATGAGAGAATAGTGAGTTCTTAGAAATTGACAGGGGGTATGGAGTAAGAATTTGGCATCAGTGTTTATTGTAGAAGGGTTAATTCCTGAATTTACTGAAATTTTCACATTATAATAATTAAAGTAAAGCATTAGAGATGCCAGTTAAGCCAATGAGTCCAAACTGTAAGGTCTTGAGAGAAATGGGTGCTAGACATTCAATAGAGTTCAAGAGAAAATTTGAAATGAAACTAATAATTCCTATTTTAGGTGATTAGAAATTTTTGGTTAGATTTTGTCCTGAAAACAAGGTTGCGCTTAAAGCACACATCATACCCAGGATGCCAGCAGCAGCCCTCAGCTAATATCTTAGGAAGGTGGGCTGATTCTGGACCAGCAGCATCCCTCAGGAAAACAGAGCACACAAAATCAAGGTATAAAAGAAAAAAATTGCTCATCTCTTTTGCAATGGCCACTCACTAGGCAAAATTCACAACAAAGAAACCTGTGCGAACCTTGGTGCCTGCTCTTCTCACAATATCACAACTTCCAAGAGGGATCCTAAAGCAGATGTTAGGCCTCAGCAAAACAGAACCCAGTGCCCTTTTTAAACAGCCTGCAAGGGCATCAATATTTCAGACTTTTTTGAAGTATAGAACATGAAATTGATACATCTGGCTCCTGCTCTGCATCTATTTTGGAATTAATGTACCATCAATGACGACAGACAAGAGTCAGAAGTGTAAACTGCGGCTTTAATCAGCTAAAAGACACCTGCTGGCTGCCGGTCCCAGAATGAGGGCAGGGCTGGAGGTTAGCTACCTTTATACTTGAGCCCGAGGGGCGGAGCCAGCCGGGACAAACCCAGACATGTAACAAACAGTAAGAACAGTATGTACAATATAATACAGTGGTTCATCACATTCACCCCGTTTTTTAAAAAAAAAGAGTCCGGCGGGGGTGAAGTGGACGGGTTGAATTAGATATCGAGTTTGTCGGGGGCTTTGACCTTCCGCTGTGAACGCCTCAGTCCCGGCTGTGGTGAGGACACTGGTGTCGGATGAAGCGTTGAGGCCTGCGTATCCAGGTGCGTGTAGTCTTCCGGATAAGCAGCAACGGAGGGAGACGGTGTAGAGTCGTGAGCAGCAATGAAGGGAGATAGTGTAGAGTCGGGGGTAGTGGTGATGGTCACTGGGGAACCGGCGGGTGTCAAGTCCTGAAGGGAGACTGTGTCCTCCCGCCCATCATGGTGTGCCACATAGGCATATTGGGGGTTAGCATGGAGAAGGACCCGTTCGACCAGGGCATCCGACTTGTGACTCCTCGCATGCTTCCGGAGGAGGACGGGCCCTGGAACCGTCAGCCAGGACCGGAGCGAGACCCCGGAGGTGGACTTCCTGGGGAAGACAAACATCCTCTCATGAGGGGTCACATTAATGGCGGTACACAGGAGCGACCGGATGGAGTGGAGCGCATCGGGAAGGACCTCCTGCCAGCAGGAGACAGGGAGACCTCTAGACCGTAGGGCAAGAAGGACGGCCTTCCAAACCCTCGCCTTCTCCCTCTCCACCTGTCCATTTCCTCGGGGGTTGTAGCTGGTAGTCCTGCTTGAGGCGATGCCCTTGCTAAGCAGGAACTGACGCAGCTCATCACTCATGAAGGAGGAACCCCGATCACTATGGATGTAAGTGGGGAAACCGAACAATGTGAAGAGGCTGTGCAGGGCCTTGATGTCTGTGGCAGAGGTCATGTCAGGGCACGGGATGGCGAAAGGGAAACGCGAGTACTCATCAATGATGTTGAGAAAGTACACCTTACGGTCAGTGGCGGGGAGGGGCCCTTTGAAATCGATGCTGAGGCACTCAAAGGAGCGGGAGGCCTTTACCAGGTGTGCTCTATCCGGCCAATAGAAGTGTGGTTTGCACTCCGCGCAGACCTGGCAGTCCCTGGTCACGGACCTGACCTCCTCGATGGAGTACGGCAGGTTGCGGGCCTTGATAAAATGGAACAAACGGGTGAACCCAGGGTGTCAGAGGTCATTGTGGAGGGCCCGAAGTCGGTCTACTTGTGCGCTGGCACATGTACTGTGGGGTAGGGCATCTGGGGGCTCATTGAGCTTCCCAGGTCGATACAAGATATCATAATTATAGGTGGAGAGTTTGATCCTCCACCTTAGGATCTTGTCATTCTTGATCTTGCCCCGCTGCGTATTGTTAAACATGAAGGCAATCGACCGTTGGTCAGTAAGGAGAGTGAATCGCCTGCCGGCCAGGTAATGCCTCCAATGTCGCACAGCTTCCACAATGGCCTGGGCTTCCTTTGCAACAGTGTGTCGAATTTCGGAGCCCTGGAGGGTACGGGAGAAGAAAGCCACGGGCCTGCCCGCCTGGTTGAGGGTAGCGGCCAGATCAAAGTCAGATGCATAGCTCTCCACTTGGAACGAGATGGACTCGTCTACTGCGTGCATCGTGGCTTTGGTAATATCTGTTTTGATGCGGTTGAAGGCCAGGCGGGCCTCAGCCTTCAGGGGAAAAATGGTGGATCTAATGAGTGGGCGGGCCTTGTCCGCATTATTGGGGACCCACTGGGCATAATAGGAAAAGAACCCCGAAGAAGACCGAGACTCCATTGGTGACGCCGAAGGGGACCCTGAGGAAGTGGTAGAGGCAGCCATCTGCCTCGAAGGCAGTGGAATGGCGGTCCTCCGGGCGGATAGGCAGCTGGTGGTACGCGGACTTGGAGTCAACAGTGGAGAAGACTCAATACTGCGCAATCCGATTGACCATATCAGATATGCGGGGAAGGGGGTACGCGTCGAGCTGCGTGTACCGGTTGATCGTCTGACTGTAGTCGATGACCATCCGGTGCTTCTCCCCAGTTTTGACGACCACCACTTGGACTCCCCAGGGGCTAGTACTGGCCTCTATGACCCCTTCCTGCAGGAGTCGCTGGACCTCCGACCTGATAAAGGCCATGTCCTGAGCACTGTATCGTCTGCTCCTAGTGGCGACGGGCTTACAGTCCGGGGTGAGGTTACAAAGAGCAGGGGTGGGGCGACCTTAAGGGTCGAGAGGCTACAGACGATGAGAGGGGGCAGGGGTCCATCAAACTCCAAGGTAAGACTTTTGAGGTGGCATTGGAAATCTAGACCTAGTAGTAGGGCAGCGCAGAGTTGGGGGAGGACGTAGAGCGTGACATTTTTGTACTCGACGCCCCGCACTGTAAGGGTTGCGACTCAGTACCCACGGAATGTGATTCGGAAGCCAGGGAGATTTTCTGGGTCGCGGGTAAAATTGGGAGGGAGCAGCACCGTACCATATCTGGGTGAATGAAACTCTCCGTGCTCCCGGAGTCGAAGGGGCAGGTCGTCTCGTGGCCGTTGATCCGGACGGCCATCATGGATTTAGTGAAGAGATGAGGTCGAGATTGGTCGAGGGTGATGGAGGCGAGCTTCGGAAGGTGGGTGGGCTGATCGAGGGTAGCGGAGGTCAGCGTACGATCTGGTGAGCAGGGGTTCCAGGAGGCGGCGGGGTGATTCCAAGATGGCGGCCCCCACAGGTCGCACGTGGCGGTTGGCTTTGAAGATGGCGGCCCCCACGGGTCGCACGTGGTGTCCACGATGGCGGCCCGCACATGGCGTCAAAGATGACGGCCCCCACGGGTGGCACGTGGAAGATGGGGGCGGTCCCCGTGGGCTACAAGCAGCGTTGCTGGGTTTAGAAACTGGTCGGGCCTGGTAGACTTTAGAGAAATGGCCCTTCTTTCCGCACCCATTGCAGATCGCGCTCCTCGCTGGGCAGCGTTGTCTGGGGTACTTACCTTGGCCACAGAAGTAACATTTCAGGCCTCCGGAGTTGGCGGGTCGCTGCGCGGCACAGGCTTGCAGCACCCCTGGGTCGGGCAATGACAGAGCCTACAACGGTGCCGCGTGGTCGGAGGTGTAGGCATCCATGTTTGGAAGGCCACTTCCAAAGAGTCCGAGAGTTGTACTGTGTCTTGGAGGTCGAGTGTACCCCCTTATAGTAGGCGCTGGCGGATGTAATTCGATTTTATGCCTGCGACATAGGCGTCCCGGATCAGCAATTTGGTGTGCTTGACAGCCGATACCACCTTATAACTGCAGTTCCGGCCGAGTACCCGCAAGACGTGCAGAAAGTCAGCTTGCGATTCTCCAGGGGCGCTGTCTCCTCATGGCAAGGAGATGCCTAGCGTACACCTCGTTGACTTCCTTAACATACTGCCCCTTCAACAGCATTATCGCATCCTCGAACGAGGTAGCGCCTCTGATAAGAAGGAAAACTTGCGGGCTCACCCGGGAGTTGTGGACTCGCAGCTTGTGGGCGTCAGAGGTGGCGGAGGAATCAATGTAAGATTCAAAGCAGCTTAGCCAGTGTTCAAACATGGCAGTGGCGTTGGCTGCTTGGGGGTCTGTAGAAGCCAGGTATTTCAAATACAACTAGTATAGGTAAAAGATAGCTGTTTAAGTACTCATTTTTAAAAATGAGAATTTCAGCACACATAAATTCAGGACTTCAATATGATACATGAAACATCATAAAATTCCATTATAAGATTATAGCAGCACAGTTGCAAGACAATTTGACACTGCTTGTGCTAATTGTCAATGCCAAGGACTGAGTTCCATGGCAACTAGGTGGCAAGAGTCTAATGCAGTTTGTAAGAGCATTGAATCATATATATATTCTCGATATGAAGTCTCAATTGTTACATTAGCCAAGCCAGCTAAAAGATTAGCAAAATATCACATTCCATAACATGTAGACATGAAACAATTAAAAAGCTGACGTTGCACATTGAAGATGGACGGCTTGCCATCAAATCAAATGTGTTTGAGTCTAACCCAAACCAATTAGGATTATATTGGGGTGTGATTAGATGACTTAAGACAGATATGAAAGTGTATTGTCTTTGGGGGTGTGTTGTGCGAAGATGTCTTTGTGTTGTCTTTCTGTTAGTTTAGTCAGTTTTGTCCTTTATAGACTCCATTTTAGAGATGTCTTTTGGGGGTTCTGTCAGTTTAACAGTCTGTGTCAGTGATGTTAGTCCACTTTTGACTTGAGTTTGAGTTTAGCTGAAGATTAGCTTTCTCTCTCTCTTCATGTTTCATTGCCAGACTTTGACCTTTTAAAAGTTACTTTCGAGCTGTCTGCCTAAGCAAAGAAAGATAATGTCTGTAATTCTCTGAAAGCTTCGAATTGTCTACGAATTGCCTTTTAAATGACTTTCAAATTGTAATCATGCGACTACAAATAAAACAATTCTTTTTTGGCACCCGAGAAGTTTATACTGCAAATTTCTGCTGAGTTCCAGTATTCGCAAAGTGCTACTGATAACCGAATAGCAGAAATAATATAAATTCCTCCAACTATACACAGTCAAATAATACAAGGAATCGAACAACTTGACATAGTCTACAAATCTTACAACTTGTCGTATTGCGCCAGGACTTGATTCATCAACTAAGCTTCCCCCAAACTTGGTGTAGTTCGACAGGTTAAGATCCCATAAATTTAAGATCCCTTCATTTTGGCGTAGTCAGGCAGAAGGGGGGAATACTGAGGACGACCTTCGGAGGCCCAGGTGACGACGGAAAGCTTCGAAGATAATCGGAGGAGGTCGGGAAGCTTCGGAGATAATCTGAGGAGGCCCAGAAGACAGCCGGAACCCACGGCTAGACTAGGGTAAGAAATATCTTTTTCACCCATTAAAAGTCTTAAAGCCGCATCAATCAGCATTTCGACCCTTGAAAAGAACATTTTTTATAGACTGTGTTAAATAAATCAAGTGCCAGTGTTCAGACTATCAGACGTGACTGGAAGATTAGTCACTGCAGTAACTAAAATAAAACGGCAGTCAGCGATCAAGAAAAGTTATGGCTGATCCAAATCAAAGTGTAGATTCAGAGCCTTTAGCAGGCAGAAAATTACTCTCCACTACATCCAAGGGGGGGTGCTGGAATACCAGATGTTTCTGTTGAAGACATGTTGGGGGATTTTAGATCTTTCATTCGTAGACAATTTGGACTGTCTGAAGTTGCTACAAAAATTGAATCAAAATATGATATCCCCAAAGGACAGTGGTCCCTTGATAATATCAAGAAGGCATGGGGTAAGACCACACGGTTAAACGGTGGAAGACGTATGAAATGGTCTTTTGCAGTAATGGCACAGCTCCAAAAACATCGAAACAATTGCAAAAATTAAATTTGATCATGAGTATAGGTCCACTAAAAAGCAACTACTTGCAGTTGTTGAAGAATTGCAAGATGCAAAATCCAAACTTGAGTATTATGATGAAATTAAAACAGATTTGCAAGTTGCAAAATCCAAACTTGAGCATTGATGAAATTAGAACAGATTTGCAAAACAAAACCTCTGAACTCCAGCAATTTCAAATCCAAGTTTTTAAAGTGGAGTCAAAATACCAACAGTTGCAATTAAATACTGAACGAAGTGATGATGAGTATAGGTCTACTAAAAAACAACTAATTGCAGTTATTGAAGAATTGCAAGATGCAAAATCCAAACTTGAATATTATGATGAAATTAAAACAGATTTGCAAGTTGCAAAATCCAAACTTGAGCATTATGATGAAATTAAAACAGAATTGCGAGATGCAAAATCCAAACTTGAGACAGATTTGCAAAACAAAACCTCTGAACTTCAGCAGTTATCTTTTCAAATAACAGAATTCCAAAATCAAGTTGTTGAAGTGGAGTCAAAATACCGACAATTGCAATTAAAAACTGAGCGAATTGAACTTGAAAATTGCAAGTTAATGAAAGAAAGATGTGTTTTAGCTGAACACTGCAAAATTTCTGTGCAGAAATTTGAACAAACAGCACAAACTCAGAAAGCAGCCCAAGCACCCCACCTAGTGGCACAATCGGCAATTGCACAGCCGAGAACAAACGTCTCGAATAAATCAGTTACTTTGTCAGATGAATCAGACGTAGATAGTGTTCAAATCCAGCCCATGTTACCTGCTGCTCCAGCGGTGGCTGTTGCAGCACCTGCAGGAATATCAGCAGTAACTACAATTTCACCACCAGCGCCAGGGCAAACATGTACCCTTGCTCCATTAAAATCACGTAAGGAAATACCACAATGTCTTTTCTGTGGTAGAGTAGGACACTGGATGGCAAAATGCTATCAAAAACGGATGGATTCGAGAGATGATAATGAAGTAGACAATGTTCACTACAATACATTTCCACCTTGTGGTCAACCATGTAACGCGTACCAACAAGACACACCCAGTTTGGCTTCTGGTCAGCAACACTGGCTAAGCAACTACAACCATGGTTTGCTTTTACAGTTAATCAACAACATTATCATAATAGCCCAACTGTTTACCACATGGCTTTACAGAATCATCTCAGGCAACTGCCTGTTCGGCCTTCCACCATTATCCAATATGAAGATGATGTTCTGATAACCTCCATCAATAAAGATGATCATGACAAAGACTTATGGGTGGTCTTGAACCACCTCAGTACTAACAGTCACAAAGCTAGCTTTCACAAAGCACAAATTGCCCAGAAAGATGTTTACTTGGGACAGAAAATTTCCAAACAAAAAAGAGAACTTACTCAGAACAGAACGGCTGCCATCAAAGCAGCTAAAGAACCCTCAATGTATCGCTAAAAAGTTGCCAAGAACTGTCAACTTAAGAAAACTGTCATTATTCTGAACGTTGCTTTATTAATTTAAAGAAATTAACATATCTTGTTAGCTGTGTTTCCTTTAACAGAATCGACAAATTCATCTACAGAAAATCAAGATACAGCACAAGATTGGTTCGTTATATATTTAATAAGTTATTGTATTTGATATTTTAAAATAAATGTTTAAAATTAGCCTGGAAATTAAAACTTCAAACAATGTGGAAGCTGTTTTTAAAAAAAAAAAAACCAACAATCTTTGATTAAAAGCCAAAAGAACATATCGTTCAAAGAAATTTGATAACGGGAATTTGGCAGCAATCCAACTTTTACTCACAGTCCATTTGAGTGACAAAAAAAAAGTTTAAAGATACGAATGGCATCATTCCAAGCTATACGCCTCTTTTTGTCTCTGTAAGAAAATTAACCCTTTCAACAAGCTTTTGTGTATAATCCAGAGGATGTCCATTTTGATAATCATTTTACCATTTATTACTAGATCATATGTTCAACTTTTATTGTATAATCATTTTACATGAAGTTATTATTAATTACCAATGTGATCAAATTTGATTAATTTATTAATTATAATAATTATTTTGAAATGCCTGTTGTATTTTAAGTGTCAATTTTATTGTTTAAAACTGCAATGATTCTTTGCGCTTTTACCTATCCTATCGCATTAATGATGTATTTAACCTTTTCTGATATATCTCACTTAATTTTTCGATTTATCAAAGGGTCGACTGTAGAACCAGGTATTTCAAATACAACTAGTATAGGTAAAAGATAGCTGTTTAAGTACTCATTTTTAAAAATGAGAATTTCAGCACACATAAATTCAGGACTTCAATATGATACATGAAACAGCATAAAATTCCATTATATTATAGCAGCACAGTTGCAAGACAAATTGACACTGCTTGTGCTAATTGTCAAGGCCAAGGACTGAGTTCCATGGCAACTAGGTGGCAAGAGTCCAATGCAGTTTGTAAGAGCATTGAATCATATATATATTCTCGATATGAAGTCTCAATTGTTACATTAGCCAAGCCAGCTAAAAGATTAGCAAAATATCACATTCCATAACATGTAGACATGAAACAATTAAAAAGCTGACGTTGCACATTGAAGATGGACGGCTTGCCATCAAATCAAATGTGTTTGAGTCTAACCCAAACCAATTAGGATTATATTGGGGTGTGATTAGATGACTTAAGACAGATATGAAAGTGTATTGTCTTTGGGGGTGTGTTGTGCGAAGATGTCTTTGTGTTGTCTTTCTGTTTAGTCAGTTTTGTCCTTTATAGTCTCCATTTTAGAGATGTCTTTTGGGGGTTCTGTCAGTTTAACAGTCTGTGTCAGTGATGTTAGTCCACTTTTGACTTGAGTTTGAGTTTAGCTGAAGATTAGCTTTCTCTCTCTCTTCATGTTTCATTGCCAGACTTTGACCTTTTAAAAGTTACTTTCGAGCTGTCTGCCTAAGCAAAGAAAGATAATGTCTGTAATTCTCTGAAAGCTTCGAATTGTCTACGAATTGCCTTTTAAATGACTTTCAAATTGTAATCAAGCGACTACAAATAAAACAATTCTTTTTTGGCACCCGAGAAGTTTATACTGCAAATTTCTGCTGAGTTCCAGTATTCGCAAAGTGCTACTGATAACCGAATAGCAGAAATAATATAAATTCCTTCAACTATACACAGTCGAATAATACAAGGAATCGAACAACTTGACAGTCTACAAATATTACAAATCTTACAACTTGTCGTATTGCGCCAGGACTTGATTCATCAACTAAGTTTCCCCCAAACTTGGTGTAGTTCGACAGGTTAAGATCCCATAAATTTAAGATTCCTTCATGGTCCAGCTTCAGGCGATTAGGCTTGCGTGATGGATCCATCTTAAAATTTTAGCTGATTAAATTAATGTACCATCAATGACGACAGACGAGAGTCGGAAGAGTAAACTGCGGCTTTAATCAGCTAAAAGACACCTGCTGGCTGCCGGTCCCAGAATGAGGGTAGGGCTGGAGGTTAGCTACCTTTATACTTGAGCCCGAGGGGCGGAGCCAGCCGGGACAAACCCAGACATGTAACAAACAGTAAGTACAATAAGTAACAGTATATACAATATAATACAGTGGCTCACCACAGGAATGAACTAATTTCTCCCCTAATGATTCTGATCAATCTTTAGTACTCTGGTAACATTGGAAAATAAAATTGGAATCAATAAGTGGCAAGGAAGAGGAATCCACGCTATAATAGAAGCATCTTGTACTTAGGAAAAAGTTGGTATAATTGACTGAATGACCGTTGCTTGCTCTGTATTTTGCTATGCTTTCATAAATGGCATGCAAGAAATCACAACATTCCCTATTCAATTTGGTTCTCATTTACCTGCTGCAAGTAGACCACAAACATCAACGGTGGTCTCAAATTTTGGAAAGTGCATCTCAATTCTCTTAGTTGTGCCAGAAAATAATTGTTTTCAGGAACAGCAGACAAAATTTGTAACATCATAAAGACAAGCTATTAATATTCTCACCTGGACGGTCGTTTTCAGAAGTCTTGATTTGATGATACTTGTCCCAAGCTTTAAGTAAATCCAGAGGGTAAGAATCTTTCACACAATGCACACTATAAATCAAGAATTTAATTTACTTCATGTGTTATTCAGTACAATTTAATTCAAAAGTACATTGGAACAAAAGTACAAGGATAGAGAATAGAGACCTCTTTTTTTATCCAGCGTGATGAAACTAAAGCTATCGCCAAAATATGTGCAATAATTAGGAACAGCAAGAATCTTCAACCTCCATGCTGCAGAAGATTTAACGGATGCGATCTACCCAAATGGGAACAGAGTCTCATAACGAGCGTATTTTAGCCGGTGGCCCCCGGCGCTCGGGAGTGCCGGGAAAGCCCACGCTATTGAACGAGATTCCGTTCCCATTCGGATGAAGTCAGGGC
This sequence comes from Scyliorhinus torazame, assembly GCF_047496885.1. Taxonomy (NCBI): domain Eukaryota; kingdom Metazoa; phylum Chordata; class Chondrichthyes; order Carcharhiniformes; family Scyliorhinidae; genus Scyliorhinus; species Scyliorhinus torazame. The sequence continues at coordinate 156,458,950 of NC_092709.1, read as the reverse complement.
CTCAGCAGGGGACTCCCCAACGAGGCCGCACTTAGTCCTGTTTTCCGCTCGCCGGAATACCTGCTTGAAGGAGATTGGGATGCCATTTAAAAATTAAATTGAAAATTAAGCATCTTGATCGCTCGCCTCCCTGAGGTGACCCTGAACCCCCAACGCCCTAACTCACCTATCAGCCCCACCCAGCGCAGGGTGCCCCAGGTCTGATCCCACCACAGGAAGAATGCCAGCTTGGTACCTTGGCATTGCCAGGTTGGCACCAGCTGGCAGTGCCAGGCTGCCAGCCTGCCCAGAGGGCATGCACCTGAGAGCCTCCAATCCCCTGGGAAATCCCCACGAATGCTGTTCCATTTGGTCTCCATTTGTGAATACCGGCATTGAACGGCACCAATGTCTCCAAGGCGAAGGTGCTAGATCCCAACACTTTGGTTAGAACCTGGGCGTGCATATTACAGTGAGACGAGCTGTCTTGCCCCAATATGCAGGTTCGATTCCCGGCTTAGGTCACTGTCTGTGTCTTACTTATTGTACTTACTGTTTGTTACATGTCTGGGTTTGTCCCTGCACGTTCTCCCTGTGTCTGCGTGGGTTTCCTCCGGGTGCTCTAGTTTCCTCCCACAGTCCAAAGATGTGCAGGTTAGGTGGATTGGCAGTGTTAAATTGCCCTTAGGTTAGGTGGGGTACTGGGTTACAGGGATATGGTGGAGGTGTTAGTTTAAGGAGGGTGCTCTTTGCAAGAGCTGGTGCAGACACGATGGGCCGAATGGCCTACTTCTGCACTGTGACTTCTATGATTCTATAAAAAGTGATCCTCCCACAGTGGGCGGGATTCACATCGCGACATCTCGCAAGAATCACGTTAGATCTCACAAGGAGTGACGAGCCGGGTAATTCCAGAAGAGGGATCTCCTGGCATCTACCAGCTGTGTCGCGCCGCACTACTTTTCGGGCCTAACGCGGCTGGTAGATCGCGCCTAACCTCTCTTTCATGGTCCAGGGAATAGGAGTGCCTTGGTGCTCTGGATGGTAGGGTTGGCTCCAATCCTGCTGCTTTATCACACCAAAACAAAATTATGAATATTTGGGATTCAGATCGCTCCTCTTCTCTGGATCCCAATGACAGTTGCCACTTACATCTTTGATGAGGATGATGTACTGGACTCCAGGAAATCGAGGTCCTGTCTTATTTTCATATTATTCTAACAGAGTGGAGCTGGTCCAGAAAGATGACAGAAGGGCAGTGGAATTTCAGCACCAATATATCTAAAATGTGCGTATCAACACAAATGGCTATTGGCCATGTTATTAAATGTGTGTACATCTGCTACGGAAAACAAAGGTACATTGGAACTACAAGAGCAAAATATAACTAATTTACACACACAATTTCCAATTGGATAACTCTTTCAAATAGCCACCCTAAACACAATGGGCTGAATGGCCTTTGTGCAGTGAGATTCGATGATCAATCTGCCAGAAAAATTTATATTTTTCAGTTGTCAATTATTTTCTGAAATTTAAGTATTCATTACAATTATTAAACCCTTGATAGAGACATCATCAGGCTGGTATTTAACCTCTAACAGTTAGCTTCAAATCCTTCAAACTCTGAACACCACCATTGTGATTTGTCAGATTCTTGCTCATTGCATTTTCAGTGTATTAATTTTGTTATCCAAAAGGAAGTTCTTTAACAAAAGCAGCCAAAAAGATTGTGCCATCTTTTTGAAGTAACCTTTTCAAAAACCATCAATATCATTAACTGATGCTAATGTTGGTGAGAGGTAATAACAGTACTTTTACAGAATTCAAATGAAAAATCCAGAGATAAGTGCACTTACGAATGTAAGGAAATAAATCCAATTGTGCAGTTTTCTCTTTCTTCACTCAGTTCACTTAGTTCCCTAAGGGAGAAATATTTTTCCATTAAGAATTACTGTTGTATGAAATGTTTAAAGAACAATTCAATTGAGCACTGGGTAGCGCTGTGCCATGCAGTCTAAAACCGATTAACAGCTCTGCTGAATGGCTTTGAATCCAGGCTACCTGAACCCAATAGGAGGTTTTCTCTCTAATAATTAGAAACATATCAAGTGTAATGATTTTTGGCAGTGTCAATTCAATTCTTTTTTTAAATACATTAAGAGTATCCAATTCTTTATTTTCCAATTAAGGGGCAATTTAGCATGGCAAATTCACCTAATCTGCACATCTTTTTGGGTTGCGCGGGTGAGACCCACGCAGGCACGACGAGAATTTGCAAACTCCAAACGGACAGTGTCCCAGGGGGGATCAAACTTGGGTCCTCAGCACCGGGAAGCAGCAGTGCTAACCACTGAACTACCATGCCACCCGTCAATTCAGTTCTAAGTGGGCACAAAAAACGGTTATGATTCAGCTGCAATTTGAATGCTTCAGCCAGAAAGGACATAAGAAATATAAATTACTCTGGTACAGTATGGCATTCTCTTCACAAGGAAGACATTACAGGGTAGTCAGGCAGAATATAGCAGTGTTATTAGATACCTTTGCCAGATTGGGAATTCAGATGTAGGTGACTGCATTTCTGATTAGCAAATTATTTTAAAAAGAGCAATGATCACCATTGAACATGTAGGGCGTAAGCTGTACCAATAGTTACTTGGTAATACAGAACTTGAATATTGCGGAAAACAGAAATATGTTGCCCAAGTTCTTCATCTTGCACTCATCAGGACAAAGACCATAAGACATCGGAGCAGAATTAGGCCAATCGGCCCATCGAGTCTGCTCCACTATTCAATCATGGCTGATATTTTTCTCATCCCCATTCTCCTGCCATTTCCCCGTAACCCCGGATTCCCTTATTAACCAATGAACCTATCTATCTCTGTCGAAAGACACTCAGTGATTTGGCCTCCACAACGTCAACAGCAATGAATTCCAAATTCACGACCCTCTGGTTGAAGAAATTTGTCATCTAAGTTTTACAGAACCATCCCTTCAGTCTGAGGCTGTGCGCTCAGGTTCTAGTCTCTCCTTTAGTTGAAACATCCTCTTCACGTTCACTCTATCTCGACCTTTCAGTATTCTGTAAGTTTCAATGAGATCCCCCCTCATCCTTCTCAACTCCAACGAGTACAGACCCAGAGTCCTCAACCGTTCCTCTTTTGACAATTCCCTCATTCTGGGGATCATGCTTGTGAACCACCTCTGGACCCTTTCCAAGGCCAGCACATCCCTCCTTATATACGGGGCCCAAAATTGCACACAATACTCCAAATGGGGTCTGATCAGAGCCTTATACAGCCTCAACAGTACATCCCTGCTCTTATATTCTAGCTCTCTTAACATGAATGCTAGCATTGCATTTGCCTTCCTAACTGCCGACTGAACCTGCATGTTAACCTGAAGAGAATCCTGAACTAGGACTAGTAAGTCCCTTTGTGCTTCTGATTTTCGAAGCCTTTTCCCATTTAGAAAATAGTTTATGCCTCTATTCTGCATAACTTTTCCAAATTGTATTCAATCTGCCACTTCTTTGCCCACTCTCCTAACCTGTCCAGGTCCTTCTGCTTCCTCAACACAACCTCTACATATATTTGTATCATCTTCAAACTTAGCAACAATGCCCTCAGAACCTTCTTCCAGATCATTAATGCAAGAATGGCAAATTTCAAATGATCACAACAATTTATACCATAGGGGAAAAGGGTTGGTTGGCAAGTCGACTGTGATTGGCCAAGGTGTTGCCGTGTAAAAAAACAACAGGGAAGTATAGTCTTCCCAAAGTTCCCAGTTAATTCAGAAAAGGAACACAGCTTGAACATATCCCTTCCGTTTAAAGGAGTTCCTGCATACAAATGGATATCACTTCTTTTTTTAAAAAAACATTTTATTAGGGTATTTGTAGTATTTATAATAATAACAATAACAGCAACATAAACATGGTACATAAAACATTTCCATCCCTATCCCATGCTTCGCACCCCCAATAATGAAACAATAGCCTAACCCCCCCCCCCCCCCCCACCTTCTTTTTGCATCTGCTGACATTTTAATTTTCTCCAAGAAAATCAACGAACGGTTGCCACCTCCAGACGAACTCCAACGTTGACCCTCTTGGGGCGAACTTTATTTTCTCAAGACTGAGAAACCCAGCCATGTCACTAACCCAAGTTTCTAATTTCAGGGGCATCGAGTCCGTCCACATTAACAGAATCTATCTCCAGGCTACCAGGGAGGCATTGGTCAAAACGTCAGCCTCTCTCGCCCCCTGGACTCCCGGCTCTTCCGACACTCCAAAGATCTCCACCTCTGGACTCGGCGGCACCACCAGTGTTTTAAGTACCATGGACATAGACTTAGCAAAACCCTGCCAAAATCCTCTAAGCTTCGGGCATGCCCAAAACATGTGGACATGATTTGCTGAGCCTCCGGTGCACCTCGCACACCTGTCCTCTACCTCAAAGAACTTGCTCATCCGGGCCACTGTCATGTGTGCCCGGCGAACTATCTTCAATTATATCAGGCTAAGTCTGGCAAATGATGAGGATGTGTTAACCCTGCTTAAGGCATCCGCCCACAGACCTGCCTCCATCTCTCCTTCTAGCTCACCTTCCCACTTGCCCTTTAGTTCCTCTATCGGAGTTTCCTCCACCTCCATAAGTACTTGGTAGATATTTGATACCTTCCCCTCTCCCACGCATGTTCTGGATACTAGCCTGTCGTGTATCGCAATAGCAGGAAGGTCAGAACCTGCCTTCTGAAAAAAATCATGTACCTGCAGATATCTAAACCCACTCCCTGCTGGCAATTCAAATTTCTCCTCTCAAGCCTTCAAGCTAGGGAAGCTTCAGTCTATGAATAGATCTCCCATCTTCACAATTCCTGCTCTCTGCCATCCCCGGAACCCTCCATCCAGTCTACCCGGAACAAACCGATGGTTGTTGTATATCGGGGCCCAAACCTATGCTCCCTCCACTCTCCTGTATTTCCTCCACTGTCCCCAGATTCTCAGAGCCGCTACTACCACTGGGCTTGTGGAGTTATCAGGCCGGCGAGAACGGAAGAGGAGCCATTATTAGTGCCCCCAAACTGGTGTTCTTACACAATGCCGCCTCTACTCGTTTCCATGCTGGACTCCCCCCCACTACCCACTTCCTAATTATGGCTACATTAGCGCCCAGTAGTAGTTACAAAATCCGGCAGCGCCAACCCACCCTCCCCCCGACTGCACTTCAACAGCACTTTCTTCACTCGCAGGGTTTTACCCGCCCACACGAAGACCGAGATCACCTTATTCACCCTTTTAAAAAAGGCCCTCGGGAAGAAGATGGGGAGGCACTGAAAGACAAACGGGAATCTGGGAAGGACTGTCATTTTCACGGTCTGTACCCTCCCCGCCAGTGATAGCGGGAGCATGTCCCATCTCTTAAAATCCTGCTTCATTTGTTCTACGAGCCGGGACAGGTTTAACTTGTGCAATGTCTCCCATTCCCAAGCCACCTGGATTCCCAGATAGCGAAAGCTCCTTCCTACCATTCTAAACGGCAGTTCTCCCAGTCTCCTCTCCTGCCCTCTCACCTGGATTGGGAACATCTTACTTTTCACCCATGTTCAGTTTATACCCCGAAAACCTGCCAAATTGCCCTAAAATCCGCATAGCTTCCACCCCCCCCCCCCCCCCCCCCCCATCCCCTCTAACGGGTCCGAAATGTGCAGGAGCAAGTCATACGCGTAGAGCAAGACCCGGTGTTCCACCCCCCCCCCATCCCACCACCGATCCAACCCTTTCCAGTTCCTAGAAGATCTTAACGCCATAGCCAATGGCTCTATGGCCAGAGCAAACAGCAGCGGGGAGAGAGGACACCTTTGTCTTGTCCCTCGATGCAGTTTAAAACACCCCGACATCAACCGATTCATGCACACACTTGCCACTGGTGCCTGATACAGCAACCGCATCCAGTCAATGAAGCCCTGACCAAATCTGAACATTCCTAACACCTCCCATCCCAATTTCACTGCAGCCGATCAAAAGCCTTCTCCGCATCCATCTAACACCTCCCACAAATAATTTCACTCCACCCGATCAAAAGCCTTCTCCGCATTCATCGCAACGCCACCTCCGTCTTCGCCTCTTCTCTTCTCTCCTCCTCCTCCTCCTCCTCCTCCTTCCCCCCCCCCCCCCCCCCCCCTGGCCTTCTAACATTGGCCGTGAGTTGCCTGCCCTTTACAAACCCCGTCTGGTCTTCCCTTATCAGCCACGGGATACAGCCCTCGATCCTTGTGGCCAGTATCTTAGCCAACAGTTTGCCGGCCACCTTCAATAGGGAGATTGGCCTGTATGACCCGCATTACTCAGGGTCCTTCTCCTGTTTCAGAATCAGTGAAATCAAGGCCTGCGACATTGTTGGGGGAAGGGCTCCCTTCTCCCTTGCCTCATTATATGTCCTCACCAGCAGTGGGCCCAATCTCTCAGCGAACCTTCTTCTAGAATTCCATTGGGTAGCCATCCGGCCCCGGGGCCTTTCCCCACTGCATGCCCTCCAGCCCTTCCATTATTTCCTCAATTCGGGCTTCCAGCTCTTCCACCAGTTCCTCCTCCACTCTCGGGAACCTCAACTGACCCAGGAACTGCCTCATCCCGTCCACCCCAGCCGGGGGCTCCGACTCCGATTTATTGTAGAAATCCTTAAACACCTCATTCGCCCCAACTGGGTCCAGGACCGCCTTCCCACCTCTGTTCTTTACTCTACCCATTTCCCTGGCCGCCTCCCTTTTCCTAAGCTTGTGCGCTCACATTCTGCTCGTCTTTTCCCCATACTCATATACCTCTCCCCTTGCCTTCCTCAGTTGTTCCATCGCCTTTCCTGTAGATAACAGCTCAAACTCCACCTTAACCTCTGCCGCTCCTTCAGTAACCCCGCATCGGGCTTCCGAATATCTCCTATCCACCCGGAGTATATCCTCAACCAACCTATCCCTCTCTGCTCGTTCCACCTTTTCTCTACGGGCCGGTATCAAAATTAATTCTCCTCGAACCACTGCATTCAGAGCTTCCCACACCGTTGCTGCCGAGACTTCCCCCGTATCATTAATTTCCAGATAATTCTGGATGGACTTGTGCACCTGCCCACAGACCGCCTCATCCGCTAATAGTCCCACATCCAACCTCCATAACGGGCGCTGCCTTCTTTGCATACTGACCCGTAGATCCACCCAATGTGGGACATGATCCTACACCGTGATTGCAGAGTACTCGATATCCACCACCCCCGGCAGTAGAGCCCTGCTCAGGATCTGAGAGTATACCTTGTGAACATGGGAGAAAAAAGAAAATTCCTTCGCTCTTGGCCGTCCAAACCTCCATGGGGCTACCCCCCCCATCTGCTCCATAAACCCCTTTAGTTCCTTCGCCGCGACTGGTACCATCCCTGTGCTAGATTTTGAACAGTCCAATCCTGGATCATTGACTGTGTTGAAATCGCTCCCCATGATCAAATTATGCGACTCTAGGTCTGGGATCTTACCTAACACCCGCCTCAAATTCCACATCATCACAGTTTGGAGCATTTACGTTCACAAGTACCACCCGCATCCCCTCAAGCTTCCCACTCACCTTTATGTACCTGCCTCCCGTATCAGACACGATTCTCCCTGCCTCAAATGCCACCCGTTTGTTAATCAGGATCGCAACCCCCCTGGTCTTAAGAGTCCAGCCCTGAATGGAATACCTGTCCAACCCACCCCTTCCTCAATCTGGTTGGATCTACAATGTTTAGGTGTGTCTCTTGTATCACTGCCACGTCCGCCTTCAATCCCCTCAGTTGCGCAAATATGCGAGCCCTCTTAACCGGCCCGTTTAACCCTCTGACGTTCCAAGTAATCAGCCCCCCGCCAACTAGCCATTACCCTTCTTAGGAAAACCTTCCAGCTCGCCTCCTCGAGCCCGCTCTCGGGCATCCGCCGTCCTCGACCTCCCACTTGTCCCCTAGGCCATAGAAGGCAGAGAGTAGCAATGGAGGGATGCTTTTCTCATTGGAGGGCTGTGACCAGTGGTGTTCCACAGGGATCAGTGCGGGGACCTTTGCTCTTTGTAGTATATATAAATGATTTGGAGGAAAATGTAACTGGTCTGATTAGTAAGTTTGCAGACGACACAAAGGTTGGTGGAATTGCGGATAGCGATGAGGACTGTCGGAGGATACAGCAGGATTTAGATTGTCTGGAGACTTGGGCGGAGAGATGGCAGATGGAGTTTAATCCGGACAAATGTGAGGTAATGCATTTTGGAAGGTCTAATGCAGGTAGGGAATATACAGTGAATGGTAGAACCCTCAAGAGTATTGAAAGTCAAAGAGATCTAGGAGTACAGGTCCACAGGTCATTGAAAGGGGCAACACAGGTGGAGAAGGTAGTCAAGAAGGCATACGGCATGCTTGCCTTCATTGGCCGGGGCATTGAGTATAAGAATTGGCAAGTCATGTTGCAGCTGTATAGAACCTTAGTTAGGCTACACTTGGAGTATAGTGTTCAATTCTGGTCGCCACACTACCAGAAGGATGTGGAGGCTTTAGAGAGGGTGCAGAAGAGATTTACCAGAATGTTGCCTGGTATGGAGGGCATTAGCTATGAGGAGCGGTTGAATAAACTCGGTTTGTTCTCACTGGAACGAAGGAGGTTGAGGGGAGACCTGATAGAGGTATACAAAATTATGAGGGGCATAGACAGAGTGGATAGTCAGAGGCTATTCCCCAGGGTAGAGGGGTCAATTACTAGGGGGCATAGGTTTAAGGTGAGAGGGGCAAGGTTTAGAGTAGATGTACGAGGCAAGTTTTTTACGCAGAGGGTAGTGGGTGCCTGGAACTCGCTACCGGAGGAGGTAGTGGAAGCAGGGACGATAGGGACATTTAATGGGCATCTTGACAAATATATGAATAGGATGGGAATAGAAGGATACGGACCCAGGAAGTGTAGAAGATTGTAGTTTAGTCGGGCAGCATGGTCGGCACGGGCTTGGAGGGCCGAAGGGCCTGTTCCTGTGCTGTACATTTCTTTGTTCTTTGTTCCAACAGTTCCTCCCCTGTCAGCAGAGCAGCCCCCCCACCCCCCACTAGTAACAGCACCAAAAAACCAACCTCCCATATCAAATTTTACTTCATCAGCATGTTTGCTGAGAATATTGACCTGCATGTTAAGGTGATCCAGACCCGCCCTCCTGCTCACCATCTGGAGTGTGAATTTGTTATTAAATTTGTTAATAAATGTTATTAAATTGCTAGTTGAACAATCCCCCGTGTGCCAATAGCTGCACTAGCAAACAATTTAAGATAATCAATTGAGCTCGAAACATGACTTATTTACGCTTGTTAGAAGTGATATCCATGGACCTCTGGTGGCAGCCATGGAAGAGTAGGTCGCACATTTGGTAGCTCCCGCTTGTGACGGAATTTCTGGCCCTTTTCTCCCGTTTTTCCCGGAATTTCACTGGATAAATCAGAGTGAGACAGTGAGGAGCAATCCCCCACCAGTGTATGGAGAGCTGGACTAGAAGTGGCCGTGTAAGGAGACATAGTCAAGCAAGGAAGACGCGGGTAGAGCCGGCAGCGCAGGAAAGCATGGTGGAGACGCAGGACCCTGGGGAGGTGGCACAGTGGTCGACGGTACAGCTGGTGAAGTTCTCTGAAGAGTGCCTCACCAAGCTAAAGAAAGACATGCTGGACCCGATTAAGACATCGATTGATCAGGTGGAGCGTGGTCTAGAAACCCACTAAGGGCGATTCAGAAGGTGGAGAAAAAGGTGTCCGAGCACGAGGAATATATAACTGTGCTGGAGGCCGAGGTGGGGCTGATGAAGGACCACCAGAAAAGATTAGAGGAGAAGCTAGAGGACTTGGAGAACAGGCCCAGGAGACACAATCTGAGGATCGTCGACCTCCCTGAGGGCAGTGACGGTTCGGACGTGAGGGCATATGTGGCAAGTGTGCTGGAAACGATGATGGGGGGATGGGGAGTTTACTCAACCCCTGAAAGTGGATAGAGCGCTTGCAAGGAAGCCGTGAGCGAATGAACTGCCGAGGGTGATGGTGGTACGAATGCACTGGTTCCTGGACAAGGAGCAGATTTTGCGGTGGGCCAAGCAGGCATGGAGCAGCAAGTGGGAAAACTGAGTTGCGCATCTTCCAGGACCTGGGTGCGGATCTGGCCAAAAGGCGAGCCGGATTTAATAGGGCAAAAAGAAGGGGGTGAAGTTCAGGTTGCTGTATCCAGTGCGTCTTTGGGTCACGTTTGAGGACCAGGAACTTTACTTTGAATCACCAGACGAAGTAATGAATTTTATCAAGGACAAAAGACTAGCTGGGGACTAAAGACACTGAGCCTTGGGGGAGGGCACTGTGGTGGCGAGTTGCTGAAAATCACTTTTATGCTGTTCTGAATATACAGTGCTCTATGTAACAAGGGGTTATTTTTTCTGTTTCTAAAGTTAACTTGTTCTAATGGGAGCTAGCTGGTGGGATTTCTTCTACTATTTGTTTACTGGGAACTGTGTTGCTTTGAATATGAAATGAAATGAAAATCGATTATTGTCACGAGTAGGCTTCAATGAAGTTACTGTGAAAAGCAGCTAGTCGCCACATTCCGGCGCCTGTTCGGGGAGGCTGGTACGGGAATCGAGCCGTGCTGTTGGTCAGCATTAAAATCCAGCGATTCAGCCCAGTGTGGTATGTCCAAGCCGGGGAACAATGGGGAGATAGGATGTCTGTGCCATGGGCGGGAGCTGCTAGGGTAGCTAACTCACAGAAGCACAGTGGGGGGCGAGCAGGTGCTTGTCTTTTCCCCATACTCGTATACCTCTCCCCTTGCCTTCCTCAGTTGTTCCACCACCTTTCCTGTAGATAACAGCTCAAACTCACCTGTAACCTCTGCCGCTCCTTCAGTAACCCCGCATCGGGCTTCCGAATATCTCCTATCCACCCGGAGTATATCCTCAACCAACCTATCCCTCTCTGCTCGTTCCACCTTTTCTCTACGGGCCACCAGAAGTCCATGGATATCACTTCTAACAAGCGTAAATAAGTCATGTTTCGAGCTCAATTGATTATCTTAAATTGTTTGTTAGTGCAGCTATTGGCACACGGAGGATTGTTCAACTAGCAATTTAATAACATTTATTAACAAATAAATTTAATAACAAATTCACAATCCAGATGGTGAGCAGGAGGGCGGGTCTGGATCACCTTAACATGCAGGTCAATATTCTCAGCAAACATGCTGATGAAGTAAAAGCACTGCTCGAAAAAAAACGTAGAAGCTGCACGAAGATGTTTAATCAGAATTTCTTTGGTGAAAGGAGTTTGAGTAAAAACGCACTTGAGGTAGGTACCTTTACCTGTATTGGGGGCAAGGTTTTTTATTACTAAAACTAGTGTATGTGGCTAAAATAGTATAATTACTCAAGTGACTTTTATTAAACAATACTAGTGTAGTGGGAACTTTACTCTGCATCTCTCCTGCACTATATTTAAGGGTACTGAAAAGCATTTAATCATCCAGTAATGCTTTTCATCATTTTTTTTAAAACAAGCTTGAATGTTTTTAAAGACCAATTTGAAAATATAAATACATACTTTGAAATTATTATTTCAGGAAGGATCTCTTCAAATTTTTTCTGTGGTTCGTCATTCACAGGTTTCTCTCCTTCTATAGGGATTATCTGCAAGTCAATCACAGTTGAATTATTTGGGATACAAGTGCAAGAAAACACAACTTGCAGCTCTTGGATAACAAGTGAATCTGCTGTAGAATCTTTCTCGGATCTGTTGCTACTTTAGCATGTGATAGATGACAGCATATGAGAAGCGACAGACATGTACACTTATTAAGGGTTGATCACTCAATTAAAAATGCAGAATTCAAAACAACCCGTCACTCAAATGCCATTTCAGAATCCATAGAATCCCTATAGTGCAGAAGGGGGCCATTCAGCCCATCGAGTCTGCACCTATCCCCAGAACCCCAGGCATAGATCATGGCCAATCCACCTAATTTACACACCTTTAGACTGTGGGAGGAAACCCAAGCATCTGGATGAAACCCATGCAGACACTGGGAGAATGTGCTAACTCCTCCCAGTCACCCAAGGTCGGATTCAAACCCAGGTCCCTGGCGATGTGAGGCAGCAGTGCTAACCACTGGCCACCCAATTCTTCTACTTAATACAACTATCTCCTCAGGTAAAAGTTGGCCAGATTATTGCAGTACTCGTTTTTGACATAAAATTACGTGTTTCTGCTTCCTCTTGACTATTAACCAAGTGCTGGTTCTTAAACCTTGGCCTCTACTAATCCTACTGCATCCCAAAAGATTTGTGCTTGGATTACAGACAAAGACAAGAGGAAAATTATTGATTTTTTGTACCAACTGCCCGAGGCCTGGACCCAGTGACTGGGATTTCCTCAATGAGTGCTAATTAAAGAAGACGGTATTGAGTCATGGGGGAGGGAAGAATTATTCCTCTAAAGTTGTTGATTGTAATTGGGGTACATTGAAAGTAACTTTAGGTAGCATGTTGGAGAATGTGGTAATAATTGCAGCTGATCAGAAGATAGTAGGATGGATTCGCTGGTCCCCAGCCGGATGTTTCACAGCTGCATGCCTTCGCTGGCGGTGGATTCTCTACTCCCTTTGCTTGTCAATGTGATTTCCCATTGAAGCCACTCACGCTGCCTTTAAATCCTCAGGCGGGTGTGCGCTGCTGGCGGGACAAAGAATCCCAACGGCCAAAGAATTCTAGCCAGTGTTAAAATGGAAATAACAATATAGCTTAAAAGATTAAGCTGGTGAAGGTGTTCCAGACAAACAAATGCTTTGCTAGAAATACATTAAACAAAGCATAATGGAATATAACTTTGCAATTAGAAATGTTAGCGGAAAAATAATATCTATATTAATAAAAGCGGTCAAAGGTTAAACGCAGCACATGGGGAGTGGGAAACCGGTAGGTAAAGGGTTAAATTGTCGAACCAGCCAGAAACCTTAACCCTGCACTCAGGATAATGTAATCATCTTACAGGACATTATGATAATAATGGGGAACTCACATCACGAGACTATGGCCCCAGCTGGTCTGCAAGGGATCCATTGTTCTACCCAGAGCAGGGAACACAAACCCATTAAATCCTCAAGACATCTCTACTGATCAGATTGTATTGTATGAAATTAATCGATGACATCAATGCTTATCTGTAATTGTGAACAAACTTGAAATATATGCATGAATATCCTTGTAAGTTTCAGAACAGGTTCGTGTGAGCTGGGAACAGCAGCAGCTCCTGTTTCTCCTGTGTGCACACAGCCATTTTTTCAAATAAACAAAGTTTTGCCAACACCACGCAGTCTGAGCATTTCTTCCCTCCAACAGTGGGAATATGGGCATTATTGGCATTACATGTTTCCATGTGCTTGCACATAGTCTTCAAATGCAGTTCTAATTGTATAAGCAACTAAAACAGCCACTTCACACAAGGTATTGTCTCTCAAATGTCAATCAAATGAATAAGCAGTTAATCCATGTCCCAGATTTTGCTGTCAAGGGGGGGGATCAACAATGCTTGGCACGGTGTTCAAACAAAAGCTGCCACCAAAGATCTAGCAATCTCTATAGCATGGGCTTCCCCATTCCTAACATTAGTTTGAAGCTGGTGCCAAGTCAAGAGCATCTCCAAGCATTTAGCTTTATCAAGTAGTGCAAGCAGCCAAAGTATCCCCCTTAAAAACTTTTTTTTTTTTTTAAAAGACATGGAATTATCAAAAATGAGGCATTTGACATTGTACAAATATAAAATTTGTTTTTCAGTATCAGTTTGAGCAGCAGCAATTATACAATTAGCACACATGATTGCATTTTGTGGGAACTTCAACACAGAGAATCACTGAACCACTTACAGCAGTTAGTGGTTTTCAGAGTTTAACAATGCATGTGCAGACCCCCAAAGTTGCTGCCAGACTTTAGAAGAGTAATGATGGCAAATATTAATAGTTTCGCCGTCATTACTACTGCTACATCCGGGTCTAAATTTTTTTATCACACTGGTTGGCTGGGGCTTTGCAAGAACTCTCTTGTTCGAATAAAATTATGATATCTCAAACATCAACCCAAGTCATCAGAAAAGTTTAAATGATCAGTTTAATGTCTCAACCAACGGAAGGCAGCTTCTACAATGCAGCACTCTTTCAGTATTCCACTGAAGAAACAGCTCAGGTGGTGTGCTTAAATACAGCTTGAATGTGGATTGAAGCCTTAACCTTCTAATTCAAATGATGAGACTGCTTTCAAATAAAATGATCTGACAGTAGATGAGCATTCCATAGATACCATGCAGGATGTACAAACATGTAAAAATAGATGGAGGAATGCAATTGGTTACAAAAGGCATCAAGAAAATGGATTGAATAGTTGCAGGAGACCTAACTGAAGCAAATAATAATTAATGATTGACATTGAGCACAGGTTCAAGCAAACAGCTAGGTAAGGCTACTAAGAGAGGCTACAAGGTATTATGATACAGTAATTACAGGAGGCCGTCAGTACCCAAAGGTGACCAAACTAGGCAGGAAAAAAGCCCACAGAATTTGAGAGGCAATCAGTGCCTTCTACTTATTGCAACAAATAGTGTGCGACAGTAAACAGATTATTTTAAACTTCATCCATGCAAAAAGAAACTTCATCTGCCTGGAAAGCATTTCAGAAATCCAGGTGCAAGTGCCAAATCTTCAACACGAGCTCCCAATCAGCAAAGTTCCTCCTCAGGAACACAGTCAGGAAACAACCCCTTAAATTCATTCTCAATGTAGTATTCAGTAGTATGTTAAAACTGATTGGGATCCTAGAAGAAAGAGAATATTGAACTTTTAAATCTTGCATTATATTAAAGACTAGAGTCAAAGGGAATACGTAGCAAAAGATAAAGTGAGAAATTATTTGTAGCAGATAAAATGCTTGGCAGCATTATATAAGATAGGAGGAGTGAATTCAGAAGGAGATTCCTAAATTAGTTAACAATGGGTAGAGGAGGGCAGCACGGTGGCGCAGTGGGTTAGCCCTGCTGCCTCACGGCGACGAGGTCCCAGGTTCGATCCTGGCTCTGGGTCACTGTCTGTGTGGAGTTTGCACATTCTCCCCGTGTTTGCGTGGGTTTCGCCCCCACAATCCAAAGATGTGCAAGGTAGGTGGATTGAACACGCTAAATTGCCCCTTAATTGGAATAAAGTGAATTGGGTACACTACAATTTAGGGGGAAAAATTTTAAAAAAAAGAATGGGCAGAGGATAACAATAACTTACAGAAGATATGAGAAAGTGTACATTAAGCTTTTAAAGAAGATTGAGGCTCCTCAAATCATCAGGTTAGCTGACAGAAATGAAACTGCCTTGGGAAAAAAGTGGTGACTGGTGAAGTCCCAGATGATCATTTCGGGCCCTCCTGTTGATTACACTGTTCATTAATAATTCTTAACACATGTAACAGCAGCAAAATACAAAATACACACTCCATACAATCACAGTCCACGGTTTGTACAATTTCCCCTCTTTTTTAACCCCCTCCCCACCCGTGACAAACAATTCCTTAAGTAGCGTTATAAACAACTCCCACCGCAACCTGAAGCCCTCGGCTGACCCCCTCAACTTGAACTTAATCTTCTCCAATCGGAGAAGTTGTACAAATCCCCCAGCCAAGATGTACTGGAGTCACAAAGGAGTACTCCCAGCCTTTGAATGTGACCCAAAGTCTCGCCGGGTACAGCACCCCAAAACGAATCTTCCATCGATACAACACAGCCTTGGCCCTGTTGAATACCGCGTGTCTCTTCGCCAGCTCCGCAACAATTTTCTGATAGATCCAGACACGATTCCCCTCCTATTCGCTGTCTCGCTTCGCCCTGGCCCACTTCAGAATCTTCTCCTTCTCCACAAACTTGTGCAACTGCACAATCACCACCCGCGGTGGCTCCCCCGCTCTCAGCTTCTGTCTCAAGGACCTGAGGGTCCGATCCACCTTGTCCAATACCTTCTGCTCCACCAGCTCGGCCAGCATCCTCGACACGTACTTTGTGGCGCTCGTTCCTTCCACACCCTTTGGCAGACCCACAATTTGCAAGTTCTGCCGCCTGGACCTGTTCTCCAGCTCCTCCACCTTCATCCGCAGCGACTTGCATAGATCCCCCAGGATTCCCACCTCCGCCTCCAAGGACACAATCCGATCGCTCTGGCGGGCAACACATTCTCCACCTCACATTTTGTTGCCTCTTGCACAGTTAGCCATTCTCCACGCGATCCAACGACCCCTGCAGAGGTGCCACTGCCCCTCAATCGCCTTCAGCCAGTCATCGTGCATCTCCTTCCTTCGCTGGCGAAATTCCTCCTTGACAAAGCTATCAACTGCTCCATCTGAGTCTTGCCCAACGATGGGGATTCTTTCCCCCTCAGCCATTCTCAAAATTGTTGCTGCACCACAGGTCCCCTCTAATTCCTTAGCCAGGTCTTTATAGCCTTGGAGGACCGAAGGGCCTGTTCCTGTGCTGTATTTTCTTTGTTCTCTTGGTTCTTTGTATTTTCAGTGCTCCCGCTTTTGATTCAGGCAGTGCTGTGCTTTTCTTTGGGTAGGTTATTGTTATATAAACTGCGGGCAGGTTAAACAAGTAGAGATGTCGGTCAGCATGAAAAGTTGTCAGCGGGACAGCACGGTGGTGCAGTGGTTAGCACTGCTGCCTCACAGCGCCGAGGTCCCAAGTTCGATCCCGGCTCTGGGTCACTGTCCGTGTGGAGTTTGCACATTCACCCCGCGTTTGCATCGGTTTCACCCCCACAAACCAAAGATGTGCAGGGTAGGTGGATTGGCCACGATCAATTGCCCCTTAAATCGGAAAAAATAAATTAGGTGCTCTAAATTTTTTTTTTTTTTTTTTTTTAAATGAAAAGTTGTTAGTAATGCCATTTTTGACCTTAACAGATAGGTATACGGCCACTTTCTGACCCTGACAATATTCTGGCAAAAGTACTGAAGAATTATTCTCTAGAACTTGCCGCACCCCGAGCCAAGCTGTCCCAGTACAACTACAACACTGGTACCTACCTGGAAATGTGGAAAATTGTCCAGGTGTGTCCTGTACACAAGAAACAGGACAAATGCAACACAGCCAATTACCGCCCTATCCGTCTATGTTCAGTTTCGGTTCCGCCAGGGTCACTCAGCTCCTGACCTCAGCCTTGGTTCAAACATGGACAAAAGAGCTGAATGCCAGAGGCGAGATGAGAGCAACTGTCCTCGACATCAAGGCAGCATTTGACGGAGTATGGCATCAATGTGCCTTAGCCAAAATGGAATCAATGGGAATCTCCGCTGGTTGGAGTCATACCTGGCACAAAGGAAGGTGGTTGTGGTGGTTGGAGGTTAATTATCTCAGCTCCAGGGCATTACTGCAGTTGTTCCTCTGGATAGTGTCCGAGGCCCAACCATCTTCAGCTACTTCATCAATAATCTCCCTTCCATCATAAAGTCAGAAGTGGGGATGTTTGTGGATGGCATCACAATGTTCAGCACCATTCGCGACTCCTCAGATAATGAAGCAGTCCATGTCTAAATGCAGCAAGAACTGGACAATATCCAGCCTTGGGCTGACAAGCTACATTCATGCCACAAGTGCCAGGCAATGACCATCTCTGACAAGAGAGGATCTACCCATTGCCCCTTGACATTCAATGGCACTACCATTGCTGAATCCCCCACAATCAACATCCTGGGGGTTACCATTGATCAGAAACTGAACTGAACAAACCATATTAATACTGTGGTTACCAGGCAGGTCAAAGGCCAGGAAGCCTACGATGAGTAACTCACCTCCCTACCCCCCAAAGCCTGTTCCCCATCTACAAGGCACAAGTCAGGAGTGTAATGGAATACTCTCCACTTGCCTGGATGAGTGCAGCTCCAACAACATGCAAGAAGCTCAACACCATCCAGGACAAAGCAGCCTGCTATATTGCTCCTCTTTCCACAAACATTCAAACAAACCCTCCACAACTGACCAACAGTGGCAGCCGTGTGTACCATCTACAAGATGCACTGCAGTAACTCACCAAGGTTCTTTAGACAGCATCTTCCAAACCCATGACCACTACCATCTAGAAGGACAAGAGCAGCAGATACCTGGGAACCCCAGCATCTGGAGGTTCCCCTCCAAGTCACTCACCACCCTGACTTGGAAATATATCGCCGTTCCTTCACTGTCTCTGGGGCAAATTCCTGGAACCCCCTCCCTAACAGCACAGTGGGTGTACCTACACCTCATGGACTGCAGCTGTTAAGAAGGCAGCTCACCACCATCTTCTGACGGGCAACTAGGGATGGGCAATAAATGCTGGTTAAACCAACAACTCCCACATCCCATAAATGGATAAAAAATATTATATTTTAAAAATATTTGGAAAAGGGAAATGTAAAAGGATTTTACGAAAGGGCATGAGAATAGAACTAAATGAACCAGTACAAGTATAACAGGCCATATGGCCTTTCTTGTGTTGCAAAATGCAAGTTCAAATTCTCTACAATATTATCTCTTGGCGAATTACCTTAAAGACCACATATTGTCCATCATCATTTGTCGTCTGAAATACTTCCCCAAAAACTCCTTCTCCAATTTTCACACACTTCTTGAGTTTGGCTAATGGTATACATTCTTTAAAGGAAATGGGACCATTCTGACCACATTCATTGTACACTTTCTCTTCATCTGTAAGGAACACTGGCTGCAGGATTGACGACAATTTTTTCTAAAAGATAATTAAAATAAGAAATAATTAGTATAATAATAATAAATAAACTGTTTACGTATTTGTTTCACATGTATAATTAATTAAATGTCCTAATGCTCTGAAACTCTAAACACACTCAATTTGGAACTTTACAAGTATTAATAGAACTGAAAGAAAATATTAAATAATTTAATGTGAATCATCAAAAATGCTCAGGACCATATTTATTTATTTTAAAAAATGTTTTTATTCTCCCTTTTCACATTTTCATCCAAATTTACACCCACCAACAATCAACGGTAACAAATACAATGTCAATTCCCTGACCAACAATTCCTCCCTCCCGCCAACCCCCAACATTTTAAATACAAACATCGAAGAAAAGGATTCAGGTGTGCACCATCCACCCATACATAGCCACGAACAGCATACACAGTCCCAACTCTTCTTCCACTTTGCCTTAATCCCCTCCAGCGGTTCCTTCTCTTCTCCCAGAATCGGCCCATAAATCACCGACACCACCCCGTTCTCTATTCCCCCTGCTGTCAGCACCTCCTCCAGTAGTGTGCAGGCCGGTGCCACCGGAAAGCTCTGTATCTCCTTCTTAACGAAATCTCAGACCTGCATATACCTAAACATCTCCCACTGCCCCAACGCATATTTCACCCCAAGCTCCTTCAATTCCACAAACCGGCCCCCCCCCCCCCCCAAAATCCTTTAATGGTCTGACTCCCTTCTCCTCCCATCTCCGAAAACTCCTATCCCACTTCCCTGGCTCAAATCTGTGATTCTCCCGAATCGGCATTTCCCTTGACCTCGCCCCCAGCCTAAAGTACTGGGGCAACTGCCTCCAGATTTTCAACGTCGCTACTACTACCGGACTCCCTGAGTATTTCCTCAGGGCCATCGGGAGTGGCACTGTTGCCAACGCCCTCAGCCCCGACCCCCGACACAGACTCTCCTCCATTCTAACCCATTGGGAGTCCCCCCCTCTCTAATCCAGCTCCTCACCTTCTCTGCATTCGCCGCCCAGTAATAATATAGTAAATTAGGAAGACCCAACCCCCCTGACTGCCGTCCCCTCTGCAACAGCACGTTCCTAATCCTAGCCACCTTCCTCCCCCCCAATATAAACGAGGTAATCATCTTTTAGGCCTCCTTGAAAAATGCCATTGGCAGGAAGATTGGCAGACACTGAAAAATAAACAGGAATCGCGGCAACACATTCATTTTAATTGTCTGTACCCGACCTGCCAGCGACAGAGGAAGACCATCCCACCTTGCCAGATCCGCTTTCACCCTCCCCACCAGACTAGGAAAGTTATACCTACAGAGCGCACCCAATCCGGTGCCCCTGCCCCCTCCAGATATCTAAAGTGAGTTCCCTCCCTACGGAATGGTAGCCCCCCCCTGTCCCCCCTCCGGACTATTTCTTTCCACACCTCCGAACTCCTCCACGCCGTGGCCAATGGCTCAATCGCGAACAACAGGGGTGACATAGGGCATCCCTGCCTGGTCCCACGATGCAGGGCAAAATATCCCAAATTCATGTTATTCGTGCGGACACTCACTCTCGGCTCCCTGTACAGCAGCCTTACCGAATCTACAAATCATGGCCCAATCCCAAATCGCTGCAGAACCGCCTTCAAATACCCACACTCTACTCGGTCAAACGCCTTCTCGGCGTTCAATGCCACAACCATCTCAGTCTCCCTTTCCTCCGCCAGCGCCATAACCACGTTCAATACCCTCCGAATGTTCAAAAAGAGCTGCCTCCCCTTCACAAACCCTGTCTGATCAAACCCCGTCTGTTCTTTCCCTATCAGCTTCGGGAGGCAGTCCTCCAACCTACCCGCCAATACCTTCGCCAACACCTTTGCGTCCACATCCAAAGTGATAATAATAATAGCTTATTGTCACAAGTAGGCTTCAAGGAAGTTACTGTGAAAAGCCCCTAGTCGCTACAATCCGGCGCCTGTTCGGGGAGGCCAGTACAGGAATTGAACCCGCACTGCTGGCCTTGTTCTGTATTACAAGCTAGCTGTTTAGCCCACTGTGCTATGGGCCTATATGACCCACATTCTGTTGGATCCTTATCCTTCTTGAGCAACAGCGAGATCTATGCCTACACCAAAGTCTGTGGCAAAACCACCTTCCCCATCACCTCCTCAAACATCCCACCATCAGCGGCACCAACTGATCTTTAAATTTCTTGCAATACTCCACCGGAAACCCATCTAGCCCTGCTACCTTCCCCAACTGCATCCTCCGAATCGCATCTTTTATCTCCTGTCCCCGCTCCAATATGGCCCTATCCCCCTCTCCAACCTTGGATATTCCAAACCATCTAGGAATTCCTGCATCTCCCGATCCTCCGACCTACACAATCTCTCGTAAAACTCCTTAAACACCCTATTAATCTGACCTGGAGCCACCACCCTGCCCTATCCTGCACCTGAACAATTTCCCTTGCCGCTGCCTCCCTCCAAGTTGACTTACCAGCATTCTCTCCATACTCGCAGACCGCTCCCCTCGCCCGCCTCAATTGGCGCACCACCTTCCTTGTACACAGCTGTTCAAAACTCGCCTGCAACTCCTTCCTCTTTTCCAACAGTGTTGGATCTGATTCCTCTGCATACCTCTTATCCACTTCCAACATCCTTTGCCTTAAATGACATCATCTCCCCCTTCACCACTGCCTTCAAAGATTCCCATACCACCGCCCGAGAGACTTCACCAGTACAATTAAACGGCACATATTCCTCAATCATTTTCCAATCTTATCACAAAACCCTCGGTACCCCAATAGCCCCACATCCAATCTCCACCCCCACCTCTGCACTATTCCCTTCTCCAACACCATATCAACCCACTGTGGCACATGTCCGATATCGCAATTGCCGAATATTCCGACCCCTGCTCTGGATCATATTAAACTGCAGTAACTTCGAAATGTAAAATAATATCTGAAGTTAACGGATGTAATTTTCCTACTCCATGTACATGAGTCTAAATGAAAAAATGAAATGAATACATAATTACTGTATGGAATTTTGGAAATATATACTCAACAATATTTTTATGCAGCATCATTTTGTAAAAAAATTGATTTCTACTTCAAGCATTGAACTATTGTGGTGCGAGTAAAATTCATAGAATTTACAGTGCAGGAGGAGGCCACTCGGCCTATCGAGTCTGCACCGGCCCCTGGAAACATCACCCTACCCAAGCTCACAGCTCCAGCCCATCCCCGAAACCCAGTACCCCCATCTAACCTTTACAGACACTAAGGGCAATTCAGCATGACCAATCCACCTAACCTGCACATCTTTGGACTGTGGAAGGACACCGGGGCACCCAGAGGAAACCCACGCATACATGGGGAGAATGTGCAGATTCTGCACAGACAGTGACCCAAGCCGGGGATCGAACCTGGGACCCTGCAGTTGTGAAGCAACTGTGCTAACAACTGTGCTACCCATGCTGACCATAGAATGATCTATAGATAACATTATTTTGGTCAACATGATCAACTTATTCAATCTGTTACTCTCTTTTCCCTATTCCAAAAAACATCTGGCATGTCTGAATCCTGTTCCAACAATCACTTATTATGTAAATATCTGAAAAATAGATCAATTATATCGTCAATAATGATAAACAGGTCAGATCCAAAAGAGAACATTTTGTTTAATTAACTTGTGTTTTTCTCCACTGTTATGCAGTTAAGAAGGATGCACTCATCTTGGATACTTTATACCATTTTACTGCTCCAGAACATTCTTTGCCTGTCATAAACATTAAAGTCTGTTCTTCTTAAAATGTTGGAATATAAAATTAAAATAGTTAGGTCATATTATGACTGCACAAGTGATTTATAGCTCACTTGAGTGGACAAAATAATCAGTTTCATTGCAACGCTAGCAAGTTGAAAAATACGATTAAATGAAATGTTTATGCCAGGTTTTAACTTGTTGCAAAATTATGTAACAAGATATAATTTCATGCCAATATACCTACCGCAAAGGAACCTCGCAAACTTCTTATTCTGCTGCTAGTTGGAGTTGGAGATAAATTTGCCATTGAAGCCAACTTCTTCAGGCTTTGATCATTACAACTTTCTTTTCTTAAAAGGTATGATGTTTCGAGAGTATCTTCATCTGGCATGCTGCAATCAGATTTGAAAGGCGTAATGACAACTGGAAAGAAAGAGACAAATTTGCAAATTAACATTACATATGCTGATGCTTCATG
Source organism: Scyliorhinus torazame (assembly GCF_047496885.1). NCBI lineage: Eukaryota > Metazoa > Chordata > Chondrichthyes > Carcharhiniformes > Scyliorhinidae > Scyliorhinus > Scyliorhinus torazame. Next base: position 156,435,907 of record NC_092709.1, on the reverse strand, counting down.
GCGAAGTTTACTTTATCTTCCAATGCAAGTCTTAAACCTTGATTGGACATTTGATCTCAGTTCTGTATAAAGTAATGGTCAGCACTACAGTTTCAGTGCAAGAGTTGAAAAATACTGCAGCCAAACTAAAAGTGTTGCTACAGTGAACAATCAGCTGACACATGTGGAGTTAAAATAAATGCAGGCTTTTTTCACAGAAATTTTGGAATGCTTGTGAATTCAATTCATTGCATTGAGTTAAAACAATATTTCAACATTGGAGAAAAATAAAAGAAAAAGTCTCAGCTCAACATTTCATAATACAACACTGCTGGGAGGTACAACTGTTCCATATCCACATACACCAAAGGCTTTATTAAAATAGAACTCATATCACTTCTTTGGAGGCTCCACCTCCAAATAACAGTCCGTAGTTCCACCAAATGAAGGGAAACCATAGGAGAACAGCAACAAGGAATACAGTGAGCTGTATAAAATTCCAGGTGAGGTCGTCACAGGTCACACATAACCTACTTGGCTATATTTTCAATAAAATATTTAGTCTGGTTTGTTTTTAATGCACTGTTATTACAAAATTTGAATAATTTATAGCATACCCAAACTCAAGCAGTTACCTTTATTTCTTTTATGAATTGAATGAGCTGCTTTGAACCTTGACCAATTACGTGAGCCCAAGGGGGTGGAAACTGATGAAGAATTCATAAATGTTGACTGCAGGGTTTTTATCTAGATGATACAAAAGAAAATCAGTTATATTGCAGACTTGGTGTAAAGACGAGGCAACATATGTTTGCATCAGCTCACACACTGCAATTCAATAGATCATACTGTCGCACATTTAAAAAAAATCTACTTCCCTACTACATTTGTGTGTACACAAAACAATCAATGATACCCCCACAATCCCTCATGTCCACTGCTTTCAAACAACTGTTTGCAGATAATAAACAAAATTCTTTAACATCCTTCCACCCTTCCCGATATAGTGACATCATGAATTAAGGTTGTTCGAGGCTGAGTAGGTTCTTTGGGGTGGAGGACAGATGTGGGAGGTGCTCAGGAAGCCCGGCGAATCACGCCCATATGTTCTGGTCGTGCCTGGCACTGGATGGGTTCTGGAGGGGTGTCGCAAGGACTATGTCTAAGGTGGTGAAAGTCCAGGTCAAGCCAAGTTGGGGGCTGGCACTATTTGGGGTGGCGGACGAGCCGGGAGTGCAGGAGGCGAAAGAGGCATGTATCCTGGCCTTTGCGTCCCTGGTAGCCCGGCGGAGGATCTTGCTATTATGGAAAGACATGAAGCCCCCCGCAGTGTGGAAGTCTGGATAAATGACATGGCAGGGTTCATCAAGCTGGAGAGGATAAAGTTTGCCTTGAGAGGGTCTGCGCAGGGGTTCTTCAGGCGGTGGCAACCGTTCCTAGACTATCTCGTGGAGCACTAGATGGAGGTCGGTCAGCAGCAGCAGCAATCCAGGGAGGGAGGGTGGGGGGGGGGGTCTCTCTTTCGGGGAGGGGGGGGGGGGTATATGGGTGGGCGGGGAAGGGGGTTTTCCTAGGGACACTTGAAAAAGGAAAAACATAAACATATGGGAAAGTCAATATGTGCGAGAGGAACCCACTGTACAAGTTCTGTATTACGCTGGATTGATATGTTTATGTTTTGTTCTGTTCCTTCTCTTTTCTTTTTTGTTACGGGGGGAAAATAAAAGAATTAAGGTTGTTGATAGCTCTCGGTATTCACAATGCCACTAGAAGAACACACACCCAATCACTGCATTAAAGGTTTCCCTTAAAATTTGTAAACAAGTGCTAATCTAGGAATTCTGAAATGTGGAGATGTCATAGCACCCAGACATTTCAAATCTTATTTAATCCAGGAATTAAATTAAGGCCATGCAAATTTACACTCTTTCAATCGGTTGTGCCAAATGTATCAATTTTACAATCTGCATATTGGAGGAAAGTCCTAGCACCTTCAGTCAAACAAAGCAACAACATTCAAGAAACTCAACACTACCCAGGACAAAGCAGCCTGCTTGATTGGCACCTTACCCACCAACTTCAACATCCGCTCCCTCCACCACCGGTACACAGTGGCAGCAGTGTGTACCATCTACAGGATTCACTGGAGGAACTCACCAACACTCCTTGACTGCACCTTCCACACAACCTCTACCACTGAGAAGGACAAGAGCAGCAGATGCATGAGAACACCATCACCTGCAAGTTCCTCTCCACACATCATCCTGACTTGGAATATATTGTTGCTCCTTCACTGTCGCTGGACCAACAGTGGTTCAAGGCAGTAGCAGACCACCACTTTCTCAAGAGCAGTTACGGATGGGCAATAAAAATGCTGGCCTGGCCAGCAACATCCACAACCCACGAAAGAATATAAAATTCTCTTGGCAGGACACGGTTACTATCTCAGAGGTTATGCAGGATGTTACTTCCATTGGTGCGCACTCATCACTAAGTCTATGACATCTCACTGACTCAGATGGATGGCAGCTGTATACCCAAAGATTTTTGGCCACTGGGTCACAACCTGCTGGACATCCGTACCTCCGCTACATGAACACCTGAAAACGAGATAAAATAATGGAGATCGGCACAGATGCTGGGAGTCAGTCGCTGCCAGCCATGGCCTTTGCAAACTGGACTGGACGCAGTGGCAATGGAACAGAGGAGGAGAAATTAAAAGCTCAGCTGGCCAAAAAGTGCATCCAGAGAAAACAGAGGCCAATCCACCTATTCGATGTAGGTATACAAATCAGGGACAAAGACTGTGATAAAATTAGAGGTTAACATAGACAAAGAGGAGGTTCCGAGTGGTCTTGCAAGCTTAAAAATAGATGAATCTCCAGGACCAGATTAAATTTATCCCAGGCTTTTGAGTGAGGCAAGGGAGGAAATAGCAGGGGCACTGGAAATAATTTTCAATTCCTCTCTGGCCACAGGAGAGGTGCCAGAGGATTGGAGGATAGCCAGTGTGGTACCACTACTCAAGAAGTGCAGAAAGGTTAAACCAGGAAACTACAGGCCAGTCAGTCTAACCTCAGTGGTAGGGTAACTATTGGAAACAATTGAGACACAGAATTAATCTGCATTTGGAGAAGCATGGATTAATCAAGAACAGTCAGCATGTTTTGTTAAGGGGAGGTCCAGAAGACCAAAAGAAATATGAACAGGAGCAGGCTGCTCAGCCCCTCGAGCCTGCTCCACCTTCAATAGGATCATGGCTGATCTGACCTTCCTTATGTCCACCTCCCCGCCCTTTCCCCTAACCCTTGATTCCTTTACTGATCAAGAATCTATCTATCTCAGCCTTAAATATACACAAGGACTCTGCCCCACAGCTCTATGTGGCAAGGAGTTCCAAAGACACACAACCCTCAAGAGAATAATTTTTTCCTCATCCCAGTCTTAAATTGCTACCCTTTTATTCTGAGACCATGTCCTCTGGTCCTAAACTCTCCCAGGAGGGGAAACATCCTTTCAGCATTTACCCTGCCAAACCCCTCAAGAATCCTATATACATCAATGAGATCACCTCTCATTCTTTTAACATGTTTAACCTTTGCTCATAAGACAATCCCTCCATACCGGGGATCATCTGAGTGAACCATCCCTGAACTGCCTCCAAATAATGGGCAGGATTCTCCGACGATCGGAATGTGTTCCCCGATGGGATGGAGAATCGGGTGTTTTCAAAAATCAGGATCTGCGCCGGGTGCTGATCCGAACACTATGCCCGAACACTATGAACGAGGTCCCCAATACGTGCTGGTGAGGGAATGTAAATAAATACAAATTGGTATTAATTACCTATTTGCATCTATTTAGCGGGCCCAGCGCGCTATGCTCTGGCCTCCCATGACTCCCCGGTCCTCGCAGCTGGGAATCACGTGGGCACGGATCACTTGTGGTCTTTACCAGCGATGCCCTGACGCGGACCATACAAGGGCCCTGCTGGTAGAATCATAGAATTCCTACAGTGCAGAAGGTGGCCAATTCGGTTCAGAGAAGTCTGCACCAACCCTCCAAAAGAACACCCTACCTAGGCCCAATCTCCTGCCCTATCACTGTAACCCACCTAACCTTTCGACACTAAGGGGCAATTTAGAAGAGACAATCCACCTAATCCACACATCTGGGGACTTTGGAGGGAAACTGGAGCACCTGGAGGAAGCCCAGGCATACGGGGTAGAACGTGCGAACTCCACACGACAGTCGCCCGATGTCGGAATCGAACCCTGTCCCTCGCGCTGTGAGGCAGCAGTGCTAACCTACTGATGGTAAAGACCATCTGAGCCCATCCGAGGCCAACCCACCTCTACCCAGGAATGCACTGCCAACCCACAGCTCCTCTACCAGACCACACCCCACACCCATGACCCATGTCATAGGGAGACCCCCCCACAGGGGCCCCTGTAATAGGGAGAACCTGCGCAGAAACTCCTGTCATAGGGGGACCCTCCCCAGGGACCCCTGTAAGACGAAAATCCTCCCCATGGGACCCTGTAACAGGAAAATCACCCAACCATCCCCCCCCTCCCCCCCCCACCACAGGACCCCTGTAATAGGAAGACCCACCCCCCATGGGAGCCTTGTAATAGGGCCCCCCCCATAGGACCCCTGCAATAGGAAGACCCCCCATGGGACCCCTGCAATAGGAAGACCCCCCATTGGACCCCTGCAATGAGAAGACCCCCACCCAAGGGACCCCTGAAATAGGAAGACACCCCCCACCGGACCCCGGTAATAGGAAGACGATCCCCCCCCCCCCCACCCCGCCCCCCCCCCCACCCCCCGCCCCCCCCCCCCCCACCCCCCGCCTCCCCCCCCACCCCCCGCCCCCCCCCCAGAGGGACCCCGGGAATACGGAGACCATGTACAGAAGCTCCTGTCATAGGGTCCCTCCCCAGGGACCCCCGTAATAGGGTGAAACCCCCCACAGGACTCCTGTAATAGGGTGAACACCCCACAGGGACCCTGGTAATAGGGAGATTACCCCCCACGGGGACCTCTGTAATAGGGAGACCCCTCCACACGGACCTCTGTAATAGTGAAACCCCTCCACGCAGACCACAGTAATAGGAAGACCCTTCCACAGGAACCCCTGTAACAGGGAGACCTCTCCACAGGGACCCCTGTAATAGGGAGACCGCTCCACAGGGACTCCTGTAATAGCGAGACCCACCCCCCACGGGACTCCTGTAATAGGGTGAACACCTCACAGGGACCCTGGTAATAGGGAGATTACCCCCCACGGGGACCTCTGTAATAGGGAGACCCCTCCACACGGACCTCTGTAATAGGGAAACCCTTCCACGCAGACCCCAGTAATAGGAAGACCCTTCCACAGGAACCCCTGTAACAGGGAGACCTCTCCACAGGGACCCCTGTAATAGGGAGACCGCTCCACAGGGACCCCTGTAATAGGGAGACCCACCCCCCATGGGAGCCTTGTAATAGGGCACCCCCATAGGACCCTTGTAATAGGAAGACCCCCATGGGTCCCCTGCAATAGGAAGACAACCCCATAGGACCCCTGCAATGAGAAGACCCCCACCCAAGGGACCCCTGAAATAGGAAGACACCCCCCACCGGACCACGGTAATAGGAAGATCCCCCCCACAGGGACCCCGGGAATACGGAGACCATGTACAGAGGCTCCTGTCATAGGGACCCTCCCCAGGGACCCCTGTAATAGGGTGAAACCCCCCACGGGACTCCTGTAATAGGGTGAACCCCCCACAGAGACCCTGGTAATATGGAGATGACCCCCCACGGGGACCTCTGTATTAGAGAGACCCCTCCACACGGACCTCTGTAATAGGGAGACCCCTCCAAGCGGACCCCAGTAATAGGAAGACCCCTCCACAGGAACCCCTGTAACAGGGAGATCTCTCCACAGGGACCCCTGTAATAGGGACACCGCTCCAATAGGGAGACCGTTCCACAGGGACCCCTGTAATAGGGAGACGGTTCCACAGGGGCCCCTGTAATAGGGAGAACCTGCGCAGAAACTCCTGTCATAGGGGGACCCTCCCCAGGGAGCCCTATAATAGGGAGCCCCCCCTCCCCCATGGGACACCTATAAGACGAAAATCCTCCCCATGGGACCCTGTAACAGGAAAATCACCACCCCCCCCCCCCACAGGACCCCTGTAATAGGAAGACCCACCCCCCATGGGAGCCTTGTAATAGGCTCCCCCCATAGGACCCCTGTAATAGGAAGACCCCCCATGGGACCCCTGCAATAGGAAGACAACCCCATAGGGCCCCTGCAATGAGAAGACCCCCACCCAAGGGACCCCTGAAAGAGGAAGATACCCCCCACCGGACCCCAGTAATAGGAAGACCTCCCCCACAGGGACCCCGGGAATATGGAGACCCTGTACAGAGGCTCCTGTCATAGGGGACACTCCCCAGGGGCCACTGTAATAGGGTGAAACCACCCAGGGGACTCCTGTAATAGGGTGAACCTCCCCCACGGGGACCCCGCTAATAGGGAGATTCCCCCCCCCAACCCCCGGGGGACCCCTTTATTAGTGGGACACCTCCTTTGGGACCCCTGTAATAGGGAGACACTTCCACGGGGATCCCTGTAATAGGGAGACACTTCCACGGGGACCCCTGTGATAGGGAGACTTCTCGACAGGGACCCATGTAATGGTGAGACCCCTCGACAGGGACCCCTGTAATGGGGGGACCCCTCGACAGGGACCCCTGTAATTGTGAGGGCCCTCGACAGGGACCCCTGTAATAGGGAGAACCCTCGACTGGGACCCCTGCAATAGGGAGACCCCTCGACAGGGTCCCCTGTAATAGGGAGACCCCTCGACAGTGACCCCTGTAATAGGGAGATCCCTCGACAGGGACCCCTGTAATAGGGAGACCCCTCGACAGTGGCCCCTGTGACAGGGAGACCCCTCCACAGGGACCCCTTTGATAGGGTGACCCCACGACAGGACCCTGTAATAGGGAGACCACTCGACAGGGAACCCTGTGCTAGGGAGACCCATCGACAGGGAACCCTGTGCTAGGGACACCCCTCGACAGGGAACCCTGTGCTAGGGAGACCCCTCGACAGGGACCCCTGTAATCGGGAGACCCTTCAACAGGGACCCCTGTAATCGGGAGACCCCTCGACAGGGGCCCCTGTAATAGAGAGATCCATCGACAGGGATCCCTGTAATAGGGAGACCCCTCGACAGGGACCCTTGTAATAGGGAGACCCCTCGAAAGGGACCCCTGTAATGGGGAGATGACACCCCCAGGGACCCCGGAAATAGGGAGACCCCCCCAATGGGACCCCGGATATCGGGAGAACCCCCCCCCAGGGACCCCAGAAGTAGGGAGACTACCCCCAAAGGGACCCCGAAAATATGGAGACCATGCCGCCCTGGGACCCCGGAAATCGGAGACCCCCCCCGCAGGGACCCCTGTAATAGGGATACCCCTCCACAAGGACCACTGTAATGGGAGAGACCCCTGTAATAGGGGGACCCTCGACAGGGACCCCTGTAATAGGGAGACCCCGCGACAGGGAGCCCTGTAACAGGGAGCCCCCTCGACAGGGACCCCTGTAATAGGGAGACCCCTCCACACGGACCCCTGTAAAAGGAAGATGCCCCCATGGAACCCCTGTAAGAGGATACTCCCCCCACGGGACCCCTGTAACAGGAAAATTCCCCCCCCCCCCCCATTGGAAGACCCATCCCCCGTGGGACCCCTGTAATGGGAGACACCCCATGGGACCCCTGTAAGAGGAAGACCCCCCCCCCCCAAACGAGATACCCAGTAATAAGAATAAGAAGATCCCCCATCGGACCACGGTAATAGGACGACCCCCCACCCCCACAGGGACCCTGTAATAGGGGGACCCTCGACAGGGACCCCTGTGATAGGGAGACCCCGCGACAGGGACCCCTGTGATAGGGAGACCCCTCGACAGGGACCCCTGTGATAGGGAGACCCCTCGACAGGGACCCCTGTGATAGGGAGACCCCTCGACAGGGACCCCTGTGATAGGGAGACCCCTCGACAGGGACCCCTGTGATAGGGAGACCCCTCGACAGGGACCCCTGTGATAGGGAGACCCCTCGACAGGGACCCCTGTGATAGGGAGACCCCTCGACAGGGACCCCTGTGATAGGGAGACCCCTCGACAGGGACCCCTGTGATAGGGAGACCCCTCGACAGGGACCCCTGTGATAGGGAGACCCCTCGACAGGGAACCCTATGAAAGGGAGACCCCTCGACAGGGAACCCTGTAATACGGAGATGACCCCCCCCCCCCCCCAGGGATCCTGGAAATAGGGTGACCCCCCTCCCTCCCCCGGGACCCTGGATATCGGGAGAACCCACCCCCCTCCCCCCAGGGACCCCAGAAGTAGGGAGATTGCCCCCAAAGGGACCCCGAAAATAGGGAGACCATGCCACCCTGGGGCCCCGAAATCAGAGACCCCCCCCCCCGATGGGACCCCAGAATTAGGGAGACCCCCCCCTCGGTACCCCGGAAATAGGGAGACCCCCCCGGTACCCCAGAAACAGGGAGACCCCGCCCCCGGTAACCCAGAAATAGGGAGACCCCCCCGCCCCCGGTACCCCAGGAATAGGGAGACCCCGCCCCCCCCCCCGGTACCCCAGAAATAGGGAGACCCCACCCCCCCCGGTACCCCAGAAATAGGGAGACTCCGCCCCCCCGCTACCCCAGAAATAGGGAGACCCCCCCCACCCCGGTACCCCATAAATAGGGAGACCCCCCCCTGTACCCCATAAATAGAGAGACCCCCCCCTTCCGGTACCCCAGAAATAGGGAGACCCCCACAGGGACCCCTGTAATAGGGTGACTCACCCCAGGGACTCTGGAATTAGGGAGATCCCCCCAGGGACCCCAGAAATAGAGAGACCCCCTCCTCCCCGGTACCCCAGAAATAGGGAGACCCTCTCCTCCCCGGTACCCCAGAAATAGGGAGACCTCCCCTCCCCCGGTACCCCAGAAATAGGGAGACCCCCCTCTCTGGTACCCCAGAAATAGGGAGGTCCCCCCCCCTCGGTACCCCAGAAATAGGGAGATCCCAGCACAGGAACCCCCTTCCTCAAGGAACGCCTTCCATAGATTCACCCCCCTAGAAAAGGGGCCCCTGTATGGAAGCTAGTGTGCAGCCCAGACAGACGCAGTGGAAGCATTACAGCTGTAATACTTGCCTAACAGCTCCACGTACCCATTGCTCCAAGGAGAGCAGTTGTGCCTGTTTTGATTCCCATAGATCTATCAGCTGCAAGCCATGCATTGGTCTTGATTGACAGCTTGCACAAACCATTTGCAGCTTTGATCCATTCATATCCTTCATGGATCAATGGCCTAAGTGGTGAAACCCCCATGGTTGTAAATATTGGCCACATCAAAGAGATACAAATACATTCCAAGCCCCAAGTGCATTCCAATCACTGAAGCGTGTTCCACTGTACTTTCCTCTCTTTGATGTCGCCTAAATTACCTGAATTTTGCCCCTCTTTTGAATAGAGCAGTTTTTGAATATTGGCAGTTTTCCAATTTTCCTGTATTTCTCCAGAATCCAATGATTTTTGGAAAATTATAATCAATGCATCCACTATCTCTGTAGGATCCTAGGATACAAGCCATCAGGGCCAGGGGATGTATCTGCCTTTAGCCCATTAGTTTGAATAATACTACTTCTCCAGTGATGGCAATGATATTTAATTCATTCCCCCTATTCTTTCGTATCAATGGAATGTTTAAAGTTTCTTCCACCGTAAAAACTGATCCAAAATATCTGTTCAACTCCTCTGCCCTTTCCTTGTTCCCCATGACTACCTCCCCAGGTTCAGTTTCTAAGGGGCCTTTGTTCACTTTGATCTCTCTGTTCCTTTTTACATATTTAAATAAGTTTTTATATTCCTCGCTAGTTGGTTTTCGTAGTTTATTTTCTCTCTTTTTAGTCTTCCTTTGCTAGATTCTGAATTTATCCTAATCTTCGGGGCTATCACTATGTTTCCTTATATACTTTTTCTTTCATCTTAATATTCTCCATACCTTCCTTGGTTAGCCACGGTTGGTTGATCCCTCTCTTAGAATCTTTCCTCCTCATTGCAATATATTTTTGCTGAGTCATGAATTACCTCCATAAATATCTGCCACTGCTTGTTTACTGTCTTCCCTGCTGATCTATCCGACCAGTCCACTTCAGCTAACTCTATCCTCATTTCATTGTAATTCCCTTTATTTTAAGGTAAACACAGATGTTTCCGACCCACATTTCTCACACTCAAACTGTTACGATCACTACTTCCTACAGAATCTTTTACCCTGAGGTAATTTATTAAGTTCCCAGTTTTGATCTCTTTGTAACCATGTCTCTGTAATGGCTATGAGATCATACCAATTTACCATGATTTGCACCATTGGTTTGTCTACCTTGTTCTGAATACTACGTGCAATAAGATGCAAAGCCTTTAGGCTTGTCTTTTTGCCATTTTTAATCATTCTAACCTTTCTTTGTACTATGGCCCTATTTGCCTCTCGCCCTTGATTTTACTGATCTTTCTTTTATTACTGTCCTCATTTCTCTTTCCCTTGTCACCCTGCTTCAGTTCCCATTCCTCCACCAGACTAGTTTAAATACTCCACAACCACACTAGCAAACATCCGCACTAGGATATCAGTCCCAGTCCTGCCCAGGTATAACCTGTCCAGTTTGTACTGGTCCCACATCCTCAGAAGCGGTCCCACTGGTCACGTCTGACCAGCTTGAATGAATTTTTCGAAGCAGTGACCAGATGTGTAGATGAGGTCAGTGCATTAGACGTAGTCTACTTGAACTTCACCAAATATTATGATAAGGTTCCACATGGGAGACTGATAGCCAAGCTAAGAGGCCATAGGATCCAAGGAAATCGGATCCAGAATTGGCTGAGTGGCCGTGATGGTCGAGGGGAGTTTTTCTGACTGGAAGTCTGTGACAATTGGGATCCCGCAGGGATCAGTGTTAGGGTCATTGCTGTTTGTGATTTATAGAAATGATCTAGACATGAATGTTGAAGTGTTGATCAGTAAGTTTGCAGATGATCCGAAAATTGGTAGGGTGGTAAATAGTGAGGAGGACAGTCTTAGATTACAGGAAGATATAGACAGGCTGATCAGTGGCAAATGGAAATCAATCTAGATAAGTGTGAGGTGATGCACTTAGGCAGGATAAACAGGCAAGGGAATACATGATGAACGGCTGGACACTGGGAAGCACCAAGGATCAGAGGGACCTTGGTGTACATGTACACCGGTCCCTTAAGGTAGCAAGGCAGGTGGATAAAGTGGTTAAGAAGGAATATGGTATGCTTGCCTTTATTAGCCGAGGCATAGAGTTTAAGAGCAGGGAGGTTATGCTGGAACTGTAGAAAATGTTGGTTAGGCCACAGCTAGAGTATTGTGTGCAGTTCTGGAATCCACATTATAGGAGGGATGACAGCACTGGAAAGGGGGCTGAGGATATTTACCAGACTGGGGTAGGGGGTGGGGTGGGGGGGGGGGGGGGGGGGGGGGAAGAGAGGAGAGACCATGATTGAGGTGTACAGAAGTATATAGGGCATAGATAGACAGGAAGAAACCTTTCCCCCTGGTGGAGGGATCAAAGACCATGGAGCACAGATTTAAGGTAAGGGGCAGGAGGTTTTGAAGGGATGCAAGGAAAATTCTTCACCCAGAGGGTGGTGGGAGTCTGGAACTCTCTGCCTGAAAAGATGGTGGAGGCAGAGACGTGGAGGGAGAGACTCCAGCACTTGGCCCATAAATGGGATTAAGATATTTACGTGGTTGCTTTTGATAGGCGCAAGAGTGATGGACAGAAGGGCCTTTTCTGTGCTGTAGATCTCTATGACTCTAAATGCAAATCCTTCTTCATTAAGACTCATGTGTATCCAAAAGTGTAGCACTTTTAGTACTGCACTGAATATTCCCTTTGAAGGCATTTTCTTTCCAATATTCCTCATTTTGTTTTACTCCAATTCCAACAGATTATAGTCGCATTTTCTATTCAATCTGGGATTATTTCAATCCCGTTCAATTACCTCTCCCCATCAGAGCACCCTACCTCGGCTCACTCCCCCTCCCTATCCCCACTAACCCACCTAATCTTTGGACACTGTAGGGCAATTTAGCATGGCCAAACCACCTAACCGGCACATCTTTGGACTGTGGGAGGAAACTGGAGCTCCCGGAGGAAACCCACGCAGACACGGGGTGAACTTTCAAATTCCACAAGACAGTCACCCAAGACTGGAATCGAGTCCCTGGCGCTGTGAGGAGCTGAGCTAACCACTGTGCCACCCTTAATTCTATGAGCAAGGGTTCATGGTGTCAGGGTTAAGAAGTTAGCCATTTAGAATTAAGATGAGGGATGTGATTTCCAGCTGCGTCCTTCCAGAATTGGAACGGGACGCAGCTGGAAATTGGCAGAAGAGGGCTCTTCCGGGATCCCCAACAATCGTTACACCTTGCAAGACTTTGCGATCCGAATCCCGTCCAAAATGAGCAGGACCTAGTTCACTTAACCGTGCTGATGCCAGATTGAATGATCATTGGGCATCCATCGGCCTCGCCGAGACCCCAGCCAGGTGCCATTTAGTACTGGTCCCCACAAACAGGGGCCAGGCAGATTGGCACTTGGGGGGGGGGGGGGGGGGGTTCTCCCAGGCAATCAGGGGCTCCAGGTGGTCAGCCTCCAGGCAGGGTAGCACCTTGGCACTACCCGGGTACCTTGGCACTGCTAGCCTGGAAACCTGGGCCGTGCCACTAGGTACCAGTGTCAGGGTGCCAAGCTGGCATTTTGCCGATGCCAGGGATCAGGCCCAGAGATGCTTGCCCATATGAGGTGGGTGCAAACACCCCCCCCCCCCACCCACGGGACCCCCTTATAGATTAGTTGGAGCGTTGGGGGGTTCCGTTGGCCTCGTGGTTGGGGTTGAGGGGTGGGGCATTTCAGGGCTTCATTTTCCTCAGTATAGAAAATGCGACAGAGTGTGATCGGGGTTTGAAAAAAAAATCCCAAATTGCTGTTAGAAAGCGGGATTATTCCCCGCGCTTGTATGGACATTTTCTTTTTTTTTTTAAGTTTAGCATGCCCGAGAAATTCATTCATTTAGCGGATTGCAAATCTTTGGAAATTCTATCCTGGACAGTTGTAGATCCTAAGTTGCTGAGTATATTCAATACTGAGTTCAAGAGACTTTGGTCACCAGGGAAATCAAACAATATGGGACAAAGCAGGAAAGTGGAGTTTACATAAATTAGCCACAACTTTATTGAATGGTGGAGGACGCTTACTCCTGCTCCTATTCCTGGTGTTCTTCAGGCACGCAGCCCAATTGAAATATTTTAAAGACAGACCTGCCTCCAAAGCAGGGCAAGTCGACTCCTGTCAATCTGCCTCCATTTTAACTGTAAGTGGGAGCAATGGAGCAGGTTGGGGTCAGATTTGCCAATTCCCTTTTTGATTTTAACTCTACACCCCCATCCTGGGGGTTAAAACCTATATCTCCAGTTCTCCACAATCTATAACAATGATTTGGATGTGGACATTAAATGCAACATTCCAAGTTTGCTGATGATATAAAACTAAGTGGAAGTGCGGGCTGTGAGGAGGATGCAAAAATGCTTCAAGGGGATTTGAACAGGCTAAGTGAAATCAGTAAAAATCTGGGAGGTGGATTGCAATCTGGAGAAATGTGAAGTTATCCACATGGGTAAGAGAAACAGAAATGCAGAGTATTGCTTAAATGGTGAGAGGGTGGGAGGAGTATTGCTTAAACGGTGAGAGGGTGGGAGGAGTATTGGTTAAATGGTGAGAGGGTGGGAGGTGTTGAACTTGAAAGGGGCTTGGGTGCCCTTGTTCACGAGTCACTGAAAGTTAACATGTTGGCACAGCAAGCAATTAAAAAAGCAAATAGAATGTTGGCCTTAATTACAAGAGGATGAGTATTGGAGTAACTAATGTATTTTGAGTATAGGAGTAAAGATCCCTTAATATATATATATATATATATATATAATATATATATATATATATATATATATATAGTGCCTTGGTGAGACTGCACCTGGAGTTTTGATCTCCTTACCCAAGGAAAGATATACTTGCTATACAGGAAATGCAACAAAGGTTTACCAGGATGGAAGGATTTTCCTGTGATAAAAGATTAAATAGGTTGGGCCTTTATTCTCTGGAGTTTATAAATATAATAGGCGATCTCATTCATACATACAAAATTCTTACAGGGCTCGACAGGGTAGTGCAGGAAGGAGGTTTCCCTTGGCTGGGGGTATCCAGAGCCAGGGACACAATCTCAGAACAAGGGGCAGATCATTTCAGACTGAGATGAGAAGTGTCTTCACTCAGAGGGTGGGGAACATTTGGAATTCTCTACCCCAGAAGGCTGTTATTGAGTATGTTCAAGTCTGAGATTGATAGATTTCTACATATTAAAATCATCCAAGGGTTATGGGGAGAGTGCAGGTAAATGATGTTGAAGTATAAGGTCAGTCATGATCTCATTGAATGGCAGAGTGGGCTCAAAGAGCCGAATGTTCTTAATTGTTATAATCTTAAATCATTAATATGAATAAACGTACAATGCCTTACCCCAGTTCTTTGCAAATATGGATGTTCACATAAATGCACTGTGGACATTCCTGCATTTTCCGCAGAGTTTGAAACAGGATCAATGTTTTTTTGAAACGCTACTCCAGAAGAGTTGCCGTTTGTCACGGAGATAGCTTTTCTGTTTTTACGGTTTATTATAGGTTCGAAGAGGTTGAAATCAGCTGTAAGCCCTTTCCCAGATTTTCCTCCTTGGGAACTAAAGTACATTGTAGAACGAGATGACTGCAAATTCCTGTAATCTGAATGCTTGCACTCTTTTTTTGGCAGATGAAAATTGCACTTATATTCATCAAAGGCACCATCAGCCAGACTTCGATTTACCAGATTTCTGAAATCTTTCTTCACTGGTAAATGCCACTGTAATGCAAGAGGACTGAGAACCACATCAGGTTGAAGAGCTATCTGATTAAAAGATTTCCTCACACTTTTCTGAGGTGTTAATTTTTCAAGAAAATGATTAATAAGTTGCTGCTTTTTTCCAGCAGCACCTTGTGATGAACTCACCTTGAAAGAGTCATCTTCAACAGATGTCATTGATCTCATTTTGTGGAAATACCTAGGTACTGAAAAGTAATCCAAGTGTATTATGGGCTGCAAGTCCAATTTGGAAACTGTGTTTCTACTTTCATAATTTTCTTGCTTAGTTACCATGTCAAGATTTGCTGCACAGTTAAACAATCCAGACTTTTCTAAAGAATTTCTGCCAAATGCTTTAGTATCATCTACTCCATTAATTAAACCAGTCTCAGGAGACCTAGCTGATACTTCAATTACATCAGAAAACAACTCTTTGCTGTTATTAAAGGTACTGTCTAAGGTCTGATATAAATCATCCTTAGGAGTTTGAAATAAAGTTACTGCATCTGCACGTTCAAGATTTTCTGCCAAAGACATCAACGCCACAGGTTCACAGTCAGCTTCAAAACTGCAAATTCTATCTAACTTCTTTGGAGACCATCTAGCAAACTCTGAATGATTTGAAAGATCTGTAGAGGCTAGTGGCTTGCATGAAGTGTTGCTGCTTTGGGAGCAACAAATTCCCTCTGTGCTGGGGTGGTCAATGCTTCCTTCAACAGAAGGCTCAACACTGTTCTTACACACACTATTCTCCTCATTTTCCAGGTTGAATGAAATTATAGATCTTGATGGTTCCTTGATTCTTAATTTCCTGGTACAAGAAGGTGTGCTAGTTTGCAGTGGAGATCTACCTAGTTTCTTTAAAACACTGAGATTACGATTAAAGTTTTCAGCCTTGCAAACACTTCTGTCTGTCTTGTTTGGTATAGCAAATGAAGTAGAAGATCCTGAAGATTCTAATAGTGACCCAAGTAATTCCTGAGGGAGAAAGAGGAGGATACATTTACAAAATTGATGATTCTTATATATGTACCAAACATCTAGCTGTATACAAACATGTCAGAAGCTCAAATTATATTCATTATTCAATTAAATCGGTTATATACATTAAATGTAAAAATTCACATTTCTTCAAATTTAATTACATCTAAAAATAAATGCTTGCTCTTAGCGTATTAAAGCATCAAATTTCATTGATCTATACTTTGTATACATTTTAAACCAATAAAGTCAGTTAAAATAAAAATGCAGATCAAAAGAAGAGTTAAACTAGATTTACAATACATGGATCAAAAATAGATTCTTACAATAATTTGCATTGATTGAATATTGACCTACCCCTTATTAAGAAATACGGGCCGGGATTCTCCGTTTCAGAGACTAAGGGCTGGATTCTCCGTTTCAGCGACTAAGTGTTGACACCAATGGAGCACGTGTGGTCTTTTACAACCAAAATTGGTGTGTGAAATTCTCACCGATTTTGGGACCGATTAGGGGTGAGCAGCGGCACCGGATGAAGCTCCTGGCTCCCGCACAAAAAATGTCCGGAGAATGGCCGGGTCCATGGCCGCGCATGGCTTACGACCTACAGCGGTCGTGCCATACAACATGGCGCCGGCCATGCACAGACCTGACCCACCCTCCACCAGTTCCCCTCTGCCCTCGAGGAAACCCACCTGGCCAGCTGCATAGATCCCGGCTGTGTTGGGGTGCTGGACAATGTCCGCAGCTGCCATGCCGGGTTTCCGCATGGCTGAGACCATACGTGTCCCGCGCTGTCAGGAACTCGGCCCATCGGGGGCGAAGAATTGCAGGAGGGCCGGCCAATGATGCGTCAACGCCGTTGCAACGCCGCGTGGTACAATGACTCAATTTCCAAGGGGGCTGAGCAAGCACGGTAGCACAGTGGTTAGCACAGTGGCGTCACTGCGCCAGGGTCCCAGGTTCAATTCCCGGCTTGGGTCAATGTCTGTGCGGAGTCCGCATGTTCTCCCAGTGTGTGTGTGGGTTTCCTCCGGGTGCTCCGGTTTCCTCCCACAGTCCAAAGATGTGGAGGTTAGGTAGATTGGCCATGCTAAATTGCCCTTCGAGTCCAAAAAGGTGAGGTGGGGTTACTGGCTTACGGGGATAGAGTGGAGGTGTGGGCTTGGGTAGGGTGCTCTTTTCAAGGGCTGGTGCAGACTCGATGGGCCGAATGGCCTCCTTCTGCACTGTAAATTCTGTGATTCTGTGAGCATGGCTGACCGCTGTCAAACTGGCGCTGATTTGGGCATCGGAGTCGATTCTCTGCCCAATCGCCGATTACGATATCGGCATCGAACAACAGAGAATCCAACCCCAAGTGTTGACACCGGGACAGAATAGGTGGAATTCTACGACAGCAAAATTGGCATAGCTCCCGGAGCAATTCAACAAACGTTAATGGGCTAGCACCGGCGCCATGTGGAAGACGATCGATTCCAATGAGAAACAGTGTTGGATATGCCGGAGTCAGGATTGCTACTCGAGAGGCCGACAAGCTGCAGCCGCATATTAGCACTCCATGCCCCTCATATACCATCCCAGCCAACAAGATGGCAGCATGGAGAGCAACGTCCCGGTTCGCGGACGCAGAGCTGGCCTACTGGACGCCGAGTTGGCCTACTGGACGCCGTGGACAAGAGGCGGGGGCAACACGGGGTGGGTAGGAGGTTGATACCCGCCGCTGCACACCAGGCCTGGGCAGGTGGCAGAGGCCGTGAGCCCGACTGCCAGGACAAGTCAGCAATGCCACAAATAAACTGTACAACCTCAAGGTGGTCAGGGTGAGTAGCCAGCACGTCACCCCTGGCAGCAACCCCAATCCCACACGCCCATGACCTCCCCTCCCACCTGGAGGGCGACCACTCGCTGCACCACATGGCAGCACCTATACCAGCCACCATGGCCAGGTGCCGTGACCATGAAAGCCACCAGCTACCCACCCGCTGTGCTGCATGCGTCTGACTGCCTAATACTGTGCACTTTCTGTCATCCTCCGACTGGAATTGGAACATGTGCTGGACAGACGTTTAAAAGGAGCGCCCCCACGGATTACAGAGATTAAGTTTTCCTGATCAAAGCAACAAAAGTAAGGGGCAGAATGGCCTACTTTTGTTCCTATTCTAGGGGCCCTTCCTATTGATTCACAATCCCCCGCCCATTTCCTTTTGTTTGTGGTTATCATTTTGATCCATGGATATTTAATGGATCAAAAATCCTTTGCATCGAGCAGAGGAAGTGAGGAACTCAAAAGTTGCAAAATAGGATACTGTGCTATTGGAGATTTAGCTTTTGAACAACAGAACTCAAACTTTCTGGCACCCGAGAGATTGAAAGGATTGGGTTTGATTGGTTAGCTGTTGGCCAATGAATTGGCAAATAGCCGTATTCTTCTCTCTCTCTCTTGCTCTTTCTCTCTGCAGCAACGTTTTGGAGACCTGGATGAATCTACAGTGCAAACCATTACAGACTGAAAACAAAAACCTCCGACTGAAGGTGTAGAATGAAGAAAGGTGTACTGGAAGATGCCCATCTGAATCAAAGTCTCTTATCCTTTTACTTTCATCATTATTTTACACCCCTCTGCGTTTGTTGGTCTTGCGTGTTTGTGTATATAAAGGGCAGGGTGAGTTAGGAATTAGATTATAGTTAACCTCTTGTATTTGCTGCATATTTAATTATAGTTATTGTTCTTAATAAAAAATGAATTGTGATTCAATTTACAAACCTGGTGACCGTAGTTATTGGGCAGCCAGGGGCCAAAGACGTTGCGTATTTTCTGAGACATAACTGTTCATTTCAATTGTATTGCGACTCCAAGTCAAGTGGGGCTGGAATTGACCACACACTAGCCCAGGGGTTGTAACACTATTTGCAGACCAAATCTCTTAACACACCTCACTTCAGTCCGTATGTCAAATCAAGTTATATTTGGATACACGAAAAGAAAACAATTTGAAAATATTGCTATATTTGTTGCAGAAATAGGTGAATTCCAGAAATTAAAAGGTTCTGCAGACTTTCAGTTCACAAAATAATATTATTTTTTAATTGAATCCTTTGATTCATTTATAACCAAAATTATTGGAAAATAAATATCTAGTTTCAACCCCAGCTTCTTCAAAATCATATGCATTTTCTGCATTATCCCTTACACTTAATTGGTGTGTAGAGATCATAAGAACTAGGAGCAGGAGTAGGCCATCTGGCCCCTTGAGCCTGCTCCTCCATTCAATGAGATCATGGCTGATCTTTTGTGGACTTAGCTCCACTTTCCAGCCCGAACACCATAACCCTTAATCCCTTTATTCTTCAAAAAACAATCTATCTTTATCTTAAAAACATTTAATGAAGGAGCCTCTACTGCTTCACTGGGCAAGGAATTCCAGAGATTCACAACCCTTTGGGTGAAGAAGTTCCTCCTAAACTCAGTCCTAAATCTACTTCCCCTTATTTTGAAGCTATGCCCCCTAGTTCTGCTTTCACCCGCCAGTGGAAACAACCTCCCTACTTCTATCTTAACTATTCGCTTTATAATCTTATATGTTTCTATAAGATCCCCCCTCATCCTTCTAAATTCCAACGAGTACAGTCCCAGTCTACTCAACCTCTCCTCGTAATCCAACCCCTTCAGCTCTGGGATTAACCTAGTGAATCTCCTCTGCACACCCTCCAGTGCCAGTACGTCCTTTCTCAGGTAAGGAGACCAAAACTGAACACCATACTCCAGGTGTGGCCTCACTAACACCTTATACAATTGCAGCAGAACCTCCCTAGTCTTAAACTCCATCTCTCTAGCAATGAAGGACAAAATTCCATTTGCCTTCTTAATCACCTGTTGCACCTGTAAACCAACTTTTTGCGACTCATGCACTAGCACACCCAGGTCTCTCTGCACAGCAGCCTGTTTTAATATTTTATCATTTAAATAATAATCCCTTTTGCTGTTATTCCTACCAAAATGGATAACCTCACATTTGTCAACATTGTATTCCATCTGCCAGACCCTAGCCCATTCACTTAGCCTATCCAAATCCCTCTGCAGACTTCCAGTATCCTCTGCACCTTTTGCTTTACCACTCATCTTGGTGTCATCTGCAAACTTGGACACATCGCCCTTGCTCCCCAACTCCAAATCATCTATGTAAATTGTGAACAGTTGTGGGCCCAACACTGATCCCGGAGGGACACCACTAGCTACTGATTGCCAACAAGAGAAACACCCATTAATCCCCACTCTTTGCTTTCTATTCAGTAACCAATCCTCTATCCACGCTACTACTTTCCCCTTAATGCCATGCATCTTTATCTTATGCAGCAACCTTTTGTGTGGCACCTTGTCAAAGGCTTTAAATCCAGATATACCACATCCATTGGCTCCCCGTTATTTACCGCACTGTTAATGTCCTCAAACAATTCCACTAAATTAGTTAGGCACGACCTGCCCTTTATGAACCCATGCTGCGTCTGCCCAATGGGACAATTTCCATCCAGATGCCTCGCTATTTCTTCCTTGATGATAGATTCCAGCACCTTCCCTACTACCGAAGTTAAGCTCACTGGCCTATAATTACTCGTTTTCTGCCTACCTCCTTTTTAAACAGTGGTGTCACGTTTGCTAATTTCCAATCCGCCGGGACCACCCCAGAGTCTAGTGAATTTTGGTAAATTATCACTTGTGCATTTGCAATTTCCCTAGCCATCTCTTTTAGCACTCTGGAATGCATTCCATCAGGTCCAGGAGACTTGTCTACCTTTAGCCCCATTAGCTTGCCCATCACTACCTCCTTGGTGATAACAATCCTCTCAAGGTCCTCACCTGTCATAGCCTCATTTCCATCAGTCACTAGCATGTTATTTGTGTCTTCCACTGTGAAGACCGACCCAAAAAACCTGTTCATTTCCTCAGCCATTTCCTCATCTCCCATTATTAAATCTCCCTTCTCATCCTCTAAAGGACCAATATTTACCTTAGCCACTCTTTTTTGTTTTATGTATTTGTAGAAACTTTTACTGTCTGTTTTTATATTCTGAGCAAGTTTACTCTCATAATCTATCTTACTCTTTATAGCTTTTTTAGTAGCTTTCTGTTGCCCCCTAAAGATTTCCCAGTCCTCTAGTCTCCCACTGATCTTTGCTACTTTGTATGTTTTTTCCTTCAATTTGATACTCTCCCTTATTTCCTTAGATATCCACGGTCGATTTTCCCTCTTTTTACCGTCCTTCCTTTTTGTTGGTATAAACCTTTTCTGAGCACTGTGAAAAATCGCTTGGAAGGTTCTCCACTGTTCCTCAACTGTTTCACCATAAAGCCTTTGCTCCCAGTCTACTTTAGCTAGTTCTTCTCTCATCCCATTGTAATCTCCTTTGTTTAAGCACAAAACACTAGTGTTTGATTTTACCTTCTCACCGTCCATCTGTATTTTAAATTCCACCATATTGTGATCGCTCCTTCCGAGAGGATCCCTAACTATGAGATCCTGAATCAATCCTGTCTCATTACACAGGACCAGATCTAGGACCGCTTGTTCCCTCGTAGGTTCCATTACATACTGTTCTAGGATACTATCGCGGATACATTCTATAAACTCCTCCTCAAGGCTGCCTTGACCGACCTGGTTAAACCAATCAACATGTAGATTAAAATCCCCCATGATAACTGCTGTACCATTTCTACATGCATCTGTTATTTCTTTGTTTATTGCCTGCCCCACCATAATGTTACTATTTGGTGGCCTATAGATTACTCCTATCAGTGACTTTTTCGCCTTACTATTCCTGATTTCCACCCAAATGGATTCAACCTTATCCTCCATAGCACCGATGTCATCCCTTACTGTTGCCCGGATGTCATCCTTAAATAACAGAGCTACACCACCTCCCTTACCATCCACTCTGTCCTTCCGAAAAGTTTGATACCCTCAGATATTTAACTCCCAGTCGTGACCATCCTTTAACCATGTTTCAGTAATGGCCACTAAATCATAGTCATTCACGATGATTTGCGCCATCAACTCATTTACCTTATTCCGAATACTACGAGCATTCAGGTAAAGTACACTTATGTCGGCTTTTTTACCTCTGTTCTGAATCTTAACACCGCGATCAGTAACCTCTCCTAAGTTATATTTCCTCTTAACCTTTCTCCTAGTTTTCCTTGTTGTTGAACCCATATCTTCATGTAACAACCTGCCGCGTCGCTTACCATTAATGTTTTCACTTCCCGTTTTATTTCTTTTAGTATTCCTGGTCCTATTCACTGAGCTCCCCTCAGTCACTGTACCTTGTACTGTCGCCCTTTTTGATTTTTGACTATGGCTTCTCTGCCTTACACTTTCCCCCTTACTGCCTTTTATTTCTGTCCCTGTTTTACTACCTTCCAACTTCCTGCATCGGTTCCCATCCCCCTGCCACATTAGTTTAAAGAGATATCAGTTTTCAATTAAACTAACACCCCTGTACCCCACTATCAAGTCACCTCTTAACTTTCTTGACTCTACCGGCCTAATTTGCGCTCCCGAGTTGGGAGTACAGATTTGGAAAAACCAGAAACCCAGAATCTTCAGATTTGATTTCCCGTCAGGGGGACGCGGAGACAGATGTCATCAGAAATCAGCTCACCAATCCAGGAAAGAGCTCGGAGATAGCCACAAGGATGGATGTCAGATACTATTCCAAAAAGTCAGAGTTTTGTTCCAGAGTTGTGGTCAGGGGTCGGGGTACTAACAGGGGTTAGGCAGCTGGACCCGGAAAGTGATCGGAGGCACGGAGTGCAGAGACAAGCTGTTAAGTTATTTAAATGACACCTAACGCAACTAAAGGTGGTACATAGAGCCTACTTAACAAGAGCCCGAATGAGTAGGTTCTTCCTGGAGGTGGAGGACAGATGTGAATGGTGCCAAGGAGGCCCGGCCAACCACGCTCACATGCTCTGGTCTTGCCCCAGACTTGCTGGGCACTGGCCAGCCTCCTTCAAGGCAATGTCCAAAGTGGTGGGGGTGAGGGTGGAGCTGTGCCCGAAAGTGGCGGTCTTCGGGGGTAGATCTCTTCATGGGGAGGCCCGAGCCTTTGCCTCCCTGATCACCCGCCGTAGAATCCTGCTCGGCTGGCAATCAACAGCACCACCCAAACCTGCAGAAGATGGCTTCTTCAGAACGGGAGCCTGTAAATATACTATGTGCGAAAAACCAATAAAAAACATTTTTTTTAAAAGTTGTTTAAAATGCTTGAAGACTTGGTCTCAGTTGTAATAAATACAACAAATCAATAAACAGCCCTCTAGCCATCATCCCTCACACCCAATTATCCCTCACATTCTCCCCATGGTCCATACATGCCAACTCAGACCAGCTTATCCCTCCCTTGGCCCCTCAAACTCTCAATACCTACACCTGTGTCCCTCTACCCACCTCCATGCTAACCCATGACTCCCACACATCTCCATAGCCGTTCACAGGTCTTGTGTCAATTAATGCCAACTCATGTCAGCCAATACTCTCACCGACCATTTTTTTTGCCTCACATCGACCTCGCCAAATAAATCCAGCAACTTCAGACCTTTAATTCAAATGTCGAAAGCCCATAAGTCACGGTCTGGAAATATGAGTTATAAAAATTGGATCTGTTTGAAGGCAACTGCAATTTTACACGTGCCATTGTACCTGCACACCATGGCTAATACTCCATTTATACAACACAACATGCATTTCTAATTTGAACAAAGAACAAAGAAAAGTACAGCACAGGGACAGGCCTTTCGGCCCTCTGTGCCGACCGTGCTGCC
Source organism: Scyliorhinus torazame (assembly GCF_047496885.1). Lineage (NCBI taxonomy): Eukaryota > Metazoa > Chordata > Chondrichthyes > Carcharhiniformes > Scyliorhinidae > Scyliorhinus > Scyliorhinus torazame. Next base: position 156,412,063 of record NC_092709.1, on the reverse strand, counting down.
CGTCTAAACTAAAATCTTCTACACTTCCGGGATCCGTATCCCTCTAACCTAGATTGGGGGCTGATGTTTGAGGGTAAATCAACATCTGACATGTGGGAGGCTTTCAAATGTCAGTTGAAAGGAATTCAGGACCGGCATGTTCCTGTGCGGAAGAAGGATAAATATGGCAAATTTCGGGAACTTTGGAGAACGAAAGATATTGTGGGCCTCGTCAAAAAGAAAAAGGAGGCATTTGTCAGGGCTAAAAGGCTGGGAACAGACGAAGCCTGTGTGGAATATAAGGAAAGTAGGAAGGAACTTAAGCAAGGAGTCAGGAGGGCTAAAAGGGGTCACGAAAAGTCATTGGCAAATAGGGTTAAGGAAAATCCCAAGGCTTTTTACACGTACATAAAAAGCAAGAGGGTAGCCAGGGAAAGGGTTGGCCCACTGAAGGATAGTCAAGGGAATCTATGTGTGGAGCCAGGGGAAATGGGAGAGGTCCTAAATGAATACTTTGCATCAGTATTCACCAAAGAGAAGGAATTGGTGACGGAGACTCTGGAGAAGGGTGTGTAGATAGCCTGGGTCACATTGAGATCCAAAAAGACGAGGTGTTGGGCGTCTTGAAAAATATTAAGGTAGATAAGTCCCCAGGGCCTGATGGGATCTACCCCAGAATACTGAAGGAGGCAAGAGAGGAAATTGCTGAGGCCTTGACAGAAATCTTTGGATCCTCACTGTCTTCAGGTGATGTCCCGGAGGACTGGAGAATAGCCAATGTTGTTCCTCTGTTTAAGAAGGGTAGCAAGGATAATCCCGGGAACTACAGGCCAGTGAGCCTTACGGCAGTGGTAGGGAAATTACTGGAGAGAATTCTTCGAGACAGGATCTACTCCCATTTGGAAGCAAATGGACGTATTAGTGAGAGGCAGCACGGTTTTGTGAAAGGGAGGTCGTGTCTCACTAACTTGATAAGAGTTTTTCGAGGAGGTCACAAAGATGATTGAGGCAGGTAGGGCAGTGGATGTTGTCTATATGGACTTCAGTAAGGCCTTTGACAAGGTCCCTCATGGCAGACTGGTACAAAAGGTGAAGTCACACGGGATCAGAGGTGAGCTGGCAAGATGGATACAGAACTGGCTAGGTCATAGAAGGCAGAGAGTAGAAATGGAAGGGTACTTTTCTGATTGGAGGGCTGTGACTAGTGGTGTTCCGCAGGGATCAGTGCTGGGACCTTTGCTGTTCGTAGTATGCATATATGATTTGGAGGAAAATGTAACTGCTCTGATTAGTAAATTTGCGGACGACACAAAGGTTGGTGGAATTGCGGATCGCGATGAGGACTGTCAGAGGATACAGCAGGATTTAGATTGTTTGGAAACTTGGGCGGAGAGATGGCAGATGGCGTTTAATCCAGGCAAATGTCAGGTAATGCTTTTTGGAAGATCTAATAGAGGTAGGGAATATATAGTGAATGGTAGAACCCTCAAGAGTATTGACAGTCGGAGAGATCTAGGTGTACAGGGCCACAGGTCACTGAAAGGGGCAACACAGGGGAGAAGGTAGTCAAGAAGGCATACGGCATGCTTGCCTTCATTGGCCAGGGCATTGAGTATAAAAATTGGCAAGTCATGTTGCAGCTGTATAGAACCTTAGTCAGGCCACACTTGGAGTATAGTGTTCAATTCTGGTCGCCACACTACCAAAAGGATATGGAGGGTGCAGAAGAGATTTACCAGGATGTTGCCTAGTATGGAGGGCATTAGCTATGAGGAGAAGTTGAATAAACTCAAGTTTGTTCTCACTGGAACGAAGGAGGTTGATGGGCGACCTGATAGAGGTCTACAAAATTATGAGGGGCATAGACAGAGTGGATAGTCAGAGGCTTTTTCCCAGGATAGAGGGGTCAATGGGCAGCACGGTAGCATTGTGGATAGCACAATTGCTTCACAGCTCCAGGGTCCCAGGTTCGATTCCGGCTTGGGTCACTGTCTGTGCGGAGTCTGCACATCCTCCTCGTGTGTGCGTGGGTTTCCTCCGGGTGCTCCAGTTTCCTCCCACAGTCCAAAGATGTGCAGGTTAGGTGGATTGGCCAAGCTAAATTGCCCTTAGTGTCCAAAATTGCTCTTAGTGTTCGGTGGGGTTACTGGGTTATGGGGATAGGGTGGAGGTGTTGACCTTGGGTAGGGTGCTCTTTCCAAGAGCCGGTGCAGTCCTTCTGCACTGTAAATTCTATGATATTCCCATCCTATTCATGTATTTGTCAAGATGCCCCTTGACAATTCTTTATTATCATAGATTATCATAGAATTTACAGTGCAGAAGGAGGCCATTCGGCCCATCGAGTCTGCACCGGCTCTTGGAAAGAGCACCCTACCCAAGATCAATACCGCCACCCTATCCCCATAACCCAGTAACCCAACCCAACACTAAGGGCAATTTTGGACACGAAGGGCAATTTATCATGGCCAATCCACCTAACCTGCACATCTTTGGACTGTGGGAGGAAACCGGAGCACCCGGAGGAAACCCACGCACACACGGAGAGGATGTACAGACTCCGCACAGACAGTGATCCAAGCCGGAATCGAACCTGGGACCCTGGAGCAGTGAAGCAATTGTGCTATCCACAATGCTACCATGCTGCCTAAATCACTTATTGTCACAAGTAGGCTTCAAATGAAGTTACTGTGAAAAGCGCCTAGTCGCCACATTCCGGCGCCTGTTCGGGGAGGCTGGTACAGGAATTGAACCGTGCTGCTGGCCTGCCTTGGTCTGCTTTCAAAGCCAGCTCTTTAGCCCTGTGCTAAACCAGCCCTGGGTTTATTCTAACAGGCATGCTTCTTTTTGTATTTTCCATCGACCTACTCGTCCTAATAGCCTTCTTCCTCCTGCAATCTTACACAATGTCAGCAAATGTTGATATTGTTCCCTCAAATCCCAAGTCTAGGTCAAAATAAGTGGCCCCAACAAAAACACAGTCCCCACCTCTTTCCAGTTTGAGAAACCTTTTTACTCCTATCCTTTTGCTCTGTGCTCTTCAACTATCTCCATACCCACATGGGTAGTTTTCTTTATTGGCTGCAAGCCTCAGTCACTGCATTCTAAACTTCAGCGTGGCTTATTTTCGGATACTTTATAGGGTTAAAAGACAGTGCTATAAAGAGTACAAGCTAACCTGAACCTTGAAACACACCTGGTGTAAATAACTCTCTGCATCTACAATGTCCTTGTGGTCTTAAGTCTAATATAAATCTGTCACACAAACTTAAAAGTAGAGCGTGTGAGGAGAGAAGAAATTTATCTTATTTTAACAGCCATAATTATAGAGATGGATAAACAGCTCTGCCCTGCCCACATGAACATGGCATCCAGACAATCCCAATCAACCTGATGGATCTGCAGTCATTTTGTTCATATGAACACACCCAACATTCATAATCAACCACAACATAGCAAACTGGTAATGAGTTAAACCCCAAGTAAGTTTGCAATGTATTAAAATAAGTTAATGGCATCACTTTAAACTTTCATTCCTCCTCCATTCCCAATAAAGAAAAATCAACAGAATAGTGCCGTGCTCTCCTCAAGAAGGTCAGGTTAGTGAAAGGGGTCTGTAGTCAATATGTTCTGAAAAATATATAATTACATACAGCTTGTACATGCAATGGCTGCACATGGATTATTGTTGAGGTAGATTTTAGTCATTTATGTGCAGTATGCCTTTTGTTCATTTTATTGTGCTACAATACATGTAAATCAATAGAAGGTCTCAAGAATAACAGGTTGACAATGACTGAATAAGATGAAACATGAGGGGTGGTACGGTGGTGCAGTGGTTAGCGCTGCTGCCTGACAGCACTGAGGACCCGGGTTGAATTCCAGCCCCAGATCACTGTCCATGTGGAGTTTGCACATTCTCCCAGTGTCTGCATGGGTTTCACCCCCACAACCCAAAAATGTGCAGAGTAGGTGGATTGGCTGGTTAGCACTGCTGCCTCAAGGTGCCGAGGTCCCAGGTTCGATCCCGGCTCTGGGTCACTGTCCGTGTGGAGTTTGCATTCTCCTCGTGTTTGCGTGGGTTTCGGACCCACAGAGTAGGTGGATTGGCCACCCGAAATTGCCCCTTAATTAGAATTTTGTTCAAAAAAAAGAGTACCATATGGAGTCCAGAGATGACACACCAAGAATGCATCAGGTTCCAGCCTTGTTCCATGCTGAATTAGTTGATTTTAGTATCCATCTCACCAGGACAACCATTGGAAACATACAGATGGTCTTGTCTTTTGATTTGAGGTCAGAAATTTAAAATGTCCAGTAATCAACACAGGAAAGCAGATGGGACAAAATAAAAGTTCTGCACAAAACTACCTCTTTTAATTTTCTCTCCTCTCTGCCTCTTGCTGAAGTACCTTTTCACAACAAGCACGAACAAAGTTCTTCAGAGACACATTGTAACAGTCAGTCTTCAAGCTCAAATCAAGACTGGACGTTTGATCAATTAACACGTAGAGGTCACCAAATACAAAATTAATGTATTCTCAGCTAACATCCTTATATCAACACATTTCACCAGGAGTTGCTGGACAAAGATTAGGTGCAGATACCACATTAGTGATTAGTTAACTCAGCCCTTTACTACAAGGCAATGGAGAGTGAAGGATGAGGAAGATGGAGACAAATTTTGTAACGTTATTTCCTTGCTAAATTTAGCTTACAGATTTTCACTGCTCTGCCCATGCTATTGACAGTAACATAGCTGATTCATCAGTAAACTAAAAGAGGAAATGTTTTTGTTCCATGATTAAGCAAACCATTCTGCTGCAACTCAAGTGAAGTCTTCCACAATAAAATAATTTAGATAGACATTGCTAACAAAATTAGTCTAAGGAAAAAGAAACCTTACCTTTCTTCTCATTTGAAACTGGGTATTTAAAATTTGATTTGAAACAATTTTACAACTCCGCCGTTTCCGTCGATAAGTGACATATTTTAGTTGTGGAGATGGCTTTGGAATTTGTTCAGCTTTGCTCCTGGTTTATTTGCATTTGTTTATAGTGCCATTCCACCAAAAATGTAGAGGAAGAAAAGAAAAAAGGTGTTAATAATGCAGCTATTAAAATTTTAATAACTAGCCATAAATAAACTTATTAAAATCTAATTTGCTAAAACATCTATGCTGAAGTCTTGGCTATCTACACTAAACCACATATTAGAATCATAGAATGGTACAATAAAGGAGGTAAGAATTTTACAGTGCAGAAGGAGGCCATTCGGCCCATCGAGTCTGCAGCTGCCCTTGGAAAGAGCACCCTACCTAAGCCCACACCTCCACCCTAACCCCGTAACCCAGTAACCCCACCCAATCTTTTTGGACACTCAGGGTAATTTAGCATGGCCAATCCAACTAACCTGCACAACTTTGGACTGAGGAAATCGTGCAGACTCCGCACAGACAGTGACCAAGCAGGGAATCGAACCTGGGATCCTGGAGCTGTGAAGCAATTGTGCTAACCACTGTGCTACCGTGTCCCCCTGGTTAGGAGCGACTGCAACACCCTTCAGGAAAGGAGGGAGACAGAAAGCAGGAAGCTACAGGCTACTTAGCCAACATCTGCCATATGAAAAAAGCTAGAATGTATGATTAAGAAATTTAGAGCAGGGTACTTAGAAAGTCATAACACAATTAGGCAGGGTCAATGTGTTTTTGGGAAAGGGAAATCATGTTTAACTAATTTAATAGAATTATTTGAGGAAGTTAACAAACAAGAAATGTAGATAATGGGGAACATGCATATGTGGTGTACTTGGATTTTCAAAGGCATTTGAGGAGGTGCTACATTAGAGACCATAAGACTTAGCAGCAAAAGTAGGCTGTTCAGCCCATCACGTCGGTTCCACCATTCAATGAAATTGTGACTGACCGATATGTTAATCTTCAACTCCACTTTCCCGCCTTCTCCCCAGAGCCCTTCATTCCTTGACTGATTAAAAATCTGTCTAACTCAGCCTTGAACATACTTCACCACATGGCCTCCACAGTAAAGAATTCCAGGGTTTCACTTATCCTCATCTCGGTCTTAACTTCCTTTTCATAAAATTCATTTGAATGCTGCTTAATCAGTATCCACTACCTGTAAAGGCTGTGCACAATGTTCAAAAACAAGCTTTCCCCCATGGTGTCTCTGATTTGTTTGCCAATCTCAAGTAATTAAACATTTAAACCCACACTAACCATCTTATCTCCATTAAGAATTTAGAAAATTCACAAAGCCATGTCGTTTTACAATAATCCGTTTGAACTCAAACAACGTGCAATATATATCTAAGAGTTACTCAGCTAGGTTTGGAAAACAACAAAGCTCCATTCATTCCTTATAGAGCGTTAAAGATAAAGTTATTAAGAAGCTTTGTTAAAATTATAGAAGCAAAAACACTCAATTCTTTCTCAGTTCCTAGTTCCTTTTTGTGTCATTTTGGAAAGCTTTCTCCCCACTCTTGAAAGGAGTCGTACACATTAGACCCTGCTCACTAATACCAGAATGGATAAAACACTGGAAAATGGTGTGTAATTTATTAAATTTTCAGGTTTATGTCCACTGGCCTGTAAAAAAACACTCCATTGTTCAAAAAGAAAGTTCTATATTTGGCTGGAGCTGTACAACATTGTTCTGTCACTGATTTGACTTTTGTAGAAGTTATCTGAAAGGCTGAATTAAGACTCACATATTGATATGCATTCATATGATGAGATTTTCAATATTGTTATTGATTTCAATCTGTTAAATAAGCCAAGGACAGCACTTGCGTCAGATTAAAAAATTATTTGGTGCCTAGTATTGAAGGTTTCAGTTTCAAGTCACTTCCTGAATAGCTCCTATTTAATTCTACATTAGTAAATTAGCAGAAGGTGCTATAATGTGTAGATCATCAATGGATTCTATACAACTTAATGTTTGCCTGGGATTTTTGTTAAATTTAGTGTTAATGCAACCTCTGCAATAATAACCACAGGTGAGAGTTCCCTTTTGACAGTGCAGGAACATCACCATATCCCCCAGTGACACAAATCAGGAAACTGTGAATCACAAAACACTAACTTTCATCCATTAGTTTGAATAAATGGAAAATGCTTAATTTCCCCAAAATGTGTTTTGATGGGCACCCTATGGCAATGATGCAACCCCAACTGGATATCTCCCTTCACATTTTCATGCTGGTACACTCTTTTTCTGTAGTAATTCATTTTCTGACACGACAGGAGTTAATAATTGCAGAAATAAAATTGATGGATCTATGGATATGCTAACCAAATCTTTAATCAGAAACTGTTCAACATAATCTGCTTCTTGGTCACCGATGTGCCTACCAGAACCCTACCAAACACCCCAGATGAAGAACATGGCCATCTTTGTCTCAATTGGCTACAAAGATTATGTACCTAGTAACAGGAGCAAAATAATTTTCCTTGTCTTCCACAAGAATGCAGTCTTCCTGGCTTTCACCTTCTGTGGAAATGGTGCTATGATTTTGATTTCTGAGTGGATAAGGTTTTTTTCTCGTGCAAGTTTTGCCATTTGTTTGTTTTCCAGCCTTTTGTTTTGCATTTGATTTAGCATTTGAAACATTCAGCAATACTTTCCGTTGCCTGAAACAAATTCAGAATTATGTAAAACGTCAACATTTCCAGATTAGAGGTGTTGAAAATATAATTTTATTTCTAATTATTCACTTGAATACACTTGCATATAAACTAAATCAAAACTTAGAAACAAAATATCAAACGATACACGAGTTGGTCAATACATGACAAATAAGATGATTCAAGAAGGCAGGAACTCAGGAGGCCTTACTTTAAGGGAATCCTTATCGATGGTATAATCCCTCATTTACTCTCATTAGTTTCTAATACTCAGCTGAGACCTCCTCATTTGTTAAAATAGATGTCTGTTACTTAGAGGATGATTTATTAATCAAACATTGTCCATTACTTAAGATTGACTGGAATCCATCAGGAATAATTCAGTGCCTACATGCGCAGCCTCATGAGAATAGGTTTCTCATGCCACTGTTGACCATAGACCTTGCTGTAACTAATGAGTTGATATATTCTCATTGCTAAATGCACTGAAATACAATAGTCTATTCATTATATGAAACAATTGTTGAAACAATGTCTACATTTCTACAGACAAGACCCTAAAGTTCAATAATTAATTAATTAGCTGAAACAATAACTGAAAATGAAATGAAAATCGCTTATTGTCACAAGTAGGCTTCAAATGAAGTTACTGTGAAAAGCCCCTAGTCGCCACATTCCGGCACCTGTTCGGGGAGGCTGGTATAGGAATTGAACCAGGTTGCTGGCCTGCCTTGGTCTGCTTTAAAAGCCAGCAATTTAGCCCAGTGTGCTATCTTTTTAGTCATGGCATTTTGAATAATTCCACTCTAGCTAGGCACTCACTTAGTACCTAAAAACATCAATAAATCAATGAATCAATCTATCACTGCCCTTCCCAACATCTAGGTAAAAAATAGCAATACGGATTGATCAGAGAACTCTTATCGCGAACAATGTTTTACTGATGTATCACATGCCAGTATGATTTTCCTAGTCATCAACAAGACCTGAAAATCTAGGTTAATTGCTGTTTGACCATTCTACTTTATTGATTAATCAATATAAATGGTCAAAATCAACTGGGAACAGTAAATTATAAATGTACAGAACAAACAGTTCTCAATGGTAACAAAACTAAAAGAAAAAACATTTCCAATTATAATATAGTTCCTTGTATTAATTATGCACTCAGCTTCTCCTTTTATCGCCAGTGACAGAAAACCAGTCAACGTGTGGTCCCTCTCCAAGAAAATCCAGGAGCAAACGAGGCCATAAAGGAGAAGCAGCTATCTGGAAAAAAAGCACTCCTGTTAATTGTGCTTTACCTGGACCAATTAATGGTCACGTTGGCCAGGCTGATTAGGAGGTTGTCCAGCCTACCTGTCCTGCACTAATCTTTGAGGGGAAAAAAGGCAAGATAATCCCAAAATATAGGGAAGGCTGAAATCATGCAGGCAGCATTTCACGCCGGCATCGCCACATCATAACATGAACTACAGAAGCCAACTTTAAGCACATCTGAAGCGTTGAAAGATTTCCCAAGTAGGAGTAATCGAAAACTTGTAACTTTCAAATGCAATTCACCAGGTGGCCAAACATCAGGAACTCGGGACTGAAATGAAATAGAGAAGCAGCTTCTTCAAATAATAAGAGGGGCTATAATCGCTTGAAGTCTATATAAACATGGAACACAATCACCCAAACCACTAAATAACAGGTAGCCTGGAGCTCATGAATCAACTTAAAAACATTAGAGACTACCACATGCAACATTCTCCCTGCCAGATTCCCAATAGTTGAAGATTCTCACTGTGTGCAAATTGATTTACCAACATAAATAACTAATTTTGAAATATGAAGTGCCTTGTCATATAATATACAGCAGTAAAAAATAACTTTTTTTATTTTTTGATGGTATGTGAGCATCACCGTCATTTTCTGCCCGTCCCTAATTGCCCTTCTTAAACCACTGCAATCAATATGGTGCAGGTACTCCCACAGTGTGGGAATTCCTTTTTGATTTTACTGTAGTGATATGGCCCAAGTGAATGGCTTGCTGGGCTATTTCAGAGGGCAGTTAAGAGATGTCCACATTGCTGTGGGTGTGGGGTCATGTTTAGATGATCCCAGGGAAGGACAACAGTATGTTTCCAGTCCAATAAGATAGAAAGGCGAGGGTTCGGACACCGGCCTGGAGAAAATTGATTACAAACCTTCCTCCAGCCCAAAAAACACATTAACCACTACTCCCTTGTTTTCTGTCACTCAACCATGTCATATCCATGTTGCCATTGCCGTTTTATTCCATGAGCTATAACTTTGCTCACAACTCTGTTTGCAACACTGTACCGAATACCTTTTGGAAGTCCCTGTACATCGCATCAACAGCATTACCCTCATAAACATCTCTTCTGATATACCTTCAAAAAACTCCAACAAGTTAGTTAAATATGATTTGCCCTCAATAGGTCCGTGCTGGCTTTCCGTAATAAACCCCAATCTGGCCAAGTGACTATTAATTTTCCCACTACCAAAGTTAAACCGACTAGCCTGTGGTTATTGGGCTTCTATTTACTCCATTTTTTGAACAATTCTCCAGTCCTTTGGCACTACCCCGATACTAAGGAAGGTTGTAAAATTATGACCAGTGCCTCTGCCATTTCCATTCTCACCTCCCTCGGTATCCTTGGATGCGTTTCATTCATACCTGGTGCCTTATCAACGTTATATATAGACAACCTATCCAATACCACCTTCTTATAAGTTTTAAATTGTCTTAGTATGCTAATTTCCTCCTCTTTCAGTGACTTGAGTAGCATCATCTTTCTTGGTAAAGATAGCTGCAAAGTATTAATTTAATAACTCAAGTGTAAAATACCTTTTTGGCCCTTACTTGGACTTCCTTCGTTTACCACCCTTCTACTATTAAAGGCTGACAGAAAACCTTGGGATTACATTTTATGTTAGCTTCATACTCTCCCTTTCCTTTATCTGTTTTCTCACTTCCACTCTGTTCCTTCGATATTCAACCTGGTTCTCCGCTATATTATCCACCTGATGTTTGTCATAAGCAAGCATTTTGGTCTTCACCTTATTCTCTATATTTGTCATCCAGGAAGCTCTGGGATTATTTGCCCTGCCTTCTTGGTAATATACTTTGACTGTGCCGAATTACCCCTTCTTTAAAATATAGTCTATTGTTCAGGTACTACTTGACCTGCCAACCATTGATTCCAATTTACCAGGTCCAGATTCATTCTTACCCCATTGACACTGGCTGTCCCACAGCTAATTATTCTTATGATGGAATGTTTGTTTATCCTTTTCCATGCCCAAACCAAACTTGATGATACAACGATCAGTCCCCCAAATATAAACAGGAAATGCTGGCAAAACTAAGCAGGTCTAACAACATAATAATAACCTTTATTTGTATCACAAGTAGGCTTACATTAACACTGCAATGAAGTTACTGTAAAAATCCCTAGTCGCCACACTCCAGCTACACGGAAGGAGAATTTTAAATGTCCAATTCACCTAACAAACACGTCTTTCGGGACTGGTGGTAGTAAACTGGAGCACCCGGAGGAACCTCACGCAGACAAGGGGAGAACGTGCAGGCTCCGCACAGACTGTGGCTCACACCGGGAATGGAACCAGGGTCCCTGGCGACATGAAACAACAGTGCTAACCACTGTGCTACCATGCCACCCTCCCCATTAACAATAATAATCCTTATTAGTGGAAATTCACACATACACGGGGAGAACGTGCAGACTCCGCACGGACAGCGACCTAAGCCGGGAATCGAACCCGGGTCGCTGGAACTGTGCTACCTTGCCGCCCATTTGTGGCAAGTTATCGTTTTGAAAGCGTATGTGCCAAGAATCTAAAAAACCCTCTCTTGTGCACCATCTTGCCAGCCAGAATTCATCCACTTAAGTGTCGAATTTCTAAACTCATCTGCGGGTGACACTGGGAGTAATCCAGAGATGGATACTTTTGGGATGCTGCTTGCGATTTCCTACCAGCTCCCTAAATTCTGGCTGTGGGGCCACATGACTCTTTGTGCCCATGTAATTTGTGTGTGTGTATATACCACTACCTCTGGATGTTCACTCCCCCTCCCGCTCTGCAACCACTCAGTGACATCCTTGATCCCGGCACCAGGAAGATGGGTAAAGCCAACCGTCATTCTGCAGCCGTAGAAACACCTAAATATTTCCTTGACCATGCAACCACCCATCACTATTGCAGGCTCCATAACAATGATGGCTGTTCTCAATGAAATACCAATGGCAGCTGCTGCACCTTTTCTTGTTGTTGAAGGATGGGTTGCTGCTGTCCGTGCTCTGGGAACGGCTGCTGCTATTGATGGAGTCCGAGGAGGAGGAGAATAGATGCTCTCTGCCCGCGCCCGGGCTCAGCCACTTGGCAGACTTCACCGTCCGCTCCCTGTATTTACCGTACGTCCGCACCAGGGCCAGGCGGCGCCGGCCGCCGCTCCGTTTGCTCATCATCCCGTGCGGAACATGGCGCCAGTACCCATCCCCATCCCCCAGCGACCGGTAAACCCCCCCCGGGTCTCACGCCCAATCACATTCGCGCCTCGCAGTTTGAATCTCCCCGCTCCTGATTGGACAGCCGGCACCCCGCGCTGATTGGCTCCCGTATCCGGAAGTGCGTCATTGTGCAACGTGCTGCGAGGGTGATTGCAGGCGACATAGTGTATGTGTGAGAGAGAGTGCTGCGCATCTGAAAGGAGAATGGTACGAAAACTCAGCAGGCCGGCAGCTGTAGATGGGCAGGGTCGGGTTTCCAGTGTGACTTTGCTTTTCTTTCGGCCGTATCTGGAATGGAGCAATTTAAATCTTCGGGGTGGTTTGTGCCACAGAAGCGTCTGGACCTGGGGAGGAATACAACTCTGTCCAAATCATGCATCCATGTTAAGATACGATTGACTTGTTTAGTCATTGGTATCAGATATTTTTACTATCCTCACGTGAGGCGATACGAAGTTGATCGTTTCTCTGCATCTTGCTATAACTGTAACATATTCTAGTCTCTCCTTCCTTCTCTATGTACGGTATGCATTGTTTGTCCTGCATGCAAGAAACAATACTTTTCACTGTATACTAATACATGTGACAATAATAAATCAAATCAAAGTACTTGATGTACAGTTGAATCGGCAAAATTGGTATTTTTTTAAGGGAGCCCAACATCTGGGCTAGCCTTGTGTTTTTATATTCATTTATGGGGTGTTACTGGATCAGCCATCCCTAATTGCTCTTGATATGGATTTGTTTATTGTCACATGTCTCAAGGTGCAGTGAAAAGTATTTTTCTGCCATCAGCTCAACAGATCATTAAGTACTTGAAAAGAAAATACATAATAGGGCAACACAAGGTACATAAAAACTGGCATTGGGTGAAGCATAAAGGGGTGTAGTGTTAATCAGGTCCATAAGACAGAGGAGCAGAATTAGGCCAACGGCCCCTCGAGTCTGCTCTGCCATTCAATCATGGCTGATATTTTTCTCATTCCCATTCTCCTGCCTTCTCCCCATAACCCCTGACCCCCTTATTAATCAAGAACCTATCTATCTCTGTCTTAAATACACTCGGTGATTTGGCCTTCACAGCCTTCTGCAGCAAAGTGTTCCATAGATTCACCACTCTCTGGCTTAAGAGATTCCTCTTCATCTCCGTTTTAAAGGATCGTCCCTTTAGTCTGAGATGGTGTCCTCTGGTTCAAGTTTTTCCTACAAGTGGAACCTCCTCTCCACGTCCACTCTAACAGCAGGGAAAAAGCTGTTTTTGAGTCTTATTCGTGTGTTCTCAGACTTTTGTATCTCCTGCCTGAGAAGGTGGTGATGAGCTGCCTCTTTGAACCACTGCAATCCATGTGATGTAGATGTGTTTTTCAAACTTTTTCTTCCTGGGGCCCACTTTTGCCAACTGGCCGACCTGCTGGACCCACACCAGCTGACCTTTGATGAAATTGGGGAAGGCAGGGTTGCGGACATGTAGGGAAGCTGATGAAGAGGGAGAGTGCTCAGTGGAGGAGGTCAGGCTCAAGTGGGAGGAGTTAGGGCCGGAGTATGGAGGAAAGCTCTGCAGAAGGCAAAAGCATCATCGTGGGCTAAGCCAAGTCTTATTCAATTTAAGGTGGTGCATAGAGCCCACATGATGGTGTCCAGGATGAGTTGATTCTTTCCAGGGATGGAGGATACATGTGGGCAGTGTGTGTGTGGTCAGAGGTGGTAAACCATGTACATATGTTCTGAGCATGTCCGAGGTTGAGAGGGTTTTGGAAGGGATTTGCCGACGTAACATCAAAGATTTGGGGGGGGGGGGGGGTTAGAGGTAGCTCGAATCTGGAGGTGGTGATATTTGGAGTGTCAAGAGGATCCAGGAGTACAGGTGAGGCAAAGTCTTGGCCGATAGGGTGGAGACAAATTCTGTTGTGTTGGTGGACTGGGAGCCGCTGAAGGCAGGAGTATTGGTGAATGATTTGACAAGAATTCCTGCATTTGGAAAAGATAAAGTTCGCCATTTGAGGGGCAGAGGGGTTCACCTCGAGATGATGGAAACGGTTTATCGTCTTCTTTAAGGGGTTTTGAATCGTCAGCAGGGGGTTGGGGGTATTTTACTTTTTGTTTGGGTTGGGAGGTGAAAAGTTGGAAAGGGGAGACAGGTGCCGGAGTGGCTTTAAGCTGAGTGGGGGTGTTGGTTGGGTGAGGTGCAGGGAGGGTGGGCTTTTGTTACCTGTTACCGCATGTCTTCTGTATATTTGTGATTAAGCATATATTTAAAATGCCTTCAATAAAATGTTTTTAAATTTTAAACCGACCATTCACTGGTCGGTTCCTCAACATACTGCTCTAGAAAACCAACCCTCACACTTCAGCATTCCTCTTCCACGGCCATGATGTGGAGATGCCAGCGTTGGACTGGGGTGAGCACAGTACGAAGTCTTACAACACCAGGTTAAAGTCCAACAGGTTTGTTTCGATGTCACTAGCTTTCAGAGCGCTGCTTCTTCCTCAGGTAAATGAAGAGGTATGTTCCAGAAACATTTCTGGAACATACCTCTTCATTCACCTGAGGAAGGAGCAGCGCTCCGAAAGCTAGTGACATCGAAACAAACCTGTTGGACTTTAACCTGGTGTTGTAAGACTTCATACTGTGCTCTTCCACAGCATTAGTGTTTATTAGGTTCACCCAGTCTATATGTAAATTGAAGTCTCCCATGATTCAGGTGCCGGAATGTGGCGACTAGGGGCTTTTCACAGTAATTTCATTGCAGTGTTAATGTAAGTCTACGTGACAATAAAAATTATTTATTTTTATTTATTACGGTGTTACACATGCCGCATGCCTCTCTAATATCCTGATGAATACCATATCCCACATTCCCAGAAATGTTTAGTGGCCTATGAACAACATCACTTTGTGACTCCACTTCAAAAGCATGCCATTGGCTGTGAAGTACTTTGGGATGTCCTGAAGTTTTGTAAGGTACTATATATCGTACACAACACATGTTCTTTTGCCCAATTCCTCAATATTAAACTTAGATAGAAAATTACTATTACAAACGTGGACACAGATTTTAATGGAAAAACTGATTCCAAAACACAATAATAAATGACAACAGGAAATAATGTTTTGCAGACAGGGAGCATTTCAAAACTTTTGGATTTGTAACAAATCTTCCTGGCTACCTGTTCCAGACTTCTGAAGAAATAAGGACAGACAAGCTTGCAACCGTATATCAATGTCTTGAGGCCTTTTGGAAACATTCAAGCCATTATCCAGAACAATTTTCCACCCCCGACCTTGCAAACTAGCTTTGCTTGGCCTTAAAAGTGTGCGAATTGTTTCAGTCAGAGATCTGAGATACCAACCCTCAGGTCAGCTCATACTTGTCCAAATGTTTAATCACGCTATCCTGGGAACAAATTCCAGTAATGTCACATAGCTGATGCTAACCTGATTGACTTTGTGTTCTGGTCCCTCCCTCCCGTCATTAATGGTGTCAGTTGCAAATTTCCAATCCAAAAGGCACAATTGCCAAATCTAGAGATCTTAAATCAATCCCAAAGCATTGAACTCAGGGCCCAATTTAGATTTGCAGGCACATGTTTTTAAACTTTAGCCCAAAGTACACAAAAGCATTAGCGACACAAAGGTCTCATGTCCAATTATACCATCCAAATGCTGTCTCCATTCAGGAATCTGTTGACAAGGATTGCTGATGGGTATAGGTTAATAACATTTTAAAGTACATTTAACACATTATAAAAATAATTCCAAATGCATTACAAAACCTACCTAAAAGAAAGTTTAACAGCATCTTTAATTGCTCTGAAAATGGTAGAAATTCCTCAACTGACTTAATGGTACTACATAGTACACAAGTTTTATTATATCAATCATCAACAATATAATTAAACAAAGCATTTTTCACTGACAACTGATTTGAAGATGCATATACCAGCCATTTATACCTTGCAATTACTTTATTTGGATCGGCAAAGTGATTTAGTCACACAAGTATACTTGGCATCTCCCTTTATTCAAGAGATTAACTGGAACTGTTTTTGCAGTGGTGGGAGAGCTGAGGTGGGGGGTGGTGTCACTTGGGTAGTAGAACAATTAAAACCATTGCAGATATCTTGGCCTGTGTGCATAATTTTCATGTTTGCTTTAGTGGAGCTGGGATATTTGCAGATGCTTGTTCAAGATAGGCCAAAGGTCCCTGAGCTAGGTCTGTTGATTTTTTGGGCTGCACATTAATATCTTCCAAGACTTGTTGCCAGTGGCGCAACTTGCTCAGGTGTTTCTGGATCAAGGCTTCCTTTCGCTGTAGCTCATTTTTCAATTCTGAAACATCCTGTGAAACAATATATACATATTTAAGAATGTTTCCAAAATATAGGAATCTAATGCTGAAACTCATGTATTGCTGAACAGAGATGCCGTTGAAGCTTTTCATCTTGCACTCATCAGGTCAGAATCAGAAGAATACCAAACCTCAAAGGGTGTAATAACGTAAGCTGCATGAGAAGAGGGTGCTGATTGGTTAGCAAGTGGTTACCATGGAGAACTGTTATTTGTCAAGATTCTGTTTAAATTCAAACCAAGCAAGTTAACTCCTGATGGGTCAAGGGATTGCCATTGGAATGAGTCAGAGAATGGCTGTCACCCAGACTTTTTTTTAGTTGAAAAGAGAGCAATGTGTGGATGTGTTCCTTTCAATTGCGAAGAACAGGATCTTGTGTGAACATAGGTAGCTTCTAACACAGGCAAGTGAGCCACACTCAAGACTTACTGTTAATCTTAGGTTGTTGGGTAATTCTCCGGATGATTGAAATTGGACAACACTTACTGAACAATCCCAGTGTTCAAAATTAGATCGGATTCCACGATTGGCCAGCACTAACTAAACAATCCCAATTGTGCTAAGGATTACACTAACAACCAATTGAAAATCATTAGTTGGGCTCGCATTGTGGTTTGAGCTGCTGAGGAGGGGGCAGTGAGGTTGAATGGGGTAGGTGTTTATACTGTACTCTTTAAAAATAACTATTTCAGGGCAGCGCAATGGTTAGTGCTGCTGCCTCACAGTGCCGAGGTCCCAGGTTCGATCCCGGCTCTGGTCACTGTCCATGGGGAGTTTGCACATTTTCCCCGTGTTTGCGTGGGTTTCGCCTCCATAACCCAAAAGATGTGCAGGGTAGGTGAATTGGCCACGCTAAATGGCCCCTTAATAGGAAAAAATGAATTGGGTACTCTAAATTATTAGAAAATAAATAAATAACTATTTCGTAGACTGTTTTTTCAGGCCTCAAAAGTATGTTAAGCCATGCCCACCATTAGAAAAGAATGCAACGATTTAGAGGAGTCTCACAGCCTTTAGCATTCAGTCCAGACTCCACTGCACCTACCGTTGCTTCGGAACTTGGGATCCCAAATTAACGTTGGGATCATGACCCACAGTTTGGGTAGCCATGCCTTAAACTATTTTTAAGGCTATCTTTTCTAGTCCTGAACTCTCCAAACAACTTTCACTTTACTCCATGTATACCCCTTAACATATTGAAAACTTAAATCAAATTATCCTTTAACACGCAGAATTACAAAGAACACAACCCTAGTTTGAGCAATCATTCCTCATACTTTAGATTTGAGTCCAGATACAGGGGTACTGTAGTGTAATATTCTGTTACGTTACTGGACTAATAATCCAGAGGCCTGAACTAATTATCTGGAGGTTGGAGTTCAGATTCCGCCATGGCAGCTGGAGAACTAAATAATCCAGGATTAAAAAACTCTTATCAATAAAAGCGACCAGGAATACGACAGGATTGTCAGACCCAACTGGTTCACTGTCCTTTAAGGAAGGAAATCTGCATCCTTATCTGGACTGGCCTTTACGTGATTCCACTACTTGACTCTCCTTTTTATACATTAGCTGACCCTCAGGGAAAGCACCCTCACCTCTCAGAAGATTATCAATCCAAAGATCCAATCAAGAGACACGAGCACAAAAATCTAGGCTGACACTCCAGCAAGCTGAGGAAGTGCTAAATTTCCGCAGATGCCATCTTTTGGAGAGACATTAAACTGAGGCCCCATTTTTCATTTCAGATGAACACAAAAGATCACATAGTATTATTATTCGAAGATCAGGCATCATGATGGCGTAGTGGTTAGCACTGCAGTCTCACAAAACCGAGGTTCCAGATTCGATCCCAGCTCTGGGTCACTGTCCGTGTGGAGTTTGCACATTCTCCCCGTGTTTGCGTGTGTTTCACCCCCACAACCCAAAGATGTGCAGGGTAGGTGGATTGGACACGCTAAATTGCCCCTTAATTGGAAAAAATTAATTAGGCACTCTAAATTTATTTTTAAAAAGGGGGGGGAAATTATTCAAAGATCAGAGCGCTATCCCTTGTCTCCTGGTCAATTGTCATCGACAGCTGTCACTAAATTCAAGGACATCTCCTCTCGGTCGTTTGTTTCTACCATGGGTTTTCATGTGACTGGACAGGCCGATTTTATACCCACAGATCTTTTGGCTTTGGAGCAGGATGCCCGATGAGGTTGTGGGATCAAAAGTACAGGATTTGCTTCCTTTTTTTCCTACTCTGCCATCATTCTGCCGCACCCTCTCAAGGCGTTGGGGCTCAATAATGGACAAGTTGTCATAATTCTTTTTTAAAAATAAATTTAGAGTACCCAATTCATTTTTTCCAATTAAGGGGCAATTTAGCGTGGCTAATTCACCTACCCTGCACATCTTTGGGTTGTGGGGGCTAAACCCACGCAAACACGGGGAGAATGTGCAAACTCCACACGGAGAGTGACCCAGGGCCGGGATCGAACCTGTGACCTTGGCGCCGTGAGGCAGCAGTGCCAACCACTGTGCTGCTGGAGTTGTCAAAATTCTGAGCAATTGGTAGCAAGCTCCTCCCAGGCATCATAGTTAATGCTGTCGCCCTTCGAGGTTAACTTCAGAGTATATTTGAAGCATTTTCTTTGTTCGCCCCAGGAACGTTGGCCATTTGACAATTGAGAGAACAGGGTCTCTTAATAGAGACAATTTTTAGCCATGCAGACACAGTGACCAGTGCATTGAAGTTGATTTGTTGGCAACTTTCAAGGGGGTCCAAATCCCCTGTATGTAGAGTTGAAGAGATCAAGAGTGGCATACAAATCTGGTGCTGAGTGGGCAACGGCAGTGCAGTCATCCGCAAATTGTGGATTAGAGGCAATAGAGGTTAAAGAATTTTCCATCTAGACATTTAAGCAGCGACTAAAACACACACACAAATGGATGCGTGGATAACGAAGCTACAAATATACAGTTACATTCAGCAAATAAAATGATGTTTAGATGCCGAGGTGCATAGCAGCAGAGCACTGAGGCGTAGAGTTCAATAGTTTCCTGAGGCAATACTGAAAAAGCTACAGTTGGTGACTTCCACATGGAGATATATTAATCACTGATCCCTGTGGATAGTCTCGCAAGAAACCATAGTTGATAAATATAAAAGTTGCAGAAGCAAAACTCTAATGTTTCAACTGTCAAAGTAGTAGTGGGAAGTTGCCATTCTTTTTTTTTTTTTAATTTAGAGTACACAATTCTTTTTTTCCCAATTAAGGGGCAACTTAGTGTGGCCAATCCATCTAGCCTGCACATCCTTTGAATTGTGGGGGTGAAACCCACGCAAACATGGGAGAATGTGCAAACTCCACACAGACAGTGACCCGGGACCGGGATCAAACCCGGGTCCTCAGCACAGTGAGGCAGCAGTGCTAACAACTGCACCACTGTGCACCCTCGGAAGTTACCATTCTAATCATGTTTTCTCCAGTAAAAAGGCTCTTAATGGGATACGGCAGAAGAAACCGAGCATGGTGTCCCCAAGTCAGATTCAAATTCTTTTGGGCTACCAAAACTGACTCCCTGGGCATGAATCCATATTCCTTCTGCCACTGAAATTCAAAGGTAACAGCGGGTCTCCCCCAAAATGGAGTCAAATTCTGCAGCTGATAACATTATAATTTGCACACATCAGATATTTTTGACAGAAACTAAATTTAAAAGTATGAACAAGTGTTTGGACATTCAATAAGTTCTCCAAGTAAATGCATTTCAACAGGTGTTTCGCTTTCATAAAGATTGCACAGGCAAATAAGAAACCTCACTGGTTCTGCCACCATCCTATCTAGAAACGCTAGTTTTATCATGGAGCGGAGTATTAAAAAGAAATACCCATTACTCAATTCCCAATTGACTTTGCCCACTGGACAATTTATCCAGAGAGAGGAAATAAAGGTATAAAACCAGAGAAAATAACATCTCTTCACCTCTTTGATGACTTGTTCGGGTTTCTGTACAGCAAGCTGCAGCCTTTTCTGCAGAAAGAAACACTCTGTTTGTCTGGCGACATCCAAAAACTTTTGGATGCATTGCTCTACACCTGTGGAAAAATAAATCAACACATTTGTAGACAAAATAATTTTTTTTAAAGTTGAAGTAATTTGAATACAAACACATCTAAACCTATATCAATATAACTAAGAAAAATGAAAAATGTCAACGTAATCAGGTAACCTATTAATTTGCAGTCTTTGCTAGTTGCTCTTAGCAGATAAGCCTGTCCAATATGCCTCTATTCAAGGCCCACTCAGCTGTACTATATTGATCAGTCTAGCAACTAGTGCAGTCCCTTGTTCTTTTCCTGCTCTTGAGGAAAAGATAACAAAGAATTGGCTACTGGAAAACAAGCTTCCATGCAGCAATGGAAAGGGCCAAATTAAAACAGAACCACTGGTTCTTTAATTCTTCCTCCCACCTTCTTGTGGGAAGTTCTATCTTCTCTCTGCTCCTGCCCACAGTCACACAATTTTGAATCTGAAGCAGACTGAACAAATAGTCACAGATGCAGATCAGCATTTCCATTATTCTGACAAAGCAGGTTGCAATGTCCAAGAAAACAGTCCCATACAAAATGGTTGGAACACCAGGGTTTTAAATTACACCACTGAAATTTGCCTTACAAGACCCTAAATCAGAGAATAGATACGTTTAATTCCAAATCATTTCAGGAAAATATCAAACAAGTTTTAACAAAACATGTTTGTAAACAAAATGTTTTTAAATAACTACAATAAGGAGCAATTTATATTTAGTTGCAGACAAGGAAATTTAGAAGATCCAATGCCTATAAAGATCTGACTCAATCTAAAAGGAGAAAAGGAAACAAAGATAAAAGACTCTAGATAGTGGAGGGGAAAATCAACTAGCTAATAAGGGAAATGGATGATATAAAGCAAAAGTGCCAAATTAGGCAACAGACAAACAGGTAAGTTTCGAACAAGAGCTGATTAGTGTACAAATGTGATATATGCTCTCAAAGATCGAAAAGGATAGACAAATAGAATGAATTTGCACTGATATAGCAGTTCGCAATCTTAGGAGCTCCAACGTGCTTTACAATCAATGAATTGCTTTTGATGTGTAGGTTCTGTTCTAATTCAGTGGGAAGCAAAGCAGCTAATTTGCACACAAAGAAGGGAAACCAGTTAGCCTCATATCGCGTCAAGAAATCGCTGGAGTCTATAATTGAGAACAGGATTACGGATCAACTTGAAAGCTTTCAGCTGATCAGAGAACACCAGGATAATTTTTTTAAAGTGTGGGTCATAGAACCTACAGCGCAGAAGGAGGCCATTCGGCCCGTCGAGTCTGCACCAACCCACTTAAGCCCTCACTTCCACCCTATCCCGTAACCCAATAACTCCTCCTAACGTTCTTTGGTTCAGTGACAGGAAACAAAGGGTAATGGTTAATGGATGTTTTTGCAAATGGAAAATAATTTCCAGTGGTGTTCCACAAGGCTCAGTGTTGGGGTCTTTGCTGTTTGTTGTATATATTAAGGATTTAGACTTAAAAGTGGGTGGCATGATTGGGAAATTTGCAGATGACATAAAAATTAGCCGTGCAGTTGATAATAAAAAGGATAGCTGTTAATTCCAGAATGGTTTGGTTAAGTGTGCAGAGAAGTGGCAAATGGAATTCAATCTGGAAAGGTGTGAAGTAATGCATTTGGGAAGGGCAAACAAAGCAAGGGAATACTCAGTAGGAAGATATTGAGAAGGCTTTTGAGGAACAGAGAGACCTTGGACTGCATGTCCACTGGTCTTTGAAGGTGGCAGGACAGGTGGTCAAGAAAGTATTGAATACAAAAGTAGGGATGTAGTGATGGAACTGTATAAAATATTAGTTAGGCTGCAGCTGTGTGCCGTTCTGGTCACCACATTACACGAGGGACATAATTGCTGTGGAATGCAGAGGAGATTTACAAAAATGTTGCCAGACCTTGAAAATTGCAGCTTTGAAGAGAGATTTGATAAGCTGGTATTGTTTCCCTTAAAACAGATGAGCCTAAGGAGTGACTTAATTGAGATGTACAAAATGATGAGGGGCCTAAACATGGTAAACAGGAAAGACTGGTTTCCCCTGGTTGAGGGGTGATTTAAGGTGATGGTAGAAAGATTAGAAGAAACATGAAGAAAAGCTTTTTCACCCAGAGGGTGGTGGGTGTCAGGAAGTCTCTGCCCAAATGGGTGATTGAGGCTGAAACACTCAAATCATTTCAACGGTACCTGGATCTGCACCTGAAGTGTTGTAACCTGCAAGGCTACAGACCAGGAGCTGGAAATTGAGATTAAAATGAGTGGCTCGTTTATTTTTTCTTTATTTTTTTGGCAGGCACAGGCATGACGGACTGAATGGCCTCTTTCTGCACCGCAACGTTTCTATGGTTATCATAAGCAAGCTTTAAAACATGTTAAAAAATCTTGGAAATTATTTGAATTGAAAAAATAACATTATACAAACACAGAATTAGTCTTCCAGAGCTAAAGATATTATTTAGAACTTAAAAAGCCAGTTTTACCTCATTAACAAAGCATAAACTTTTCAGGAATTTTTTAACAGCAGCATTAAAGTATATGGGGAAGTTCTCATCATTTCAGTGATTTTTAATTGATTGCAATCCAAGGGGTTTTAACAGCACACTCTACGAAGCACAGGTCGAGTGACATTGGGAATCCAGACATTGGCACTCTCATAAGAATACAAGAAATAGGAGTATAACATATGGCCCTCAAGCTTGCTCTGCCATTAACTACGATCATGTAGATCATCATCTTCAACTCCACTTTTCCCTACACTCCCTTAATCCCCTGAGACCAAATACCCATCCATCACAGCTTTAAAGATATTCAGCAAAAGAGCATTTGCAGCTCAGATTCACAACCCTTTGAGTGAAGGAATTTCTCCTCATTGACCATAAATCCCGAGACTGTGCCCCAGTGTTCTGGATTTCCCAGCCAGGGGAACAACCTCTCAGTGCCTACGCTGTCAAGCCCCTCCAGAATCGTGCACGTTTCAATGAGATTGCCTCATTCATGTGGGTTTACTCCGGGTGTTCCGGTTTCCTCCCACAGTGCAAAGATGTGCAGGTTAGGTGCATTGGCTATGCTAAACTGCCGTTAGGTGGATAGGGTAGCAGATTGGGTCTAGGTAGGGTGCTCTTTCAGAGGGCCGGTGCAGACTCGATGGGCTGAATGGTCTCCTTCTGCACTGTAGGGATTCTATAAACTCCAGATAATATAGGCCCAATTTACTCAGCTTGTCACCTGAGGACAACCCTCACAGTCCAGGGACCAATGCAGTAAATCTTCGCTGTTCTGCCTCCAATGAAAGAATATATCTTCCATAAGTATGGAGACCAAAACTACACACAGTGCTCCAAGCTTTGGTCTCAGCAATACTTCTATATTCTTCTACTCCAATACCCTTGCATTAAAGGACAACATGCCATTTGCCTTCCTAATTGTTTGTTGTACCTGCACGCTGACATCCTGTGATACAGCCAAATCCTTCTCACCATTAACATAGACGGATTTTAAGCCTTTTAAAAAAATTATATTTTTCTATTCTTACGACCAAAGTGAATAACTTCACACTTCGCCACATTATACTCATCTACCATTTTGCTGTGCACTCACTTGACCTGTCTCTATCTCTTTGCAGTCTCTTCATATCCCCCTTACAGCTGGCATTCCCACCTAGCTTTCTATGTCGGTAATCTTAGATTCATTACTCTGTCTCTTTCTCCAAGTTTTTAATATAGGTTGCAAATAGTCAAGGCTCCAGCACTGATCCTTGCAGCATACCACTGGTTACAGCTTGCCAATTTTAAATTGCCACATTTATCCCAGCTGTTTCCTGTCTGTTAACCAATCTTCTATTCATATTATTCCATTACCCACAACTCCATGGGGGTCTTACATTACATATTAACCTTTTGTGTGGTACCTTATCGATGCCTTCGGGAAATCCAAGTACATTACTTCGACTGGTTCCCCTTTATCTGCACTACAAGTTAAAACCATGTTGACCATGTCAGATCATACTAAGATTTAATTGCATTGTTAAGACTGCATTGATAATGTATTCCAGCATTTTCCGAGCAACTGATGTCTGGCTAACTGGCCTGTAGTTCCCGGCTTTTCCTCTTCCTCTCTTCTTCAATAGCAGTGTTACATTTGCTAACTTCTAGGGATGTTCTAGAATCTAGGAAATTTTGGAAAATCATAACCAGTGCATCCCCCAACACTGCAGCGATCTCTTTTAGAATCCTCGGTTGCAGGTCACTCAATCCTGCAGATTGATCAAATTTCAGTCCCTTAGGTTTCTCCAGTACTTTTTATCACTGATATTATCTTAATTTTCTCACTCTTATTAGTCTTAGTTACCCTCCATTTCTGGTAAGTTCTAACTTTTACTGGGAAGACAAACTCAATATCTATTCAATGTTTCTGACATTTCCTTATTCTAGATAACTTCTCCTGTCTCTGCCTCTGAGGCAGTTATTTTCAAACTCAGGGTCGCGACCCGCGGGTGGGTCGGGGCGAATGTCGAAGGGACACAGGGGCCATCGGTCGCGCCGTTCCCGATCAGGGGAAGAAGTGCCCAACAGCCGTGATCGGCTTTTAAAAATACAAGCCGCGACTGGCTTTCAGAATGCCGGCCGTCCCACGCATGCCTGTCCCTCAGCAGTGCGCAGCCCAGAGCAGCTGATTTTAAAAAATCGATGGGAGTCTTCTCTCCAGAAGTGGTGGCAGAGTAGGTCATGTGCCCTGTACACTGACGTCACGTGCTCTGGGCGCGAGAGATATTCCTCCATTTTGTAGCTGCCAGCAGTGCTGGTGAGAGCTCCAGGGCCTCTGGTGAACAAACAACCCATTAAGAAGCTGAAATCAGAAACAAAGCAGGATAAAGATGATTTCTTGAGGTATGGGTTTATTAATTGTGCCAATTCAAATCAGGATTTAAAGGTCATGTGTTATATGCAGGGAAGTACTGGCAAATTAAAGATTAAAACCCGCATAAGGCATTTGAAGACTAAGCGTGGCGAGAGGACAAACCTCTTGATTTTTTTCAACGGATGCAGTGAGAACTTAAATCATCAGTTGAAGTCCTTAGCCAAAATGTAACATTCAATGACAAAGCAAGTGAGATCGTGAGGACCAAGCAGGCTCACCTGTCACATTAACAAGCGGAAATGGTGGGTTATAAAGTTCGGGCAGCGTGGGTCGCGAAGGTCAGCCAGCATGGGTCGCGAAGGATGGCCAGCTCATAAACTGGGACCCGGGCAAAAAAAAGTTTGAAAAACACCACTCTAGGGTACCAACGTTTACTTTAGCTAGTCTCTTTCTATATGCTTGTAAAAGCACTTGCAATCTATTTTTAGATATTCCTAACTATTTTCTTTATCAACTTTTTGGCATCCCTTTGATGGTTTGTAAAATAACCCCTATCCTTGGACTTACTTTTTTTTTTAAACATTATAAGCCAATCTTTTAAGATATTATCCTTAACATCCTTAGTGAGCCATGGATGGTTCCTGCTGAGTTTGAGATTTTTTTTAAACAGAATGTATTTTTGATAAACATTTTCTATGAATGTTTCCTGCTGCTTATTTACCAACATACCTTTTTGTCTATTCACCCAATTAACCTTAGCGAGCTCTACCCTCCTCCCTATGCAATTGGCTTTAAATGTTTTTTTTGTAATTGGAATATGTGGCTTTCAAAGTGATTACAGAATTCACTTATATTATGATCACTATTGCCGGAAGATCTTTTACTGAGAGAATTAATTAACCCTACCTCATTGCACAATACTAGATCCAAAAAAAAGCTTTATCCCTAGTTGGTCAGACAATCTATTACTTAAATCATCATAAACGCATTCTACAAACTCAGCTTCCAGACCACTTTTGTCAAATCGATTGGCCAAGTCTAGATGAAGATTAAAATACCCCCAAATGATTACATTGCCTTTGTTACAAGCTCCAATAATTTCTTGCTTGATGCTCTGTCCACTGGATATAATGGGTGGGGGTCTTATAAACTGCACCTGCTTTCTGACCCATGCTATTACAAATCTCCAACCACACTGATTTACTTCCTTATCTTTTGACCAAGATTGTTTTTCATTACTGTCTTTACGTCAGCTTTACTGCCAGTTTACTCTTTCTCCTTTTCTATTCAATCTATAATTTTGAAATATTGTGTACCCTGGAATATTTATTTCCCAACCATGGTCACCTTGCCACTATATCTCTGAATTGACAATTAAATCTAAACCATCTATCTCTATTTGTGCCACTAGTTCATCTATCCTACGGAGGCTTCTTCACTCATTCAGATAAAAGGTTTTTAATTCTACGTCCAGGTGACTCTTGACCTCCCTGATGTCCACATACATAAAACTCAGGCTCCAGCTCAGAAACTGAGCTGAAGTTGTTCAAGCTGCCGACACTTACCACAGACATGGTTGTCCAGGATTGCAATGTAATCTGAGAGGAGTAAAGATGACAAAAGCTGATAGTTTCACTGCCATTGCTGCCACAAAATTGGGTCCATTAAAACTATGAAGTTGTATTCGGTAATATGACAAAACATTTAAATTAGGACTCGAGTAAAAAAAATAGTATAAAATGCGGATGGCGGAAAAGATACTTCAGAATTTGATTAAATTGCGATCGACCTGAAAAATAATCTCAAGATTGCAACATCTTTGAACTCTCTGGCGAAAACATGCAAGGTCTTTGTTAACTGCTACTGCTAAATGTATGTTTATTATATGATTAAGGGTTGTGAACTCTATTAGAGAAGTCTCTAAGAACAGTTGATTAAGTTGTAAAATCATTAATGCTATCTTAGGCTTATGAATAGTGATATGGAGTATAAGAATAAAGTTAATACTGAATCTGTACAAATTATAAATTAGGCTGGAGTTGGAATATTGGCTATAATTTTAAATTTTATCACCTGTACATTTTATGATATATGTCCCTTTGTCAATCTTCACGCCACTGTTACGATATACTTCAGTAACATTAATAATGATCAATAGATGTTGTTCCTTGCATTATATGATTTTGAACAGCATATTCTACCTTATATATGCAGAAGGATTATTTAAGGTAATTGTTACAATAATTCCTATCACCTTTCCAATAAGTCAAATTTTGGAATAGTTCCTCTCACAATTTAACTTTATATTAAGAATTTGTATAATCAATCCAACTAAACATAGAACTTACAGTGCAGAAGGCGGCCATTCGGCCCATCGAGTCTGCACCGACCCACTTGAGCCCTCACTTCCACCCTATCCCCGTAACCCATTAACCCGTCCAAACCGTTTTTGGTCACTACGGACAATTGTCAAGGCCAATCCACCCAACCTGCACGTCTTTGGACTGTGGGAGGAAACCGGAGCACCCGGAGGAAGCCCACGCAGACACGGGGAGAACGTGCAGACTCCGCACAGTCAGTGACCCAGCAGGGAATCGAACCTGGGATCCTGGCGCTGTGAAGCCACAGTGATAATCACTTGTGCTACCGTGCTGCCCAAATTAAATTAAATTGCTGCATATCAGGTCTGAAAACAAACTACTTTTTTAAATAAAGTATCTTGAACCCATAGAATTTAACACACAATCTTTAAATTATGCAAAGTAAAGTGCATAAACAGACTGTTGTTAACTTACTATAGGCTGTACCTGTATGTTCAGCAAATTTATTTTACATCATGTCTCACCTGTTCGAATTTCTTCTTGATCAGTTCCATTCACATAGTCTTGACTGACCAGCGATGCAAAGCATGCCTACAAGAAATTCACAATTAATGCGTCCTATTTTCTAACATTTAGTCAACAAAAACAATCTTGCGTATGGGTGCTTTTATATCCAACTATAATTGCAGTAACAAGATTCAAGGATTCTATGGAAATTGAGCACAAAATTACAAAGTATGTAAAATAGGTGATTGCCGAGGAAAACTAAAGGGAGATCATCTAAAAGATAGCAAACCCCAACTAACTCTCCGAGGTGTAACATAATTTGGCCCAGTAAACAAGATGGAACTCTTCCATGCAGAGGTTTTAAATACAATGTGCACTTGAAAGCCGAGATCTCATATAGAAATCAAACAATACTGGTAGAAACCATGGCACATGAAAGAACCTGAAAGCATAGGGATGACAAGTAGAAGAGCACAGCAGCATCGTAGCATTATATACATTATAAGAACATAAGAACTAGGAGCAGGAGTAGGCCATCTGGCCCCTCGAGCCTTCTCCACCATTCAATGAGATCATGGCTGATCTTTTGTGGACTCAGCTCCACTTTCCGGCCCGAACACAATAACCCTTAATTCCTTTATTCTTCAAAAAACTATCTTTATCTTAAAAACATTTAATGAAGGAGCCTCAACTGCTTCACTGGGCAAGGAATTCCATAGATTCACAATCCTTTGGGTGAAGAAGTTCCTCCTAAACTCAGTCCTAAATCTACTTCCCCTTATTTTGAGGCTATGCCCCCTAGTTCTGCTTTCACCCGCCAGTGGAAACAACCTGCTCGCATCTATCCTATCTATTCCCTTCATAATTTTATATGTTTCTATAAGATCCCCCCTCATCCTTCTAAATTCCAACGAGTACAGTCCCAGTCTACTCAACCTCTCCTCGTAATCCAACCCCTTCAGCTCTGGGATTAACCTAGTGAATCTCCTCTGCACACCCTCCAGTGCCAGTACGTCCTTTCTCAAGTAAGGAGACCAAAACTGAACACAATACTCCAGGTGTGACCTCACTAACACCTTATACAATTGCAGCATAATCTCCCTAGTCTCAAACTCCATCCCTCTAACAATGAAGGACAAAATTCCATGCTTGGTTCAAGCAGGAAACCATCGATCTGCTGTTGAGTGCCCCAGCAGCCCAAAACACACCCATACCCACCGTCACAGTTTCCGATATGATTGGACTTCCTGAAAGTGAACACGAAGGCGACGGGTCCGGGCGGGATCTCTGGTCGTGCACTCAGAGCCTGCGCAGATCAGCTGGCAGATGTGTTCACGGACATCTTTAACCTGTCCCTACTCTATCCGAGGTCCCCACCTACATCAAGGAGATCACCATTATACCGGTGCCAAAGAACCAGGCAACGTGCCTCAATGACTACCGTCCGGTGGCCCTGACATCAATCGTAATGAAGTGCTTCGAGAGGTTGGTCATTAAGCACATCAACTCCATACTCCCAGAACACCTAGATCCATTGCAATTTGCATACCGCCGCAACCAGTCCACAGCAGACGCCATCTCCCTGGCGCTACACTCATCCCGAGAGCAACTCAACAACAAGGACTCCTACAACAGACTCCTATTGATTGACTACAGCTCCGCCTTCAACACGATAATCACAGCCAAGCTCATAGCAAAGCTCCAAATCCTAGGACTTGGCTCCTCACTCTGCAACTGGATCCTCAACTTTCTGGCCCACATACCACAATCAGAATAAACAACAACACCTCCTCCACAATAGTCCTCAATACCGGGGCCCCACAAAGCAGCGTACTTAGCCCCCTACTATACTCCCTGTACACACACGACTGCGTGGCAAAATTTGGTTCCATCTCAATCTACAACTTTGCTGACGACATGCCCATAGTGGGTCGGATTTTGAATAACGACGAGGCAGAATACAGGAGGGAGATGGAGAACCTAGTGGAGTAGTGCAACTACAACAATCTCTCCCTCAATGCCAGCAAAACTAAAGAGCTGGTCATTGACTTCAGGAAGCAAAGTTCTGTACACACCCCGTCTGCATCAACGGAGGCGAGGTGGAGATAGTCAACAGCTTCAAATTCCTAGCAGTGCACATCACCAAAAATCTGTCCTCGTCCACCCATGCCAATGCTACCACCAAGAAAACATGACAGCGCCTATACGTCCTCAGAAAATTAAGGAAATTCAGCATGTCCACACTGACTTTTTTTTTTTTTTTTAAAAGATGTACTTTATTACAAACATGTATCAAAACAGGTTCACAAATAAACACCCCGGGAAACATACTTCCCAACAATCAACTATACAGTCTGTACAGATTTTTCCCCTTCTTCACCCTCGCATCCCCCCGCCCCTGCAACAAACAGCTCCTCAAACACCGTCACAAACATTCCCAACCTTTTCTCAAACCCCCCCTTTGGAACCTCTTAACTCATACTTTATCTTCTCCAACCACAGGAAGTCGTACAGGTCACCCAACCAAGCCGCTACTCCCAATGACGATGCCAACCGCCACCCCAGCAAAATTCGCCGCCGTACAATTAGAGAGGCGAAGGCAAAGACATTGGCCTTCCTCCTCTCCATGAGCTCCGGCTTCTTTGAAACCCCAAATATCGCCACCATAGTGTCTGGGGCCACCTCCTCCTCCACTATCCTGGCTAAGGCTGCAAACACACCTGCCCAGAATCTTCCCAATTTTTCGCAACCCCAAAACATGTGCACGTTATTCAGTGGCCCCCGCCCACACCTCTCGCACTCTCTGCTACCCACTGAAAGAAACCATTCATTCTCACCTGAGTCATATCAACCTGTATCAGGCTCATCCTTGCATGAGAGAAGGCCCCGTTTACCCAATGCAATGCCTCACTTCATACTCCCCAATTGATCTCCCCTCCCAACTCCGCTTCCCATTTCTCCTTGATCTTCACCACCCGCTGACCTCTCTGCTCTCCCAGTCACTTATATATATCCCCAATTCTTCCCTCCCCTTCCACATCCGGAAGCAGCAGTCGCTCCAGCAAAGTGTATCCCGGCAACCTAGGGAACTCCCTCCAGACCTTTCGCGCAAAGTCTTTAACCTGCAGATTCCTGAACTCACTCCCCCTTGGCAGCTCTACCCTCTCCATTGGCTCCTCCAGACTGGCAAACCCTTTCTCCAAATATAAATCCCTCACCTTGACCAGCCACACTTCCCTCCATCTCCTGTATACACTATCCATCCCGCCCCCCACCCCCCCCCGCCCGGCTCAAACCCATGATTCTCGCGCAGCGGCTTTAGCACCGACATCCCTTCCACCTTAAAATAACTCCTCAGTCATCACCATAGCCCTCAAAACTAGACCCCTACAAGATTCCTCCTCCATCCTAACCCACTCTACCCCTTCTCCTTCCCACCACCACCGCACCTTGTCCACATTCGCCGCCCGATAATAATGAAGCAAGTTCGGCAATGCCACCACCCCCTGCTACCTCTGCCTCTATAGCAGGGTCCTCCCCAACCTCAGCACCTTTCCCCACCATACAAAGTCCAAGATGATCATGTCTACTTTCAGAAAAAAGTCCTTTGGTATAAAGATCGGGTGAACCTGAAAGATAAACAAGAACCTAGGCAGAATATTCATTTTCACCACTTAGACCCTCCCCGCTAACGTTAAGTGCAGTGTATCCCACCTCCTAAGATCCTCCCTGGCCTCCTCCACCAGCTTTGTTAAGTTCCACTTATGGAGCTCCGTCCATTCCCTCGCTACCCGAATCCCCAAATACCTAAACCTATCCCTCGCTGCCGTAAACAGCATCCCCCCTAAATTAGCCCGCTGTCCCAGCTCATTCACCGGGAATACCTCGCTTTTCCCTACATTCAGTTTGTACCCCGAGAACCCTCCAAACGTCTGCAGCAGGGCCATAATCCTTCCCATACTCTCCAACGGATCCGAAACATACAGCAAGAGGTGATCGGCATAGAGCGACATCCGATGTTCCTTCTGTCCCCTCAATCTCCCGCCACTCCGCCAACCCCCTGAGAGCCATCTGTCTGTGCAGAGTCTGCACATTCTCCCTGTGTCTGCGTGGGTTTCCTCCGGGCGCTCCGGTTTCCTCCCACAAATCCAGAAAGACTTGCTTGTTAGGTGAATTGGACATTCTAAATTCTCCTTCAGTGTACCCGAACAGGCGCCGGAGTATGGCGGCTAGGGAATTTTCACAGTAACTTCATTGCAGTGTAAGCCTACTTGTGACAATAATAAAGATTATTAAAGATAGTGGAGCTGATGGAGAAAAGGATCGCCACTCTAGTTGCCTGGCAAAGGATTTTGCTGGAATGGCAATCGACAAAGCCACCAGGTGTTGTAGCCTGGCTAGGGACCTGTACGACTTCCTCTGGCTGGAGAATGTCAAGTTTGAATTGAGGGGATCAGTGGAGGGCTTTGAGACATGGTGGGGACTGATCATGACTATGTTTGAGGAATTGTTCGTCACGGGAGGGGGGGGGTGAAAAGGCGGAAACACTTGTACAAACTGTAAACCATTACATCTGGAGAATGTTCTCCAATTTATTTATGTTTTTGTATTTTTGAATATGTTTGGAATAAAATACAGTTTAAAAATAAGAATGCTAGATAAAGGGAAAAGAGTGTGTCATGTTAATATGCTCAAAAGGTATTTTGATAGGGAAGGAAAGCAGAAGGAGAATGTATTAATCATTATAACTCAGAAGAGATAAATCCAGATGATTCTGAATTTGACATTCCTTAAATTAGATTGGACATTGAGGAAGTGATAAGAAATTGCGATAAATTACTGAGTTATCTTAGAGAAGAAAATCAAGGTGACCTGAAAGAGTTATTACAGTCACATAAAGCAATATGTGGAAACAAACTAGGAAGTACAAAAGTAATTATACATGATGTAGATGTAGAAAATTCTATTCCAATTAAGCAACATCCATATAGACTTAATCCACTAAAGTTGGCACAGGTACAAAAGGATATTGAAAGCATGCTTAAGAATTATATAATTGAAGTGAATTGTAGCGATGGGAGTTCATCTATTGTGATGGTACCAAAAAGATGGAAGGTAACGATTGTGTGTGGAATATAGAAAAGTCAATGCAGTTATAAAGTCAAATTTATATCCTATTCCTCATTTGGAAGACTACATTGAAACGGTGGGACAAGCAAATTTTATTACCAAACTTGACTTACTTAAAAGGATACTAGCAAGTACCTTTATCAGAAAGGGACAGGGAAGTTTCGGCTTTAGTAACGCCAAATAGTCTGTATCGGTTTAAAGTTATGCCATTTGGAATGAAGAATATGCTTGTAACATCCCAAAGATTATCCAACAAGGTAATTTCTGGACTAAAGAATTGTGCATAGTATACCGGGTGGCACGACAGCACAGTGGTTAGCACTGCTGCCTCACAGCTCCAGGGTCCCAGGTTCAATTCCGGCTTCAGGTGACTGTCTGTGTGGAGTTTGGACTTTCTCCCCGTGTCTGCCTGGGTTTCCTCCGAGTGCTCCAGTTTCCTCCCACATTCCAAAGATGTGCAGATTTGGTGGATTGGACATTCTAAATTGCCCCTTAATGTCCAAAAGGTTAAGTGGGGTTACTGGGATAGGGTGGAGCCGTGGGCTTAAGTAGAGTGTTCTTTCCAAGAGCTGGTGCAGAATCAATGAGCCGAATGGCCCCCTTCTGCACTGCAAATTGTATGATTCTATACATAGATGATCTGGTGGTGTTCAGACAAACGTGAAAGGAGCATTTGGATCATTTAAAGGAATTCTATGATCAACTACAGGAGACTGGATTGGTGGCAAACTTGGTTAAAATTGAATTTGCGAAAACCCAAGT
Source organism: Scyliorhinus torazame (assembly GCF_047496885.1). Classification (NCBI taxonomy): domain Eukaryota; kingdom Metazoa; phylum Chordata; class Chondrichthyes; order Carcharhiniformes; family Scyliorhinidae; genus Scyliorhinus; species Scyliorhinus torazame. Next base: position 156,377,887 of record NC_092709.1, on the reverse strand, counting down.
CACATTCTTAGGTCAATATAATTGGACATGGTCAGGTGGCCCACTGGAATGTGAAGACGAAAGCTACTGGGGCATTCCCTGTACCATCACGAGAAGAGAATTTCTGCAATTTCTGGGCATAAATGGTTTCTACTGGAAAATGGTGCCAGATTTTAGCAGTGTAGTTGTTCTACTGAACTTCCGAAAAAACACAGGAAATTTAATTGAATGTCAGAAAGCATTTGACGATTTGAAAACTGTTAACCAACGCACCAGTGGTGGCAACACCGAATTATGCCAAGACAATTTAAGGAGGGAATTGATGTGACTGATGTGGGTGTTATTGCTGCACTGTTACAAGATGACAACAAAGGTACCGCAAGACCTGTTAGTTATTTTTCCAAAAAACTGAATATTCAGCAAAAGTATGTGGCTATCAAAAAGGATACATCACGTTTGGTATTGGCGTTGCAATATTTTAATATTTATGTTGCTAAAGATTCAATACAGACAATTGTATATGCAGGCCATAATCCATTAAAGTTTCTGAACAGAATCTTAACATCCCCACCTCCTCCCTGCCTTCGTTCCACCTCCCCCCCCTCCCCCAAATCGCCACTGCCTCGCCCCCCTGCATCACCACTCTGCCCCCACCCATCGCCACTCTGCCTCTCCCCCCTCCTTCGGCACTCTGCCCCTCCTCCCATCGCAACTGCCACACACCCACCCCTCTATCGCCTCTCTGCCTCCCCCCTCCATCTCCTCCACCTTCGTTGACCTCCACCCCGACTCCACTGCGCCTTCGCCCCCTCCCTTCATTATCTCGCATCCATTCCTTTTTCATTCGGATGCAGCCTTTACCTCAAATGAAGCCTCAAGCTCGTCTACAAGAGTGCTTGGAGTCCTTGGGGGAGCTGCAGCAAGGCCGGCCCCGGTGGGTGCCGGCGGTCCGGGTCCGGGAGGCGGTGGAGGCGGATTTTGCGGTGGATGTGAGAACATCCCCGGGAGTGAGGCGGCCATCTTGCGTAGGGCTGACAGGGCCACGTGGGCGGGACCAAATAGCTGTGTTGGTGTGGCGGGGCCAGACGAGTGAGGTGAGAATGGGCGGGGCCACTTGGGTGACGTAAGAGTAGGCGGGGCCATATGGCTGGGGCGAGAGTGGGCGGGGCCAGAGGATGTGAGAGTGGGCGGGGCCAGATGGGTGATGTGAGACCGTACAGTGAGAACGTACAGTGATGTGAGAACGTACAGTGCAGAAGGCCATCGAGTCTGCACCAACCCACTTAAGCCCTCACTTCCACCCTATTCCATAGAATTTACAGTGCAGAAGGAGGCCATTCGGCCCATCGAGTCTGCATCGGCTCCTGGAAAGAGCACCATACCCAAGGTCAACACCTCCACCCTATCCCCATAACCCAGTAACCCCACCCAACACTAAGGCCAATTTTGAACACTAAGGGCAATTTATCATGGCCAATCCACCTAACCCGCACATCTTTGGACTGTGGGAGGAAACCGGAGCACCCGGAGGAAACCCACGCACACACGGGGAGGATGTGCAGACTCCGCACAGACAGTGACCCAATCCGGAATCGAACCTGGGACCCTGGAGCTGTGAAGCAATTGTGCTATCCACAAGGCTACCGTGCTGCCCTTAATCCCGTAATCCAATAACCCCTCCTAACCTTATTTGATCACTAAGGGCAATTTATCATGGCCAATCCACCTAACCTGCACGTCTTTGGAATGTGGGAGGAAACTGGAGCACCCGGAGGAAACCCACACAGACACAATGACCAGCAGGGAATCGAACCTGGGACCCTGGCGCTGTGAAGCCACAGTGCTTATCACTTGTGCTACCGTGCTGTCCATTGATGTGAGAGTGGGTAGGGCCATATGGATGCGGGAGAGTGGGCGGGGCCGGATGGGTGATGGGAGAGTGGACGGTGTCAGATGGGTGATGTGAGAATGGGCAGGGCCATATGGATGAGGTAGAGTGGGCGGGGCCAGATGGTTGATGTAAGAGTGAGCGGGGTCAGATCGGTGATGTGAGAGTGGGCAGGGTCAGATCAGTGATGTGAGAGTGGGCGGGGTCAGATCGGTGATGTGAGAGTGGGCGGGGTTAGATCGGTGATGTGAGAGTGGGTGGGATCAGATCGGTGAGGTGAGAGTGGGCTGGGCCAGGTGGGTGAGCTGTGAGTGGGCAGGGCTCTGAGCAAGGTGGGGTGGGGCTGGCGGGAAGGAGGGGTGATGCTATGAGATGGGGCTGGAGAGAAAAGCGAGTCTTCGGGAGGGGTTAGAATGGGGCTGAGTATGGGGGCAAGTCTGGGGTAGAGCTGCTGGTTTCCGGGATGGGTTGTAGCTGAGTGATGGAGAGACCGTGGACCAGATGGGGAATGGAAGGGGCAAATTTGGGAGATAGAGTGTGTGTCGGGTGAGAGGGTAGGGACTTTGGGAAAGGGGTACGGGATTGGAGGCTGTGTGTTGGAGAGTTGCTGGGGGTAGGAGCTGGCAGAGCCTGAGCAAGAAATTCTGCCATTTGTGTTTTATCTGTAAAATGTATACCGGACAAAATTAAATTTGTTATACAAATAATGATTTGCACATTACGATTTTTCAAGAAAAAACTTGATTAGGGGTGAACATACCAGCAATGGCCTGCCTTGCTTTTATTGTGATGACATGACGTGCAAGTGGCATAACTATTCATCACAATGTGATTTACATTCACGTTATTACATTGTAATCACACATCCTCCTCCCTCCCAAAGATCTATCCATTTACTGAGCCTGGAGAGGAGGAAACCCAGGTTGAAAGACAACCCTCTTCTGATCTCCACTTTCCTATGACACGTGGATAAGAAAAAGCAGTTTAAACCAGTATTCCTATTTCCCAGTTTTTGTTGGTATTCCTTTTTAAGATAAACCAGACCAGTATTCACATTTCACCGTTTTATTGCGTTTTCTTTGGACTGTGCATCACCAGAAGCGAACGCAAATTCAATATTAGTTAAAACCAACTCCAAAGGCAGCACGGTGGTGCAGTGGTTAGCACTGCTGCTTCACGGTACCGAGGTCCCAGGTTCGATCCCGGCTCTGGGTCACTGTCCGTGTGGAGTTTGCACATTCTCACCGTGTTTGCGTGGGTTTCGCCCCCACAGCCCAAAGATGTGCAGCATAGGTGGATTGGCCACGCTAAATTGCACCTTAATTGGAAAAAATTAATTCGGTACTCTACATTTCTTTTCTTTTAAAGTTAAAAACAACTCCTTAGCTCAACCAAAGTCCCCTCGCCCTTCTCTGGTGACCAGGACTTGGGTCATTTTCTAGCTCTGGTTCCTAAGCAAAAGGGCAAAATAGGTTTTATTCGTTAGTTCAGCCGTTTGGTTCTTTTTAGTGGTCATTTTTAGTATCAATTTTTTGAAATTATTCATTTATAGCAGTATTAATTGAGCTGATGAACCCGGCAACTTGCATTGTTGTGTTCAGATTTGTAATGACACTATTATCCCCAAATAGATGGTGTTATTAAGGCTTCCCCTCTAGGTCCAGTTCTCGCAAAGATCATTGTTGGGTTCCATGAGAAGCATGTCTTCGATGGAATGACATCTCACCTCTTTGCATATTTCCAACATGTGAATTAAAAGTTTGTTATATTTTAATGCATAGCAGCTTGTAATAATTTCCTTGCATGCTTCTATCCTGTGCTCAAATTCATTGTTGAAATGGAGCAGTCAAATGAACTCCCTTTCCTGTCGTACTAACTGAGAATTCTGCCATGGGTCTATCACAAGCCTACCTTCACTTCTGGGCATGCCCCAGAATAACCAACCAAGGTTGTGGGGGTGATGGTAGAGCCAAGCCTGAAAATGGCAATCTTCGGGGTATCAGACCAGCCAGAACTAGCCAACGCCCTAGCTTTTGCCTCTCTAATCGCCCGCCGAAGAACCCTGCTCAGCAGCCAATCAGCAGCACCACACAAAGTGGCAGACTGGCTGTCCAACCTGTCGGAATTTCTCCAACTGGAGAAAATCAAATCGCCATCCGGGGGTCGGAAGAAGGCTTCCACTAGACTTGGAAGCCTTTCACCAACTTGTTCCAGGACCTGTTTGTAGCCAACAGCCAATAGAGCGTGGGGTAGGGGGGGGGAGAGAAACAGACAAGCCATGATTAGCAAAGGGAAGGGGGGGTAAAAACCACAAGAGGATCACGAGATGCAAGGTGCACAGAGGTAGGGGGTTAAACCCAAGGGCAAAATGAAGACCAGAGGGCATAACAACAAACGGAAAAGCACAAATCAGGGCCAACAACAGGCAAAGCTGCAGAGGCTGACCTGCCAAATAAGACCCACAACGACCAAAGAGAGAGGAAGCAGGCGATTGTAACTATGTACAGCGGCCTAATCTGTTCGCACTCGGGTGAACTTGTTTAATTTTCTTTCTTTTTCCCTCCTGTATAAACTAGAACCGCACCCTGACTACCTTTTGTAAAATACTACTTGCGGGTACATCACCTGTAACTTAACATTCAAACTAAGAATATGTGATATAAAATGAATTGTCAAATATAAGATGTGAAAATCCAAAAAGAAACTTAAAAAAAAATGATTCTTACAGTTCACATGCAGCAGTTCAAGAAGGAAGCTCACCACCAACTTCTCAAGGGCAATGAGAGAGCAGCCCAGCCACATCCCATAAATTAATTTAAAAAATGATTTGTCACATTGACAACCTTGTAATAGGGCCTGAGCTATTTGCTCGCCATGCAGCCTTCTCCCGAGCCGTCTTAAGATGGCAACCTACAAACTGGAAGGTAAGTTGGGTTTCCTTAAAATATACATGTATCAATAATTTTGAAACTTATTTCCTGGCACACTTGGGCAACCTTCATGGCACACCAATTGTGAGGTTCTAGAGGTCAGAGCCCCTTGCTATTTCTCTTATTGTTAACCTAGCTACTGCAAATAAACCTTACTGATACGACTAAATCATACTACTACTACTAATAATAATCTTTATTGTCACATGTAGGCTTTCATTAACACTGCAATGAAGTTACTCTGAAAATCCCCTAGTCGCCACATTCCAGGGCCTGTTCGCGTACACAGAGGGATGATGCACGATCAATTAAACTCAAAGACGAGGTTGTAACATAACTGAAGGCTTTAATCGACTCGCACTGTTCCCCAGCAGCTTCAGTACAGAAAGTGAGGGCTGCTGGGACGGCACCGGTTCTTATACCCCGCCCATCAAGGCGGAGCTACGTAGCAACAGCCAATGGTAAATTCCTAGGTTTAACCAATGGTCTTCAGCCTCTTGGGTACTGTAATACCTGATAATACCACATTCACCCCCTGTTAAAAGAAGAGACCAGTGGGGGTGGTGGCCAGTGGTTACAATTGCATTTACATGGTATGATCAGATATGGAGGTACCGTGATACCTTTACAGAGTTGTCGAGAATATTTTACAAGCGTGGAAGATATATACATTCAGTGTTCATTTACAGTTACAGTTACAGTGAAACAATCAGTCGGTCGGTTGGCCTGGTCGTCTTCCTGGATCGTCTGGGCTTCGGTGGTGATTCTGGTGGGGTTCCGGCCGTCTGCGACTCCGGGGGCGTGGCGGCGGTCTCCATGGCAGCTTCGTCACCCCTAGATGGCGCTAGTGGGGCCAACGGTTGGGCCGAGAGGGGTGTGCCTGTAGGGGGTGTCGGTGGGTGGGATGGCCTAGGTAGGAGTGGCGGGAGGACTGACCCTCCAGTGAGGTGCTGTGCGGGGGGGGGGTAATTGTTCGGGTGCGCGTGGTGTTCCAGTGGGCGCCAGGTCCCTGAGGGAGACTATCTTGCCGGCCGTCAGGGAACGCCACGTAGGCGTACTGGGGGTTAGCATGCAGCAGGTGGACCCTCTCGACCAACGGGTCCGACCTGTGCGCCCGCACGTGCTTCCGGTGTTGCTAGCCAGGTTGGAAGCGAGGTCCCAGAGTAGGACTTCCTGGGAAAGACAAGGAGACGTTCGTGAGGTGTCTGACTGGTAGTTGTACAGAGCAGCGACCGGATGGCGTGGAGAGCCTCCGGGAGGACTTCTTGCCAGCAGGATGCGGGGAGATTCCTGGGCCATAGGGCCAGTAGAACGGTCTTCCAGACCGTTCCATTCTCCCTCTCTACCTGCCCGTTTCCCCGGGGGTTGTAACTGGTCGTCCTGCTTGAGGCGATGCCCTTGCTGAGCAGGAATTGACGCAGTTCGTCGCTCATAAAGGAGGACCCCCTATCGCTGTGTATGTACGCGGGGAACCCGAACAGTGTAAAGATACCCTGGAGGGCCTTGATGACGGTGTTTGCGGTCATGTCGGGGCAGGGGATGGCGAATGGGAACCGGGAGTACTCATCAATCACGTTCAGGAAATACATGTTGCGGTCGGTGGAGGCGAGAGGGCCTTTGAAGTCCATGCTGAGGCGTTCAAAGGGACGGGAAGCCTTTATCAGGTGTGCCCTCTCTGGCCGGTAGAAGTGCGGTTTGCACTCCGCGCAGATTTGGCAGTCCCTGGTAACTGTCCTGACCTCCTCGATGGAGTAGGGCAGGTTGCGGGTCTTAATGAAGTGGAAAAAACGAGTGACCCCCGGGTGGCAGAGATCCTCGTGGAGGGATCGGAGGCGGTCCACTTGTGCAGTGGCACACATGCCGCGGGACAGGGCATCGGAAGGCTCGTTTAGCTTCCCAGGACGGTACAAGATCTCGTAGTTGTAGGTGGAGAGTTCTAGCCTGACCGTAAGATCTTGTCGTTCTTTATCTTGCCCCGCTGTGCATTATCAAACATGAACGCCACCGACCGTTGGCCAGTGAGGAGAGTGAATCTCCTGCCGGCCAGGTAATGCCTCCAATGTCGCACAGCTTCTACTATGGCTTGCGCCTCTTTTTCGACCGAGGAATGGTGAATTTCTGAAGCATGGAGGGTCCGGGAGAAGAAGGCCACGGGTCTGCCCGCTTGGTTGAGGGTGACGGCCAGAGCTACTTCAGACGCATCGGTCTCGACCTGGAAGGGGAGGGGCTCGTCGATGGCATGCATCGTGGCCTTTGCAATGTCTGCTTTGATGCGGCAGAAGACCTGGCGGGCCTCCGTCGACAGGGGGAAGGTTGTGGACTGGATTAGGGGTCGAGCTTTGTCTGCGTAGTTGGGGACCCACTGTGCGTAATAACTGAAAAACCCGAGGCAGCGCTTCAGGGCCTTGGGGCAGTGAGGGAGGGGGAACTCCATAAGGGGCGCATGCGCTCAGGGTCGGGGCCTATGACTCCACTTCGCAGAATGGCTAGACGGTCGGTGCTAAACACGCATTTATCCTTATTGTAAGTCAGATTAAGGATTTTCGCAGTCTGGAGGAATTTGCGGAGGTTGGTGTCGTGGTCCTGCTGGTCATGGCCGCAGATGGTGACGTTATCCAGATACGGGAACGTTGCACGTAAGCCGTACCGGTCAACCATTCGGTCCATCTCTCGCTGGAAGACCGAGACCCCATTAGTGACACCAAAGGGAACTCTTAAAAATTGATAGAGCCGCCCATCTGCTTCGAAGGCAGTGTACTTGCGGTCACTAGTGCGGAGGGGTAGCTGGTGGTAGGCGGACTTGAGGTCCACCGTGGAGAAAACCTTGTATTGTGCGATCCTGTTCACCAGGTCGGCTCTACAGGGGAGAGGGTACACATCCAGCTGCGTAAACCTGTTGATGGTCTGGCTGTAGTCGATGACCATCCTATGCTTCTCCCCGGTCTTTACCACCACTACCTGAGCTCTCCAGGGACTGTTGCTCGCTTCGATTTCCCCTTCCCCCAGCAGCCTTTGGACCTCGGACTTGATGAAGGTCCGGTCCTGGGCACTGTACCGTCTGCTCCTGGTGGCGATGGGTTTGCAATCCGGGGTGAGGTTCGCAAACAGGGAAGGCGGGTCGACCTTAAGGGTCGCGAGGCCGTAGACAGTAAGGGGAGGTATAGGGCCGCCAAATTTAAAAGTCAGGCTTTGCAAATGGCATTGGAAATCCAGCCCCAGGAGGGTAGCCGCGCAGATGTGCGGCAGGACATACAGGCGGAAATTGTTGAATTCCCTACCTTGGACAGTGAGGTTTGCTAGGCAGAACCCCTGTATCTCCACCGAGTGTGACCCGGAGGCCAGGGAGATCCTTTGATTTACAGGGTGGGTTACAAGTGAATAGCGCCTTACCATGTCAGGGTGAACAAAGCTTTACGTGCTCCCAGAGTCAATCAGGCACGACGTCTCGTGGCCGTTGATGAGGACCGTCGTTGTAGCCGTTGCGAGTGTCTGAGGTCGACTTTGGTCCAGTGTTACCGAGGCCAGATGAAGCAGTTGCGAGTTCTGATCGGGCAGCGTGTAGTAAACCGAGCTGGGGGCCTGGGGCTCCATCCAAGATGGCGTCACCCATGGGTCGCACATGGTGTCCGAGGATGAAGATGGCGTCGGCGATGGACAAAATGGCGGCACTTACCCATCCAGCGTGGCCGCGCCCGTGGGTCGCACGTGGCGTTAGGATGGGGGGGGCGGTGAGCGCTGACCGGTCGGGGCCTGAAGGGAGGGTTGCCGCAGCGACCCATAGTCGCTGGAGACCGCGGCCACAGAGCGGGCCTGGCAGACCCCCACATAGTGGCCCTTCTTGACGCACCCTTTGCAGGTGGCGGTGAGAGCCGGGCAGCGCGGGCGGGGATGATTCGCCTGCCCGCAGAAGAAACAGCGGGGTCCGGCGGCATCTGCGGGCCGTCTCGCCGCGCAGGCTTGCGGGGTCAGGGGGAAGGTCTAAGGGGCTGCCGCTGCGGGGTGCCACGCAGACCAGGGGGCTGCCGCGCAATTGGGTGCAAAGGACAGCGCGTTTTTATAGGCAACGTCCATGGACCCTGCCAGGGCCCGTGCCTCTGTAAGTCCCAGAGTGTCCCTTTCTAGGAGCCTTCGGCGGATATCGGGGGAGGTCATACCTGCCACGAAAGCATCCCTGATCAAAAGTTCCGTGTGCTAGCTCCCCGAAACGTGCGGGCAGCCACAGTTTCGGCCCAGCACCAGTAGCGCCCGGTAGAAATTTTCCAAGGTTTCCTCGGGGCTTTGCCGCCTAGTCACAAGCAGGTGACGAGCGTAGACCTGGTTTACTGGGCGGATGTAATGTCCTTCCAGCAGTTCGATAGCGGCGGCATAGTTCTCCGCCTCCTCGATAAGGGGGTAGATCCCTGGGCTGACCCGGGAGCGCAGGAGATGCATCTTCTGTCCTTCCGTGGGGGTGCCTACGGCCGTGTCGAGGTAGCCCTTAAAGCACGCCAGCCAGTGTTTAAAAATAGCAGCAGCGTTATCCGCGTGGGGGCTGAGCTGGAGGCACTCCGGTTTGATGCGGAGATCCATCGTTCCAACTGAAGTTGTAGCAGATTAAATTGATGCGCAATCAATTACTCTCAAGACGAAGTGATTGATAACTGAAGGCTTTAATCTGCTAGAACTCTTCCCCAGCAGCTTCGATACAGAAAGTGAAGGCTGCTGGGACGGCACCGGTTCTTATACTCCGCCTCTCAGGGCGGAGCTATGTACATCAGCCTATGGTAGACTCCTGGGTCTAACCAATGGTCATCCACCTCTTAGGTACCGCAATACCTGGTACTACCACAGTCACTGTCTGTGCGGAGTCTGCATGTTCTGCCTGTGCCTGCGTGGGTTTCCTCTGGGTGATCCGGTTTCCTCCCACAAGTCCCAAAAGACGTGCTATTAGGTAATTTGGACATTCTGAATTCTCCCTATGTGTACCCGAACAGGCGCTGGAATGTGGCGAAGAGGGGATTTTCACAGAAGCCTCATTGCAGTGTTTTTTTTAAATTGTTTTTATTAAAGTTTTTTTCAACCAGAATTTGTACATAACAGAAAAATAAACAAAAAATATTTAACAAAACTAGGTGGCTGTTATCATTATACAAAACATAAATACACATTATATCAACAATTCCCCCCCACCTGAGCCCCCCCCCATTGCTGCTGCTAACACTTTACCGCTCCCCTAGAAAGTCAAGAAAAGGTTGCCACCGCCAGGAGAACCCCATCAAGGACCCTCTCAAGGCAAACTTTATTCGCTCCAGGCTGATAAACCCCACCATGTCACCAACCCAGGCTTCCACTCTTGGGGGTTTCGAGTCCCTCCACATTAACGAGAGCCGTCTCCAGGCTACCAGCATGGCAAAGGCCAACACCTCGGCCTCCTTCGCTTTCTGCACTCCCGGATCCACCAACACCCCAAAGATCGCTACTGTTGGACTTGACTTCACCTGTGTGTCCAAAATCCTGGACATAGTCCTCGCAAAGCCCTGCCAGAATTCTTTAAGCGCCGGGCATGCCCAAAACATATGGACATGGTTCGTTGGACTCCCTGCACATCTCGCGCACCTGTCCTCTACCCAAAAAAACTTGCTCATTCTCGCCGGCGTCATGTGAGCCCAGTGCACCACCTTAAACTGAATTAAAGTGAACCTGGCACATGATGCGGACGAATTCACCCTGCCCAGGGCATCAGCCCACAGGCCCTCCTCTAGTACCTCGCCTAGCTCCTCCTCCCACTTGCCCGTCAGCCCCTCCACTGAGGCTTCCTTCGCCTCCTGCAGCTTCTGATATATGTCTAACACCTTCCCCTCTCCTACCCAGATGCCAGACACCACCCTGTCCTGTATCCTTCGAGGGGGTAGCAACGGAAATGTCCCCACCTGTTTTTTGAGAAAGTCCTGCACCTGGAGGTATCTGAAAGCATTTCCTGGGGGCAGGCCGAACTTCTACTCCAGCGCCTCCAAGCTAGGGAAAGTCCCATCTATAAACTGGAGCAAATCTATGGTTGTTCCTTATCGGGGTCCAAACTGAGGCCCCCTCCTCCTTCCTGTGTCTCCTCCACTGACACCAGACCCTCAGTGCCGCCGTCACCACCGGGCTTGTGGTGTATCGTGCCGGCGAGAACGGCAGCGGTGCCGTTACTATTGCCCCTAGGCTGGTGCCTTTGCATGACGCCGCCTCCAGCCGCCCCCACGCCAACCCCTCCTACATTACCCATTTCCTAATCATGGCCACATTAGCCGCCCAATAATAGCTACAGATGTTCGGCAGTGCCAACCCTCCCCCCCGCGCCTTCCCCCCCCCCCCCCCCCCCTCCCCCCGCCGGCTACGCTACAAGAATAGCCTTTTGACTCTCGGGGTTTTATTTGCCCACACAAATCCCATGATAATCCTGTTCACCCGCTTGGAAAAGGATTTGGGGATGAAAATGGGAAGGCACTGAAAAACGAACAGGAATCTGGGAAGAACCGTCATCTTCATAGTCTGCACTCTTCCCGCCAGGGAAAGCGGGGGCATGTCCCACCTTTTAAAGTCTCCCTCCATCTGCTCTACAAGCCGAGATAAGTTGAGCCTGTGTAGGGCATCCCAGTTCCTAACCACCTGTATACCTAAATAACGAAAGCGCCTCTCCACTATCTTGAGCGGGAGCTCTCCCAGTCTCTCCTCCTGACCCCTAGCGTGGATTACAAACAGCTCACTTTTCCCCACGTTCAACTTGTCCCCCGAGAAGCTCCCAAAGTCCCCCAGGATCCGCATGACCTCCCCCATCCCCTCTATCGGGTCCAAAATATACAACAGCAAGTCATCCGTGTAGAGGATTGCAGCCACTTCTGCGTCCCCTCCCTCCGAGGGCATCATAATAATATTTGGGAGCCTCCTCACATTTGCGTTCAGTTGCCTGACCTTGACGAAACCTGTCTGGTCCTCCTCGATCATTCCCTTTTGTTTTTACAAATAATTCTTATTAAGGTTTTCATAAAATATCAATAACAAAATGAAAAAGGAACCCAACAGGGTTAAGTACAAAACACAGTCTAGAAAAGAAACCCCCCACACCCCCCTCGCCCCTGTACATAAATAATAAATTATCATTAACACCCGACTTAACACAACAGGTAGATACACCCCCTCAGACCCTCCAGTGTAAATAACGAAAACAAAAATAAAGTAAAGTAACCCCCCCCCCCGAGCTGCTGCTGCCATTGACCAATGTCTGTCGCTCTGCCAGGAAGTCTAAGAACGGTTGCCACCGCCTAAAGAACCCTTGTACAGACCCTCTCAAGGCGAATTTCACCCTCTCCAACTTAATAAACCCCGCCATATCGTTGATCCAGGATTGCACGCTTGGGGGCCTCGCATCCTTTCACTGAAGGAGAATCCTTCACCGGGCTACCAGGGATGCAAAGGCCAGAATATCCCCCTGATCCCCCCCTCTTTCGCCTCCTGCACTCCTGGCTCCTCTGCGACCCCAAATATTGCCAGCCCCCAGCCCGGTTTGACCCTGGATCCTATAACCCTCGACACCGTCCTCGCTACGCCCTTCCAAAATTCCTCCAGCGCTGGGCACGCCCAGCTTGAGCTGCTTCATGTGGGAGCTGGCAGATCCCATTGCGAGCTGCAGCGACCACATCTGCAGTAAGTGTTGGCTGCTCGAAGAGCCCCGGCTCAGAGTTGATGAGCTGGAGTCTGAGCTTCAAACACTGAGGCACATCGGGAGGGGGAGACTTACCTGGACACTGTGTTTCAGGAGGCAGTCACACCTGTCAGAGTAAGTAGTTTAAATCCTGCCAGTGGCCAGGGACAGCAGGGTGTGACTGCAAGCCAGGCAGGTAAAGGGAACCAGCAGTCAGGAACTCAGGAGCCTCAGCCCTTGACCCTGTCCAACAGGTACGAGGCACTTGCTCCCTGTGTGGATGGCGAACAGGGCTGCAGGAAGGATGAGTCAGCTGACCAAGGCACCATGGTTCAGCAGGCCATTCAAGGGGAGGGAGTAAATAGGCAAGTTGTAGTTGTAGGGGATTCTATTATCAGGGGGATAGATAGTATCTTTTGTGAGCAGGATAAAGAGTCCTGCATGGTATGTTGCCTGCCCGGTGCTAGGGTGCGGGACATCTCTGACCGGCTTGAAAGGATACTGGAGAGGGAGGGGGAGGATCCAGTTGTTGTGGTCCATGTCGGTACCAACAACAGAGGCACGTCTAGGAAAGAGGACCTGTTTAGAGATTATAAAGAGCTAGGATTCAAATTAAAAAACATGTCCTCAAGGGTCATAATCTCCGGATTACTGCCTGAGCCACGTGCAAATTGGCATAGGGGGCAAGAATAAGGGAAGTTAACACGTGGCTGAAAGAGTGGTGTGGGAAAGAGGGGTTCCTTTTCATGGGACACTGGCATCAGTTTTGGGACAGGGGGGACCTATACCGTTGGGATGGTCTCCACCTGAACCGAGCTGGGACCAGTGTTCTGGCGAAAAGAGTAAATAGGGTGGTCAATAGGACTTTAAACTAGAGATTGGGGGGAAGGGAAAGTCAGGGAACCAAGAGGTGAAGTAATCAGTGGGAAGCGCAGCTGCTTAGGAATACAAAAAAGCACGAAAAGACAGAACTCAGGAGAGGTTACGATAGTCCCCATCCCACAAAATATGACACAGTGTATGGAAAGGCTCAGTAAACCAAGGTCCACCACACTAAGAAAACAAAAAGGGATGGTCAATCGAGAATTAAAGGTGCTATATTTAAATGCGCGCAGTGTACAGAACAAGGTAGATGAGCTTGTGGCCCAGATTGTGACTGGCAGGTATGATGTGGTAGGCATCACAGAGACGTGGTTGCAGGGGGTTCAGGACTGGCATTTAAACATCCAGGGATTCACAACCGAAAAGACAGAGAGGTGGGCAGAGGGGATGGGGTTGCCTTGTTAATTAGGAATGACATTAAATCAATAGCACTAAACGACATAGGGTCAGATGATGTGGAGTCTGTGTGGGTAGAGTTGAGGAACCACAAAGGGAAAAAAAACATAATGGGAGTTATGTACAGGCCTCCTAACAGTGGTCAGGACCAGTGCATGTCAGAAAGGCAAGGTCACAGTGATCATGGGGGACTTCAATATGCAGGTGGACTGGGTAAATAATGCTGCCAGTGGACCCAAGGAAAGGGAATTCATTGAATGTTTACAGGAGGGCTATTTGGAACAGCTTGTGATGGAGCCCACGAGGGAACAGGCCATTCTGGACTTAGTGTTATGTTATGAGCCAGGCTTGATTAAAGATCTTAAAGTAAGGGAACACTTAGGAGGCAGTGATCATAATATGGTAGAATTCAATCTCCAATTTGAAAGAAAGAAGGTAGAATCAGATGTAAAGGTGTTACAGTTAAATAAAGGTAACTACAGGGGCATGAGGGAGGAACTGACGAAAATCGACTGGGAGCAGAGCCTAGTGTGAAAGACAGTAGAACAGCAATGGCAGGAGTTTCTGGGAGTAATTGAGGACACAGTACAGAGGTTCATCCCAAAGAAAAGAAAGGTTATCGGGGGGGGGGGGATTAGGCAGCCATGGCTGACAAAGGAAGTTAGGGAATGCACCAAAGCAAAAGAGAAAGCATATAATGTGGCAAAGAGTAGTGGGAAGTCGGAAGATTGGCAAGGCTACAAAAACAAACAGAGGATAGCAAAGAGAGAAATAAGGAAAGAGAGGATCAAATATGAAGGTAGGCTAGCCAGTAACATTAGGAATGGTAGTAAAAGTTTCTTTAAATATATTAAAAACAAACGGGAGGCAAAAGTAGACATTGGGCCGCTCCAAAATGACGCTGGTGATCTAGTGATGGGAGACAAGGAAATAGCTGAGAAACTAAATAAGTACTTTGCGTCAGTCTTCACAGTAGAAGACATGAGTAATATCCCAACAATTCAGGAGAGTCAGGGGCAGAGTTGAATATGGTAGCCATCACAAAGGAGAAAGTGCGAGAGAAACTAAGAGGTCTAAAAATTGATAAATCTCCGGGCCCAGATGGGCTACATCCTAGAGTTCTAAAGGAGATAGCTGAAGAAATAGTGGAGGCGTTAGTTATGATCTTTCAAAAGTCACTGGAGTCAGGGAAAGTCCCAGAGGATTGAAAAATCGCTGTTGTAACCCCCCTGTTCAAGAAGGGAACAAGGAAAAAGATGGAAACTTATAGGCCAATTAGCCTAACCTCGGTTGTTGGCAAGATTCTAGAATCCATTGTTAAGGATGAGATTTCTAAATTCTTGGAAGTGCAGGGTCGGAGGATCAGGACAAGTCAGCATGGATTTAGTAAGGGGAGGTCGTGCCTGACAAACCTGTTAGAGTTCTTTGAAGAGATAACAAATAGGTTAGACCAAGGAGAACCAATGGATGTTATCTATCTTGACTTACAAAAGGCCTTTGATAAGGTGCCTCACGGGAGACTGCTGAGTAAAATAAGGGCCATGGTATTCGAGGCAAGGTACTAACATGGATTGATGATTGGCTGTCAGGCAGAAGGCAGAGAGTTGGGATAAAAGGTTCTTTTTCGGAATGGCAACCGGTGACGAGTGGTGTCCCGCAGGGTTCAGTGTTGGGGCCACAGCTGTTCTCTTTATATATTAACGATCTAGATGACGGGACTGGGGGCATTCTGGCTAAGTTTGCCGATGATACAAAGATAGGTGGAGGGGCAGGTAGTATGGAGGAGGTGGGGAGGCTGCAGAAAGATTTAGACAGTTTAGGAGAGTGGTCCAAGAAATGGCTGATGAAATTCAACTTGGGCAAGTGTGAGGTCTTGCACTTTGGAAAAAAGAATAGAGGCATGGACTATTTTCTAAACGGTGACAAAATTCATAATGCTGAAGTGCAAAGGGACTTGGGAGTCCTAGTCCAGGATTCTCTAAAGGTAAAATTGCAGGTTGAGTCCGTAATTAAGAAAGCAAATGCAATGTTGTCATTTATCTCAAGAGGCTTGGAATATAAAAGCAGGGATGTACTTCTGAAGCTATATAAAGCATTAGTTAGGCCCCATTTAGAATACTGTGAGCAATTTTGCGCCCCACACCTCAGGAAGGACATACTGGCACTGGAGCGGGTCCAGTGGAGAGTCACACAGATGATCCCAGGAATGGGAGGCCTAACATACGATGAACGTCTGAGGATCCTGGGATTATATTCATTGGAGTTTAGGAGGTTGAGGGGAGATCTAATAGAAATTTACAAGATAATGAATGGCTTAGATAGGGTGGACGTAGGGAAGTTGTTTCCATTAGCAGGGGAGACTAGGACCCGGGGGCACAGCCTTAGAATAAAAGGGAGTCACTTTAGAACAGAGATGAGGAGAAATTTCTTCAGCCAGAGAGTGATGGGTCTGTGGAATTCATTGCCACAGAGGGCGGTGGAGGCCGGGACGTTGAGTGTCTTTGAGACAGAAGTCAATAAATTCTTGATTTTTCGAGGAATTAAGGGCTATGGAGAGAGAGCGGGTAAATGGAGTTGAAATCAGCCATGATTGAATGGTGGAGTGGACTCGATGGGCCGAATGGCCTTACTTCCGCTCCTATGTCTTATATGGGTGTAATTTGCTGGGCTTCCTGAGCACCAAACACACCTGTCCTCACCCCCAAAAAACCGGCTCATCCTTGTCCCGGTCATGTGTGCCCTGTGCAGCACTTTAAACTGTATGAGGCTGAGCGTCGCACACGATAAGAGTTCACCCTCCCTAGGGCATCTGCCCACGTCCCTTCCTCAATCTCCTCTCCTAACTCCTCCTCCCACTTACCTTTCACCACCACCACCGAAGCCTCCTCCTCCTCCTGCATCACCTGGTACGTTTCCGAGATCTTCCCCACTCCAATCCACGCCCTCCCCCCCCCCGAGAGCACCCTGTCCTGTACTGTGTGTGGCAACAGCCGCGGGAATTCCACCACCTGCCGCCTGGCAAACGCCCTTACCTGTAAGTACCTGAAGGTATTCCCCATGGGGAGCCCGTACTTCTCTTCCAGCTCACCCAAGCTCGCGAACTTCCCCTCCACAAATAGGTCCCCCAACCTTCGTATCCCTGCCCTGTGCCACTCCGAAAACCCTCCATCTGTTCTCCCTGGGACGAACCGGTGGTTCCCCCGTATTGGGGTCCACACCGAGGCCCCAGCTTCCCCCCTGTGCTGCCTCCACTGCCCCCAGATTTTGAGGGCAGCCGCCACCACCGGGCTCGTGGTCTCCCTCCTTGGAGGGAACGGCACCGGCGCCGTTGCCAGCGCCCCCAGACTCGTACCCACACAAGACGCCGTCTCCAACCTCTTCCATGCAGCCCCCTCCCCCTCCATCACCCACTTGCGCACCATCGTCGCATTGGCGGCCCAGTAGTACCCACAGAGGTTGGGCAGTGCCAGCCCCCCCCCCTATCTCTACTCCGCTCCAGGAACACCCTTCTTACCCTCGGAGTCCCTCGCGCCCACACAAACCCCATTATACTCCTGTTGACCTACCTAAAAAAGGCCTTCGGGATAAACACAGGGAGGCACTGGAACAGGAACAAAAACCTTGGGTGCACCGTTATTTTGACTGACTGCACCCTACCCGCCAAGGACAGCGGCAACGCGTCCCACCTCTTGAACTCCTCCTCCATTTGCTCCACCAGCCTTGTGAAATTAAGCCTATGCAGGGCCCCCCAGCTCCTGGCCACCTGGACCCCCAAATACCTGAAACTCCTCTCCGCCCTTTTTAATGGGAGCTCGCCAATCCCCCTCTCTTGGTCCCCTGGGTGAACCACGAACAGCTCGCTCTTCCCCATGTTGAGCTTGTACCCCGAGAAATCCCCGAATTCCCTAAGGATCCTCATTACCTCCGGCATTCCCCCCCACCGGGTCCGCCACATATAGCAGCAAGTTGCCCGCATAGAGTGACACCCTATGCTCCTCCCCACCCCGCACCAACACCCTCCAGTTCCTCGACTCCCTCAGTGCCATAGCCAGGGGTTCAATCACCAGTGCGAAGAGCAGGGTGGACAGGGGACACCCCTGCCTCGTCCCTCGGTGCAACCAAAAATACTCGGACCTCCTGTTTGTGGCCACACTTGCCATCGGGACCTCATACAACAGCCTAACCCACCTGACAAACCCCTCCGCAAACCCAAACCTCTTCAGCACCTCCCACAGGTACCCCCACTCTACCCTATCAAAGGCTTTCTCAGCGTCCATCGCCATCACTATCTCCGCCTCCCCCTCCCACGCAGGCATCATGATAACGTTCAAAAGCCTCCGCACATTCGCGTTCAACTGCCTCCCCTTCATGCACCCCGTGTGGTCTTCGTGGATGATCTGCGGCACACAATCCTCAATCCTCGTGGCTAAGACCTTCGCCAGCACCTTGGCATCTATGTTTAGCAACGAAATCGGCCTGTAAGACCCACACTGCAGGGGATCCTTGTCCCGCTTCAGGATCAAGGAGATCAGTGCCCGGGACATCGTCGGGGGCAAAGCCACCCCCTCCCTTGCCTCATTGAAGGTCCTAACTAGCAACGGGCCCAACAGGTCCATATATTTTTTATAGAATTCGACCGGGAAATCATCCGGCCCCAGTGCCTTCCCCGCCTGCATGCTTCCTATCCCTTTGGTCAGCTCCTCCAGCCCAATCCCGCCACCAGTCCCTCCTCCACCTTCGGAAACCTCAACTGGTCCAGGAAGCGGCCCATCCCTCCCTCCTCCAGTGGGGGCTCGGACCGGTACAATTCCTCATAGAAGTCCCTGAAGACCCCATTGATGCCAACCCCACTCCGCACCACACTCCCTCCCCTGTCCTTAACTCCCCCGATCTCCCGAGCTGTGTCCCGCTTCCCAAGCTGATGCGCCAGCATCCGCCTTGCCTTTCCCCCATACTCGTAAATCGCCCCCTGGGCCTTCCTCCACTGCCCCTCCTCGCCTTCCTGGTGGTCACCAGGTCGAATTCGGCCTGGAGGCTACGCCTCTTCCTCAACAATCCTTCCTCGGGCTCTTCCGCATACCTCCTGTCTACCCTCACCATCTCCCCCACCAGCCTCTCCCTCTCCCCCCGCTCCCACCTCTCCTTGTGGGCACTAATGGAGATCAGCTCTCCCCTAACCACCGCCTTCAGCGCCTCCCATACCATCCCCACTCGGACCTCCCCGTTATCGTTGGCCTCCAGGTACCTCGCTATACTTCCTCGGACCCGCTCGCTCACCTCCTCGTCCGCCAACAGCCCCACCTCCAAGTGCCACAACGGGCGCTGGTCCCTCTCCTCCCCCAGCTCTAAGTCCACCTAATGCGGGGCTATTGCCGAATACTCAGTTTCCTCTACTCTCGCTA
This sequence comes from Scyliorhinus torazame, assembly GCF_047496885.1. Lineage (NCBI taxonomy): Eukaryota > Metazoa > Chordata > Chondrichthyes > Carcharhiniformes > Scyliorhinidae > Scyliorhinus > Scyliorhinus torazame. The sequence goes on along the minus strand of NC_092709.1, from coordinate 156,358,747 downwards.
TCAGCGCCCTGCTCAAAATAAAAAAGTAGATTCGGGAATAAGCCTTATGGCCATGTGAGAAGAATGAAAATTCCCTAGCCCCCGGCCTTGCAAATCTCCAAGGGTCCACCCCTCCCATCTGGTCCATAAACCCCCTCAGCACCTTAGCCGCCGCCGGCTTCCTACTCGTCCTAGACCTGGAGCGGTCCAGTGCCAGACCCAGCACCGTGTTAAAGTCTCCCCCATTATCAGGCCCCCCACTTCCAAGTCTGGGATCCGACCCAAAATGCGCCGCATAAAACCCGCATTGTCCCAATTTGGGGCATACACATTGACCAGTACCACCCTCTCTCCCTGCAGCTTACCACTTACCATTACGTACCTACTGCCATTGTCTGCCACAATGCTCAACGCCTCGAATGACACCTTCTTTCCCACCAAGATCGCCACCCCTCGATTTTTGGCATCCAGCCCCGAATGAAACACCTGACCTACCCACCCTTTCCTCGATCTTACCTGGTCTGCCACCTTCAGGTGTGTCTCCTGGAGCATAACCACATCCGCCTAGAGCCCCTTCAGGTGCGCGAACACACGGGCCCGCTTGACCGGCCCATTCAGTCCCCTTACATTCCAGGTTATCAGCCGGATCAGGGGGCTACCCGCCCCCCTCCCCCGCCGACTGGCCATAACCCCGGCTCGGCCAGCCACGCGCCCGCACCCTACGCCCGGCCCGTTCCCCAAGGCGGCAGACCCCCGTTTCGACCCCCCCCCCCCCCACTCACTCCAGCTCCTCCTTGACCATAGCAGCAGCAACTCAATTCCCACCCCCCCCCCCCCCCCGGCTAGGACCCATCCTAGCTGTTTTACTCCCCCCATTGCACTCCCGCAAGTCAGCTGACTCCTGCTGACCCCAGCCACTCCTGCCTCTCCTTCGACTCCTCCTATTGTGTGACACACCCTCCTCTTCCGTTCCCCATCCACAGGCTCTCGCCCTCCCCCTTCCATCCTAAGCGCGGGAAACTACCCTCGCTTCCCCGCCCCGGCCCCGCTCCCTCCAGTCTTCAGCGCGGGAAAAAGCCCGCGCTTTCCACCTACCCGGCCCCGCCACCTCTGCCGCAGCTCCTTTTACAGGCCCAGTCCCCTCACCCCCGACTCGGGCCTCCCCCTCCCCCGCGGGGCCCCATCTCACTGCCGGCCATCCAACCCTGTTCCTTTTGCTGACCCCCCTCCAAGAGCCCCCCCAACCAACCCAACCAAAACAGTGCCCAACCCGCCCTAACCACCCTCACCGACGAGAAAGAGAAAAACACAAACAAACAAACAAAAAGAAACCAAGAGCAGAGGACCCCCCTCCAAAAGTAACATATCAACCCAATCTCCAAACGCCCATCCCGACCCTCAATCTATGTCCAACGTCTCGGCCTGAACAAAGGCCCACGCCTCCTCCGGAGACTCAAAATAATGGTGCCCGTCCTTGTAGGTGACCCACAGTCGCGCCGGCTGCAACATGCCAAACTTCACCCCCTTTCTGTGCAGCACCGCCTTCACTCGATTGTACCCGGCCCTCCTCTTCGCCACCTCCGCACTCCAGTCCTGGTATATTCGAACCTCCGTGTTCTCCCACCTGCTGCTCCTCTCCTTCTTATCCCACCTGAGCACACACTCCCGATCAGCGAACCGATGAAACCGCACCAGCACCGCCCGTGGAGGCTCTTTAGCCTTGGGCCTCCTCGCCAACACTCTATGGGCCCCTTCCAGCTCCAGGGGCCCCTGGAAGGACCCCGCTCCCATCAGCGAGTTCAACATGGTGACCACATAGGCCCCCACGTCGGGCCCCTCCAGCCCCTCCGGGAGGCCCAGAATCCGCAGATTCTTCCGCCTCAACCGATTCTCCATCTCCTCGAACCGCTCCTGCCATTTCTTGTGGAGCGCCTTTATCGCCAGGCCTAAGATCTCGTCCTCGTTGTCGGAGATCTTTTGTCGGGCCTCGCGGATCGCCACCCCCGGGCCGTCTGTGTCTCCAGCAGCTTATCAATAGAAGCCTTCATCGGCTCTAGCAGGTCCGCTTTAATCTCCCTGAAGCAGCGCTGGATAACCTCCTGTTGCTCCTGCATCCACTGCATCCAGGCTGCCTGGTCAACCACCACCTTTTTAGTCGCCCCGCTCCTGGTAAAAGCCATATACTTAACGGGGATTTGTTGTAATCTCCGTCCCACATCGGGAAACGTCGAAAAACGTGCCGTTGGGGGCCCTGAAAAGAGCCCAAAAGTCAGTTTTTGCGGGAGCCAGCGAATGTGCGACTTAGCTCCGCATAGCCGCAACCGGAAGTCCTCCTCGATCATTCTCGGGACACGGTCCTCTATTCTGGTGGCCAGAATTTTTGCCAGCTACATTCAGGAGCGATATCGGCCTGTAGGACCCACACTGAAGCGGATCCTTCTCCTTCTTCAAAATGAGCGAGATCAATGCCTGCGACATCGTCGGGGGGAGGGTTCCTCTCTCCTTTGCCTTGTTAAAGGTTCTTAGCAGGAGTGGGCTCAGTAGCTCCGAGAACTTCTTATAAAATTCTACAGGGAAGCCGTCCGGACCCCAGGCCTTGCCCGACTGCATACTTGCCAGTCCCTTAACTACCTCCTCCAACTCAATCGGGGCCCCCAGTCCCTCCACCCGATCCTCGTCCACCCTTGGGAACTTCAATCGATCCATAAATTGCTTCATCCGTTCCCCTCCCCTCGGGGGTTCTGTCTCGTATAACTTCCCATAAAACTCCTTGAAGACTTCATTGATCCTCTCTGGGCTCAACACTGTGTTACCTTCCTTATCCCGCACTCCCCCGATCTCCCTGGCCGCCTCCCTCTTGCGAAGTTGGTGCGCCAGCATCCTACTTGCTTTCTCCCCATACTCGTAGACTGCCCCTTTCACCTTCCTCAACTGTGCCTCCGCCTTCCCCCTGGTCAGCAAATCGAACACCGCCTGTAATCTCCGGCGCTCCTTTAGCAGCCCCCCCCTCGGGGGCCTCCGCGTACTTCCTGTCTACCCTAAGTATCTCTCCCACCAGCCTCTCCGCCCTCTCCCTCTTCTCTCTGTGGGACCTAATAGAGATTAACTCCCCATCTGATGACCGCCTTCATAGCCTCCCAAACCGCTGCCGCTGTTACCTCCTGTGTCATTCGTTATTACATAGTTCTGAATGCTCCTCCTTATCCGCCCACACACCTCTTCATCCGCCAGCAGCCCCACATCTAGTCTCCAGAGAGGGCGCTTCCCCCGCTCCACCCCCAGTCGCAGATCCACCCAATGCGGGGCATGGTCCGAGACCGCAATGGCCGAATACTCAAGCCCCTCCACCCTCGGGATTAACACCCTGCTCACCACAAAAAAGTCAATCCGCGGGACTTTAGGAAGGAGAAAAAGGAGAACTCCTTCGCCCTTGGCAGCGCGAATCTCCACGGGTCCACGCCCCCCACCTGCTCCATGGACTCCCACAGGGCCCTGGCCGCCACCGGTCTCTTTCCCAACCTGGACTTAGACCGGTCTAACGCCGTATCCAAGACAGTATTAAAGTCCCACCCCCTTAATCAAGTCACTTGACTCCAAGTCCGGAATTTTACCCAACATGCGCCTCATGAATTCCGCATCATCCCAGTTCAGGGCATACACATTCACCAACACCACCCGGGTCCCCTGTAACTTGCCACTCACCATTCTGTATCTACCCCCCTTGTCCGCCACGATGCTCCCTGCCTCAAACGCCACCCATTTACTAACCAGAATTGCCACCCCTCTGGTCTTTGAGTCTAGCCCCGAGTGGAACACCTGGCCCACCCATCCCCTCCTCAACCTCATCTGGTCAGCGAGTTATAAGTGCGTCTCCTGCAGCATGGCTACGTCCGCCTTCAACCCCTTTAGATGCGAGAACACGCGGGACCTCTTGACCGGCCCGTTCAGGCCCCTCACATTCCACGTGATCCGCCTGGAGAGGGGGTTGACCCCCGCCCCCTTGCCGACTAGCCATCTCCCTTTTTCGGCCAGCCATGTGGCCCCCCACTCGCTCCAGCCCTCCCGGTAGAAGCCCCCCAGCCCGACTCTCCATCTATCCCCAACAACTGGCTCCCATGCTGACCCATGCTGACCCCAGCCGCTCCCGCCACTATCTCAAAACTCACTCTTGTCTCCTCCTTCGGGCCCCCAACCCCCCTCCCCCACAGGGTAAGAGGGCAAGTGCCACCCAGATTCTTCCCGTGTGCCGGACACCACAACCCCGCCCCCTGAAACAAAAAACAGGAAACGAAAAGCAAATAAACCTAAACTCTACAATCTTACACCAGGCCAACCCCCGGTTACACAACTCCGCCAGCGCATTTTACCCACTTGCAGCTGCCCCTTAGCTCAAGTCCAGCTTTTCGTGCTTAATGAATGTCCACGCCTCATCCGGTGTATCAAAATAATGGTGCCTGTCCTGGTACGTTACCCAAAGTCTCGTCGGATGCAGGAGCCCGAACTTCACCCCTTTGCTGTGGAGGACCACCTTAGCCCGGTTGAATCCCGCACCCCTCTTAGCCAGTTCAGCTCCCAAGTCCTGGTATATGCGAATCTCACCGTTCTCCCATTTACTGCTCCGCTCCTTCTTTGCCCAACGCAGGACACGCTCCCTGGCTGTAAAGCGGTGGAACCTTATCACCATCGCCCTCATTGGTTCATTCGCCCTCGGCTTCCTCGCGAGGACCCTATGGGCCCCGTCCAGTTCCAAGGGCCGCGGGAAGGCCCCTGCGCCCATCAGCGTCCCCAGCATTGCAGTCACATACATGCTCGCGTCCGCCTCCTCCGCACCTTCATGGAGGCCCAGGATCCGCAGATCGTGACTCCGAGACCTATATTCGAGGTCATCCAGCCTCTCTTGCCATCTCCTGTACAGAGCCTCGTGCGCCTCCACCCTGACCGCCAGGCCCAGGATCTCATCCTCATTCTTAGACACCTTCCTCCCCACCTCTTTGATCGCCTTCTACTGTACCTTCTGAACCTCCACCACCTTTTCCATGGATACCTTCATAGGGACCAGCATCTCCGATTTCAGTTCTGTGAAGCAGCTCCTCAAAGTCTTGCTGCTCTCTCGCCCACTGGGCCCACACTTCTCGATCTGCGCCGGCCGCCATTTTGTCCTCCCCGACCCGCTCTGCTTTCTTCCACGCAATTACTCATTTGACGGCCTGCTCGTGGTTCCCTCCATACAGCACCGGGGGAACCTCTCCAGCGTCCGTTCCCACGCCGGTATCCGCCCTTCAAGTGCCGCTGCCGCCCCGCTTAATGGCCCGAAACCTCGATCCCGACGGGAGCTGCCGTGTATGCGACCTAGCTGGTCATGGCCGCTACTGGAAGTCGCCTCATTGCAGTGTTAATGTAAACCTACTTGTGACAATAAAGATTATTATTTCAAGATGTATGTCAACTCAAGGGGGGTCACGGCCAAATCGGGAGAGAAGACAATTGCCTATAAATAAATGTGCAGATTTTGGTTTGTCTTTCTTTTTAAATTTTAATATGTAACTTGTGAATTGTGAAATGTAGGACGCGAAAACCCAAAAAACTTAGAACATGAACCGAGATCGTAACATCATGCACAAGGCTTTGTCTAGAAACATTTAATAAGCACTAGCGTCCAATAACATGGCACACAGCTCAGAGATGACGAGGAAGAAGATAAGCCTACGGTCAACGCAACAAGACATGGTGACTTCTGGTAGTGGCATGTAGGATAAGGTCACACATGGGGTAGCTCGCGCCAGTCCTTTTTTTTGGTCCTTTTACCCCGGTTCCTGGGGAAAATTTGTGGACAGACCCGGCCCATCTGACAGTTCTTTATGAGAAGATGTCGAAAACCGTGAAAAATGTTGGAAAGGTGGTAGCCCTTCAGAGGAGATGGAGAAGGTGCAAAGCTGGTCGGGAGGAAAGGTGGGACCACGCCTATCACAGTAGGTATGCTGATGGACGTAATGTCAATCGGGTTTGAGAGACAATTCAGCAAGCACTCTAAAAAAAAAATTTAAAGTACACAATTATTTTTTTTCCAATTAAAGGGCAATTTAGTGTGGTGAATCCACCTAACCTGCACAACTTTGGGTTGTGGGGGTGAGACCCACGCATCCACAGGGAGAACGTGCAAACTACACACAGACTGTGACCCGGGGCCAGGATTGAACCCGGGTCGTCAGCGCTGTTGGCAGCAGTGCTAACCACTGCACCACCATGCCGCCCTCAGCAAGCACTTTGAGAGGCAAGGAAGGGAGATGCTGGAGACCCTCAAAATGTCTGTGGAGGATACGCTGGATCGATAGACAGAGATAAGGAAGGACTTTGGAGGTGATGGGAGGAATATCGAGAGGTGCTGTAGCGGGTAAAGGAAACCTTGTCACGACACGGTGACCAAATAGCATCGCTGTAAGCTGAGCTGCCAATGGTGGGGAAGAAGGATAAGGAAGACCTGGAGAACAGGTCGAGGAGGCAGAACCTCAGGAGTGTGAGGTTGCTGGAGGGAGTGGAATGTCTGAGTACTTTGCCCAGATCTTTGCAAAGTTGATGGATGTGGGGAGAATAGATGACCCCTCCTGAGCTGGCTAGGGTCCATCGAACAGTCTGACTGAGGCCACGGGCGAATGAGCTGCCATGGGAGGTGACAAGTGTTTTTCCACAGTTACTGGATGAAGGAGCAGGTCCTTAAATGGGTCAAAGAAAACCGGGAAGCAAGGTGGGAAGGCAGCTGCATTCGGATTTATCAGGGTGTTGGGGCAGAGCTTGCAAGGAGGAGTGCAGCCTTTAATAAGGCAAAGTCAGCGTTGTACAAGAGCGGAGTGTGTTTTTGTGTGGTGCACCCAGCGAGATTGCACAACTCAAAGGATCACCTTTTTGATACAGCGGAGGAGGTGAAGGCTTTCATCAAAGAACAAGAACTTGGGCTGAATTGAGTGGGTTTGAATGAGACTTTAATGGTTTTTGATGGGACGGGATTGTTTGGGGATGTTTTAATATTTTTGTACATATGTTTGGTTAACAGGGATTTATTGTTCTGTGCTGGAGTGTATATGTTGTTGGGGGAGTAATGGGGGGCAAAAAAGTTGGGAGTAATGATAAAGGCAGTAAGGTAGATAATATATGGCCGAAGATGGAAGGTTGAGAAGTGTAAAGGCTTTGGTTTTGGTTATTTCTTTGTAGCAGGGGTGTTGGGGGTGGAGGGGTTTCTGTTTCTTTTCTTTGTTCATTGGGTGTGGGGCTTGGCAGGGGACTTCCTCATTAGCAGTTCGAGCTCAACTAGTTAACAGGAGTGAGGTGGGGGGAGAGGCTGCAACCTGATGGAATGTTCAGACAGGTTTTGATGAGCCTAAAAGGTGCTTAGTGGGTGGAGGGGATGGTAAGGAGAGAGGTAGTTGGCAGGTTTCTGGATTAGGGGAAGGGGGTGGAGAGGGTAGATTGCTGATGGTGACCACGGGTTTTTCGTTGTCCCACCTTATGGTTGGGGCTGGTGGTCATCTTGGGTGGGCCTTAGTTCGAGGAACTTGGAAGAGGGAGGGGATAATGCCAAATTGGGGCGATGTAACATTCATGAGATTTTTGGCCACAATCCCAGACTTGGGTCTTGGGCGGGGGCAGGGGGGTGTCATGAATCCGAAACAAGGCTGTCTAAACTGAAGTTGTTGGCCCCTTCGGAGATAGCAAAGGTGATGCAGTTATGGGGGAGTTGGCGGGGGGGGGGGGGGGGGGGGGGGGGTAGATCTGTGACGGTTTATGCACGCCAGGGAATTCTCTTTTTTCTCTCTAGTACATAAAAGTATATTCAAAGATTGTTTTTTTTCATAATGGGAAAGTCTGTCCTTCCTGGGGTGAGGAAAGCTGAATACTCGCTGATAAGTGACCATGCCCCACATCTAGTAGATTTGGTATTAGAAATTGGTTCGATTCATCGTCCTGCATGGAGACTGGATGTTGGGTTATTGGCGGATTTGGGTTCTGTGAATGGATAGCGAGGGCGATAAGACGAGTTTGTGGGGTTTAATGGGAATGGGTCAGTTTCACCCTCAGTTCTGTGGGAAGCCCTGAAAGCAGTGATTAGAGGGTATATGGATAGGGAGGCAAAGGAGGAACGGCAAAAGTTGGTAGATGATACCTTGGACGAAGACCACAAGTACTTGAATGACCCAACCTCAGAACTCCTGGCTATCAGGAAGAAGCTGCAGATGCAGTTTGACCTGTTATCCATGGATAGGTCAGTGCGCCAGTTGCAGCCCTCAGGAGGGGTTATTATGAATATGAGGAGAAGGCGAGTCGTCTCTTGACGTGCCATTTGAGGCGGCAGGCGGCCTCCCGAGAGATTATTCAAGTCAGCAACTTGGGTGGCAGGGGCTGGTGTCCACACCGGATAAAGTTAGTGGGGATTTGAAGCATTCTCTAAGAAGCTTTAGAGGTTGGGGAGTCGGGGAGAGAGGTCAGGTATGTTGGAGTTTCTGGAAGGCTGAAGAGTTTCCCGTGATGGAGGAGGAAGAGCATGAAGGGTTGGGGAGGCCGTTAGCGTAGAGGAGGTTTTGAAAGCAATAGAGCGGATGCTGACAGGTAAAGCCCCGGGGCCGGACTGGTTCCCGGTGGAATTTTACAAGAGGTTTGTGGAACAGCTGGTGCCATTATTAGTGGGAATATTCAAGGACTCGGTAATATGGGATTCCCTGCCCGGGACACTGATGTAAGCATCAATTTCATTTCTTTTAAAAATGATAAGAACCCCATAGAATGTGGGTCATACCACCCTATTTCTTTACTTTATGTAGATGACTATATATTGGGCAAGGTCTTCGCACTGATGCTGGAACTATGTCTTCCTCAAGTTATTGGCGATTGCTAAATGTGGTGTTTTCCCCATCTGAGATGTCGTATCCAGAGGTAATTGCCACACTAGATGCCGAGAAGGCATTCAACAGGTAGAATGGGGGTTTCTTTTTGCGGTCTTGGAGAAGTCTGGGATGGGGCCCAAGTTTGTGTCTTGGAACTGACAGTTGTACAAAGCTCCAATAACTGTTGTCCGCACCAATAACATGAGCTCGGGGTATCTCCAATTAAATAGGGAACGCCACAGGGGTGCCCTATGCCCCCTCTTCTTTGCATTGGCGATAGAGCCTTTGGCCATCGCCTTGAGGGCTTCAGATAAGTGGAAGGGGCTAGCGAGGGGAGGGATGGAGCATAGGGTGTCCCTGTACCCGATGATCTCTTTATTTGATGGACCCAGTCCCCACCATGGCCGATATAATGGAGGTGCTAAAGCGCTTTGGCTCTTCAGGGTACAAACTAAACTTGGAAAAAAGTGAATCCTTTCCAGTTAATCCCCAGGGAGGGGAGTTAATCTAGGGGTGCTGCCTTTTTGGATGGCTGGTTCCAGCTTTTAGTATCCGGGGGTTGGGCCCGTCTCTGTAAACTGAGCTACAGAAGCTTGGTAGGAAGCGTTAGGACCGATCGGCAAAACTGGGAAAATCTTCCCCTGTCCTTGGCAGGCAGGGTTCAGTCAGTCAAGATGAACATCTCACCGGTAAATCCAATGGTTGCCTCAATTTTGACAGAATTTTGAATTGGGGTCAATATCGAAGCTGATTCCAATTTGTGTGAATCATCTGTTCGAGCCTGCGAGATTGGACGCCACCTTCTGGGGGTGGGAGGGGAAGGGGTTGGAAAGGGCCAGAAATAGGCAGAGAAAGATGTTGTGAACATAAAGACAAAGGGAGTATTAATGGTAGTGAAAATGACTAAGAAGGGTGCTGATAGTGGCACATTAAGTTAATGGCAGAACAAACGTAAGCAGTGTGTCAAACAACAACCAGGAACAGCCAACAGATGGTTCAAGTGTGATGGCTGGGGTGAGGGGAGACAATAGTGAGGGGAAAACGGATCGATGGAAAAAATGAAAATAAATTGAGAAGAAATAAAAAATGAGGTGAAGGTGGAAGAGAGAGTTCACAATCAAACCAGAAGTTGTTGAACTCAATGTTAAGTCTGGAAGGCTGTAACGTGCCTAATCGGAAGATGGGGTGCTGTTACTCCAGTTTGCGGTGGACTTCACTGGAACACTGCAGTAAGCAAGGAAGGACACGTGGATATGAGAGCAGGACGGTGAATTGAAATGGCAAGCAACAGACAGGTGCTGAGGCAGGACCGAAGGTGTTCTGCAAAGCGGTTACCCAATCTGTATTTAGTCTCTCCAATGTAGAGTGCATTGGAAGCAGCAAAAGACCAGATTGAAGGAGGTGCACATGAAGCGCTGCCTCACCTGAAGAGTGTTTAACTCCTTGGATGGTGAGCAGGGAGGAGGTAAAGGGGCAGCTGTTGCACGTTCTGCAATTACATGGGAAGGTGCCGTGGGAAGAGGGCGAGGTGTTGAGGGTGATGGAGGAGTGGAACATGGTATCTCGGAGGGAACGGTCCCTGAAGAATGCTGACAGGGGGACATTGGGGAAGTTGTGTTTGGTGGTGTCATCATGCTGGAGTTGGCGGAACTGGCATAAGGGTGACCAATTTCCTGTCCTGAAGGGCATCAGTTAACCAGGTGGGGTTTTCTATTAATCTAGTAATTTCATTATCTTCATTACAGAAACTAGGGGTAGCATTTTCCATCGAGCCCACCGTGGAGATTATCGTGGGTGGGACAGAAAATTTGACAGACCAACAAAAGATCAGTTGACTTTAGGTAGAAATTTACAGTTGTGAGGCAGGTGGGATCGTAAAATTTTGCCAAAGATTTTTTTATTCCAAATTTCAACTCGAGTCCCTAGATCACGAGTCCAGGCCTCTGGATTAGTTCAGTTACATTATTGCAATGCAACTCTTCTGTACATGCAGCCTGGTCACCTCACGGTTTCCATGAGGAAAAGATCACATAAGCTGTGATTATTCTCTTTCAGATGCGGCTGAAGGGAGATTTAATTGAGATGTCTTAAATGAGGGATCTAGAATAGACAAAAAGGACCTGTTTCCCTGCAGAAAGGTCAATAAACAGTGGGTATAGGTCTAACATAATTGGCAAAGGATTAAAGGGAAGTTGAGGAGAAATTATTTCATCCAGAGGCTGATTAGGCTTGAAACTCACCAATGGAAAGGGTGATAAAGGCAGAAATATTCATCACATTTAACTACTCAGACATGCACTTTAAGTGGCTTAAACTACAAGGTTACATACCAAACACAGCAGTGGGATAGGCTGGATAGCCCTTTATGGTTGGAAGAAAAACAATGAGCCGAATGGCCTCCTTCTGCACTGTAAATTCTATGATTCTATGAACTATTCCTTTGTACATTTATTTCCATTGATGATGGATCAAAATTGTCTACATTGTGTAATAATTTTGTATCCATTCATTACCTGACCCGGACATTGTCAATACTGAATGTTTTGTAATTACAGCTGTTACAAATTCTTGTTTTGTCTAGTTTATTTACCTTTATTGGTTTGGATTGCATATTATCAACATCATTTTTAATATTACAAAAATAGTGGTGGGCAGCCATATTGAAGGCTCGATATGTGTCAGCTTTTCCTTTCATCAGGGAAGAGATTTTCAACAATGATCACTATTTTTCAAAATTCCTAGGTTGTCGCAATTTCAGTATTTGTCAAAGGCACTGGGAATACTGCAGCTTTCATGTTGCTGCAGTTTATTGCCCCTTTAGCAGCAATGAGCGGTTGCATAATGAATTATGGCAGTTACAGTTTTCAGAAGATAAAAATCTTCATTTAATGCACTTAGAAACAAATGTAAACCATCAAAAGATTGTTTATTAATGATGCTTGTAAGATAAAATCTTGATCCTTTTTTGATTTAAGTTGTATGTTTCTATGTGCAAAAACAAAAATCCAAAGTAAGCATAATCACAGATACAAAAGAAGGACATTTGTGTGGGCACCAGACTTATGACATTGATGAAGGGGAAACTAGAAAAGGAAAAATCTCTTTAAAAGTATAATTTATGATTTTTGGCTTTCTTGGCTCAGGTAGGCTGTAAATTCCACCAATGTCCTGGTCGGTCTTCCTGCCATTCCCTTTCGCAGGTATGGAACTTCATCTTTGTTTGACATTACACCAGCTATGTCAAGGTGAGCCCAATGAGGAACTTTAACAAACTCTCGCAGGAATGCTGCAGCTGTACAAGCACCACCAGACCTGCAGAACATTTTAAAGCAGAATGAAATATCCAAATGGCATCAAATACACTTCGTTGGAAATTCACCACTGATTTTGTAAATTGCAAATCCCTTTTTCCTGAAAGGTTCACAAAAAAATTAACCCCCCCCCAAAAAAAAAAATCATGGAATTTCCCACCATTTCCCGATAAATTCTTATGTCCACTTGATCCTCAAGTGAAACACAGCAAACAGGAACGCTATTTCCAAATGTCACTCTGCCCTGATGGACAAGTTCCGTGGTGAGTGTTTCATTGGTTATCACTACAATAATCCAGATGAAACCAAAAAGCTTCCTCCTTTATGTTTTCACTTTCATTTACTGAGAAAATGCTTTAAAAGTTTTGTTTCATTTTGAAAAGTGGGTAAATGGTCTCCATTTACAATTTAATGATGGGTTATAGATTTGCATTCAACTGTTTCAACTCTTAAGACATCTGGAGGCGCATTTTGCAAACAGTGATCATAACTCCGTCAGATTCAAGGCTGCAATGGAAAAGGACAAGGATGGGCCTGAAATCAATGTGCTAAGCTGGGGGAAGGCCGATTTTAATAAGATCAGATATGATTTGGCCAGAGTGAACTGGGAGAAGACACTTCTAGGTAGATCAGTAACAAAATAATTTTTGTTAATTAAGGACCACAGGGGTTGCATTTAAGAAGGAAATAGGGAGTACAGGATCAACATGTTCTAATCAAGAAAAAGGCTAGAACTAACAAATCCAGTGAACCCTGGATATCGTGGGATATACAGCACTGGATAAGGAAAAAAGGGGAGGCTTATGGCAGATATCGAGGGCTCAAAACAGCAGACGTCCTAGAGGTGTGTAGAATGTGCAAAAAGGAACTTAAAAAGGAGAACAAAAAGGGGACATGAAAGGATACTCTCAGGTAAAATAAAGGCAGTCCGAAGTTGTTTTACAAGTATATTAAGGCAAAAGGATAACTAGGGAAAGAGTAGGGCCATTAAGGACCACAGTGGTAATTTGTGTGTGGAGCGGGAGGGCGTAGGTCGGGTTTATGTCGTTGCTAACTCGTGAAAAGGCCAGTATGTATAGAAATCAGGGAGAAGGACTGTGGTAAAATTAAATAAATTATCAACAGAGAGGATTTTCTGAATGGAATGTCATGCTTAAAAGTAGGCAACTCTCCTGACCTGATGAAACGCATCTCGGCTGCTGAGTGAGGCAAGAGAGGACATAGCAGGGGCACTGGCAATAATTTTCAATTCCTCTCTGGCCATAGGAGAGGTGCCGTGGGACTGTAGGATAGTCAATATGGTACCATTATTCAAGAAGGGAGGAGGGGATAAACCAGGAAACTACAGGCCAGTTAGTAGTGGGGAAACTATTGGAAGCAATTCTGAGACCAAATTAATCTACATTTGGAGACACAGGAATTCATCATGAACAGTCAGCATGGTTTTGTTAAGGCCAGGTCATGTCTGGCCAACCTTGATTGAATTTTCCGAAGACGTGACCAGGTGTGGAGATGAGGGCAATGCATTTGACATAGTCTACTTGGAGTTCGGCAAGGCTTTTGATAAGGTCCCACATGGGAGACTGATAGCGAAGGTAAGAGCCCATGGGATCCAAGGAGATTGGGAAAATTGGATCCAGAATTGGCTGAGTGGCAGGAAGCTGAAGGTGATGGTCGAGGTGCGTTTTTCTGACTGGAAGCCTGTGTCCAGTGGGCTCCCGCAGGGATCAGTATTGGAGCCTTGCAGTTTGTGGTTTATATAAATGATTTACACATGGATGTAGGAGGGTTGATCAGTAAGTTTACAGATTGCATGAAAATAGTGAGGAAGGTAGTTTAAGATTACAGGAGGATATAGACGGGCTGACCAATGGCAAATAGAATTCAACACAGGAAAGTGTGAGGTGATGCATCTGGGCAGGACAAACAAGGCATGGGAATACATGATAAACGGCAGAACCCTGGAAAATGGGATTAGAATACTTGGTTGTTTTTGACTTGCCCAGCCACGATGGGCCTTTCTGTGCCGTAGACCTCATTGACACTATACCATGGGGTGGATTTTCACATTGGAGCATATTCGGGCAGGTAGTAGGTGAGGTCTAATTAATGTTTTGTCATCAGGCCTCATTACAGAAGTGGCCAATGTCAATCACACTGCATCAGATGGTAGAAAATCTAGCACCTTAAAAAAGGGTGCAAGTGAGAGTCAAATGAAGCTGCAGAGTTGTTGCAGTACTGATAATATCATTTGGCCCCAATTTGCAAATGTTACTTAAGCTTCTAACGGTTTACAGCCTTAATTAAGGATAAGCTGAACATTTGAAAAAAAACAGAGATCTGGAGAATCCCCTCGCAGCCCCACCCCGAATCTTATCCTTCTATATAGCTGGATGGTCAGAAGATGAAAATCTGTCCTTCAAACAGGTAAACATACATCTTGTCATATTTGTATGTTATCCTAGATCATCATAGAATCCCTACAGTGCAGAAGGAGACCACTTGGCCCATCAAATCTGCACCGGCCTTGGAAAGAGCACCCTACTTAAGCCCACACCTCCACTCTATCCCAGTAACCCCACCTAACCTTTTGGACACTTGGGGGCGATTTAGCATGGCTAATCCACCTAACCTGCACATCTTTGGACTGTGGGAGGAAACTGGAGCACCCGGAGGAAACTCACGCAGACACAGGGAGAAAATGCAAACTCCACGCAGACAGTCACCCAAGGCCGGAATTGAACCCGGATCTCTGGAGCTGTGAAGTAGCTGGCAGGCCAGAATATGAAGGACAGCAAAGAATGACAAAAAGATTAACAAGGATGGAAAAATTAGAGAAAGAAAGAAAGCTAGCTAGAAATATAATGAATGATAGTAAGAGCTTCTGTAGATACTTAATAAGAAAAGTTAACAAACTGAACATTAAGACTTGTAGAAATTGTGGGATTAAACTAACAGAAAATAACGAAATGGCAGATGATTTAACAGGTATTTTGTATCCGTCTTCACTGTAGAGGACAGGCGCCGGAATGTGGCGACTAGGGGCTTTTCACAGTAACTTCATTTGAAGCCTACTTGTGACAATAAGCGATTTTCATTTCATTTAATTTCAAAAGTAACATTCCAGAAATAGCTGTAAACCAGCAATTGGAAGGGAGGAAGAACTTAGGAAAATTACAATCATCAGGGAAGTGGTGCTTAAAAATTGATGGAGCTGCAGGTTCACAAATCGGTAGATCCTGATGAATTACATCCTAGGGTCTTAAAAGAAGTGACTTGATAACATAGTTGATGGGTTGGTTTCAATTTTCCAAAATTCCCTACCATTAGATTGAAAAATAGCAAATGTAACTCCTTTATTAAAAAATGGGGGGGGGGGGGAGTTGGACAGAAAGCAGGAAACTAGAGGCCAGTTAGTATAACATTTGTCATAGGAAATATGTTGGAAGCTATTATTAAAGATGTTATGACAGGTCCCTTGAAAATATTCAAGACAATCAGACAGAGTCAACATGCATTTGTGGAAGGGAAATCATGTATAACCAATTTATTGGAGTTCATTGAAGGAATCACATGTGCTGTGGATATAGGGGAACCAATGGATGTGCCATACTTAGATTTCCAGAAGGCATTTGATAAAGTGGCACATTAAAGGTTTTTGTGGAAAATAAAAGCTCATGGTGCAGGTAGAAAGGTATTGGCATGCATAGAAGCTTGGCTAGCTAACAGTAAACTGAAGATGGGCATTAATGGGTCATTTTCTAACTGGTGGGATGTAGTGAGTGATGTACCACAGGGATCAGTGCTGCGGCCTCAACTATTTACAATTTATATAAATTGCTTGACTAAAGGGACAGAAGGTATGGTTCCTACATTTGCTGATTATACTAAAATAGGTAGGAAAGTAAGTAGTGAAGAGGACATAAGGAGGCCACAAGGGGGCATGGATAAGTTAAGCAAGTGGACAAAAGTTTGACAAATGGAGTGCAATGTGTAGAGTACTGTGTATAATATTGGTCTCCTTATTTAAGAAAGGATGTAAATGTATTGGAAGCAGTTCAGAGAAGGTTTACGAAACAAATACCAGGAATGGGCAGATTGTCTTATGGGGAAAGGTTGGGCAGACGAGATTTGTATCTGCCGGAGTTTAGAAAAGGAATATAATTGAATGGTTGAAACATAAGATCCCGAGGGGTCTTGACAGGATGGATGTGGAGAAAATGTTTCCTCCTGTGAGAGAACATACAAAGATGACAATACGGGTGTTCCCCAATCGGAAACCCTGGCTCAACCAAAGGGTTCACTCCCTGCTGAAGTTCCAGACGGAGGCATTCAAGTCTGACGACACTGACCTATATAAGAAATCCAGGTACGACACACGGAAAGCCATCAGGGATGTAAAAAGACAATACCACATCAAACTAGAGTCCCAGGCCAACGACACTAACCCACAACGACTCTGACGGGGCCTACACAAGATCACAGGCTACAAAGCAGGGCCAGGTGGAATATCTGGGCTGGAGCATCCCTACCCGATGATTTGAACAAGTTCTATGCCCGCTTTGAGCAGTCAGCCAATGCATCAGTGCTGTAGCCATCTGGGATGGCCACTTACAACTAGGGACAGAGAAACTCGCAAAGCCTAGCGGGTAAAATGAACAAGGCAAGACTCAGGCAGGCTCAGAGCCTGAAATATATATTTGCAAGCAAGAAGTCCAGACAGTATCGAAACTCCGACCAATTAACATTTTGATGGGCCGATTAGCATTTGATGGCCCATCTCCACCAAGACAAAGGACTGGTACTCGAGCAACCAGTACAGTCCCAGACATTTCGGCGCCACTCCCTGTTCAGGGGAAGCGTAAACAACAGGGTCAGTGACCGCTTGGGACACGCCCAGCCATCCAGATCCCCACCCACTTATTGGTTAGGAATCGAACAGAGTGATCAGGGATCACCCAATTAGTGGGGTCCAAACTGAAGGACCGCCCAAAAGAGCATGAAAACCCCCAAGTATAAGAAGAGTTTGCCATATGTTCGTCCTCTCTTGGAGCTGGCGCCCTGGCTACGACCATTTCCCAAGTGCGGCACCACCAGAAGCAAGTCCAAGTTCAACGCTCGCTACCAGACGGATGAGCCTAGCTGAGCAGCAGTTACTTCTCCAGACTCGATAGATCCAGAATCGGACAGCGGCCACTGTTCCTCTGACCTATGCCGGCTGCCTGAAGTTAAGTACAGGTTGTCTTAGTCGATAGGTGTAGTTAACTCGTAGTGTTTATGTTGCATGACTAATTGTGTGTAAATAAAGTACCCTTGACCTTGAACTAACAAACTGGTGTTTGGCTCTTTGATCGATAGCTGGTTGAACCTTGTGGTGGTATCGTTTGATACCTGGTCTCTGAGCATTAGAACATAGATATCAAAAGAAAGGAGGGCAACCTCACTGATTGCCATAATTGGAACAGAGCCATAGGAAAAGACAGGAAAAGGAAAGCGCAACAGTGCCACCCGCCCCAACAGCCCTGGACACACCCATACCCACCTATTACAGCCTCAGAGGTATGAGTTGCCTTCTTGAAAGTGAATTGGCGGAAAGCGACGGGCCCCGATGGTATTCCTGGGCGAGCACTCAGAGCCTGCGCAGACCAGCTAGCAAGTCTATTCGCAGATATCCTCTACACCTCACTCCTCCGCTCTGAGGTCCCCACCTCCTTCTAGAAGACCACCATAATACCAGTACCAAAGAGGAACAAGGTAGCCTGCCTCAACGACTACTGACCAGTGGCCCTGGTGTCTGTTATCATGAAATGCTTTGAGCGGCGAGTCATGAGACGGATCACTGCCAGCCTCCCATGCGGTCTCGATCCACTGCAGTTTGCCTATCACCACAACCGGTCCACAGCAGATGCTGTCTCCCTGGCTCTACAATCAACATTCGAACACCTCGACAACAAGGACAGCTACGTAAAACTGCTGTTCATAGACTACAGCTCCACCTTCAACACCATTATCCCGACAAGACTAATAACCAAACTCTGCAATCTTGAACTTGACCCCCCCCTGTGCAGCTGGACCCTTGACTTCCTCACCAACAGACCACAATCTGTCAGGCTAGGCAACAGCACCTACTCCACAATAGTCCTCAACACAGGACCCCGCAAGGATGTGTGCTCAGTCCTCTACTGTACTCCCAATACACACATGACTGTGTGGCAAGATTTTTAAAAAAAATTTAGAGTACCCAATTCATTTTTTCCAATTAATGGGCAATTTAGCGTGGCCAATCAGCCTAGCCTGCACATCATTGGGTTGTGGGGGCGAAACCCACGCAAACACGGGGAAAATGTGCAAACTCCACGCGGACAGTGACCCATAGCCGGGATCGAACCTGGAACCTCGGCACCATTGCTATCAACTGCGCCACCGCGCTGTCTGCGTGGCAAGATTTAACTCCAACTCAATCTATAAGTTTGCGGATGATACGACTGTGGTGGGCCGTATCTCAAACAACGACGAATCAGACTACAGAAGGGAGATAAATCACTTGGCTGCATGGTGTACCGAAAACAACCTCTCTCTAAATATCAGAAAGACTAAGGAACTAATCATCGACTTCAGGAAGCGTAGCACGACACACACTCCCGTCTGCATCAATGGTTCCGAAGTGGAGATGGTCGATAGCTTTAGGTTCCTGGGGGTCACCATCACCAACAGTCTGTCCTGGTCCACTCACATTGATGCAACAATGTGCGATAGAGAGCATCCCCTCCGGCTGCATCACAGGTTGGTATGGCAACTGCTCAGTCCAAGAACGCAAGAAACCGCAGAGTGTGGTGAACTCAGCCCAATGCAGCATACAAGCTTGCCACCGTCGCATTGATTCTGTATACACCTCCCATTGCCTCAGGAAGGCAGACAGCATTATCAGAGACCCCTCCCACCCAGGCATTGCCTTCTTCCAGACCCTTCCATCAGGCAGAAGGTATAGAAGTCTGAAGACCCGCACATCCAGATATAGGAACAGCTTCAAGACTCCTCAACGACTCCCCCTCGGACTGATCTGTTCCCTGAAAGAACACTATTCACAACTCCCTATGCTGCTCTTGATCATATATTTGCTTTGTTAGGCCCCTTGTTCCGCACTGTAACCAATCACTGTTTGTCGATGTACCATTTGTCAATGTACTCTGTTGATTTTGTCTACAATGTACGTACTGTGTACGTTCCCTCGGCCGCAGAAAAATACTTTTCACTGTACTTGGGTACATGTGACAATAAATCAACTCAAATCAAAGAATCTAGAACTAGTGGTCAATTTAAAAAATAAGGTGTCACCCATTTAAGACAGGTGAGAAGAAATTGTTTCTCTCAGAGGGTCGACGGTCTTTGGAACTTCCTTCCTCAAAAGGCAGTGGAAACAGAGTCCTTGAATGTTTTCAAGACAAAGATAGATAGATTCTTCATAAACAAGGGGTGAAAGGTTATTGGGGTAAGTGGGATGTTCGTCAGATCAGCCATGATCTTACTGAATGATGGAATTGGCTCAACGGGCTGAGTAACCTATTTCTGCTGCCAACTCTCATGTTCCTAGTGCAGACAGGAGCATAAAATTACAAACATTGTGCAGGCTAAACTGATATGTGAATTTCAATATCATTTGTGAAGACATTTTAAAAAAAAATTTAGAGTACCCAATTCATTTTTTCCAATTAAGGGGCAATTTAGCGTGTTCAATCCATCTACCTTGCACATCTTTGGGTTGTGGGTGCGAAACCCACACAAACACGGGGAGAATGTGCAAACTCCACACTGACAGTGACCCAGAGCCAGGATCGAACCTGGGACCTCAGTGCCGTGAGACTGCAGTGCTACCCACTGCGCCACCATGCTGCCCTTTTTTGAAGCCATTTTTGACCAAGAAAGGTTAGATCCAAATATTTTTTCAATGGTGAAAAGCTAGAAACAGTGGAGGTCCAAAGAGATCCATATGCATAGATCACTAAAATGTAATGGTCTAGTTAAAAAAATAATCAAAAAGACAAATGAAACGTTAGTGTAGAAATGTAGAGGTGTTCACATTACTTTTATTTCTAACAAAAACAGAATTAAATGTTTTAATTCTTCTGTGGGATAGGAGCGTCGCTGGCAAGGCCAGCATTTGTTGCCCACCCCGAATTGAGACGGTAGTGGTGAGCCGTTTTCTTGAACCGCTGCAGTCCATATGGTGCAAGTACACTCGCAGTGCTGTTAGAAAGGGTGTTCCAGGTTTTTTACCTAGTGTCAGTGGGAGAACGATATAGTTCCCAGTTAGGATGGTGAGTGGCTAAGGGGAAGCTGCAGGTCGTGGTGTTCACCTGCACCTGCTGCTTCTGTCCTTCTAGATGATGGAAGTCACAGGTTTAGAAGGTTCTCCCAAAGAATGCCTTACAAGTTGTTGCAGTTCATCTTGCGTATGCTACACACTAATGCCACTGTGCAACAGTGGTGGAGCGAGAGAATAGTTATGATGGATGGGGCATGAATCAAGCAGGATCCTATGGAACCTGCAAGTGATACAAGGAGCTGCACTCACCCAGGCAAGTATTCCATCGCACTGCTGATTGTGCCTTGCAGATGCTGGACAGTCTTTGGTGAGACAGGAGGTTGAGTTACTTGCTGCAGAAGTCCCAGCCTTTAACCTGCCCTTGTATTTCAGTATTTATACGGCTGCTTCGGTTCCGTTTCTGGTCAGTGGTAACCCCCAGGTTGTTGCTGATGGCGTATTCAGTGATGGTAATGCCATTGAATGGCAAGGGAAAATGGCTAGATTCTCTCGTTATATGTCGTCCTTGCTTGTGTGACAAAAGTTACATGCTAAACCTGAATATTGTCCAGGTCTTGCTACATATGGAGACGGGCTGCTTCAGCATCTGAGGAGTTGAGAATGGTGCTAAATATTGTACAAGCATCAACAAACATCCCACTTCAGACCTTTTGATGGAGTCATTGATGAACACTAGCTGAGGAAATCATGCAATCATGTCCTGGGACTGAGATGACTAGCCTCCAACAACCAGAACCATATTCCTTTGTGTTCAGTATGACTCCAACCAGTGGAGAGCTTTCCCCCTCATCGCCACTGAATTCAATTTTGCTTGGCTCCTTGGTCCACACTAGATCAAAACATTTCTTGATGTCAGGGCAGTCATTCTCACCTCATCTCAAGTTCAGATCTTTTGTCTATTTTTGGACCAAGGTTGCAATGAGGTCAGGAGCCATGTGACCCTGGTGGAAACCAAACTAAGCATTAGTGAGCAGGTTATTGCTGTGTAGGTGTGCTTTACATACCTTGGCAGTCACCTTTCTCAACAGACCACCATTGATGAGGAGATCCATAACCATATCCACTGCACCAGGTCAGCATTCTGCAAACTACTGTGAGGATTGTTTGACAACAAAGATCACCGCAAGTCAACAAAAGTCCAACTGTACAGAGCAGTTGTCATCATCATTCTCCTGTACTGAGACCTGGACTGCATAATAGCCACACCTAGGAGCACTGGAGAAATCCCATCAATATCTTCACCTAAAGTCCGGACTCAATGGGAGGATCGGTGGGTAAACATTCATGTCCTTCTTGAAGCCAGGTTCAGCACGGTAGCATTGTGGATAGCACAATTGCTTCACAGCTCCAGGGTCGATTCCGGCTTGGGTCACTGTCTGTGCGGAGTCTGCACATCCTCCCCGTGTGTGCGTGGGTTTCCTCCGGGTGCTCCGTTTTCCTCCCACAGTCCAAAGATGTGCAGGTTAGGTGGATTGGCCATGATAAATTGCCCTTAGTGTCCAAAATTGCCCTTAGTGTTGGGTGGGGTTACTGGGTTATGGGGATAGGGTGGAGGTGTTGACCTTGGGTAGGGTGCTCTTTCCAAGAGCAGGTGCAGACTCGATGGGCCGAATGGCCTCCTTCCGCATTGTAAAGTCTATGAAAAATTCACAATAATTCAGACAAAACTCTTGAAAAATCAATTTCAATATCCTAGACACTATGCCAGGTCTTGTTTTCTCAACCCTCAAATGGCCCATGTTCTGGGGAGGACAAAGAAAACGCCCCAAAGACACTTTCCCAAAGAGCCTTTGAAGCAAGCCTTGCAGGAAAGTGGCATCAACTTTAATGATAGGAGGAGTTTGTTACTAATTATTCAGAATGGCGACAACTTGTCCATCAAACTACAGCATGCTTTGAGTCCCCATAAGTCTGCTTAATTATAAGGCAGAGCAGGAGCAGAGAAGGATAGATCTATGGAACCCACTACCTCATAGGATGTCCTGGTCCACAAACACAAAGATCTGAGGATCAAGAATTGGCCTGTTCAGTCATATGAAGACACACAACAGCAACCCACAACGCTGAGTATCAATAGACAGCAATGATTCCACCGCCACTGTTGGCATAATTGTCGACGACGCCTTTAATTACTTTACGGATGATCGAGAGGAGGTTGATGGGGCGATAATTGGGTGGACTGGATTTGTGGACATGAAATGCTTGGGCAATTTTCTACATTGTCAGATAGATGTCAGTGATGTAGCATTACTGGAACAGCTTGACCAGGCGACATGGCTAGTTCCGGGGCACAAAACCTCAGGGCCCATAGCTTTGCAATATCCAGTACCTTCAACGTTTCTTGTGGAGTGAATTGAACTGGCTGAAGACTGGCATCTGCGGTGTTATGGACTGATGGATCATCCACTCAGCACTGTTCTGAAGATGGTTGCAAATGCTTCAACCTTGTCTTTTGCACTGATGTGCTGGGCTCCTCCTTCATTGAGTATGAAGATAGTTGTGCAGCTGCCTTCTTTGGTTAGTTTTTTAATTGTCTACTATTCATGACTGAATGTGATAGGACCGAGCAGCTTAGATCTGATTACACGGATTGTGGAATCACTTAACTATTGTCTGCATGCTGCTTTAGCTGTCCAGCAAGTAGACCTGTGATGTAGTTTCGCCAGGTTGACATCTCCCATTTAGGTACGTCTGGTGCTGATCCACGCAGGCTATGCTGCACTCTTCTTCGAGCCAGAGTTGATTCCTTGGCTTGATTGTAATGGTAGATGGTGAGGGATACACGCAAGGTCATGAGGTTGTACGTTGTGCTTGAATATGATTCTGCTTCGGCTAATGGACCATTGAGCCTCATGGATGCCTAGTTTTGAGTTGCTCGATTGTTTCTGAATCTATCCTATTTAACATGGTGGTAGTGTTACACCACATGATGTAGGGTATCAGTGCGAAGAGGGGACTTGTGATGGTCACTCCGACCAGTACTGTCATGGGCAGATGCATCTGTGATAGGTTGCTAGTTAAGGACAAGGTCGAGTAGATTTTCCCTCTCGATGATTCTTTCACCAGCTGCTACAGGCCTCATCTGGCAGATACGT
This sequence comes from Scyliorhinus torazame, assembly GCF_047496885.1. Classification (NCBI taxonomy): domain Eukaryota; kingdom Metazoa; phylum Chordata; class Chondrichthyes; order Carcharhiniformes; family Scyliorhinidae; genus Scyliorhinus; species Scyliorhinus torazame. The sequence goes on along the minus strand of NC_092709.1, from coordinate 156,335,166 downwards.
CCTTCAGTACTTGGTCAGTTTGGACAGTAGTGGGATGACCCAGCCACTCTTGGTGATGGACATTCAAGTGCCATCAAGAAGTACCCCCAAGGGCACCCATTCTGTGCCTATGCCACCCTCAACTGAAGGAGGGTGCTAAGTGGTAATCAGAAGGAGGGTTCCTATCTTCTTTCACTAGAGCTAGAACATAAAAGGGCAGATATTTTGTTTCAGATTTACAAAGTTCTGGTTAGGCCAAATCTAAATTGGAGTACTGCACTTTAGAAAGGATATATCAGCCTTGGATGAAGTCCAACACAGACTCAGCAAAATGTTGTCAGGACTCCAAGGATTGGATAGTTGGTTGGTATCCTTCCATCTGCAAAAGATTATGGGAATGCAGCCTTATCATTTGGTGAGGTCAAATGAGATCATCTGCTACACTTCTTTTGATGGTTGAACAAGCCAATTCTGGTACGGTATTGTCTACCACGAGTGCAGCACATGATGCTGTTCCTTGCCTTGGGTACAGGATGACCAATGATGATGCCTTTGTTTGCAGGTATAGTGACTGCTTTGGAGCTTCTTAAAACACATGTTTTGTGGTGGCAAACCCCTACCCACAACTGGTGTCACCATTTATCTTCATTGTCAATTTGAGGTTCTCACTTGTCATCAATGATGTGGAGAGCTTTCATTCTCTTTTGACAGCATCCTTGAATAAGAGCTCTGGATGCCCTTGCATAGTATAACCGTGGGGATTCAGCCATCTTCCTTTCGGTGCATATGTCCAAGCCAGGGAAGCCCTCTTTGCTTGACATATGTGAGTACACTCAAATTGCACGCTCTAGAAAGGACTAGTTCACTGATGACTTTGCTTTGGTGATGCCAAGATGTGGGAGATCAGAGTTATTGAGCCCTTTTAACTTGGCTGGTTAGGTTTACCAGGCTTCATTGCCATATAGCAATGTGCTGACAATTGAGGTTTTATATATAAAAAATTGGGTCCTGCAGGTCAGCCTGTTGTTTTTACATGCCTGTTTTGTTAGTTGGCCAATATTGTTGGTTGTCTTTCCAATGTGTGCGCTGTAGTCTTCGTCAAGAAACAGATTGTCTGCCACCCTAGTGTAGCCATCTGGGATGGCCACTTAGAACCAGGGACAGAGAACTTGCAAAGCATAGTGGGTAAAATGGACAAAGCAAGATTCAAGCAGGCTCAGAGCCTGAAATGTATATTTGCAAGCAAGAAGTCCAGACGGTATCGAAACTCAGACCAATTAGCATTTTGATGGGCCGATTAGCATTTGATGGCCCATCTCCACCAAGACAAAGGACTGGTACTTTAGCGACCGGTACAGTCCCAGACATTTCAGCGCCACTCCCTGTTCTAGGGAAGCGTAAACAACAGGGTCAGTGACCGCTTGGGACAAGCCCAGACATCCAGGCACCCGCCCATTTATTGGTTAGAAATCGAACATAGTGATCGGGGATCACCCAATTAGTGGGGTCCAAACTGAAGGACCGGCCAAAAGAGCGCGAAAACCCCCAAGCAGAAGAGAATCCGCCATATGTTCGTCCTCTCTTGGATCTGGCGCCCCGGCTACGACCATCTCCAAGTGCAGCACCACCAGAAGCAAGTCCAAGTTCAACGCTCGCTATCAGACGGATGAGCCCAGCTCAGCAGCAGTTACCTCTCCAGACCCAGTAGATCCAGATTCGAACAGCAGCCACTGTTCCTCTGACCTAAGCCTGAAGTTAAGTACAGGTTGTCTTAGTCGATAGGTGTAGTTAACTAGTAGTGTATGTTGCATGACTAATTGTGTGAGTAAATAAAGTACCCTTGACCTTGAACTAACTAGCTGGTGTTTGGCTCTTTGATCGATAGCTGGTTGAACCTTGTGGTGTTATCATTTGATACCTGGTGACTCTGAGCATTAGAACATAGATATCAAAAGAAAGGAAGGCAAATTCACTGATTGCCATAGTTACAGCAGAGCCACAGAAAAGGCAACACTAGATCCAAGGTAGATGAATTTGCTGACTGTTTCCAGTGGTCAATTCACAGCCAGAAACTGTCTCATAACCTCAGACTTCTTGACACCGACGGTGACGGACAACATGACACAGGCATGAGACAGAAAATCGATGAGCTAGTTCTCTGTCTAGGCAACTAGTGTGGCATCATCGGCAGGCGGCAGGGCAGTTCTCTGATCAAGGCAGGCCGCACTGTTTTTGTCTTGACGTTTTGTCTTGATAGATTGAGGAGGTTCCCATCTGATCATGCGTGGAGGTTCGCTCCTCCCTTGTCAGCAAGAAAACATAGGTCAGTAGAACAGAGAAGATACCACACAAAGTAGGAGCTAAGACGTAGCCCTGTTTCACCCTGTTCTTGATCTCAAAACTGTTGAACTAAATGGTACCGGGCATGTTATCATGGAAGGACGCATGAGACTACGACGCTTGAGCGGACAGACGATTTTCTCTAGTAAGTGGTAAAGGCCCATTCTGCTCAGTGTCAAAAGCTTTTGTGAGATGCACAAAAGAAAGGTAGAATGGTAGATTAGATGAAAGATTCAAAATCAGGTTTGTGTTCATTGGAATACGGAAGGTGAATGAGGTACCTGAGCTTTTAAAGAAATCACTAGGGTAGACAGAGAAAAACCTTTCCTGCTGGGAATTGAGTCCAGGACAAGGTTATGTAACCTTAAAATCAGAGCAGGAGAAGTTATAAAACATTTCTTCACCCAAAAGATGGTAGGCGTGTGGAATTTGTTTTCCCTCCTCACCCCCTCCTGGCCGTGGCGATAATGGCAGACACAAAAACAAGGAAGCCTTTTGAAAAAGTGCCAGCCGTTGCAGTGGTGAAGGCCAAGTGTGACAAGTGTTTGTTGATAGAAAAGAAGATAAATTGAGTGAAGAGAAAGCTAGTCTATAAGTGGGCTGAGAGTTACCACAAGGAATACAAGCTAATGCACAGATGTGAGACCCACCTTGCCAGAATGGCGCACAAAGCTAATAATGAGTATGTTCCTGCGGAACCTAGGCTAGCTTTTGTGATCCATATCAGGGGCATTAATGGTGTTAAACCTAAAGTTCGTAAAGTGTTTCAGCCCCTATGACTGCATCAGGTCTTCAATGGAGTATTTGTAAAACTGAATAAGGCTTCAATCATGTCAGAGTCATACATTGCATGGGGATATCCAAATCTAAAATCTGTCTGTGAATTGATCTACTATTGATCTTTGGCAAGATCAAACATCAGCACATTGCTCTGACTGAGAATGCATTGATTGAAAAACAGCTTGGAAAATAAAGTATAATTTGCATTGAAAATCTACACAGAAGGCAAGAACTTCAAAATGGTCAACAATTTCTTGTGGCTCTTTTAAGTTATCCTTGCCATGTGGTGGCATGAACAAAAAGACAACACTTTGTTGAGGGTGGTGATGCTGGTAACAGAGAAGACCAAATAAACAGAATGATCAGACCTATGAACTAAAGGTAAACCACAGGTGTGAGATTTCCACCATGTTCTGTTAAATAAAGACATTTTACAAAATGAAAAAAATCCAATAGATTTGCTGGCCAAGAGTATTAAGGGCTATGCTGCAAGGTGGATGGATGGAGTTAAAATATGGATTAGTTATGATCCCCATAAATAATGGAACAAACCCGAGGGGTTGAATGACCTCCTCCTGTTCTTCCAGTTTCTTGTACTGTATTTTTAATGCCAAAAAGTAATACAAAATAAACAAAGTGAGAATTGCTTTGGGTTACAGACATGATATTGTACTCACCTGTATTTGCCAATGTTGTTCAGGTCAGCAAGTTGTGATTCTGTGACCTGTCTGGTATAATGGTGAAAAAGTGGCATCCTCCACACCCTATCTCCAGTCACAACACTAGCCTAAACAAGAACAGCACATCTCAGCATCAGTTATAATTAAAAATGCACAGGGACGGCACAGTGGTTAGCACTGCTGCCTCACAACGGCGAAGTCCCGGGTTCGATCCCAGCGCAGGGTCACTGTCCGTGTGGCGTTTGCACATTCTCCCCGTGTCCGTGTGGGTTTCACCCCCACAACCCAAAGATGTGCAGGGCAGGTGGACTGGCCACATTAAATTATCCCGTAATTGGAAAACAATGCTTAAAAATATACAAGATTGCTATCAACTCCACAATCCCAAACTAAAAAGGATATTAAATAAACCTAAATTCTCAGTGAAAACCCTTGTATCCATATTCCTAATGTTAGACTGTAAAACAGAAAATGGCGAGGAAAGAATTCACCCAAATTCAAACTAATTTCATGCTCCTTTTCAAGCTAATTAGACATGCAGTGTTAAGAACGAAAGTGCCAAAGAGTACATAATGATTTAAAATCTGAATGCTCTAAATTATCTCTAAAATAGACTTTTTAAAAAAGAATCATGTTGTCAAAGGACTTGAATGGAAGATGGAACTGGATGTAAAAATGGTCCTTTCTCGTTACAATGTTATGCCCCTTTAGTATACTGAAGCATTTGATTGTAAATTTCTGCATTCATAAATCTATGTCCCTTTTTTTGCAACTAAATCAGTACTGCAGACGTTGGCGTTTAAGTTGATCTCTGAAGCCTTGGAAAATCCTTTCAAAAGCGGAATTCAACCTACATGCCAAGTACAAAAGTGAACTACCAGGTGTGAGTGGTCATCATATTAAAATTCCATCAGTATCTGCACAAAGAATGGGCATGTCCTAAACTCCTATGTATCTTCGCAACACAGGCCACATTGCCTGCTTGATCTCTTGTGCCCAGGTACCAGTAAGTAAAATATCCATTTGTGAAAAATAGAGGCTGACTACTAACAGTATGCATTAGTTTTTAAAAAAGGATGTCAACCTATATGCAGAATGTGGAAAAACATGATTTCTGTGGCTGAACAAAACAAGGTCAACTTATACTCATGTTTTATGATAACTCCTGAAAAGTTGTCCGATTTAAGCTGGTAAGGGATAGATGATGACAGTTATTCACAAATTTATGACGACTGTACAATATGATTGTACTGTTCAGGCAATTATAGAAACTGGTGCCTTATTTCACAGATTCACACAATATTTGTTCTTTCTAAAAATATATGTGAAATGAAATGAGAATGAAAATTGTCACAAGTAGGCTTCCAATGAAGTTACTGTGAAAAGCTCCTAGTCGCCACATTCCAGCACCTGTTCAGGGAGGCTGGTACAGGAATTGAACCCACGCTGCTGGCCTGTCTTGGTCTGCTTTAAAAGCCAGCTATTTAGCCCAGTGTGTTAAACCAGCCCCTAAGGCTACTGTGGCTAATTAGGATGGAAAACAGTACTTGAGCTCTATCTCTGACTCAGACTTCCTTCGAGACCGGCTTTCTTGGTGAATGTAGTTATGGTCATAATAATAGTCTTCATCGCTCAATTTTTCAAAAGTGTTTTGAATGAAACTGGTGTTGCATAATGTTTGGCATAAAACATAGCATAAAGGATTCTTACTTGTCTGAGGTGCCGCCACAACCAGTCGGAGTTGGTGAAAACCCCAGTAGCTGCTGATCCCAGAGCGACATCCATAGCACCTGTAAAAATAGTTCAAATGAAATCACTGGAGCTCAAATTTTAAAAAGAACTGATGTTTAGCTACCAAAATCTTGCACAACATATGCAACAGCACCCCTGCGATCACAATTGTACATATTACATTGGGTAGTGATTGTGTTACTGGAATAGCCAGAGGTCATAGCTAATAATCCAGAGTTCAAAATTCAAATATCACAGTGGCAGATTGAGAATTTGAATTTAGCTTTTGAAAATCTGGAAAAATAAAGAACTGGTTTCAGTAAAAGACCATGATGCTGTTGGATTGTTGCAAATCACAAATGATTCATTGTAATAATAATAATAATAATAATAATAATAATAATAATAATAATAATAATAATAATAATAATCGCTTATTGTAGGCTTCAATGAAGTTACTGTGAAAAGCCCCGAGTCGCCACATTCTGGCGCCTGTTCGGGGAGGCCGGTATGGGAATTGGACCCTTGTTGCTCATCTTGTTCTGCATTATAAGCCAGCTGTCTTAGCCCACCTTGTCTGGTTTACATATGACTGCAGTCCCACACAAATATGATTGACTCAACTGCCCTCTGAAGTGGCCGTGCAATCCACACAGTTGCACCAAATCGTGACCGCGACAGGAATATCACATAGACTGTTGGAGTTCAAGGCAGCTCACCAGTACCTTCTCAGGCGAAATAGAGTATGGGCAATAAATGCAGAACTTGCCAGCAACACCCATAGCTGAAGAATTATTTTTAAAACTCTGATTTAATATTTTTATCCTAAACATATTCCTAAGTTGTTAAGCAAAGGGGTTTCAATGTCAAACTGGCAAAGTGCAGCAGTTGTAGTTGGAACGTTTTCAGCATTCTCGTTCTTAAGGTGTGCGAATCACTGTTGTTTTCTCATGCACTCATTGATCTTGTGCAGCATCAAAAAAAGTCAGCATTACAGTACCTGTTAACGTTGCAGCATTTACAATTGCTTTGGGGTTAAAGCTGTGGGCATAGCACAGGGCATCAGCTAGTATCAACCGACCCTCAGCATCGGTGTTGTCCACCTTAAAAATATAATAGAATTCAAGAAAACTTCACAAATAAGATCCACAACTAAAATCCCAACATGTAAAACAACGGGTGGTACAAACACTTAAGATCTGGTTCAAGTCAGTTTATTCTATAGTTTCACAAATAATCAGTTTGAAACTATGAACACAGAGTAAAAGTAAAGTAACCTTTATTGTCACAAGTAGGCTTACTGCAATGAAGTTACTGTGAAAATCCCCGAGTCAAAAACATTCCGGCACCTGTTCGGGTATACGGAGGAAGTATTCAGAATGTCCAAATTACCTAACAGCACATCTTTCGGGACTTGTGGGAGGAAACCGGAGCGCTCGGAGGAAACCCACGCAGACACGGGGAGAACGTGCAGACTCCACACAGACAGTGACCCAAGCCAGGAATCGAAGCCGGGTACTCCTCCAAAGATCAACTTTCAGTCCTCAACCCATCAGTTACCAGTTAACACACACCAGACAGCAAAGTCAACAAATATTTTCTTGTGTGTAAAATTCTTCACCCTTCCTCAACAACATCAAATTATAACACAGCTCTGGTTTCACTACCACATATATAAAAATAAATTAAAGGATGAAATTCAGTTCTGGGGCTCAGGAGACTGAATGTTTAGTCCCACCACATTCCCGCTCCCCTTATATTCCACACCCCACTCCTAACCATGCCAGTAAAACGGAATCAAACCAGTTGCAATCAACGTTCTTGTTCAATTAATTTGATCTACAATCCTACTTCCTATCCCATACCATGATCACTTATTTCCATCTCCATCTCCTGCTTCTGGCTGTACTTTTGTTGCTTGAACCTACGGAAATGCCTTTTCCATCCATTCCAATGCTCTCCTTATTGAATTGTTGTGCTCCATAATCTCTGCCACTCATTTTCGGTCTCACATAGTCTTGTTCGCCAGTCGACCACGTTCTTCACACCTTACACTGGCTCGGAGCCCCCAAAGCACATTTTAAATTCTTATATTCCCCTAGAAACCATCCCATTTCATCTCTGCATTATTTATTGCTGGTAATGTCATTGTAGGCCATCAGTTGTAAGTCTTGAAAATTTTATATTAGGCTGCAATGATCACATTTTATGTCACCAAATCTGAAGAAAATAATTTGCCATCTTTACTCTTATGCATGGGGATGGTGATGGGGAGGTTAGGGTGGGTGTTATCAATGCTATTTTGTATGAGAGTTCTTAATGGCATGCCTCTAATACTGGAATAGCCAACCAGTAAATAAAGGCAATTGCTCAAACAAATATCTAGGATATATTAAAATCAATAAATGAGTGGGTCAAAACATTCCGTTTCAGAATTTATTGAAAACCCCTATGTTGGGCCCCTTCCGTGACTGTGCTCTTCAACATAATCTGCTGACTAGCTACAATTGTGGTAACTGCTACACCATGCACTAACTTTCATAGTGAAACTCAATACTGATAAATGTACTTCATGTGTGTGTATATCAACTTAACTTCCAGGAGTGACGGGAGTGATTTCGCGGGTGGTGGAGGCCCGGGTCAAACCAGGCTGGGGGTTAGCTCTATTTGGAGTTGCGGAAGAGCCGGGAGTGCAGGAGGCGAAAGAGGCTGACGTTGTGGCCTTTGCGTCCCTAGTAGCCCGGCGCAGGATCCTACTCATGTGGAAGGAGGCGAAACCCCCCGGACTGGAGGCCGGGGTAAATGATATGGCGGGGTTCATTAAACTGGAGCAGATAAAGTTTGCCCTGAGAGGATCGGCCCAAGGGTTCACCAGGCGGTGGCAGCCATTTCTCGACTACCTAGGGGAACGTTAGAGGGAAGACAGATGACCAGCAGCAGCAACCCAGGGGGAAGGGGGGGGGGGGGGGGTTAGTTTAGTTTAGGTCAAAGATAAAGAGGTTTTGTTACTTGTGTATTGTTAAAAAATTCTGTATTGTTATTGTTGCGTTTGCTTTGTAAGAGGGGAAAAATTGTTGTTTGGGAAAACATTTTCAATAAAACATATTTTTTAAAAAAACTTAACTTCCAGGACAGGACCATTCAGCAACCAAGTAAGTATGATACTGACAACTTTCAAAATGCACTTGCACTCTGCTATTCATCTCACTACTTTACCAACATTGTACAAAAAGGTTAGTGCATTCATCATACACATGCACAAAAGTATTGATGTCATGGGCGGGATTCTCCGCAAACGACACGATGTCCGCCGACCGGTGCCAAAAACGGCACGAATCAGTCCGGCATCGCGCCGCCCCAAACATCGCGAATTCGCCGGCCGGAATGGGCTAGCAGCGGCGTGACGCTATTCGCGCTTGCTCATGTGGTTCACGCCGTGCGGCGTCATTCACGCTGCACAGCGTGACGGCTCAAAAGACGCGCTGCTCCCCCCACCCGACCAGAATACCCGACCGGATGGCCGCCCGCCGCGCAGCCCCGAGGTTCCAGAACCGCGGCATCGAGGCGCTCCTGGACGCAGTGGAGGAGAGGAGGGAGGTTCTGTATCCCGGACATGGCCGCAGGGTCGCCCCACGCCACAGCCGGCGTCTGTGGAGGGAGGTGGCAGAGGCCGTCAGCGCTGTGGCTCTGACACCACGGACAGGCACTCAGTGCCACAAGAAGGTGAACGACCTCGTCAGGGCAGCCAGGGTGAGTCCCCCCCCCCCCTCCCCCTCACTCCCTGCCCGATATCCATATCCCCCCATCCCCATATCCCCCCTCCCACATATCTCCCCTCCTCCATATCCCCCCTCCCCATATCCCCCCTCCTCCATATCCCCCTCCTCCATATCCCCCCTCCCCATATCCCCCCTCCTCCATATCCCCCATATCCCCCCTCCCCCATATCCCCCCTCCCCCATATCCCCCCTCCTCCATATCCCCCCTCCCCATATTCCCCATCCCCCATATCCCCCCTGTTGCTCTTTTTAGCCTCAGTTTATTAGCTCTGATTACGTCACTTTTGCTCACGAGTCGCCAGGTATCTTTCTGATACCGCCACGTGGTTCAAGTTCAAGTTATGATTAATAAGTCAGCACACCGCTTAGTAAGATTGAAATCAACGGTCATTTATTATATACAACAAGTAATGTTTAGACAATAATCCTACTATCTATATAATAAACCTATCACTACTGGCCAATACTTAGCTTTAGGAAGGGCCCACCAGGTCAGGGAAACGAATGGCTTATTGAATCGGATCTGGCCCGCGGGATTCAAAAGGCTGATACAGGTCGATGGCTAGGAGTCTTTATCGGATAGCGATCGCTGGATTCAAACTTACAGTTGCCGATTGATGTTCTTGCGAAGGTCTCGAGCAGGCGAAGAAGGGAGAGAGAGAGCGATCTGAACTTGGCCCCTCACTTTATAGGGTCCAGGGGCTTCCTGCCTCTCGGGGCGGCCCTTGACCCTGAATCCCAAGTGATTGGACTTGTTCCCAATCACTGGGTTCGATACGTCCAATTGCGAGGCGATTCCCCGATCTGGGGGTGGTCGTTCACCTGCCTTTGTTTCGGCCACTGCAGGCGCCGACAGGTCTGGCCCGGTATTCAATTGCTAATATGTTGCAATTGTTCCCGGGGATAGCCGATTAAACTGCAGATGTCTGGGTTGATGGGTTGCTAATAGTCCTGAGTATCGATCTGGGCCGACTTCCCCAGAGCCGAATATGATATTCTGACTGCAGCTGTCCGTTTGTGTCTTGTTACCTGCTTTTCCCATCAGCCTTTCCGTTTAGCCATTTTAAATCGGGTTTTGGCCAAATTAATCGGGAAGCAGCCATTTTACATGGCTACACCCCTCCTCCATAGCCCGCCTCCCCCATATCCTCCCTCCCCCATAACCCCCCAAGTGAATCCAGCCCTAACCCTAACCTCTGCAATACACGCGCAACCGATGGTGTGCATTAATATACCTGTCTAACACTGTTGCCTTTTACCCCCTCCCCCCGAACAGGAGAAGCGCACACACAACAATAGGGAGCATGTGAGGACCGGAGGAGGCCCAGCTGATGAGAGGCCACTCACCGAACATGAGGAAAGGGCCCTGGAACTGGCTGGCGGACCTGAGGACCGGGAGGTTGCCGATGCAGAGGTCGGGGGCCCACCAGCAACTGAGCCACCGACAGCCTGTCCCCATATCCCCCCTTCCCCATATACCCACTCCCCATATCACCTGATCACCGCCTACGTGTCTAACCATGCATGCTTCATTGTGTATCGTAGGAGCAAATGTCGAGGCACCCTTCCACGCAGATGCAGACCGCCTGGAGGATGGCCCTCGGAGACCACGGGAGACGGGGAGACCCGGACCCTCTGGCAAGCGACGCCCGCAGGATGTCCCTCAGAGACCACGGGAGACGGAGAGACTCGGATCCTCTGGCACTCGACGCCCACAGGATGCCCCTCGGAAACCACGGGAGCCGGAGAGACCCGGACACTCTGGCACGCGACGCCCGCAGGATGCCCCACGGAGACCATGGGAGACGGAGAGACCTGGAGCAACAGGGAGACGACGCCCCCATCTCATGCGGGTGCGGCGACGCAGGCGTGTGCCACCCAGCGACGAGGGGGGCAGCCACAGGCCCCCGTCGCAGCCGAGCCACAAAACCACAACCCAGGACACCCCTACCCAGGACACCCCTACCCAAGGCACCCCGACCCAGGAAACTGAAATACAGGACAGTGACACAGAGTGGATGGGTGGAGACGAACCGCCACCCCAAAGTACCATGGACTCAGAGTCAGACGATGCGCACGACACAACGCCCCTGCTATCTCCAACACCCTCCGCCATCGCAGAGACACTCACCTCGGTTGGGCAATTTAGTGATGAGGCGTCTGGTACACTCACTGGTGCGCACAACACAGCTGTCCCGGTACAGCAGGTGGAGGGAGGAGCAGCAGAGGGGCCGGGAAGTTGGAGGGCAGCACAGGCCAAGCGAACATCTGCCGCCCAGATGGATCCCGGGTTCCTGGAGTTACCGCACCCACCCATAGACCCGATGCAAACACCGAACCTGGGACGAGCGAAGAGGGTGACGGCCGGCTTGCGGCAGCTGCAGTCACACGTGGAGGAGTCCACCCGCGTCCAGGAGTTGGGAGTGGTGCCGGTCATGCGTGCCACCCAGGCCGACACCACACGGGTGGCGTTCGCGGTGGAGGCAATGGGGGCGACGGTGTCAGACATGGGGAACGGTTTGCGAGGCCTGGGGCATTCCTTGCAGGCGGCATCTGTGGCCCAGGACATGGCTGCCCTCTCACAATAAGCCATGAGCCAGCGGCAGATGCGCTCAACGCCATAGCCCAGTCTCAGCAGGCCATGGCCCAGTCTCAGCAGGCCATGGCCCAGTCTCTGCAGGCCATCGCTGAGGGCATCGGCGCCATTGCCCATGCGCTAGCCGGCGTTGCACAGTCATAGACGGGGATGGGCAACTCCCTGAGCTCCATGGCTGCAAACCTGCAGACCCCTGTCGATACCAGCACAGGCCTCCAGGACTGGCAGCGCCAGGTGTCGGAGGGGCGTCGGATGGTCAGTCCGTTTGCATCCCTCACCCATGTAGAGGCCCGGGCCCATCGGGTAGCCCGAGGGAGGAGGTGGTACTGGGGCCCGTCCCGGGTCCCCCTGTAGGGGAGGTCCCGGAACACCTCAACACCTCGGGCTCCCCCCTTCTGTCCCAGGTGCATCGGGTGGGCAACGGGCAGGACAGGCTGGCAGCTCGCCATCCCAGTCGCCCGGGCCACAGCCTGGCCCATCTAGGCCAGGACGCCCCAGGAAACGGCTGCCAAAGGGATCCCGAGTCAGAGGGCAAGAATCACAGGAGTCCACCTCCAGTTCTGCTGTACCGTCTGGGGAACCACCTAGGCGTAGTCAAAGGGCCCGTAAGGCCAAACAATTAGACACTGAGTAAGTTGGCACGGGTGCAGGGCACAGATGAGTTTTGGGGGCTAGGGCACGTGCATGCACTGCTTTTGTTATTAAAGTCAATGTTACACCTACAGAAGCTGCCTTTGTGCTCTGTCCAAAGCGTGCGGGGGTGTCATGTACGTTGAGCGCAAGTGTGTGTGTGAGGGGTGGTCTTACCTCGGCCCCAGGTGAGTCTCCCCCCTTCCCCCTGGGCCGCCCTCACAATCCCCCCGGGCAGAGGACGAGACCGTGCGCTGCAGTGTCACAGCCGCATGCAGGAATGGTCCGGGTGGATGGTGGTACTGTGGCCATGGGTCAGACATCGTCCAACAATGTGGAGCCAGGGGCTCATCGCAGAGCGGGTTGTCATCGTCCTCCATGGCCTGCAATAGACACGCTTCCACCGGCGACTGTGTGCGCCCGGCCGTTGTGCCGCAGGTGGATCTTCAATGGGGGGATGGTGTGTATGCGGGTGGGGTGGGTGGGGTTGGGAAGGGGGGTGAGGGTGCTGGGTGGGTGGATGGGTTGGGGGGGGGGGTGGTGAGGGTGTTCGGGTGTTGCCATGGTGTGCGGTATGTGGCCATACTAGCCGATTCCCACGCCTTTCTAGTCAGTGAAGCGGGCGTCTATCAGCCTGTCCCGTGCCCGCTGGCCCTGCCGGTAACGGTGGGCAGCCACCCGCCCATGTCTAGCCCGTCTGCCCTGACCATTGCCCCCATCCCCCTCATCTGGGGAGGACTGCGTCTCTTCCTGCTGCTCCTCCACTCCGCCCTCCTCTGCCTGCGGCACATCGCCCGTCTGCTGGGCTATGTTGTGCAGGGCGCAGCACACTACAATGATGCGGCCGACTCGATCCGATGGATACTGGAGAGGTCCAGGCACCTGAAACGCATCTTGAGCACGCCAAAGCACCTCTCTATCACACCCCTTGTCGCTGCATGGGCATCATTGTAGCGGTTCTCCACGTCATTCCGTGGCCTCCTTATAGGCGTCATCAGCCACGACCGCAATGGGTAGCCCCTGTCGCCCAGCAACCAGCCCCTCAGCCGGGGATGGCGTCCCTCATACATGCCGGGGATGTATGACCGCGACATCACGTATGAGTCGTGTACACTGCCCGGGTACCGGGCGCAGACGTGCAGGATAATCATGCGGTGATCGCAGACCACCTGTATGTTCATGGAATAGGTCCCCTTCCTGTTGGTGAACATGGCCCTGTTATCTGCAGGTGGCCGCACGGCGACCTGCATCCCATCGATCGCGCCCTGGACCATGGGGAACCCGGCCACGGCAGAGAAGCCCACGGCCCGCCTGGCTGGCCCGGTCCACAGGGAAGCGGATGTAGCGGTCCGCAATGGCATAAAGGCCGTCTGTCACTGCCTGGATGCACCGATGTCTGCGAGATGCCGGACAGGTCCCCACCTAGCATCTGGAATGACCCCGTGGCATAAAAATTCAGGGCCACCGTAACCTTGACGGACACGGGGAGAGGGTGTCCCCCGCCAGTGCCACGCGGTGCCAGGTGTGCCAGCAGGTGGCAGATGTGTGCCACGGTTTCCCGGCTCATCCGGAGTCTCCTCCTGCATTCCCAGTCCGTGAGGTCCTGGTACGATAGCCGGGGACGGTACCCACGGGAACTCCTCGGGTGCCTCCGTTGCCGTGGCGCCACAACGTCCACCTCCCCCTCCTCGTCCTGTCGGGCGGGTGTCCCTTCCAGCCTGGGCGACTGCCACCTGCCCCTCTGCGGCAGCCTGTACCGCCTCTCTGGCACGTTCCTCCTCCTCATCCAGGGCAACATGGACAATAGCGGCTGCCGCCACAGCGGCCAATATCGCTGGCTGATCGGAAGACATATGGCGGCCTGCGGGGGGGGGGGGGGATGACGACATGTCATCATTGCCCGTACCCCCGCCTCCCCCCAGCCAGGTGGCATGGACTGCATGGGCGTGACTGTTGGAGGATGGCACCTGGCCAGGCAGACAAACTCGCTTGCCCTTGCACCCCCCCCCCCCCCCCCCCCCCCCCCGGCAGTCATCCCCCCACCGGCAGTCATCCTACTGTCCCCCTCCCCGGCACGCACCCCCCCCCCCCCCCCCCCTCCCCGGCAGTCATCCTCCCCTCCCCCTCCCCGGCACGCACCGCCCCCCCCCCCCGGCAGTCGCCCCCCCACCCCCTCCCCGGCAGTCATCCTACTGTCCCCCTCCCCGGCACGCACCCCGCCCCCCCCGTCCCGTCCCCCTCCCCGGGAGTCATCCTCCCGTCCCCCTCCCCGGCACGCACCCCCCCCCCCCCCCCCCCCGGCACCCCCCCCCCCCCCCCCCTCCCTGGCACGCACCTCGCCGTCGCCCTCCCCGGCACGCACCCCCCCCGTCCCCCTCCCCGGCATGCAACGCCCCGCCCCCCTCCCCGGCAGTCATCCTCCCATCCCCCTCCCCGGCACGCACCCCCCCCCTCCCTCCCTGGCACGCACCTCCCCGTCGCCCTCCCCGGCACGCACCCCCCCCCCTGTCCCCCTCCCCGGCATGCACCGCCCCGTCCCCCTCCCCGGCAGTCATCCTCCCATCCCCCTCCCCGGCACGCACACCCCCCCCCCCGCCCCCCCCCGTCCCCCTCCCTGGCACGCACCCCCCCGGCAGGCACCCCCCCGTCCCCCTCCCCGGCAGGCACCCCCCCGTCCCCCTCCCCGGCATACACCTCCCCGTCCCCATCCCCGGCACGCAACCCCCCCCCCCCCTCCGTCGCCCTCCCCGGCATGCAACCCCCCCCCCCGGCAGTCATCCCCCCCCCCCAATCGACCCCGTCCCCCTCCCCGGCAATCAACCTCCCGTCCCCGGCACTCACCCCCCTCCCGGCACTCCCCCGAAGCCCACCCCACTCTACCCCCCCCCCCCCCGCCGCAACACACACACACCTCTCCCCCACACACACAGACTGCGGCCACGCCATCACCTCTCCTGCGGCCAACCCCCCAGGCCGTCACCCACCTCCACGCTGGACGGCGTCAACCATCAGCACTGGTTGACGCCGATTAAAAGGTGGTTTGATTTACGCCGACGTGACCACTTCGGCCCATTCGGACGGGAGAATATCGGCAGCCCCGGATTCCATTGCCTCGCCCCCGCCCCTGCCATTCTCCGAGGCGGGCGGCGCGATTGACTTTTCTCCCTTCGGAGAATTCGGCGGGCGGCAGGAGCAGGATTCACGCCGGCCCCCAGCGATTCTCCGACCCGGTAGGGGGTCGGAGAATCGCGCCCCATATGTCCTACAATGGTGGTTAATACATGCAGCACGGTAGCATTGTGGATAGCACAATTGCTTCACAGCTCCAGGGTCCCAGGTTCGATTCCGGCTTGGGTCACTGTCTGTGCGGAGTCTGCACATCCTCCCCGTGTGTGCGTGGGTTTCCTCCGGGTGCTCCGGTTTCCTCCCACAGTCCAAAGATATGCAGGTTAGGTGGATTGGCCATGCTAAATTGCCCTTAGTGTCCAAAATTGCCCTTAGTGTTGGGTGGGTTTACTGGGTTATGGGGATAGGGTGGAGATGTTGACCTTGGGTAAGGTGCTCTTTCCAAGAGCCGGTGCAGACTCGATGGGCCGAATGGCCTCCTTCTCCACTGTAAATTCTATGATAATCTATGCTCTCTTACATATTTACTGATCAGAAATGTCATGAGTTACATCTGGATTTCCAATTAGCCACATGTTGCTTGTGGTTAACAAATTAGATATTAGCCTATGACAAAATGCATTATAATATTGTTCATAATTACTTCCAGTACCTATTACAATTATAGGTGGCATTGTGATTGGCTTTTTCAGTATTAAGTGTCACACTACAGTAAAGATTGTTAGTCTTACTGGAGGGCGGCACGGTGGTGCAATGGTTAGCACTGCTACCTCATGGTGCCGAGAACCCGGGTTTGATCCCAGCCCCGGGTTACTGTCCGTATGGAGTTTGCATATTCGCCCCGTGTCTGCGTGGGTCTCAGCCCCATAACCCAAAGATGTCCAGAATAAGTGGATTGGCTCCACTAAATTGCTCCTTAATTGGAAATTTGTTTTTACATTTTTTTAAATTAAAAGTATTATGACGGTATTGCTTTAACAGCTCAGCATTTGTAATCTTAACTCCCACTGTGATAATCTGTGAAACACAATACAATAAATCTGGCAATTTATATGCACAAGCATAAAAGCTGTTCTCATAAAAACACTGACGATTCACCCATGCGCTTCAAAGAACAGAAAATGCCATCCTTAAAGTGATTTACTTGATCAACTTAAGGCAGCCAGGACGGGCAATAAATATTTGCTTTGCCAGTGTCGCCTACACCCCCAAAACAAAATAAAAGTTATCTCCTAACACAATAGTATTCAAAATATGAAGTGAGTCTGTTTGAAAGCTCTGACCATCAAATGCCACTGCAGATAAATCTTGTGTCTTAGCAGCAAACATCCTTGTAGAAGTATTATTAGAGTTTTTAACTAAGTCTTAGCAATTATTATTAAAATGAACTTAAAAATTCTAATTAAATATTCCACCCACATTAAGCTATCGATCATATCCTTGCACATGACCCAATGACTAAATCCTTTTTATGATACTTCACCTCCACAATCGGTAATCACAAAGATTATTGTAAGCAATTGCCGAGTAACCTGTTCATGTAGGCTTCCTCTCCCACCTTCCCAGGTCACCTAAGCACAAAGCCTCTATTTCCTTGTCTGCTAGATCAGCCTTGTACTCCATGTCCCACATGGTAACCTTTCTCCTTGCTCGTTCAGTTACCGTTCTATCAACCCTCTACCCCCCCACACCACTTCAGTCTCAGTTAGAATAATTTCACCCTCACAACTGATCTTCAGGCCCCACCACCCAATTCCCACCCCCCTCCTTCCCTTCACACCCACCATGAGACAGGGAAACTGAGCACTCAGTCCAGTATGAACTAATCAGAAAGTCAGCACGGACTTTTCAAAGATATGTCCTGTCTGAGATTTTTGAGTCACTAACATGATGCATATTGGCATATCTATGAATGTTATCCACATGGATATCCAGAAGATCATTTGAGACGTTTCTGCACAAAAGATTAGCAAAAATGAAATCACACTAAACTGATGACACGGATGAGTGCATTTCAACAATAAAACATGGGTTTACCTGTATCGTTTTCCCATTCTTTGCCGTGACCACATCACCAGGTTTATTTGCTCTGCCATTCAGCATATTCTCACACAAAGGAGCCAGACCTTAAAGATATTAGCCATTAGGAAAGCTTTTCCATCAAACCTAAGCACGCATTTTTTATACCCTGGCACCCCTAAGGTGGTGGTAAAAATTAAAAGCAAACCCCTATTTAGCAAAATAGAACCTATGGCTCAGTACCTGATACTTCTTGTTCTTTCACAATTTAAAGACAATATACACCATTGACCAGATGTGAAAACACTCTTCAGTGCAGTGCAGTAAGAATAGTTTATATGGAGCGGCACAGTGGCGCAGTAGTTAGAACTGCTGCCTCATGGTGCTGAGGACCCCGGTTCGATCCCGGCTCCGGGTCACTGTCCTTGTGGATTTTGCACATTCTCCCAGTGTCTGCTTGGGTCTCACCCCCACAACCCAAAGATGTACAGGGTAGGTGGATTGGCCACGTTAAAAAGCTCAAGAAAAAAAAAATTGTTTATATATGGGCTTTCTAGGACGTGCTGAGTGCACATAGCTACTATTTGTTTGGTTGGGAGGCAGGGGAGCAAAGATCTTGAAATCTTTCTTCTTCCCTTGCTAGACTATTCAGTTAATGAATGATGGATTGAACAAGACCATTTCTGGACTGAAAGATTAAATCAGTTGAGGTAAATATTTTGAAAAGAACATTGATGTTTTTGGATAAACTCATTTTATTACATAGGGATTTCCAAAATTGCCTTCTAGGATGTAAGTTTTCACCCTTTGAGAACGAAACAAAATACAAACAGAAAAATACATGCAGCAAACAAATACAATTTATTCCCAGGATATAAACCATGTGATTCTACACACACCCTCTTTCAGATGGAATATAAATTGTGTAGGTACAGATTATGCTCCCACATTTTAAATGCATTCATTATCCAAAGGGCTCAATGTTCTGAAACTCTAAATTCCGTAACAGGAGCAAACTACAAATGCTAGATCTTCATTTTGAAAACACCTCCAAGTTTTCAGCCTTACAGGAGAATCATATCCCAGTGTTTTACCTATAATGTTAAGGGGCAGTTTCAAAGATGCTGCAGTGATGATGGCAGAACAGATTGTTGCTGCCCCGCCCATATCAGCTCTCATTGCATCCATACCTGATGCAGGTTTAATTGAAATTCCACCACTGCAAAAAGAGGTGGAGATACAGTCAGCTAAAATACAACTCTACATGCATGAATACAAAATGTTGTTCTGTCCTACAATCAAAGTTAACATCTCCTATCATATGAAGTCCAGTTAGAATGAATTTGCTAGGAATCTAACTGAATTGCTGTGGCCATAGTACTCTTGGCAGTGTTTTCCAGTTATCTTTCTAATAATATGTGGTAACTAAACCAAAGTCTGGAAAAATTCAACCAACAAGTGTTTGTGTTCGAATGCTAGTGGACATAAAGGCATCATGGTGGCACAGCGGTTAGCAATGCTGCCTCACAGCGTCAGGTAGCCGGGTTCAATTCCGGCCTCGGGTGACCGTCTGTATGGAGTTTGCCGTGTCTGCGTGGGTTTCCTTTGGGTGCTCCAGTTTCCTCCAAAGATGTGCAGGTTAGGTGGATTGGCCATGCTAAATTGCCACTTAGTGTCGAAAGATATGCAGGTTAAGTGGGGTTATGGGGATTGAGTGGGGGAGTGGGCGTAGGTAGGGTGCTCTTTCAGAGGGTCAGTGCAGACTTGATGAGTCAAATGGCCTCCTTCTGCACTGTAGGGTTTCTATTTCTACAATGCCCAAAGCTAAATCAGAGTAGGTTAAAAGTATGGTGAGTGAGATCATGAAGCAAGGTCTGGTTTACTTTGGGTGAAAATCCAATGAAAACCTTAATTTATTTTGTAAGTAATGCCGTCACATTAGGAGACAAAGAGATGGGAAAATAACTTCTGATTCAGGGAAAATATTACCTTCGTCATGGGGGTTTGCAAAGTCAGAATTTCAGAATAGCACTCTCCTGAAATACCAATAATGGGACCTTTAGTAAAAACTATGCGCAGAATTTTTACTGGCGTGACCTGCAAGTATGAATTCCCTCCACGGAGTTTCAATGGATCTACAATGTTCAGGGTTTTCTCGGATGTTATATCCTAGGTTCTGGGTGTGGGGTGGTGCCGAGTCCGGAGGTGGCGATACTTGATGTGTCAGAAGACCCTAAAAAATATATATATTACGGATTGGTTCCTTGCCTCCAGGCTCACATGTCTGATGGGTTGGGTGGTGGTCACTGATAGCGGCAGGAGGAGGTACAGTTGTTGCAATTGTGGGAAGTCGATCAGGCTTTGAGGTTGATCAAGGAGGGATTTGACCAGAGGAGGGTTAGCCAGAGCAGATTAAATCCTTGATGGGTTGAATGAATCTTGCAGAGTGTGGGGTTTAGGAGGCAGGAAGTCAGATGATTCGTAGTAAGGGAGATTCAAGGCCTCCTAAATGGGGATGGGGAAGAATCGAAGCCTAATAGTAGTAGAGAAATCATCACCTCTTGCGAGGGTTAGAGGGAGGGTGGGAAGAGATCAGGTTCAGGTGGTTCAGGGGAGAGTGGGGTATGGCACTAAAGGGAGATCAGTGCCTGATCTTGTGGGAAGGATAGAGATACAGGGAGGATTTGGGCCTGGTGATAGGGGGCCTGGGTTGTGGGAACAATTAAGGCCTGGTTTGTGGAGAAGATGAGGACATAGTGGGGAGGGTCATTGAGGGAGTGTCCGATTGGGGGGGCTCCTCAGAAAAGGTACTTGCAATCAAGAGGTAAATGTGGAGCCTGAGTCCACTGTCTTCACCTTGATGAAGCTGCCGTGTCACCCAACACTCAGGAAAGGCAGCCAACAGCAGTAAAAGCCCAAAAAATAGAATGAAAATTAGATTTCCAGTCTCATTATCATATTTCAAATGCTTTTTTTTCTCATTTTTTCAACCTTCCATTGGAATCAAATTGGTTACCAACCCAATTTGCAATTTCAGTTAAAGCTCAAAATGGATGGGTTGGAGGCAGATTTGGGTTGGCACCTAATTTTCTGAAGTTTGAACCTCGCCTCCCCAGCCCCAAACCTTCCTGTTTGTTTCAGTTAAATTTCAAGCCTATTATTTAATCAACATTCTGGTTAGAAAGCCAATAGAGGACTTCAAGAGATTACAAAAGAAACGATTTATAGCGAAAGAAGAAACAAAGTCAGAACCTACCTGTCAAATGTTATACCTTTCCCTACAAAGACTAATGGTGATTCACCCGAGACTTTGGAACCATTATAGTGAATCTCTAAGAAAATTGGTTCTTCATCTGAGCCTTTGGCTACACTAAGGAAAGCTCCCATCTGCTGATCTTCAATCCAGGATTTGGGTCTGTGAAGAATGCAAGAAATGTATAGAAAATAAACATTACTGGAAACTGCCTTCAATAAAATGTCATACATAATTACCATTCTTTTATAATTCACTGTTAATGGCAAGACTATCAGTGATCATTTATCCCTAGTTTCCCAGAATTGCTTTCTGGGTTATTTCAGTTAAGAAACAACAAAATTGGTGTGCAACTGGAGTCACGTATACACCACACTCAGTAAAGACAGCAGGTTACCTTCCCCGATGAATATTAATTAACCAGTTGGGGTTTTCCAGCAATCCAGCACTTCTGTGATGGCACAGGACTTAGGAGCAGGAATAGGGCATTCAGTCCTTCAAGCCATATCAGTCAACAAAATTATAGCTGATCTGATTGTTGTCTCAACTCCACCTTTCTGTCTGCCCTCCATAATCCTTGACTCACTTGTCTATCAAAAATCTATATAACTCAACCTCGAATAAATTTAATGACTCAGCCTCCACTGCTTACTGGAGAAGATAATTCCACAGACTAATGATCCTCAGAGAAAAATAAATCCTCATCTCAATCTTAAGTGGGACCTCTTATTCTTAAACCATGTTCCCATGTCTCTCCCACAAGAGAAACATCCGCAATGGTATCCATCCTATCAAATCCCTCAGGATCTTATATGTTTTACTAAGATTACCTCTAATTCTTCTAAACTGCAATGAGGAGAGGCCCAACCTGTTCAGCCTTTGTTGATAAGGTAAGTACTCATCCCAGGAATGAGTTGAGTGAACCTTCTCGGGACTGTTTCCAATGCACTCATAACCTTTTTCAAATAAGGAGACCAATACTGTACATGGCGCTCCAGATATGGTCTCACCAACGCCCTGTACAACCGCAGTAAAACTTCTCCACTTTTATATTCCATTTCCCTTGCAATAAATGGCAACTTTGTTCATATACCAGGGCATCCAGGTCCTACATTTCTCCATTTCATCTCTTTTCCAATTAAGGGACAATTTAGCATGGCCAATCCACCTACCCTGTACATCTTTGGGTTGTGGGGGTGAGACCCAAGCAGATACTGGGAGAATGTGCAAAATCCACAAGGACAATGACCCGGGGCTTCTCTATTTAAATAGTATACTGCTTTTCTAATCTTCTTGCCGAAGTTTTTACTGATACTAGAATTTCCAATAACTGTTCTTCATGCAAGGGTGGGATTTGAACACTCATTTTCTAGATTATTAATCCAGAATTGTTAGTCAAGTAACAGAATCAATAGACTTCCATAGCACAACTGAGAGCAATACTAAATTGATCTAGGTCTGAAAATAATTCATACGGCTACAGCCTATTTTCTGTGCATTTTCTGGAAATCAGTTAAGGACTTCCTCAGTGTAAATTTTCCCACAATCCAATATAGTGAATCATTTATAAAGACTTGGCTCTTGGGTACATGAAAATCTCACGTGTATATATTTGAAATTAAGTGCTGGATAATGACATAAATTTTTAATTGGTCAACTTAAGACACTGCTGCCTTTTAAGAGTTTTTGAATCTGAACAAACAGTTGTACAACAATACTGAAATTCTTCTGGTGCAGACCTTCTGTTGAACATGCCACTTTTTGTAAGTGTAGGTTGCAGCCTTTTTCTTTGGAGCCTTTCACCCTATCTCACCAAATTCAGTTTCTCTTTGCTTTTTTCAGTGGTATGATTTCACAAGCAATTGGTGCCCTCCAGCACTTTGTCAAAATAGTCATTATGAATTTTGACGCAAAGCATTGTCAGCTAACTCAAGCAATGGGGAATTCGGCCTCACATCTTTCTGGTGTGCATGGTTCAGCTATTCCTTACTTCAGTTCACTGGGTTAGGGGGAGTGAAGTTGGTCCTTACAGTTTTTTTATTCGCAACAGTTAAATACAAATAATCCGGAATTACTGTTGCTCTGTACTTTGCTAAGAAACAAACACAAACCTATCTCAGCCATCAGCCAAATTACATCAGCTGGTAATAAGACTGCCAACTGTCTGTCTCGAACAAGAAAACAAAACTCTTCATTTATTTTTACAACACAAACGCAATAGGCAGAATTTTAGCTGCTAAGAGGGCAGGTGGGAGGGTTAAACCCCCACAGAAATGCCAGTGGATCAGAACCTCAAACATGATCCCACTCTCTTTCATCTTTTACAAGAGCACACTTGTAGGAGTGGGGAAATTGTGTGGAAATGTCAGGTCCCTAATTTAAATATGTAAAGAGGCAATTGAATCCACCTTTATACAGTCTGGGTTTGACAGCCAACATATGGGTTTCCTAAGCTGTGTGAAACCTGCCTGGGCAAGAGTACAGCAGGAATCCACTGAGCAATTACATTTTAAAAGCTTTCAAACAAGTCAGAATTAAACTATCACTGCTTCCCTGCCGAGGAGAAGGCTTGTGCTCACAGGATTTGTTCTGGGAGGGTGTTTTCACTACTTCATATGTGATATCCAACTTTATTGAAGGCATTTCACCCATGGACTTTGTTCACTTGATCCGCATTTTCTTGCTGTCATCCCTTACTGCAGCATGAGAACAGCATTTGCAGCAAAACAATGGACCTTGAAGAACAAGAGAAGTAATACCCACAGCAACAGCAGTTGTTCTTCTCCACTGTTACCTGCCACTCCACAGGACAGAGTTCCAGCTTGAAAACTCACAGCATATAATTGACAGGCAGAGAAGCACTTTCCTTGACATAATAGAGCAAGAGTGCCTCAGACTCAGTCGTTTGTCGCAGAAGGTTGCTGAAATCCGCAGCCTCCTGGAACAAGTTTTTCTTCCAGTGTCAAGTGTCCATCAACATAAACACTATCTTTCTTCTCATCCAGCTCCTCCCAGGGATCTGCTGGTGGCATTTGCAGGATTTCACACTCTGCTATCCACAACTGTATCTCCTCTGATAGATGCTATGTTTGGCAATGCTGCCACTAACATCCACTTTAATAATAATGACCCAGAGCACTCATGTTTGCTGCATTTGTTGATTTCAGAGTATCAGGGATTCATAGACTGCACACATGACAATCAAGGCAGCCTTAGATCATACAGGAAAATCCATCAATCAAAATGGATTCCAATCCATCATGGTTCAGTTGGCATACAACCACTGGAAGATTTCCATCCATGTCTGTGCACAATATCCTGAAGTTCCAATGATTCTTAATTATGAGACCATTACATGTCCCACACATCATTGTACCTCCAACAGATTTGGCTGTTGGCCCCTGCAGACAAGGATTACACTTTGAGGACAAAGCTGATTAAACCTGTGAGGAGCACTACCACTGGTGTGGAAGATATAAGTACACACAGAAAGAGCTGCATAGAATAGCGATAACGGGTACTGAGAGACTGGGAAAGTGTAAAAGGCAGAGAAGACTAAGAGTTTCTGAAGTGTGTTCAAAATAATTTTCTTGATCAGTATGTTTCCAGCCCAACAGGAAGGAGGCTCTGGGAAACAACACAGGCAAATAGATCAAGAGTCAGTAGAGGGATATTTAGGAAACAGTTACCATAATGTCATAAGGTTACAGTTAGCTATTAAGGAAGAGCAGGAGCAATCAAAAGCAATAATCAAAAGCAATAATACTGAATTGAAGGAGTGCCAATTTCACTCAAGTGAGAACAGATTTGCCCTGGATAAACTGGAATCTAAGATTGGCAGGCAAAACTATAACTGAACAATGGGTTATCTATAAAGGGGCAACGGTTCACGTACAATTCAAGTACATTCCCACGAGGGGAAAAGGATAAGGCACCAAAAGCCAAGGTTCCTTCCATTACATCCATACCCTTTGCTCATCTTCCACACTGATAACATTGTCAAGAAGGCAAGTGTCTATTTGGAATTGAGGTGGCAACAATGGAGATGGCAGTACAATGGAGACTTCAAATAACCTGCTCTGTTCATTGAAATGTTCATACACATAGTGAAATTGGTATTGTTATAAACTCCCAAGAACCCTTCTGCAACAAGAAGCTTTGCTCTCTTGCTTTCTGTTATCCTATGAAGTGCCACATCTACGGCTTTAACAGCACTAAATACAGGCTGTTTGTTCCTCTGCTCTGATTGAAATGCCTGTAGCAGTTGCCTTCTGGGTTTTGGAATCTTTGAGGGCAGTGCTAAAGGCTACTGGATTTGTGGGTAGACTCGTCATTAGAGCAGGAGGCAACATGTGAGGCACAGCCTCAGGAGTGGAGGAAAGGCATGAGAAGTGGCATGCCTTGAGAAGAGGCCTCATTGTCATGTGCCTTTTCTACATGTTCCCTCGCATGATGCACCTGCATTCACCTGCTAGCACTGAACTAGACAGCACTTGGCTGCATTTCAGTAAGGCATTGAAAGGGCTTTCCTCCATCCTACTTCAACTGACAGATCAGGTGTTGTGGAAGGGAAATTAATGAGTTGCCAATCTAGAAGCATGTTGGGAAATGCTTGACTATAGTTCAACACTGCTTTAGAACGAAAATAAGTAGGTCAGGTAACGTCAACAAAATACTGCTTAGTATTGTCCTCCGAAAGATAACAAAATGCGTACTCGAGTTGTTTTTCGCCAAGGGCAAGAACATACGTACTATGTATTTCATCTTACGTACTTTCCAAGGTCTATTCAATATAAACATGGCTGTTTACTTCAAGCTGTTATTTCAGACTATAAAAATATGCTTCCTTCGGTCGAATCTCAGAGTGCTGTGGAATGGCTGCTTAGCCAGACAGGCCTCTCCACAAATATATTTGTGTCAAATAAATATCTTTTAACGAAACTCGAAGAATTTGTCTTTATTATAATTTCCACGACAGGTGTGCAGGTCAATGGTCTGGGCAAGCATGCCTGCCATGTCTGATTGTCCTTGCAGGTGGTCATACTTCACCTGAAATAGATATCAGCACAAAGGCCTGAGACACCATGGCACTCATAGTAGAGATAAACTCCCCCAATCTCTCAAGGGTGAACAATATCTCTGAAAATGCTGAAAGAATCTCAGACAATTCTGCTCCTGAACTGTCTTCATGGATGATCCCTGAGGTTCAGCATCAACATCAAGTTGAGCAGGGATTTTGAGTCCTGCAGCCTTAAGGACTCTCCACTGCCTCTCCCTGGAATTGTGAAAGGAGAGAAAGCAGAGAGCAAGTGAGTGAAATAGAATGTTTTGAGAGAATGGAGGGACAACATTTGTGATGGGTGACTGTGAGGGATAGGTGGAGGATGGCAAAAGATGAGGGCCAGTGAACATGTTGGCTGCTTAGATAGGGGCATGGCAAGGTGATCAAGAATGGACAAAGCTTCAAGGTTTGAGGAATGTTGTGCAGGAGAATGTTGGGTAAAACATCTGAAAACGGACTTCCGGTTGCGGCAATGCACTGCTAAGCCGCACGTTTCGGCAGCTCCCGTTCTAACGGACTTTTGGGCTCTTTTCAGGAGCCCCAACGGAAATTTTTTCAGACCAAACCCAGTGTGGGGTGACGAAGGAAGGTGCCCCCCCCCGGATGTGTAGGGAAAAGACCAGTGGCAGTGGCCAGATTGCGAAGGATCCTTTGGAGCAGCGGCAGAGAAGAGAAGGAAGGAGCAAGATGGCGGCGGATGGAGCCCAGGCGACATGGGGCCCGGACCAGCAGGAATTCCTCCGACGGTGTGTGGAGGAACTAAAGAAGGAGGTGCTGGCGCTGATGTTATTGGCAATCGATGGGCTGAAGGAAACACAAAAGGTCCAGGCGATAGAGCTCCATGGAGTGAAGGCAAAGGCATCTGAGAACGAGGATGAGATACAGGGCCTGGTGGTAAAAACGGAGACGCATGAGGTGCTACATAAGAGATGTATCGAAAGGCTGGAAGCCCTGGAGAACAGCTCGAGGAGGAAGAACCTCCGGATTCTCGGTCTCCCCGAAGGAACGGAGGGAGCTGACGTTGGGGCTTATGTGAGCACGATGCTCCATACGCTAATGGGAGCTGAGGCCCCATCGGGCCCCCTGGAGGTGGAAGGGGCTCACCGGGTCCTTGTGAGAAGACCAAAGGCGGGAGAACTACCAAGGGCGATAGTGGTGAGATTTCACCGCTTCACGGACAGAGAGGCTGTTTTGAGCTGGGCCAAGAAGGTACAGAGTAGCAGGTGGGACAATGCGGTGATACGAGCGTATCAGGACTGGAGCGCGGAGGTGGTGAGAAGGAGGGCGAGCTTCAATCGGGCCAAGGTGGTGCTTCACAGGAAGAAAATAAAGTTTGGAATGCTGCAACCAGCGCGATTGTGGGTCACGCATCAGGGCAAGCACTACTACTTTGAAACGGCGGATGAGGCATGGACCTTCATCCAAGAAGAGAAACTGGACTAGAACTGAGAGACTGATGTTGGGGGGGAAACATCGAAGTTGTGGTACAGAGGTGTAAATTGGGGAATGGGAGGTTTATAATATTGAAACGACAGATGGAGAATTTCTCTCCTCTAGATGGGGGGACACGGAGAAATGGGCGCCGGTGGAAAAAAGGACTGAGAGGGGGGATGGGGAATGAGGGAGCTGCGCCATAGGGGGCGGGGCCGATAGGGAAGCGCGGGGTTTTTCCCGCGCTATGGCGGGAAGATAGGCGCAGGAAGGAAGAGAGTTCCACACGCAGGGGGGTCAAAGAGAGAACGGGGGAAGCCGGGGTCAGTTAGAGTTAGCTGACTTTCGGAAGCATCATGGGGGGAGTAACCATGCTAGATGGGGATCTAACGGGGGTGGGGGGGTGGGACTAACTGGGTTGCTGCTGCTGAGTGCAAGGGGGAGCTGGCAAGAGAAGAGGTGGTCGGGATGGGAAGGCGCCGCCTGGGGGATGGGTGGGTGTGCGGGACCCGATATGTGATGGTGAGTGGTAGATTGCAGGGAAAGGAGGTTGTGCTGGTAAATGTATATGCCCCGAACTGGGATGACGCGGGATTTATGAAGTGGATGCTGGGACGTATCCCGGACCTGGAGGTGGGAAGCCTGGTAAGGGGGGGGGGGGACGACTTCAATACTGTGCTGGATCCAGGGCTAGACCGGTCTAGATCCAGGATCGGAAGAAGGCCGGCAGCGGCCAAGGTGCTTAGGGGGTTCATGGAACAAATGGGGGGGGGGGGGGGAGTGGGTCCGTGGAGATTTGCTAGGCCGTTGGCCAAAGAGTTCTCCTTTTTCTCCCATGTCCACAAGGTATACTCCCAAATAGATTTCTTTGTTCTGAGTAGGGCACTGATCTCGAAGGTGGCAGGAACGGAGTACTCGGCCATAGCCGTTTCAGACCATGCCCCGCACTGGGTGGATCTGGAATTAGGAGAGGAGAGGGAGCAGCGCCCACTCTGGCGACTGGATGTGGGACTATTGGCGGATGAGGGGGTCTGTGGAAGGGTGCGGGATGTATTGAGAGATACCTGGAGGTCAATGACGATGGCGAGGTCCAGGTGGGGGTAGTATGGGAAGCGCTGAAGGCGGTGGTTAGGGGACAGTTGATCTCCATTAGAGCACACAAGGAGAAACAAGAGGGCAAAGAAAGGGAGAGATTAGTGGGGGAGATTTTGAGGGTGGATAAAAGATATGCGGAGGCCCCGGACGAAGGACTATATAGAGAGAGGCGAAGACTTCAGACGGAGTTTGACCTGCTGACCACAGGAAAGGCAGAGGCACAGTGGAGGAAGGCGCAGGGGATGAGATATGAGTATGGGGAAAAGGCGAGCTGGCTGCTGGCCCACCAACTTCGCAAGAGGATAGCGGCGACGGAGATTGTGGGAGTTGGGGATGAAACGGGAACTACGGAGCGGAGAGCAGGGAAGGTAAATGAGGTGTTTAAGACCTTCTATGAGAGGCTATATAAGTCCCAACCCCCGGAGGGAAAAGAGGGAATGCAACAGTTTCTGGACCAACTAATGTTCCCGAGGGTGGAGGAGCAGGAGGTGGCAGGTCTGGGGGCGCCAATTGAGGTGGATGAGGTGACTAAAGGACTGGGGAACATGCAAGCAGGGAAGGCCCCGGGACCAGACGGGTTCCCGGGGGAATTCTACAGGAAATATGTGGACCTGTTGGCCCCGCTGCTGGCGAGAACCTTTAACGAGGCCAAAGAAGGGGGGATACTACCCCCGACAATGTCGGAGGCGACGATATCACTAATCCTGAAGCGGGATAAAGATCCGCTGCAATGCGGGTCATATAGGCCTATCTCACTCCTAAATGTAGACGCCAAGCTGCTGGCAAAAGTGCTGGCGACGAGGATAGAGGATTGTGTCCCGGGAGTGGTGCATGAAGACCAGACAGGGTTTGTAAAGGGGAGACAACTGAATGTCAACGTTCGACAGCTGCTGGGGGTGATAATGATGCCCCCAGCAGAGGGGGAGGCAGAGATAGTGGTGGCGATTGATGCGGAGAAGGCATTCGATAGGGTAGAGTGGGAGTATTTATGGGAGGTGTTGAGGAGGTTTGGGTTCGGGGAGGGGTTTGTCAGATGGGTCAGACTCCAAATGGGGCCCCAGTGGCAAGTGTAGTCACAAACCGGCAAAGATCGGAGTATTTTCGGCTACACAGGGGAACAAGGCAGGGGTGTCCCCTGTCCCCATTACTGTTCGCGTTGGCAATTGAACCACTGGCCATAGCGTTGAGAGACTCTAAGAAATGGAGTGGGGTGGTTAGAGGGGGAGAGGAACATAGAGTGTCACTCTACGCAGATGACTTACTGCTATATGTTGCGGACCCTGTAGAGGGGATGACAGAGGTTATGCAGATATTGAGGGAGTTTGGAGATTTTTCGGGATACAGGCTAAATATGGGGAAGAGCGAGCTTTTTGTAATACACCCTGGGGACCAGGGAAGAGGAATAGACGCCCTGCCGTTAAGCAGAGTGGAAAGGAGCTTCCGATATTTGGGGATCCAGGTAGCTAGGAGCTGGGGAACTCTACACAGACTTAATCTGACACGGCTGGTGGAGCAGATGGAGGAGGATTTCAAGAGGTGGGATATGCTGCCGCTCTCATTGGCGGGCAGAGTGCAGGCGGTAAAAATGATGGTTCTCCCGAGGTTTCTTTTCGTGTTTCAATGTCTCCCCATTCTGATCACAAAGGCCTTTTTCAAGAAAATAGACAGGAGCATTATGAGCTTTGTGTGGGCAGGGAAGACCCCGAGGGTAAGGAGGGGGTTCCTGCAGCGTAGCAGGGACAGAGGGGGACTGGCGTTGCCGAGCCTGGACGACTACTACTGGGCCGCCAATGTGGCGATGGTTTGTAAGTGGATGAGGGAGGGAGAGGGGGCGGCGTGGAAGAGGCTGGAGATGGCGTCCTGTAAAGGAACGAGCCTAAAGGCGCTGGTGACGGCGCCGCTGCCGCTCTCCCCGAAAAGGTATACCACAAACCCAGTGGTGGTGGCAACCTTAAGGATCTGGGGGCAGTGGAGGCGACACAGGGGGGTGACGGGTGCCTCGGTGTGGTCCCCTATCAGGAATAACCACAGGTTTGTCCCAGGAAGGATGGACGGAGGGTTCCAGAGCTGGCAACGAGCAGGAATTAGGAAACTGAGAGATTTGTTTATAGACGGGACGTTTCCGAGCCTGGGAGCGCTGGAGGGAAAGTATGAGTTGCCCCCGGGGAACAATTTCAGATACATGCAAGTGAGGGCGTTTACGAGGCAACAGGTGAGGGAATTTCCGCTGCTCCCGACACAGGGGATCCAGGATAGAGTGATTTCTGGGGTATGGGTCGGGGAGGGCAAAGTGTCCGAAATATATCAGGAGATGAGAGACGAGGGGGAGGCGATGGTAGAGGAGCTGAAGAGAAAATGGGAAGAAGAGCTGGGAGAGGAGATTGAGGAGGGTCTGTGGGCTGATGCCCTAAGCAAGGTAAACTCCTCGTCTTCATGTGCCAGGCTTAGCCTGATTCAATTTAAGGTTCTACACAGAGCACATATGACGGGAGCAAGACTGAGCAGGTTCTTCGGAATGGAGGACAAGTGCGGGAGGTGCTTGGGAAGCCCGGCGAACCACACACACATGTTCTGGTCGTGTCCGGCACTGGATGAGTACTGGAGGGGAGTGGCAGAGGGGAGTGGCAAAGGTGATCTCAAAGGTGAAGGTCCGGGTCAAGCCAGGCTGGGGGTTAGCGATATTTGGGGTAGCGGAAGAGCCGGGAGTGCAGGAGGCGAAAGAGGCCAATATTTTGGTCTTTGCGTCCCTGATAGCCCGGCGAAGGATCTTACTCATGTGGAAGGAAGCGAAACCCCCCGGTGTGGAGGCCTGGATAAACGATATGGCAGGGTTTATAAAACTAGAACGAATAAAATTTGCGCTGAGTGGGTCGGCTCAGGGGTTCTCCGGGCGGTGGCAACCGTTCCTTGACTATCTCACGGAACGTTAAGGGAAAATAGATCGTCAGCAGCAGCAGCCCAGGGAGGAGGAGGGGGGGGGGGCACTATTTTTTGTTACTTTGTTAGTTCACTATATTATTTAAATAATGTTATTTATCAGTTACTGTACTATTTTTATGTTGATTTGTAAAATGGAAAAATTCTGTTTGAAAACTTTAATAAAATATATTTTTTAAAAAAACATCTGAAACCTTGCCCCACACGATAGCACAGTGGTTAGCCCGATCCGGGTTAGGTCACTGTCTGTGCAGCTTCTGCACGTTCTCCCCCCAGTCTGCGTGGGTTTCCTCCGAGTGCTCCAGTTTCTCCCCACAGGTCCCAAAAGATGTGCTTAGGTAAATTGGATATTATGAATTCTCCCTAGTGTGGCGACTAGGGGATTTTCACAGAAACTTCATTACAGTGTTAATGTAAGCCTACTTGTGACACTAATAAAGATTATTATTATTAGATATTCCAGACAGTGGCCTGCAACAAAGATAGTGCAGACCTAAGAATGGAAGGGGTTTACATTGTGTATGTGTGCAGTGAGAGTGAATGGGAAGGGATTTGACCCATCACTGTAAATAGAAAGCACAAAGAGAAGATAAGGAGTGGGTCTACAGAGCAAAATGCCAAGTACTGAAGGGAGCAAGGGAGAGACCAATGGACTGGCTAGCAACGGCTAGAGTCGTGAGCACTGAACGGCACTGAGTGTAGGAGAGGGGCGCAAGGGCTCAGGAAAGGAGGCGGAGAGTGCATGGCAATGATGGACAGAACGGTTCCGTAAGCTGCAGGTTCCGAGAGGTGAAGGCTGAGTGACATTGTTATCTAAAGCCTGAGAGAGTGGCTGAGCGAGTAGCGTGATAACTTCACCTAACACAAGTATAAATTATTACTGGCACCGCTGAGAGGCACACACCAGTCATGTTAGCAATGGCGGAAACTGCACATGCGGCAGCAGATACAGTGCAAGTCGTGTGTGCATGCACATCTGCCTGGCGCCTGACCGCTAGGCATCAAGAGTTAATGGAGTATCTTAAAGGTAATATATAGTCGGAGGAAATGGTAAGTAGAGAAGCATTTATTGTGCGAACCATACCACCCATCGTCTGGAATATAAATTAATAAAAGCTGGGAATTAATCATTCGTATTCTGCCACCTCAGCCTTTTCCTAGTACAGTAACTCCACATTTAATATTACCATTCTCAGAACATGATATCACAATTACCTTATGTGCACTTTGACCTTTTCACCTGTTGAATGTACTGCTTGTTGAATGGTCCCTGCAAAACTGGTTGGAGTTATGTAGTTAGCTGGTGCTTCCATCAAATGTCGTGCTAAATTCTGTCCTTCAGCATACAGAACTCCTTTCTGCCATGTTTCATCTTCAAAACTTGCAAAAAGATTATTTATTTTTAAATGTAAATGTTAAAGTCATTACATTTTAACAAAGCCAAAATATTCATCTGTTAGATGTGTGACCAAATAAATAGATCAGATGAACAAATCAAAAAATATCAAATTGTGCATCTTCAGTATTTATGCGAAAGAAAAGACTTGCATTTATATAGCAATTTTCATAATCGCCAGACGATTACAGCAATGAAGGGTAACGCGGGCAATTTATGCTGTTGCTGAACCAAAGCTTTTCTCCTTTCAAAGGATTTTGTTCCAAACTGCAGAAATCGACCCAAAACTTCCATGCTTAATTATTTACAACACTGAATATCGCAAAAGTGTTTATTTTGGGTGAATAAATAGGTTTAATCATAATCCACATTTTTAAAAAGTCAGTAAAATCGACGTAGAAAGCACAAAGGAAAAATCTACAGATGCTGGAAATCTGCAACAAAACCAAAAGCTGGAAACACTTTGCTGGCCAGTCAACGTGTGGAGATCTCAGGCAACAATCAAAACTAAACACACCGAAAATAGAGTTGTAAGTGATGGTACTATACTGACCAACACTGCAGCTAAAATCAGAGGACAACATGCAGGATTCAGAGCACAGATTTACATCCAAATCAGAAAACTATGCAACAGCTGTGTTAAATTATTGCTGAATTCAGATAGGGCCACAGCGAATATAAAGTTAGAGAATGATAATGATAATAGGTGTTTAACAATTCAGTGCCTCGGTCAAGTGCAGATTTCCAACGTATAACTGAATAAATAGAAAATCCTTTGTATAACTTACAGCATGCATTATGCAAATATGTACTGTATCAATACCTTCTAAATGGTTTCACAGTGACGCCTGTCTTCTTTTTCTTCTTCAGCTCATTATACTCAAACAAACCCAAAATAGATCCTTCTGCTGCACACTGGGCATCCCCGCATGGATCGACTTCCACCAGAGAAACCTCTAGGTCTTGTAACTGTCTGCATCCAACTATAAGTAATTCAGATGCTAAATTTTCGATCATGAAAGCACTCTGCATATATTTCCACTAAACAGTCAAAATTATTTGGTTGACCTGTTATTCATTATAATCAAATGCTGCACATCAGGTTTCAAAACCACTCTTGGTGAAGTGAAAAGTCATGCAGAATTGTGAATGAGAGTACTTGATCTCAAACAATAATTTTAGATTGCCTGGAATTTTTACATTGTAAGGAGGTATTTGTAAAGTGGTTGTGATGTTAACACAGGCACAATTATTTTCTAGTTATTTTTGCGCTAAAATATATATATTTCCTCAGATAGTTACAAATGAGTAAGTCCAGTCAGCCCATCTAAATCAGAAAGAACCGAATGTTTCCCCCATAGCAGTATCACACTGTTTCTGAAAGGTTCTAGGTTTTTGCCTCATAGAATCATCATAGAATTTACAATGCAGAAGGAGGCCATTCGGCTCATCGAGTCTGGACCGGCTCTTACAAAGAGCACCCTACTCAAGCCCACGTATCTACCCTATCCCCGTAACCCCCATTTAACCTTCTTGGACACTCAGGGCAATTTAGCATGGCCAATCCACCTAACCCGCACATCTTTGGACTGCGTGAGGAAACCGGAGCACCCGGAGGAAACCCACGCAGACACGGGGAGAACTTGCAGACTCCAGACAGTGACCCAAGCCGGGAATCTCCTGGAGCTGTGAAGCAACTGTGCTAACCATTATGCTACCGTGCTGCCCCAAGAGGGTTACTCTAGCTGTGAATGTATTCCATACGTAGGTCACTTGCTTGGGAAGAAGTTTCCTGATATCAATCCTGTGCTTTGTTGCAGTATTTTTTTTAAACTAAGTTGAATATTGCTTAGGAGCTGAAACATACAAATCCTTTAAAGAGTTGAGGGTTCTACCTGTTCAGTTTCAAACTGGAAGGTTGTTTTTTAAGTGGCTGTCCGGACATTTTACAGTGATCAAACCAGCAAAGGTCTTTTTTTTTTTAAAAAGGTCTATGTTTTACTTATTTGTGTCTCATGATGTGAAGTTATTTGTCATTGAGATGTGTTGAATTATAAACAGCAGCAAATTTCAATTCAAGGCATGAAGCCAACCCTTACCTGGTCTCACATCAATATCTATCCATTTTTGACCTTGACAAAAAGTAGGAACTCAAAAGGAATGGTAATAACAACGCAGTCCATACCAAACTTCTCTAGACTAGGTCCCTTTATCAGCTTAAACATATCCCAAAACTTCAAACAATAGTTTTACTTTAACATGTCACTCATTACATTTGCAGTTGATGTTAATAACCATCACATGCAAATTAACCAAGAGCACACTTTACCCGCTATGGCAGCTCGAATATTTTCTTTGCCTTCATCATACTGTTCCAAATTATTAATTCCAGCATTTTTGTCACCAAGCCCAACAACTACAACATGAGGGAAATCCTATTAAAGCAAAACATCGTTTTTTATGATTAAGAACATGAACATCATAATCTTCATATAATTGCATACTAATAGTACTTCATTTTCATATTAACTAGTAGCTTTATCTTCTTCTTCATCCTCTGCCTTTACCTTCCTACGTTGAGAGAACAAGTCAGTCTAGGTGAAGCATGGATTGCTGCATGATTATGCTTTACTAACATAGAGAATTCCATGATCAACTAACCACTTCTGTGGTACTGTGCTCAGATATTTATACATATACAAGAAATAGAGTGCTCCATCTAGTGGCCTGAACAAGATACAACAAGGGAAAGTGAAATGTGCATTATCGTGAAGCAAACTTAGAATGCTTAAGAAGTGGTTGGAGCCTCCCCAGATTTCTGTTGTCTTTCAGTGCCTCTCCATCTTCATCCCAAGGGCCTTTTTCAAGCGGGCGAATAAGGTTATTGCGGGCTTTGTGTGGGCGGGTAAAACCCCGTGAGTGAAGAAAGTATTCTTGGAGCGTAGTTTTGGGGGGGGGGGGGGTTGGCGCTGCCGAACTTTTGCAATTACTACCGGGCGGCTAATATACCCATGATTAGGAAGTGGGTAGTGGGGGAGGGTTCATGGTGGGAGCGGATGGAGGCGGCGTCATGTAAAGACACAAGTTTGGGAGCACTGAGATCAAAGAAAGAACAAAGAACAAAGAAAAATTATAGCACAGGAACTGGCCCTTCGGCGATCCAGATCCTCAATCTAAAACTGTCGCCTATTTTCTAAGGATCTGTATCCCTCTGTTCCCTGCCCATTCATGTATCTGTCTAGATACATCTTAAATGATGCTATCGTGCCCGCCTCTACCACCTCCGCCGGCATTGAGTTCCAGGCACCCACCACCCTCTGCATAAAGAACTTTTCACACATATCTCCCTTAAACTTTTCCCCTCTCACCTTGAACTCATGACCCCTAGTAATTGAGGCCCCCACTCTGGGAAAAAGCTTTTTGCTATCCACCCTGTCTATACCTCTCAAGATTTTGTAGACCTCAATGAGGTCCCCCCCTCAACCTCCGTCTTTCTAATGAAAATAATCCTAATCTACTCAACCTCTCTTCATAGCTGGCGCCCTCCATACCAGGCAAATCCTGGTGAACCTCCTCTGCACCTTCTCCAAAGCATACACATCCTTTTGGTAATGTGGCGACCAGAACTGTACGCAGTATTCCAAATGTGGCCGAACCAAAGTCTTATACAACTGTAACATGACCTGCAAACTCTTGTACTCAATACCCCTTCCGATGAAGGAAAGCATGCCTTATGCCTCCTTGACCACTCTATCGACCTGCGCAGCCACCTTCAGGGTACAATGGTCCTGAACACCCAGATCTCTCTGTACATCAATTTTCCCCAGGGCTTTTTCATTTACCGTATAGTTCGCTCTTGAATTGGATCTTCTAAAATGCATCACCTTGCATTTGCCCGGATTGAACTCCATCTGCCATTTCTCCGCCCAACTCTCCAATCTATCTATATTCTGCTGTATTCTCTGACAGTCCCCTTCACTATCTGCTACTCCACCAATGTTAGTGTCATCTGCAAACTTGCTAATCAGACCACCTATATCTTCCTCCAGATCATTTATGTATATCACAAACAACAGTGGTCCCTGTGGAACATCACTGGTCACAGTTCTCCATTTTGAGAAACTCCCTTCCACTACTACTATCTGTCTCCTGTTGCCCAGCCAGTTCTTTCTCCATCTAGCTAGTACACCCTGGACCCCATGAGACTTCACTTTCTCCATCAGCCTACCATGAGGAACCTTATCAAATGCCTTACTGAAGTCCATGTATATGACATCTACAGCCCTTCCCTCATCAATCAACTTTGTCACTTCCTCAAAGAATTCTATTAAGTTGATAAGACATGACCTTCCCTGCACAAAACCATGTTGCCTATCACTGATAAGCCCATTTTCTTCCAAATAGAACATAGAACATTACAGCGCAGTACAGGCCCTTCGGCCCTCGATGTTGCGCCGACCTGTGAAACCACTCTAAAGCCCATCTACACTATTCCCTTATCGTCCATATGTCTATCCAATGACCATTTGAATGCCCTTAGTGTTGGCGAGTCCACTACTGTTGCAGGCAGGGCATTCCAGGCCCTTATTACTCTCTGAGTAAAGAACCTACCTCTGACATCTGTCTTATATCTATCTCCGCTCAATTTAAAGCTATGTCCCCTCGTGCTAGACATCACCATCCGAGGAAAAAGGCTCTCACTGTCCACCCTATCCAATCCTCTGATCATCTTGTATGCCTCAATTAAGTCACCTCTTAACCTGCTTCTCTCTAACGAAAACAGCCTCAAGTCCCTCAGCCTTTCCTCATAAGATCTTCCCTCCATACCAGGCAACATTCTGGTAAATCTCCTCTGCATCCTTTCCAATGCTTCCACATCCTTCCTATAATGCAGCGACCAGAATTGCACGTAATACTCCAAATGCGGCCGCACCAGAGTTTTGTACAGCTGCAACATGACCTCATGGCTCCGAAACTCAATCCCTCTACCAATAAAAGCTAACACACCGTACGCCTTCTTAACAACCCTCTCAACCTGGGTGGCAACTTTCAGGGATCTATGTACATGGACACCGAGATCTCTCTGCTCATCCACACTGCCAAGAATCTTACCATTGGCCCAGTACTCTGTCTCCCTGCTATTCCTTCCAAAATGAATCACCTCACACTTTTCTGCATTAAACTCCATTTGCCACCTCTCAGCCCAGCGCTGCAGCTTATCTATGTCCCTCTGTAACTTGTAACATCCGTCCGCACTGTCCACAACTCCACCGACTTTAGTGTCATCTGCCCATCCTCACCCATCCTTCTACGCCCTCCTCCAGGTCATTTATAAAAATGACAAACAGCAGTGGCCCCAAAACAGATCCTTGTGGTACACCACTAGTAACTGGGCTCCAGTCTGAACATTTCCCATCACCCACCACCCTTTGTCTTCTTCCAGCTAGCCAATTTCTGATCCAAACTGCTAAATCACCCTGAATCCCATGCCTCCGTATTTTCTGCAGTAGCCTACCGTGGGGAACCTTATCAAACGCTTTACTGAAATCCATATACACCACATCAACTGCTTTACCCTCATCCACCTGTTTGGTCACCTTCTCAAAGAACTCAATAAGGTTTGTGAGGCACGTCCTACCCTTCACAAAACCGTGTTGACTATCTCTAATCAAATTATTCCTTTCCAGATGATTATACATCCTATCTCTTATAAACCGTTCCAAGACTTTGCCCACAACAGAAGTAAGGCTCACTGGTCTATAGCTACCGGGGTTGTCTCTACTCCCCTTCTTGAACAAGGGGACAACATTTGCTATCCTCCAGTCTTCTGGCACTATTCCTGTAGACAAAGATGACTTAAAGATCAAAGCCAAGACTCAGCAATCTCCTCCCTAGCTTCCCAGAGAATCCTAGGATAAATCCCATCCGGCCCAGGGGACTTATCTATTTTCACACTTTCCAGAATTGCTAACACCTCCTCCTAATGAACCTCAAGCCCTACTAGTCTAGCAAGCCCTTCTAGTCTAGTCGATGGGAATAGATCCTATCCCTCAGTATCTTCTCCAGCAGCTTCCCTACCACTGACGTCAGGCTCACCGGTCTATAATTACCTGGATTTTCCCTGCTACCCTTGTTAAACAAGGTGACAACATTAGCAATTCTCCAGTCCTCCGGTACCTCACCCGTGTTCAAGGATGCTGCAAAGATATCTGTTAAGGCCCCAGCTATTTCCTCTCTCACTTCCCTCAGTAACCTGGGATAGATCCCATCCGGACCTGGGGACTTGTCCACCTTAATGCCTTTTAGAATACCCAACACATCCTCCCTCCTTATGCCGACTTGACCTAGAGTAATCAAACATCTATCCCTAACCTCAACACCCGTCATGTCCATCTCCTCGGTGAATACCGATGCAAAGTACTCGTTAAGAATCTCACCCATTTTCTCTGACTCCACGGATAACTTTCCTCCTTTGTCCTTGAGTGGGCCAACTTTTTCTCTAGTTACCCTCTTGCTCCTTATATATGAATAAAAGGCTTTGGGATTTTCCTTAACCGTGTTTGCTAAAGATATTTCATGACTCCTTTTAGCCCTCTTGATTTCGGCACCTCTTCCGTTCTCGCCAGCCCGATACTCTACAAGTCCGGTGGTGGTGGCGGCTCTGAGAATCTGGGGTCAGTGGAGGAAATCTAAGAGAGTGGAGGGTGCATCGGTTTAGACCCCGATTTATAATAATCATCGGTTTGTACCGGGTAGGCTGGATGGTGGGTTCCGGAGATAGCAAAGGGCAGGAATTAGGAGGGTGGGGGATCTATTTATAGACGGGAGCTTCCCCAGCTTGAAAGCCTTGGAAGATAAATTTGAATTGCCAGCAGGGAATCGGTTTAGGTATTTGCAGGTGTGAGACTTCTTGAGAAGGCAGGTTCCGGCCTTCCCGCTGCTGCTGCCACAGGGGATACAGGCAGAGTAGTCTCCAGTACCTGGGTGGGAGAGGGGAAGGTATCAAGATATTTACCAGGAACTTTTGGATGCAGAGGAAACTCTGGTGGAGGAGCTTAAGAGCAAGTGGGAGGGCGAGCTCGGAGGAGAGATAGAGGTGGGTCTGTGGGCGGATGCCGAAGCAGGGTTAATACATTCTCATCATGTGCCAGGCTTAGCCTAATGCAATTCAAGATAGTCCACCGGGCACACATGACAGTGGCCCGGATGAGCACGTTTCTTGGGGTAGAGGACAGGTGTGCGAGGTGCGCGGGAAACCCAGCAAATCACATGTTTTGAGCATGCCCGAAGCTTAGAGGGTTTTGGCAGGGTTTCGCTGAGGCAATGTCCACGGTACTCAAAACACGGATGGTGCCGAGTCCGGAGGTGGCGATCTTTAGAGTGTCGTAAGTGCCGGGAGTGCAGGGGGCGAATGAGGCCGACGTCATGGCCTTTGCCTCCCTGGGAGCCCGGAGACGGATTTTATTAATGTTGAGGGACTCAAAGCCCCCGAGTGTAGAGACCTGGGTTAGTGACATGGCTGGGTTTCTCAGTCTCGAGAAAATAAAGTTCGCCTTAAGAGGGTCAATGTTATGGTCAGGGTGTGTGAAGATTGTGATGGGGTGGAAATGTTTATTGCACCATGTTTATGTCGCTGCTATTGTTATTATTATAAAAACTTGCAAATACCCTACTAAAAATAGATTTTTTAAAAGTGGTTGGAGCAACAGATTTTGAAACCTAGGTAGGCAGAGGATTAAAAAGGTTGATTAAAAGGGGCAGCCAGGTTGTTTAAGGTGGTTGAATGTGCCACAAAATGATGTACAATAAACCTGAATTGATACTTATGTTTACAAAGCGCCTTTAACAAAATAAAACTTCTCAAAACACTTGCCGGGTGTGTTATAAAACAAAATTTGATGGTGGCTACATAAAGAAAGATTAGGGTAGATGACAAAAAGTTTGATCAAAGAAGTAGGTATCAAGGAGAATTTTAAAGGAAAAAAAAGAGGTTGGGAGTTGGAGTCCAAAGATGTGCAGGTTAGGTGGATTGGCCATGCTAAATTGCCCCTTAGTATCCAGGTACGGGTTAGATGGGGTTATGGGGTTGCAGTCATAGGGTGCTCTTTCACAGGATTGATGCAGACTTGGTGGATCGAATGGCCTCCTTCTGCACTGTAGAGATTCCAGGAGGTTTAGGGAGGGAATTCCAGAGCTTTGACCCTAGGTAACTGAAGCAATGATGGAGCAATTTAAATGAGTTGTTCAAGAGGCCGAAGTGGAGGAGTGTAGATACCTCGAGGATTACGAGCTGGATGGAGCGGGATCAGGCCACAAAGGGATTTGAAAACAAGGATGCAAATTTTAAAATCAAGATGTTTTTTTAATCGAAAGTTAATGTAGGTGATGGATGAACAGAATTTAGTGTGTGTTAGGACACAGGCAATAGAGCACTGGGTGATCTCAGGTTTATGGAAAGTAGAACATGGAAGACCAGTCAAGTTTGCATTGGAACTTAAGTCTAGAGATTAGGCAAAGATGAGTGTTTCAACAGCAGATGAGTTGAAGAAAGAGCAGAGTTGGATAACTTTTGGAGATGGAAGTAATTGTTATCAGTGACAGTGCAGAAATTAGGTTGGAATTCCATCACAGGATCAAGTATGACACCAAGGTTGTGAACAGACTGATTCAGTCTCAGACAGTTGCCAAAGAGAAGGATGGAGCCGTGGCTAGTGAAGACCAAAGGCAATGGCTTGGTCTTCCCAATATTTAATTGGAGCAAATTTGTGCTCATGAAGTACTTGATGTCATACAAGCAGTCTGACAATTTACAGACAGTGGAGCGGTGGTGGTGAGGTAGAGCTGGATGTAGTCAGTGTGAACATGGAAGCTTGCACTGTGTTTTTTGGATGATATCACCAAGGGGCAGCATAGAGATGAGAAACAGGAGAGGCCAAGGATAGACCTTGGGAGATGCCAGAAGCGGGAGTAGGATGAGAAACGAATGCAGTTGATTCTCATGCTCTGGTTAAATAGATAAGAATGGAACTGGGTGAGTAGCAAAGTAGATGAAAGAGCAGTGGGTGCAAGCTGAAAGTTTGGCCATTAGGAGTTTGCAAATCTTTTTAAAAATTACTTTGTGGAATGTAGGCGTCACTGGCAGACCAGTATTTGTTGCCAATTCTTAATTGCCCTTGCAACTGAATGACGTGCTTGGCCATTTCAGAGAAAGTTAAGAGTCTTGTGAATCTTGTGAATCTGGCGTCAAATTTAGGCCTGACTAGATAAGGATGGCAGATTTCCTTCCCTTCCTAAAGGACATTAGTAAACCAAATGTTTTTACAACAATTCTCGATAGCTTCATGGTTACCATTATTGAAACTATCTTACAAATCCAAATTAATTGGTGGGACGATTCAGATGTACAACTGCTTTGTTTTCCAACAGAAACCAAGTTTACTGCGATGATCGAAATCAAGCTTGACCATGTTTCCAAAGTGTAACAAAATTTTAATGCATTTATTCGTTCAGTTTTTGACCAGTATTTAACTTCATATCATTTTTCAGATTGCAGTACTATAATTTACTATGTTTCAAATTATGCAATTTCTACTTGTTTGCTAATTAGATTATGGGATGATACATTATTGACTTGGTTCTGGATTTAAATTCTGACTGCAATTCCATATTAGAATTATACCAGTTATCATTTGTAATATGTTATCTATCTCAACTTATTACTAACATCAGTAAAATTAACGTTCCCACATTAACTTGAAAAAAGTATGAAATATATTTAGTCTAAAATTATACCTGATGCAGCCCATAAAATATGCGACTTCTTCCTTTTTTAAGTGCAGGTCCCGATCTAAAGAAAAACATCAATAATCTTCAATAGAAGCTGGAGTACAAAAAGGCTGATATTTTGCCATATAAATCCCTCCAAATCCTTGCTCCACCGCTGGATCATCTACTGGCCCCAGATTCTACTCTACCTTCCGCTCAGAGGCCTACTTATGCCTGCCACCCGCTCGCTATCTTCTGCACTGCAGACATTTTGGATTTATATTCAATCCCTAAACCAACTCATCTTGATAAATCAGTCCTACATGAACTCTGCAAAAGCCATCTCCTTCAACTTCACCTTTGGCCATCTTACCTAATTCTTCTCCTTGATCCTGTTCAGTATCCCATCATCTCCATGAAGCATTTTATTGTTTCCCGTGCTAGAATTCTATGAACGTGCCAGTTGCACAGGAAGGAAAACATTGACCAGAAACTAATGGTATAGAATTTATAAACCTAAGCTCTTGACAACATGCTTCGCTCTCTGGTTAAGGCAACAATTCTTTATATCACCACACTTCTCTTACTCGCCCCTTTTAACTGATAACCTCATCCCTTGGTTTCCTGAAAAGATAATTTTGAACAGATCATCATGAAATGTTACACAAACAGCTAAATCAATATGTTGTATATTTCATCATGGTTCACTTCAGAG
Source organism: Scyliorhinus torazame (assembly GCF_047496885.1). NCBI lineage: Eukaryota > Metazoa > Chordata > Chondrichthyes > Carcharhiniformes > Scyliorhinidae > Scyliorhinus > Scyliorhinus torazame. The sequence continues at coordinate 156,291,852 of NC_092709.1, read as the reverse complement.
AGTTGGAATTCAAGACCCACTACGGAGCCTCTACTCTTTAAGCCTGGCTAAAATCAGGGCGGCATGGTAGCACAGTGGTTAGCACTGTTGCTTCACAGCACCAGGGACCCGGGTTCGATTCCCTGCTTGGGAAACTGTCCGTGCGGAGTCTGAACATTCTCAACATGTCTGCGTGGGTTTCGTCCGGGTGCTCCGGTTTCCTCTCTCAAGTTCCGAAAGAAGCGCTTGTTAGATGAATTGGACATTCTGAATTCTCCCAGTGTACCTGCACAGGCGCCGGAGTGTGACGACTGGGGGATTTTCACAGTAACTTCATTGCAGTGTTAATGTAAGCCTACTTGTGACAATAATAAAGATTATTATTTTAAGATCAGTGCAGTGTAGAAGACTGCTGATTTGCTGGGGTGCCATTGTTTGAATGGAAAGTTAAACAGGTCCTGTCCGCTTACATTCCATGACAATATTTGGAGTGAAGCAAGTTAACTCCCAATGCCTCAGCTAAAGGTTCGCCTGCAAACAATTCAAAACATATTACAACAAACCAACTGCTATTTATCTAAAATACTAGGGGTGGAATTTTATGCTGACAGGATGGGATTTTCTGGTCCCACTGAATTCAATGATTGAGTTTTAAACGGCGTGCCACAATCGACGTCCCTACTGCCATCACCGTGTCAGGGCTGTAGAATTTCATCCTTAATGCAGAAAAAGACATCCAAAAGTACTTCACAGATGGATAATCAAAAATGGACAAAGACTCAAATCATATATTGAGAAGGAAAAACCTGAGTCAAATCTAAGTGCTGTGAGAAGTCTTAGAGGAGAGGGAGATGGACAAGGTGGGATCAAGGCTGAAGGTATGGTTGTGATGCAAAAGGAGTCAGAGGTACAGGGTTAATTAGGATGTTACAGAGATATGGTATGGCAATGCCATGACATGAAAGGACTTTAACACAATGATGTGAATTTTTAATTTAAGATCTTGCTTGACCAAAAGGCAAGCAAAAAGGTTGACAGGTTAAACAGGACTTGCGTGAGCTAGAACATGGGAAGCAGAGTTTTGAATGAGTTGAAGCTGAAGAGATAGTGGATGGGAGACTGGACTAGAGAAAATTGGCTTGCCATAGCTGTCGGAATACAAGTGGACTTCTGAAGCCCCAAAAGGTTCCTCCGAAAACAAACATTTACTGAAACACAAGAGTATAAAATCAAACTGCTGGCTTGGGAGTGAGTGGTCGCCATTTCTAAATGTCACCTGCTTCCGACACAAACAGTGAGCATGTCTTAAAATTCCCACGCACCCTTGTATTGCTTGCTCGATCCCATAAGTAAAACATGAATTTGTATGGAGAAAAATTGAGGCTAACTAGTAACATGAGTATGTTGTGGCTGAAAAAGACTTGTACGGCGAGTAGATGTGAAAACATGATTTTGAAGACCGTAAAAATGGGGTTGGCTTATACATCTGGTTGTCTTATAGGCCCTGATTTGCAGCAATTGGGTTTGGAGAAAGGGATAACATTAGGGTTCTTCATTTTAAGGAATCTTACTAGATGTACAATGGTTGCCTCACAAATCACAACACTTAAGTGATTTACTGTATTTGAGAGAGATAAGGAGCAATACAAATTCAGAGCTTTATTTTCACATTTGAAGATTATATATTTTGAAATTCATATGTTAGCTATCCATTTTTAAATACCAGAACAGATATTAACCAAGTTAATTTCCTACCCAACAGGCAGAAGAAGTCTGTAGTAATTCTCCGCATCTGGTCTTATTTAAATGCTATCAATGCACCTTCCAGCCACAACAGACGTTGGCAGGCAGGCAAAGACTGCGAAGCCAAAGATCACCATAAACTTCCATGTGAGTGGCAGGGAAGGAATTTTGGGAGGGTCTCATGGAAATGCAGGCGAGTAGAACCCAGAGGAGCACTCCTGTTCCTCCTGGCCCCACAAATAAAAGTTTTCGATCTTCTACCTTCAGACGGGCTGCAGATGTGCTTCTTACCTCAAGAGAAAAGTTCCAACTCACTTAGGGCCATTATGAAATTTCATCCCCAAATAAATAAGGCCTGCTTTGGGCCTCTTCTGCTTGCAGGCCACTGTAGGTTACACTGCAAACTGTGAGAAACAGTCAAGATTTGAGCAGGTAACTGTTATTCTCATTTTTAACTGCCCTGCTGCCCAGTGGCCAGGTCGTGTTAAAACTGACCCATTCTATTGCAACCCAGAACAAAGCAACCGTTGTATATTATGTATGCCTGCATTTATTTTAATGCAACAATATGTGCAGTCAAAATACAAAATTATATACGATGTGCCTCATAACAAATTTCACATTCTCAAATTAAAAATCATTGAAGTGACTATTTCAGTGAAAACAAATCAATATGCAGTTTTTAAAAATGTATGATTTTTTTGTAAAAAGTCCTTCAAAAATGGAAACGCTTTTACAAATGTACAATTAATAAATTAATCCATTATTCTTCTATCTCCAATTTATTTTTCATACTGCACTTACATGGTCAGAAGTTCTTTAAGCCTTCCAGATGTTGAATTATTAAAAACATCCCCTGCATTTGTAAACTGAACCGAGCCATCCCCTCTCTCTCCCTCATACACACCAAGAACCAGTCCCTACACAGGAATAAAAATTAAACATAATTTACTATAATTTTACAAACTGCATTACCGACAACAATAACATTTGTCTTCATACAACACTTTTCACATAATAAAGGGTATGTTAAAGACATAAAATTGACAGAGCTGAAAGAGACACAAAGACAGATCAAATGTTCAGTCAAGAGTAGGCCAGACACCCCCTGAAGCCTGCTCCACTATTCAAAAAGATCACGGTTGAAATTTTACATCAACTCCACTTTCCTGTCCTATCCTCATATCCCATAATTCGCTTAGAGTTGAAAACCCCAGTGCTCTCAGTCTTGAATATATTCAGACTGAGAGCCTTCCAAAGGTTCATAACTCTCTCATGAAAGAATTTCTCATCTTAATTCTAAATAGCCAACTTCCTAATATTGAGACTATAATCCCTAGTACTAGACTCTTCAATCAGGGAAAACAGCCTCTTACCATTTACCCTATTAAGCCCTCTAAGAATTTTATATATTTCAATTAGATTACCTTGCACTCATTCTTATAAACTCCAGAGAACATAGGTCCACTCCAGTCAATTTCTCTCCTCAGGACATCCATAGAAATTAATCTTTAACTACAACTCTCTAGAGAAGGTTGTCCTTCCTTAGAGAGACTAAAACTGTAGATAGTACTCCAGATATGGTCCCATCGATGCTCCATATAATTGTACTGAGGCTTCCATACTCTTTTACTGCAACCCCTTGCAATTAAGACTAACATACTAATAATAATAATCTTTATTGTCACAAGTAGGTGGAGGCAGCCGGAGAATCCCACCCTATAATTATTGTTAGGGCATTTCTCGTCCTCTAATACCAGGAATCACCACCTTTTCCAATTGAGACTGAGCAGGGCTCAGTACGAGGTCCTGTTTTTTGTGGTATATATTAATAATTTGGACTCAAATGTAGGAAACATGATCAGGAAGTTTGCAAAACTTGGTTGCATGGTTGATAGTGAGGAGGGAAGCTGAAAACTGCAGCAGATTGGCAGAAAAGTGGCAAATGTATTTCAACTTTGAGAAGTGAGGGGAGGCCAAACATGGCAAACGAAAATACAATAAAACGGAGGATGCTGAAATGTACAGAGGAAGTGAAGGATCTTAAGGTGCTTTCCACAGATCTCTGAATGTTGCAGGACAGATCAATAAGGTGGTTACGAAGGCATATGGAATATTATACACAAATGTACTTTGTCATCGAGGGCCGAAGGGCCTGTACTGCGCTGTAATATAAAAAGGTTACAGCACAAAAGGTTATTCAGCACAGGTTATTCATAAAGGCCTGCCAGACCTGGTCTTCTTGCAACCATGTCTCAGTAATTGCCACCAAATCATACCCTTTTGTCTCTATTTGAGCTGTTAACTGATTAATTTTGTTCCGAATGCTTCGTGCATTTAGATACAAAGCTTTCAGTTGTTTTCCAAGCTTTTAATTGTTTTCTATTGTCATATTTCTCTGATCTTTCATGATTGCTTGTTGCAAAAAGTAATTCGCCTGTTCTGGCCTTCATCTTTATTTTCTAGTAACCACCCGTCACATGGCTAACCTGCACTCCTATCTCCTCCTTTAATTTAGGTTTTCTAATTTTCCCGGCAACTGAACTCTGCTCTGCCTCCCCCCCCCCACCGCCGCCTCACCTCTTCAGTTTAAAGCACCGTCTACAGCCCTAGTTATGCGATTTGCCAAGACTCTATTCAGATGAATAATCAATCTTGGAATTGATGCGCTGGTACAAGTGGAGTGGAAATTCTGTTCACAAGAGTCTTTTGGGAAACGTGGATTGATTTTCGGAATGCAAACCACGAATGGCAAGCATGATTACGAGAAGATTGTAAAGCATGTTTTGGGAAGTAAAGTTTGGACAAACATCTGGGGGATTCTGAGGAGGCATTCACAGACATTCACCTGGGGTTTCAGAGTGGAGTGTGTATTTGACCACAGGCATTTTGTGTGCATCAAAGGGATTGTGTGCGTCAATGAGACCAATGTAGTTTCAAATGTACTTTGTCATCGTGTTAATCTTAAAACCTGTGTGAAATTGTTCAGCTAAGTGGGGAGTAAAGGAGTATTGTATTATAATCCCAAGTTTTTCATGTTTAATAAACATCTTTTCCCTGTTGTTAAAGCTAATTAGCAGTCCTGTGACTCTGTTCCTCCATGTTTAATTTAAAAAAAGTTAAGTCTTTTGAGCCTTGGTTCCATTCTGGGATCTTCCCGTCCTGTTATAACATCAATTAGGATCAACAAAAGTAACAAGTTGCATCCAAAACTGGCAAAGTGGAAGGAAGCAAAGGTGTTTCTATAATTTATGGGCAAAGTGCTGGGAAGTGGGATTTGACTGGATAGCTCTGTTTTGGCCAGAACAGGCACGGTGAGCCAGATGGCATCCTTCGGTGTCATGTAGCTAACTGTGACCACACCAAAAGTACTATGAGCAATTCTGGGCATCACATCTTAGGAAGGATATATTAGACTTAGAAGGAGCGCAGCGTGAATTTACCAGATTTTCTGGACTCTAGATATGGATTAATTTAGGAGGACATTACACCAACTAGGATTATATTCCCTAGAATTTCAAAAGTGAATGGGAGTTTGGATTAAAGCTTTCAAGATATTAAGGGGAGCTAGATAGAGAGAAACTCTTCACTGTTTGGGGAATGTTGGAGTAATGCCTCAAAATTAGAGCCAGACCTTTGAGGAGTGAAATGTGGAGACATTTCTACACAAAGGGTGATAGAAGTTTGGAACTCTCTTCCCCAAACAGCAATTGATATCACATGATATCATATTACTGCGCTGTAATGTTCTATTCTATCTATCAATTGTTAATATTAAATCTGTGATTGATATATTTTTGTTAAGTCAAAGGTATAAAGAGATTATGGAGTTAAATCACATATCAGCCATGATTGTACAATTGCAAAATGAGCTTTAGGGGCTAAGTAGCCGACTCCAGCTCCTATAAAGGCTTATAAATGAAAGGCAGCATGGATTTTGTAAAGGCACTTTTTAAAAATTAATTTTTGGCATGTGGGCATCACTGGCTAGGCCAGCATTTACTGCCCATTCCTAATTACCCTTGAGAAGGTGATGGTGAGCAGCCTTCTTGAACCGCTGCAGTCCCTGCCTGTTCAGAGGGAGTGCCTGGACTTTGACCCAGTGACAGTGAAGAAACAGCAAAAAATATGGTAGCACAGTGATTAGCATTGTTGCTTCACAGCACAAGGGTCCCAGGTTCGATTCCTGGCTTGGGTCACTGTCTGTGCGGAGTCTGCACGTTCTCCCAGTGTCTGCGTGGGTTTCCTCCCACAAGTCCCGAAAGACGTGCTGTTAGGTGAAATGGACATTCTGAATTCTCCCTCTGTGTACCTGAACAGGCACCGGAATGTGGTGACTAGGGGCTTTTCACAGTAACATCATTGCACTGTTAATGTAAGCCTACTTGTGACAATAAAGATTATATTTCCAAGTCAGCCCTGTGCCTCCATATGTACATTTGACCAGTGCCCATAAAGTTGCTCACAAAATTCAAGCACATGGGATTAATGGGTCAGTGGTCGCATAGATACAAGGTTGGCCACAGGACAGCTATTCTTTTGACTGGGGGAAATATACCGTTATTCTCCAAGGTTCAAACATGGCTTTTTCTGGTACTAATGACCTGATTCAGATATATAACATTATTTCTAAGTTTGCAAATGCCATGAAACTCGAATGTCGTAAACAATGAGGATAGCAAGAGAAGGGAGCTAAGATTTTGAGTCTGGATGAGTCTTTGTCAAAGCTGGCATCCAGACTCAAAACGTTAGCTCCCTTCCCTCTCCACATAGATGCTGTCAGACCTGCTGAGATTGTCCAGTATTTTCTGTTCTTGTTTCAGATTCCAGCATCCACAATAATTTGCTTTTATTTTTGGATAGCAAGATGCTTCAGTGCATATACAGATTTGTGAAATGGGCAGAAAAAAGGCAGGTGAAAGGATGCAGGGGCATGTGAAGTGATACATTATGAACTAAATAGTGTGATTTAAAGGAGATTCAAGGACAGAGCTAGGAATGTATGAAATTGGTAGGGCAATTAGAGACGGTATATCGGTCATTGATTTTAATAATAGAGGAATAGAATACAGAAGTTAGTTATGGTATAGCATTATAAAGCACTGGTTAGGCCTAAGCTGGGGCAATGTGTTAATTCTGGGCACCACACTTTCAGATGTCAAGTGCATAGAGAGGATGCAGGAGAGATTTAAATGGCACTCAGGACAACAGACCTCATTTATGAAAACAGACTGGAGTAATTGGGGGCTGTTCGCCTTAAATTTTTTTCTTCTTTCATGAGATGTAGGCATCTTTTATTGCTCTTCTCTCATTGCCCTTCAACGGAGTACCTTCCCACACTACTTCAGAAGGCCATTAAATGTCAACCACATGGCTGTGGGTCTGGAGTCACATGCAGGCAAGGATTAAGAAAATACTTGGGAGAAGTGTTCAAAATAATGAACTGTTTGGATAAGGAAAAACTGTTCCCAGTGGCAGAAGTTTTAGTAACCAGAGGGAACAAGTGTATGATTGGTAAAAGAATCAGAGGCAACAAGAAACTTTTATTTCACCTGACAAGTTATTGCGATGTGGAATGGGTGGTGGAAACAATTTTTGTTGTAACTTTCAAAAGGCAACTGAAGGGGTAAATTAATAGGACTATTGGGAAAGAGCAGGAGTGTTAAATTGTGAGCTTCAGCACCGGTACAGACACGATGGGCCGCCAATACTGTATTATCCAGTGAAATGACCAACGGTTGTCAGCCCAGAGGAAAATACACCCGCTCTCCTTTAATCCTCAACTGGTTAAAGAAATGCCCAAAGAACAATAAAAATTAATAATACATCAGAACCACATAGTAATGACCGTCAATGTTAAATTGGACCTTGGAGCTGCTGCTGGGCCGGGATAGCGAAGACAAGCGGAGTAGATTCCTAACCACACCCGTCCTTAGAAAGGATCGAAACGGCGACTTGCCGCATATACCCAGCGACATGTCTCACAGCAAGTGACCGACTCCAAACCACCACCGGGAGCCCCGTGCAAGACAGCGGAGTCTACCAATGGCAGGCTCCCCACACAGCGTCCCTCAGGGCGGGCTGTCTGCTCGATTGACGGCTGCTGCCCGCGACAGCGCCCTCAATGGCTGGCTGGCTGCCTGCAATGCTACAACTCCTGGCGCTCAGGATAGCGCCGCCAATGGTTGGCTGCCTGCAATGCTGAAGACTGACTGCTCCCCGGACAGCGCCCTCATGGCATGCTGTCTGAAATCACGGAATGGTCACACCGCAGGGGGAATATTCTGCACAAGAGCTGCACAAGAGAGTCCATAGCAGGACAAAGCAGTGCTGGTGTGAGCTCCAGGGCCTCTGATGAACAACTCATTAAGAAGAAGCTGAAATCAGGGGCAAAGCAGTATAAAGATGAGATTGTCAGCTGAAGCGCTTAGCAGAACTGTAACATTGAATGACAAAGCAAATAAGATCATTAAAAAAAATATATATATTTATTAGTTTTTTAACACAATTTTTCTCCCTTACAAACAATAATCCCCCCCCCCCTCGTAACAAAAAAAACCGAGAAATCGCGCAGAGCAAGATATATACACGGCAAAATGATATATTTACACAGCTTTGTACACTGGCCCTCACCCGTACGTGCCAGTTTCCCCAACCCTTCATGTTATCTCTTGCTCATCCACCCACCCAGGCATTCCCCCCCTTTCCCCCCCTCCCAGGATGTCCCCTCCACCCCCCCCCCCCCCCACCCACCCACAAGGTTGCTGCTGCTGCTGACCGACCTTCCTCTAACACTCCGCGAGATAGTCTAGGAACGGTTGCCACCGCCTGTAGAATCCCTGCGCAGACCCTCTCAAGGCGAACTTAATCCTCTCCAACTTTATGAACCCAGCCATATCATTTATCCAGGCCTCCAGGCTGGGGGGCTTTGCCTCCTTCCACATTAGCAAGATCCTTCGCCGGGCTACTAGGGAAGCAAAGGCCAGAATGCCGGCCTCTTTCGCCTCCCGCACTCCCGGTTCGTCCACTACTCCAAATATTGCTAGCCCCCAGCTTGGCTTGACCCGGACTTTCACCACCTGAGATATTGCTCCCGCCACTCCTCTCCAGAACCCCTCCAGTGCCGGGCATGACCAAAACATATGGACATGGTTCGCCGGGCTCCCTGAGCACCTTCCACATCTGTCCTCTACCCCAAAGAACCTACTCAACCTCGCCCCCGTCAAGTGCGCTCTGTGGACCACCTTAAATTGTATCAGGCTGAGCCTGGCACATGAGGAGGAGGAATTAACCCTACCTAGGGCATCAGCCCACAGACCTTCCTCGATCTCCTCCCCCAGCTCCTCCTCCCATTTACCCTTCAACTTCTTTCAACTCCTGGTGTATTTCCGACACCTTGCCCTCCCCGACCCATACACCCGAGATCACCCTATCTTGAACTTCTTGTGCCGGGAGCAACGGGAATTCCCTCACCTGTCGCCTCACCTGCATATATCTAAAGGCATTTCCCGGGGGTAACTCGAACCTCTCCTCCAGTGCCCCTAGGCTCGCAAACGTCCCGTCGATGAACAGGTCCCCCATTCTTCCAATCCCCGCCCGATGCCAGCTCTGGAACCCCCCGTCCATCTTCCCCAGGACAAACCGGTGGTTACCCCTGATCGGGGACCACACCGATGTTCCCATTGCACCCCGGTGCCGTCTCCACTGGCCCCAGATCCTTAGCGTTGCCGCCACCACCGGGCTCGTGGTATACTTTGTTGGCGAGAGCGGCAGTGATGCCGTCACCAACGCCCCCAGGCTCGTTCCTTTACAGGACACCATCTCCATCCTCTTCCATGCCGCCCCCTCTCCCTCCATAACCCACTTGCGGATCATCGCCACATTTGCTGCCCAGTAGTAGCTCCCCAGGTTTGGCAGCGCCAACCCTCCTCGGTCCCTACTGCGTTCCAGGAACCCTCTCCTTACTCTCGGGGTCTTATTCGCCCACACAAACCCCATAATACTCCTGCCTACTCTCTTAAAAAAGGCCTTAGTGATCACGATGGGAAGGCACTGAAACACAAACAGAAACCTCGGAAGGACCACCATTTTGACCGACTGCACTCTACCTGCCAGCGAGAGCGGTAACATGTCCCATCTTTTGAAATCCTCCTCCATTGGCTCCACCAACCTCGTCAGATTCAGTTTATGTAGAGTCCCCCAACTCCTGGCTATCTGGATCCCCAGATACCGAAAGCTCCCCTCCGCCCTCCTCAGCGGTAGATCCCCTATCCCTCTTTCTTGGTCCCCCGCCTGTAATACAAACAGCTCACTCTTCCCTACATTGAGCTTATAGCCCAAAAACTCCCCAAACTCCCTTAGAGTCTGCATGACCTCCACCATCCCCTCCATTGGATCCGCCACATACAGCAACAGGTCATCTGCATATAGCGACACCCGATGCTCTTCTCCCCTTCGGACCACCCCCCTCCATTTATTAGACTCCCTCAATGACATGGCCAATGGTTCGATCGCCAATGCAAACAACAGTGGGGACAGGGGGCAGCCCTGCCTCGTCCCTCGTTACAGTCGAAAGTACTCCGACCTCCGCCGGTTCGTCACTACACTCTCCATCGGGGCTCTGTAAAGGAGCTTAACCCAATAGATAAACCCTACCCCGAACCCAAACCTACGCAGCACCTCCCAGAGGTACTCCCACTCTACTCAGTCAAAGGCCTTCTCCGCGTCGATAGCTGCCACTATCTCCGCCTCTCACTCCTCCGATGGCATCATTATCACGTTTAAGAGCCGCTGCACATTGGTGTTTAGTTGCCTGCCCTTTACAAATCCCGTCTGGTCCTCATGGAATACCCCCGGGACACAGTCCTTGATCCTCGTGGCCAGCACTTTTGCCAGCAACTTTGCAGCCACATTGAGGAGCAAGATCGGCCTGTATGATCCACATTGCAGTGGGTCCTTGTCCCGCTTTAGGATCAAAGAAATTGTCGCTTCCGACATTGTCGGGGGCAGGGTGCCCCCCCTCTCTTGCCTCATTAAAGGTCCTCACCAGTAGCGGGGCCAACAGGTCTGTGTACTTCCTGTAGAACTCCACCGGGAATCCGTCCGGTCCCGGGGCCTTCCCCGCCTGCATGCTCCCCAAACCCTTACTCAGCTCCTCCAACCCAATTGGTGCCCCCAAACCAGCCACCTCTTGCTCCTCCACCCTCGGGAATCTCAGCTGATCTAGGAATCGTCTCATCCCCTCTTCCCCCGCTGGGGGCTGGGATCTGTACAGCTCTTCATAAAAGGCCTGAATACCTTGTTTATTTTCGTCGCACTCCGAACCGTGGCTCCCCTTCCATCTTTGCCTCCCCCTATTTCCCTCGCTGCCATCCTCTTACGGAGCTGGTGTGCTAGCATCCGACTAGCCTTTTCCCCATACTCGTAGGTCGCCCCCAGCACTTTCCTCCACTGTGCCTCCGCCTTCCCCGTGGTCAACAGGTCAAACTCCGTCTGGAGCCGTCGTCTTTCCCCAAGTAATCTTTCCTCCGGGGCCTCTGCGTATCTCCTGTCCACTCTCAAAATCTCCCCCACTAACTTCTCCTTTTCCATACCCTCTGTCTTCTCCCTATGAGCCCTAATGGAAATTATCTCTCCCCTGATCACCACCTTCAACGCCTCCCATACAACCCCCACCCGCAGCTCCCCGTTGTCGTTGGCCTCCAAGTACCTTTCGATACACCCCCTCACCTTCCCACACACCACCTCGTCCGCCAGCAGTCCCACATCCAGCCGCCACAATGGGCGTTGGTCCCTCTCCTCTCCCAGCTCCAGTTCCACCCAGTGCGGGGCATGGTCCGAAACGGCTATAGCCGAATACTCCGTCCCCTCCACCCTCGGGATGAGCGCCCTGCCCAGAACAAAGAAATCTATCCGGAAGTAGGCTGTGTGTACATGGGAGATGAAAAACATTCCCTGGCCTGCGGCCTTGCAAACCGCCATGGGTCCACTCCCCCCATCTGATCCATAAACCCCCTAAGTACCTTGGCCGCCGCCGGCCTCTTTCCAGTTCTTGATTTGGAGCGGTCCAGTGCTGGATCCAACACTGTATTGAAGTCCCCCCCCATTATCAGGCCTCCTATCTCCAGGTCCGGAATGCGCCCCAACATGCGCTTCATGAATCCTGCATCATCATAGTTCGGGGCGTATACGTTTACCAACACCACCCACATCCCTTGCAGCCTACCGCTCACCATTACATATCGCCCTCCATTGTCTGCTACAATAGTCTTGGCCTCAAATGACACCCGCTTTCTCACCAATATTGCCACCCCTCTATTCTTCGCGTCCAGTCCCGAGTGGAATACCTGTCCTACCCATCCCTTTCTTAACCTGACCTGGTCCGCCACCTTCAGATGTGTCTCTTGGAGCATGGCCACGTCCGCCTTCAGTCCCTTTAAGCGCGCGAACACTCGAGCCCTCTTCACCGGCCCATTCAGGCCCCTCACATTCCACGTTATCAGCCGGATTGGAGGGGCTCTCACCCCCCTCTTTCTCCTCTCTCCTCCCCCCCCCCCCCCCCCCCCGGCCCGCCGACTAGCCATCTCCTTTTCTGGGCCAGTCCCGTGTCCACGCCTCCCTCACCCTCCAGTCTCCCAGAGGGGGGACCCTGTCCCGACCACCTCTTCTGTGTCCCATTCCCTTTCGGCCAGTGCAGCAGCAACCCTTTCCCCCCCCCCCCCTGCTAGACCCCTGTCTAGCTTTTTTGCTCCCCCATGTCACTCCCGTAAGTCAGCTGATGCCTGCTGACCCCGGCTTCCCCCGCCGTCCCATTGACCTCCCCGCGTGGGAGTCTCCCAATCCATATGCATTCCTTCGTTCCCCTTCCCGCGCGCGGGAAAAAACCCCGTGCTTTCCAAAGCCCGCTCCGCCCCCTCTGGCGCAGCTCCTGTCATGGCCTTGTCTCTCTCCCCCTGCCCATGTAACATTTCCTGCGCGTAATTGACCCCCTATATACAACAACCATCACACATCAAACCCCAAAACATCCCCCCCACCCTCACAAACCCTCAGTTAGAGTCCAACTTTTCGGCTCGTACAAAGGTCCACGCCTCCTCAGGCGTTTCAAAGTAATAGTGTTGGCCCTTGTATGTGACCCACAGTCGCGCTGGCTGCAGCATTCCGAATTTCACTTCTTTCCGGTACAACGCCGCTTTGGCCCGGTTGAAACCCGCTCTCCGCTTTGCAACCTCTGTGCTCTAGTCCGGGTATATTCGGATCTCTGCATTGTCCCACTTACTGCTCCGCTCCTTCTTGGCCCATCTCAGGACCCACTCTCTGTCCGTGAACCGGTGGAACCTCACCACCATCGGCCTTGGCGGCTCATTTGCCTGGGGCTTCTTCGCCAGCACCCGATGTGCCCCGTCCAACTCCAGCGGCCTCAAAGGGGCCTTCGTGCCCACCATCGTCTTGAGCATCGTGCTCGCGTATGCCCCGGCATCAGCCCCCTCCACTCCCTCAGGGAGACCCAGGATTCGCAGATTCTTTCTCCTCGACCTGTTCTCCAGGTCTTCGAGTCTTCCAGCCCACCTCTTGTGTAGCGCCTCGTTCTGCTCCACTCTCACCGCCAGGCCCACGAGCTCATCCTCGTTCTGACTGACTCTTTTCTGTACCTCCTGGATCTTAGCTTCGTGGGCCTTCTGCATGATCCCAAGTCCTTCAATTGCCGAAAGCATAGGCGCCAACATCTCTTTGCGCATCTCCTCGCGCTGCTCCTCAAAGCAGCACTTGATGAACTCCTGCAGCTCCCCTTTGTCCCTGGCCGCCGCCATTTTGTTTTCTTTCCCTCGCTTCTCCCGTTGCTCCAGTGCTGCTCCTTTGGCCGTTACACTTCTGGTCCGTTTCATAGAAGTGGGCAGTGTTTGCTTCACCAGTCTGCCCCAAAAAGTCTATGGAAATTCCTGAAAAAGGTCTGAGAGTCGGTTCCAGACGGGAGCTGCTGAATGCGCGACCTACTCCTCCATGGCCGCCACCAGAAGCCTCGTCCCCGCCTCTTCAATGGCCTTGGTAGATCCTTTCACAGTTGTTCCCTCTGCTGCTAGAATTCACCTTTGATAGAGTCAAGTCAGATTGCAGCTTTAAGCTTGCCCTTCCCCCGCCTGCATGCTGGAAGAGGCCTCTGTCTATGCTGCAGATCAAGCCAAATCCTTCACTGTTTCTGCCAGGTCTGGCAGCCAAAAGACACAACATTCCTGGGGGACACCGTCAGGGGAATGCTGCAGTCTTCTTCCCACACCGGGAAATGTCAAACAAATGCCGTGGGGGCCCTGTAAAAGAGCCCAAAAGTCCGTTCCAAGCGGGAGCTGCCGAATATGCGACCTAGCTCTGCATAGCCACACCCAGAAGTCTCGCAAATAAGATCATGAGCACCAAGCAGGCTCACCTGTCGCGTTAAAGGGTAGTGATAATTGTGTGCACAAAGGTCAGCTGGTGTGGGTCATGAATGTCGGCCAGTTGGTAATAGTGGGTCCCAGGAAAAAAAATTTGAAAAGCACTGTGTAGTGGGTTTTTTGGTTGTGTTCAAAGTAAAAGGGGAAAGTTTGGTAGTTTTTTGTTATTCATTCAGGAGATGTGGGCATTGCTGGCTGGGCCAGCATTATTACCCATCTTGGACTGAGTTGTTTGCTAGACCATTTCAGAGGGTGTTTAAGAGTCAACTACATTGCTGTGGGTCTGAAGTCACATGTGGCCAGATAAGGATGGCATATTTCCATTAGTGAACCAGATGGGCTTTTACAACAATTGTGTCATTATTAATTCTAGATTTTTTAAAAGTTTAAATTCCACCATCTGCCATGGTGGGATTTGAACCTGTGTCCCCCAGATCATTACCCCGAGTCTCTGGATTCCAAGCCTAGTGACAATGCCATGATGCCACCACCTTCCCTGAGGGGGAGTATAAGTTGTTGACAACAAGAGTTTGGTTAATAGTGATTTTATTCTGTTTGTTGCAGTAAAAGCATTAAAACATGAAATCTTCTTGTGCACAACTTCAGTTATCAACTGCAAGTTTGAATTTATTTTTTTTCAAGTCAATGGTCTCTATGGAGACCATGGGTGGGATTTTCCCTCCCTCCATGGCATGTTCTGCAGCCGGTGGCTGGCAGCAGGATCTTCTGGTCCTGCCGGTGTCAACTGGGTTTCCTGTTGGACGCACCCCTTGCCACAGAGAAACCCATGGTGGGGGGCACTCCATCTGCAGGACTGTAAGATTCCACCAGCATGAACGGCCTAAAATCCCACCCTGTAACTCCATTTTGCAGAATACTGAGGTTGTTCTGGCCGATCCTATGTGAGGAGCTGTGCTGGGGATGTTATTGTATGAAGTATAAAAAATGGGCATTTTGTTTGATTCAATTTGAGGGCTCAGGTAGACACTTTGTGAAGAACATAATACAAATGTTAATTGTTTAACGATGGAACTAACCCAGCTAAATTGAATTAACAATAGGTAGTGTTGATATGTTAGAAAGAAAAATAACCAATGCATAATGGCACAGACTTTATTTAGCGAGGACTTTGTTCTGAAACACTGTTGTGCTGAACTTTTACTTAACACAAGCATAAACAGAAAATTCTAAACATCCAATGTTTCATTTGTGACCCTTAAAAGTTCAACATTATAGTCTTCAATTATATATATTTCAGCAAGGACATAATACTATCATATGAAAAGAAATACTTAAAAATACACATTCTAGCAAATAAGTGATTGGAACACTAACTGAACAGTATGCAAAGAAAAGAAGCATTTTGCATTTAAGTTCTTATACAGTAGCCATAAAGACTCCTGTTGAAAACATTATACTTCAGTCACAAAATGCTTTCAAAATTGGATCAATTTCACCGTTTTTACATCAATTAAAAGCTCTTTGTCCCAAAGTAAACAAGGTGCATAATACTCCCAGAAGCGGTTTAATCTTGGTAAGATTTGCAATAACGTGCTTTTGTATGCTAACGATAAGATTTGTTTACTAATACATTAAGTCTTCAGGTGTGACATTTGCTTCCTTTGTTTTGGTCTTTAACGTTGGGAAACGTACTCCACTGATGCTGACCACTAACATGTTTGCTATATGCACAACAGCACTTGCCACACACAGCCAGAAAGAAGTGTCAAAGTATTCCTGAAGGATAATGAATTTAAAAACATGTTCATGAAAATTGGCAATTCGTTCTGTATGCTCATGAAGCTTCACAGCAGCAATAAAGCAAACAATCGCAAATAGTCCACATAGACCTGCAAAGGGAAACCAGTGTAAATATAACATAAAATTCAAAGATTTGCCTGACATAGAATATCTGCATCTCTATAGATACACAACTTGTCTTCTGGAAACAATGTATCATGTGAGTATGATCCAAGAAAATTAGTGAAGTATGAAAGATTAAAATCATTCTTAGCTGAGCCTGCTTTAATAGTCAACCGATTGAGGGCACGATTTAGTGAGGATCCGTGCAGGCCCATTAGATTGCGGGAGAGGCCCAAATCGTGATCGGGTGCCGAGCGGATTGCGATCTAACTGGCCTGCTCCCATTGGCGGGATCCGGATTCTGCCTAGAAGTGGCGTGAAGCCAATTAAGAGAAATCTCCATCTCACTCGCGATATGGAAGCCCGATCTAACGACCTCCTGTGATCTAACCGGCTCCCGCGGCCGTTGTTTAGCACTGCTATTTAAAAACGGGAACCTAGTGAAATGGTTGCTGAGGGGATGGGAGGAGGTGAGTAGCCATCTTCAATTTCGAGCATGCAACCCAGGGGTGATGGGGCTGCTGCCCCGAGCTGGGGGGGGGGGGGGGGGGGGTGTTGGGCTTGGTGAGGGGGATGGGCCCGGTCAG
Organism: Scyliorhinus torazame; assembly: GCF_047496885.1. Lineage (NCBI taxonomy): Eukaryota > Metazoa > Chordata > Chondrichthyes > Carcharhiniformes > Scyliorhinidae > Scyliorhinus > Scyliorhinus torazame. Next base: position 156,275,252 of record NC_092709.1, on the reverse strand, counting down.
AGGCATCATGGTTTGGGGGTTGCCCCTTAGCTGGGGGGTGGGGGCTCAGCACCCACGGGTCCTAAAGACCAAGCCCTTAAATGTCTAAACCCATATCGGGGGCAACTACAGCCACTGCCAGTCTGAACTACTGAACACATCCAGGACAGAGCTCTGCGCTTGGTTATATGCTCAGGGTTACTTTAACTCCCTTTGACTGTGAATGGCCTCTGGCTGCACAGCTGAAGGTTATTGCTAATAAGAAATTGGCATCGTTAGTTATTCAAGAGCACTTCACAGCTCTCAAGTGCATACCCCTGGGTACATGTGCCATGTTGCAGACGAGTGTTGCTGCCCAGCATACCAATCAAACTGCGAGGCCTGGACACTTTGCATCAACCTTGAACCTTGGGGGCACCAACACCACAGAGGCCGCAGCCAACAATCAAGCACCCAAGAGCCAGGCTGTAGCACCGGCTACATCCCGGGCAGGAGTCTGGGTCGAGGGGCTTCCGCAGTGGCCAGGAGTGGATGTGCAGGGCCGGGTCCTCCGGCACAGCTGGCTCAGTGTATGGCACTCAGACAAGGCGGGACCCATTAGGCGGGAGCAGTTTTGAGGATTTGAAGCTCCTGGGTGGATGCCCTTACTCATTGTCGGTCTCTCTCCTTCTCCAAAAGCAAAATGGATGGTTTTGTTGACCCAGCAGCAGCTGCCCTGGTGGTGCTGGAGAAGGAGGCAGCAGCAGCGCAATGGAGACTTGGGGTTGCACCCCATGTCCACACACCCTGAGGACCCGGCTGTCGATTAGGCCGGGAATCCGGAGGGGGACGCCAGAGACGGCCCAAGCTGTACAGGCATCGTTGGTCGTTTGGGCAGGTGTCAGACAGCATGTGCCAGAGGAGGCTCCATCTCAACAAGGAGATGGTGCGGTACCTGTGCCATGTCCTTGTGGGCTTGGCACCACGTGGAGGAGGAGGATACCTGGTCCCGGTGGCCGGCAAGGTCACCACAGCCCTGAACCTCTCTGCTACGGGTTCAATCCAGGGCTCAATCGGGAACTTGTGCGGCATTTCTCAAGCTACGGCCCACAAGTGCATCCGTGAAGTCACGGATGCCCTGTTTGCCCGGGCATCAGACTACATAAACTTTGAGCTGGACCAAGCCCATCAAGATGCCCAGTCAGCAGGATTCTCCACTATCAGTGGGATGACCCAGGTCCAGGTGTAATTGCGGAATGCATGTTACCTTGCGCAGACCTGGGCATCAGGGAAAGCCCTTCATTAACAGGAAGGGGTTCAACTCCCTGAATGTTCAACACGTGTGCGATCACCACCTGTGGATCATGCACATGTGTGCACGCTTCCCAGGGAGCATGTATGACAGCTGCATCCTGGGACACACGGAGATCCCTGGTGTCTTTGAGGTCCGTCCCAGGATGACGACTTAGATCTTGGGGAATTAAGGGTCCCCGCTGAGGTCCTGGCCAATGATGCCAGTACAGAGGCCAGGGGCTGATACGGAGACCTGATATAACGAGGCCCATGCGAGCTGTCATTGAGCTGTGCATCAGGCTGCTGAAAATGGTGGTGCACTGCAGTATACCCCGCAGATGGCCTTCCACTTTGTGGTGGTCTACTCTGCCCTTCACAACCTGGCACAGCTCCGGGCAACGTGCTGGAGGTGGAGAAGGATTAACATGTGGCCACCTCTGAGAAGGGCAGCACAGTAGCACAGTGGTTAGCACAGTTACTTCACAGCTCCAGGGTTCCAGGTTTGATTCCCCGCTTGGGTCACTGTCTGTGCAGAGCCTGCACATTTTCACCGCATCTGCGTGGGTTTCCTCCGGGTGCTCCGGTTTCCTCCCACAGTCCAAAGATGTGCAGGTTAGGTGGATTGGCAATGCTAAATTGCCCTTAGTGTCCAAAATGGTTGGGTGGGGTTACTGGGTTGCAGGGATAGGGTGGAGGTGTGGGCTTGGATAGGGTGCTCTTTCCAAGGGTCGGTGCAGATGCGTTGGGCCGAATGGCCTCCTTCTGCACTTAAATTCTATGATTCAATGAGCATGAGATCAAGGAGGCGCCGAATGAGGAGGATGGAGGACAGGCAGTAGCAGCGAGGGTCCCACACTTCACGGGTGCACTTATGGGCTGTCGCTTGTGAGATGCCACACAAGTTCCCGCTCGAGCCCTGGATGATCCCGAGGCGTAACAGTTCAGGGCTGCAGTGACCTTGATGGCCACCGGGAGTGGGTATATTCCATGTGGCGCTAAGTCTGCAAGGACATGGCATAGGTGCCGCATCTTCCCCTTGTTGAGGGGGATCCTCCAGCGGCACAAGCTGTCCATCATCTGTTTGAAAGACCAGTGATGCCTGTACACCTTGGGCCATCACTGGCCTCCCCCTCTGGGTCCCTCCCTGGCCTGATGGGCAGGCTGGTCCTCAGAGTGTTGGGCAAGGCCCTGCCTTGAGCCTCTGTTGATGCTGCTGCTGCTGCTCCTCCAGCGTTTGGCCACCTGGTCTGCCAGCAGCACCACGAGGGCAGCTTCCATGGGGGTCCAAGATATCGTCCATCCCGTGCAATATCTGTAAGGAATTGGAGAGGGTATGAGACTGATAACCAGAGGAGTCTTCCACCCTGGGACCCTCCAGTCTGCCCATTGCTCCAACCCACCGGCAACCCCCCTGGGATGCACTGTCCATGTACTGCTGGCCACAGCAGGACCCCCTGCTCACCAGACCCACATCCTGTACCTCAGACACCCGCACGTAATGTTACCTGGACTGGGGTGCTGGTCCCCTCTCCGGTGATCACACCCAACCTCTGGTCACCGAAATATCCCTGGTGCTGGGGCCCAGACCTTGAGTGCTCGGACATTGGCCGCTGCTTCCGTGGTGTTGCCTCCCGCAGTGTTCATGCACAGTGTACAGGTCTCATGGTCTGATTGGGATGCTGGGCAATAGCCACCACATGCTACATTGCATGCCTACCCCCGGGAATTCACTTGGGAACTGTGAAGTACTCACTTAACTACGATTGCCATTTCCCGATTAGCAATAGCCTTCAGCTGCGTGGCCAGAGACCTCAGCCGTCAGTGGGAGTTATGGGTGGTCGGTGAGGCAGGCTGGGGTTGGGGTTGCCCCCTGAACAGGCCATACGGGGCTGCACGGAGGTACAGTGGTTAGCAAGCATTGCTGCCTCACGGCGCCGAGGTCCCAGGTTCGATCCCGGCTCTGGGTCACTGTCCGTGTGGAGTTTGCATATTCTCCCTGCGTTTACGTGGCTTTTGCCCCCACAACCCAAAGATGTGCAGGCTAGGTGGATTGGCCATGCTAAATTTTCCCTTAATTGGAAAAAATGAATTGGGTATTCTAAATTTATTTAAAAAATAAAAGAACAGGCCCACAAAACCCAGGGGTTGGCATGGTGGACCCGTGGGAGCTGAGACACCCATCTCCCCTGCCCACCACCCCAGCCCTGCCCATGGGCAGCTACCCCTCCTGCTCTGCAATCCCCCTCCACCGTCGGCGGCCCTCTCGACTGAGACAGCCCCCCAGTGGCTCCACCACCCCTCCTTCAAGCACCGAGGCAGCAACCGCAGTGCTCCCGGGCTCATTGCATGGGAGCGAAGATGACTACTCACCTCCTTGAGTCCCCGCAGCAGCCGTTTTGGCATCTCGGGTTTGTAAAAAGGAGTGCTAATTGGTGCCCACGTAACCACTTGCTGGGTTGGCTGTTAGATCACGGGGAGGGAGCCGCTAGATTATGGGTCACTCCCGTTAATTGTATGGAGTTTGAGATTGGGTGGTGATTATTGGTTTCTCGCCACGCTGAGATGGGATCCTGATTTCGCCAATGGGAGTGGGCTGGTTAGATTGCAAATAAATCCATTCCCGGCGTGGTTCTCGATTTTGGCCTTTCCTGCGATTTAACGGCCTCATCGGCTCTTGCTTAAGCACAATGGGGCCATTAAATCGCACCAGTGAACCTCTTCCACAAACGATCATTAGATAGAATTACCTTCACAATAGCAGTCATTTTGGGAATACATTGTGTGTGAATAATCTTCAGTGCTATTTACAAATGTTAAAATATTTCTTGAATAGACAATGTAGTTAAAATTTGCTGAATCATTTTGATTAAATTTTAAAGATAAAATTGTTTTTTGAAAAGACATCTGCTGGTAATCAGTTAAAGTTTTTTAAAATGTGTACAATTTAATTACTCCATTTATAAGGGACAATATTGCATTTTATTGCGATGTAAGGAGTGCAAAATGTTCACAAACACCAGCAACTTATCCCAGCCACTAAATTATGAACTAATAAAGCAAAGATGTAACCAGTGCACGACATGAGGAATATTTCACTCTCTGAAAGAGTTTATTTCAGATATATGCAATTTTATGTTGAAATATTAAAACTAATTTAAGTATAGATGATTTATGCAGGTATTTCATATTACCTCATAGGTCATGTACCTCAGTTTATAGAATATTTTATTACAAACCTTCAACTTCAATGATAGCTTGAATGATTTGTTTTCAAATTAATATAAATGCAAGTCTTAATATTAATGATGTTTAGTCATGTTAAAAATAAGACATAATGGGGGATGAACACCATTACAGATAGAAGCTTCTATACACTTACTTGCAATTGAGTTCCATAGGTAGATCCCCATTGATCCTTTTATGGCTTGGTAAGGAATTTTCACTGCATTGTAAATACAAAACCCAAGACTGACCAAAGCAAATGCAATTGCTAGGCAGATAAAAAATATAACCAAAACATGAACAGCTGCATTCAGCGTTTTCACCAACTGTGGAAAAACTGAAAAAAATAGAACAAAAAAGATTCATAACAAGACAAAAACGGTAATAGTGTGTGCACGTACGTTCCTGCAAAAAAAAATTAATATTAATGGAAAATGGAGTCTGTCATGCTGGGGACAATGTTTTAATATTCCAATTGAATATAGTTCTTAAAAGTTAAATTCCTTTACCATCTCCATTTCCTTTCATATCTGGGTTAACATTGGAACTATTCATTATTTACCATTTGTTTTGCATCAACTGCCTATTGCTCATCCAACTCAATGAGTTTCGCCAATAAATTAGGAAAGATAACTTCGTGCTGAGGACCCGAGTTCGATCCCGGCCGCGTGGGTCTCACCCTCACAACTCAAAGATGTGCAAGGTTGGTGGCCATGCTAAATTGCCCCTTAATTGGGAAAAATCATTGGGTACTGTAAATTTATATATAAATAAATATATTAATATATATATATTGTATATATATATATAATATATATATACAATCATTATGATTGTGGCAGATCATCCACCCCAATAGCCTTTATTATTCACACGCAATGTAGAATTGTTTTAGCACTTGGGAGCTGAACTCAGAGATCGGGCCGCCATTTTGAAAGGATGCCCCCATCTCTAAGTGAGCTTACATCCCCCACCCCTGGGCAGTCACCACCACACACACATGGACACTACCCTCCTCCGCCCTGCCAAGTGAGGACACCCCGTTATGGAATCCCGGAGGGTCGCCCCTCTTCAGGCCCAACCAAAACCCCTTACAGCACCTCCTCCCTTCTAAGATCCTCACCCATCACCCCTCCAGCTTCCCACTGGCCCCTACTTACCTGCTCTGCACACCCCCACTTTTCAACCCCCCCCCCCCCCATCCTCATTTCAAGGGCATGGCCCCCCCCCTTGCTCCCTGTCCCATGGCACTGTCACCCTGCTCCTGCTGGCACGGTAATGCCATCCAGGCACATTGGCAATGCCAGCTGGGCAGTGCCAAGGTGCTCACATTCCATGGGGAGGGCCAGGGAGCCCTGTAAATTACCCTGACCACCCAGGGGTCTCCGATGTGCATCAGCATTGATTGGCACCCGGCTGCAGCCTCCCTGGGCTGGACTCTCCACTATCGGGATTTTCTGTTCCTAGTTATTATTTCCCCACCTAGTGATCCAGCGGACCCACTCCCGGGGATTTCCCAAAGGCGTGGGGTTGCCAACAATGGGAAACTGCATTGGCCGACTGGCGGGATGGAGAATCCCGCTGCTGCGGAAAACTGGTGTTGTGGGACAGAGAATCCCGCCCATTACATTTCATTCTTTCATCTAAATCATTAATATATATTGTGAATAGCTGGGGTCCTAGAACCAATCCCTGCGTTACCCCACAATTCACTGCCTGCCAATTGGAAAAAGACCCATTAACTCCTACTGTTTTTTTCCCCGTCTGCCAACCAGTTTTCTGTTTATCTCAATATATTAGCCCTAATCCCATGCACTCAATTTTACAAGCTAAAAGCTATCGACACACTTTAGAGCTACCTAGCTCAAACACACAGATTTGAATGAAAGAACTTTCCCATCATATACTCCTCTGAGGTTTCTCAGAGTCAGACATTTTTATTAGAAATAAAGCAGTGTACAGGATGAAAGAACATTGTAGTGATGCTGTGGTCCTTTCAGCAGAGTCCAAAGTTCAAAGGAATAATATGTCACGTTATAGCCTAGATGATTCTGTAGCAGATAACAGATACACTTGCATGACTTTTGTAGTACCCTCAAGAACGACACGAGAGTGTGGAATGGTAAATGAAGGCTTTAATAAGCAGAGAACTAGCCAGCTACAGAGACGTGTGCTTACTGAGTGCCGCCTAAAGGGTGTCACCTTATATACAGCTTCCTGGTGGGTGGAGCTGGAGGCGGAGTCCCCCAGGGTTCCAAACCCGGTCTTAAAGAGGCATCATCTACATGGTGTTAAGGGTACAGTAACCATTCATCACAACCTTCTTCTGTCATGATTTAACTTGGGCATGAACTATTTATTTAAATGTGAAAATCCCTCACTCAAATAACACAGGAAAGTCATATTGTTATGGACAGAAGGGGGTTTAATTTAAACAGCCCTGATTTCTCCTCTCATCACCTATCCATAAAAAGAAATATGGGGCTGGATTTTCCACAGCCCCGTGCTGAAATCACGGGCGAAATTCTCCCCCAACGGCAGGATGTCCGCCGACTGGCGCCAAAGACGGCGCCAATCAGACGGGCATCGCGCCGGGCCAAAGGTGCGGAATGCTCCGCATCTTTGGTGGCCGAGCCCCAACATTGAGGGGCTAGGCCGACGCCGGAGGGATTTCCGCCCCGCCAGCTGGCGGAAATGGCGTTTGTTGCCCCGCCAGCTGGCGCGGAAATGCGGCGCATACGCGGGAGCGTCAGCGGCCGCTGTCAGTTTCCCAGCGCATGCGCGGGAGCGTCAGCGGCCGCTGTCAGTTTCCCGCGCATGCGCAGTGGGGAGAGTCTCTTCCGCCTCCGCCATGGTGGAGACCGTAGCGGAGGCGGAAGGGAAAGAGTGTCCCCACGGCACAGGCCCGCCCGCGGATCGGTGGGCCCCGATCGCGGGCCAGGCCACCGTGGGGGCACCCCCCGGGGTCAGATCGCTCCGCGCCCCCCCCGGAGCCCGCCCACGCCGCCTGGTCCCGCCGGTAAATACCAGGTTTGATTTACGTCGGCGGGACAGGCAATTCCTGGGCGGGACATCGGCCCATCCGGGCCGGAGAATCCAGCGGGGGGTCCCGCCAACCGGCGCGGCCCGATTCCCGCCCCTGCCCAATCTCCGGTACCGGAGACTTCGGCGGGGGCGGGATTCACGGCGGTCAACGGCCATTCTCCAACCCGGCGGGGGGTCGGAGAATGACGCCCCTCGTTTGGCACGAGGGCGGAGAATCCACTTTCACGCCGATATCGGGTCCGGCGCCGGTCCAGCGATTCTCCGGGACCCGAAAATGGGCATGATTGCAGAGTACACCGCGTGGCTGGGGGCCCATTGACAGAGGCCCGCCCAGCGATCCTCCGCTCCCGACCGGCCGAGTTTCCGACAGTGTGGAACTGACTACTTATTGCCGGTCGGGATGCTGGCATGGTGGCTGTGGACTCAGTCCGTGGCCACCCTGGTGGGGGCGGGGGTCATCGGACACTGGGGGAGGCCTTCTCGGCGGCCGAGGGTTAGATCCGCGCGGTTAACCGATCGGGGGACTAGTTTTTGCATCCGCAGTCCGAGTCCGGCATGGGGCTCGGCGTGGCCACCGGACTCCAAACCAGAAGTGCGGGGGCCCGTATCCGGAGCTAAATCTACGAGAATCACAACGGGTCCCTGGTAGCCCCCCTGCAGGGCATTGAATTTGTTCATCTTTTTTACAGGAATCTCTGGAGTAAAGCTCCAGCTTTTTTACACCGGTGTGGAACATAGTCCCATTTTGGGAGAATCCAGAGATGAATCAGTCTTGCAGTACACACTAGTACAGAGATTCAGACATTCCTATAAAAAACAGTATGGATGAGGGCCAGACAATTTAAACCTGGACAGAGCTCTGTTTCTGCTATTGCTTTTGCTGGAAGATGGCAGACTGCCTTGGGTATTGGTTCTCTTCTGAGGTTCAACAACGAGTGAAGATAGAACCCAAAAGTTGTATATTTAAAGCAATTCAAACTGGCCATGTGACAAGGTGGTTTGGGGTCGAGCTGTTCAACTAATGAGGTCCCCTTATTAAAACGATTGTTTTTTTTTTAAAGCAGGTAGATGTAGAGCAATTAGCACAATGTTGGAAGAATCACAATAGCTCTGCATTTGCCCAGAGTTGGCTGGTGCGGATTACTCATCTACTAGCCATTTGTGTTTTCTTGGCTGGAATTTATATATCATACAAGGATACATTCCAGGGGTTTGAGGGGTATCCATTTCTTAAACTGTTCAAAACCTTTCAGAAGTACATCATGTGGTCAACAATGGCCACTTTATTAGTTCACCCATCTGTCCTTTCTAAAAATTAGAATTTAAACAAGAGAGTGTGGGAGAAAAACACATTTATTTTCGATTTTTTTCTTCTTCGTATCTTCTCAGCAGGACATGTTACGTCAATTCTATTTCTTTTTTTTAATGTGGTCTTAGGAAAGGCAGATAGGAAGTGCAGAAGTATACATGCATTCTCGGATTGATATTGGCACATCAGACACTGTTAGCAGGATGGGTACTGGCACATCAGATACACAGTAAGCAGGATTGGTACTGGCACATCAGGCACACAGCTAGCAGGATGGGTACTGGCACATCAGATACACAGTTAGCAGGATGGGTACTGGCACATCAGATACACAGTTAGCAGGATGGGTACTGGCACATCAGGCACACAGTAAGCAGGATTGGTACTGGCACATCAGGCACACAGTAAGCAGGATTGGTACTGGCACATCAGGCACACAGTTGGCAGGGGCAATGGTGGTTCCCTGCTGCATGGGGAAGTTTATTCGGGGTTAGAGTTCTGATTTCCTTCTGCTGGGGGTCAGGTATTCTAACCTCCTGATTAAGTATCTCCACGAGCGTCTGGGGGTTTTGGAGGGCTCTGGAAAATCTGCAGAGGAATGCTGGACATCTCACTCTGTCGGTGCCATGCCCTGGGATTGTAGTGCTAAGCTGTTCTTGTCCAGCTTCTCCCTTGCCTGTCCACATTGGTAACCCTGTGGGCTGATCTGTTTGGATCCAGGATCTGGGGTTAGGCTGAGGGTCAGAACTGTGGGGTGTTTTAAAGGGACCTTGGCGGGCAGCAAGGTGGGGCAGTGGGTTAGCATTGCTGCCTCACGGCGCCAAGGTCCCAGGTTCCATCCCGGCTCTGGGTCACTGTCCGTGTGGAGTTTGCACATTCTCTCCGTGTTTGCATGGGTTTCGCCCCCACAACCCAAAAATGTGCAGGGTCGGTGGATTGGCCACACTAAATTGCCCTTAAATGGAAAAAATGAATTGGGTACTCTAAATTTATATTTTAAAAAATAATAAAAATAAAGGGACCTTGGCTTCTTTAGGGGATTTTGGTTCAGGATCTGGCTCGAGCGCTGGCACAACTGGAGACTTCCAGCTTCTGCTGCTCGGTACTTTGGGTTGGCACAACAACTGGCTGGCAGCTGGCCCCTGAACTTGGGCCAGCCTTTCTGGGTCTAGATGAGGGGAAGATGACCTTCGGGCAGGGGCCTCTCCCACATCCTACCGGATATGGCTATAGAATAGTAGCCTGATGGGGTGTTATGGATAATTTTAAATAGGGTGGTTAACTATGTCCAATCACAGGGAGTTGGAGGCCAGGTTATGGGATGAGGCCCTGAGGAGAGTTAATGCATCCTCGTCGTGCGCCAGGCTGAGCCTGATACAGTTTAAGGTGGTCCACAGAGCGCACAAGACTGTGGCCTGGATGAGCAGGCTCTTTGAAGGGGGGTGGTAAATGTGGGCGCTGTGTGGGGGTCCTGCGAACCATGTCCATATGTTTTGGGCATGTCCGAGGCGGAGGGGGTTCTGGCAGGGGTTTGCTGACGTCATGTCAGAGGTCTTAAAAGTGGGAGTGGTGCTGAGTCCAGAGGTGGCGATCTTCGGTGTGTTGGAAGATCCGGGGGCCCAGGGCGTGAGAGGCCGATGGCCTGGCCTTTGCCTCCCTGGTGGCCCGGCGATGGATCTTACTAGGGTGGAAGGACACGGAGCCCCTGAAGTCGTAGGTATGGGTTAGCAACATGGCGGGTTTCTCAGACGCGAGAAAATTTAATTTGCCTTGAGGGGTTCGTTGCTGCCGTTTGCTCGGAAGTGGCAGCCATTCATCGACTTTTTCGAGAAAATTAAGCTGTCAGCAGGGGACGGGGGTGGGGGGGGGGGGGGGAAGGAAGAGGAGGCAAGAGAACCAACGGAGGTGGGGTTGGGGAAAGTGGCGCTGTTTGTGCAAGCCATGTTGGCTGGGGTTTGTGCTCAGGAGGTTTGTTGGTTATATTGTTGCATTTTTGTGGTTTGTTGACATTTTATGGTTAAAAGTGTTAAAATTATAAATACCTCAATAACATTAAAAAAAAACTATGTCCAATCACCTTGCAATTCTGTACTATGGTGGGTGAGCATGGAGTCCCTCTGCTGGTCAGTTGGGGGTAGACATGTCTTTTGGGACACTTCTGTCCTCTGGTGGGTGGTCAGCTCTTACTGTATCCTGTCCCTAAGGCATCACGTTCACTCTTTTTGGACCAATTTGGGAATTTTTTGATTTGCCACAAAGGTACCAGCGAGGTCGATCAACAGCTTCCTAGTTGGGGCCTTTGGCTACGGAGGAGAAGCCATCAAAACTGGTTCCATGTTCTTCGGAACCCTTCTGTCCTCAAGTGGGGATGCAACTCCAGCTACGCTCATTTATCGCTATTTTTAAATTACTTTCTCAGAGTTACAAAGCCAGAGCTCAGAGTGCGGACAGGGGCAAAGCCCTAATCCAGCTCCTGGCTTGTTCCAAAAACTAATTCAAATTGAATCCAATTCATGGTCCCCACAAGACAGACATACCAGATCCAGGCATTACACCGGACCTCACACTCATCTTAGCCGAATGGCCAAGAAGCAATCATTAAACTGATAAGAACAGATACTACACTTGATCTTAGCCAATCCTTCTTTTTAACTGTGGGAGGCATGTTATTCCCTCTTTGCTCATTGGTTGGGAACTTCCATTGTTTGTGTTTAATGTCAGAAAGAAGGTTTCTGCGAGCCATACATCAGTCATGCCATTAGCCTTGTCCGTAACAGCCTCCCCGAACAGGCGCCGGAATGTGGCGACTAGGGGCTTTTCACAGTAACTTAATTTGAAGCCTACTTGTGACAAGAAGCGATTTTCATTTCCTTTCCAGGCTTAATAATCTGTCTTCTTTCGGGCTATTCTGCATGGTGGGGCATCTCCTCACTACCTTTTCCCTGCTCCAGGGCATCTCTGGCTCCTACTTAATTCTGGGATACTTCGGGAATTTATTTCAAATTCTAGAGGCCTTCTCTGGACTTCTTTTAATTTTAGTGCCTGGCTTCGGCCTTGCTACCTTTGAGTGCTCTCCGGTTGCTGGGTGCCATTCCACCATTTTTCCCTCGGGACCATCCCCAGATTTCTGCCTTTTTGCAGTTTTCTGCTGCTTGGGATTGGCCTCTTTCCTTTCACTGGCTAGTACATAGAACATAGAGTGCAGAAGGAGGCCATTCGGTCCATCGAGTCTGCACCGAACCACTTAAGCACTCACTTCCACCCTATCCCCTTAACCCATTTACCCCTCCTAACCTTTTTGGTCATTCAGGGCAATTTATCATGGCCAATCCACCTAATCTGCACATCTTTGGGCTGTGGGAGGAAACCGGAGCACCCGGAGGAAACCCATGCAGACACGGGGAGAACGTGCAGACTCCGCACAGACAGTGAATCGAACCTGGGACCCTGGCGCTGTGAAGCCACAGTGCTATCCACTTGTGCTACCATGCTGCTCTAACAGTACCTTGCTGTCAGACAGATTGTTCCCAACGAGGAAAACAATTCCTGCTATTGATAGATTAGGGACAAATCCTAATGTAATGGCCAGAAACAAGGTCACACGCAAGGTGGGCCTGATGGAGGAGCGCAAACACAGATCCTCTGTCCACTCCACTGATCAGTGCTTTGGCCTCAGGAACGTCTCGGGGGTTAGGTTTAGGTTTCTCTCGAATATGAGTAACCCCTGTGTCCCAGAGCAGTACGATGGACTTGTTCACATTTTGGGCCATTGCTCCCGAAAGAACATAATGCCAGAATCTCTCAGGGAGTTGGTCTGGCTCAACACACAGAATGCCACGTCCTCCGAAGGGTAAGTTTCTGTTGTCATGGTATGCAGACACACACAACGATATACAGGCAGGCACAGACAAGCAGCTAATGGAGAGAGAGAACAGGACATGACCAATAAACAGGCAGGACATCCAGGGGTGGGATCTGACTATAAAAGACACAAGGCACTCATACACCACCTCTTTCCACTGATGAACATCTAGAGAGTCAGTCAAAGGTATTGTTACAATCTCACACCTCCACCACGTGGCTAAGAGCTAGTCTGGTTCAGTCAGACAGAGTAACCACACTTAAGTTAGCAGAGAGTCGAACTCACAGAGAACTGTGCTAACTGTGCTATTAGTTCAATAAACCTGATTGAACTAACTTCAAGGTCTGGAGTATCTTTCTGATCTAAACTGTATCCAGTTGCAGCCAGTGTTATACCAGTGTATCGAACACGACAGCCCTGCCTGCTCTGCTGTACTATCAATTAGCGCATTCTTCAGGAAACTATACACGTGAAGCCCTAGTAGGCCAACAGGCTTTCTTCAGGATCTCCAGCATTCAGGTTTAGAATGGCCCATATGTTGCAAGGAGAACCCCCACCCCTTCTGGGAATTCTCCTCTTAGGCTGTAAGGGGCTTCATGACTCTATTTTGTATTTTCTCTTCTGGATGGAGGGCCTTTCCTGTCCAGGTTGCCGTGCCTGTCTTTCCAATGCTCATGGGTATGATTTGAAAAGGGTCTGCCTGCGTTTACAGGCCTGTTAGTGAGATCAAAGCTGTCTGCTCTGAAGGCTGTATCCATGGCTGTGAGGATTCTCTGCTCCTCTAGGTGTATTCACAGGCTAGAGCGTAGCCAATAGAACTGCTGGCAGTACGCCACCAGAATTAACTCATAGGCACGTAGGATGGCACCAATGGTCAGTTCATCATTCAGGGACACATCGGGAGGCAACATGGAGTAAGACTCCTTGAGTTCTCCTGGACAGCTGCCCTTGAATTAAAAATGTCCAGACATCTCAGGGCCATTTCGGCAATCCTGCTGATTTCTCAAAGGTGGTAAACAAAAATATTCATCACTCTCTTCAAATGTGGCAAGGAATCTCACATACTTGAGGACCTCAGGCAGTGATTCTGGGTTAGTAGGTTTGCTACTGGGTTTTCATGGGGTAACAGATGGGTGTGAGAAGTGCGAGCGGAGGCTGGCTAATCATGCTCACATGTTCTGGGGATGTGAGGGGTTGGAGAGTTACTGGGAGGTGGTGTTTGGGACCTTATTGAGGGTGGTAGGGGTTGAGGTGAAGCCGGACCCTATGGTGCCGATCCTTGGGTTTTGGAGATGCCAGAGGGGAAGAGGGTCAATGTTGTGGCCTTCGCCTCTCTGATTGCCCAGCGATGGATTATTTTGAAGTGGAGGTCGGGTATGCCACCAGGGGTTGCGGCTTGGCTGCGGGATCTGTAGGAGTTCCTCTGGTTGAGGGAGTTCAAATTTGCCTTCAGGGTGTCAGAAGAAGGCTTCACGGTATGGCGGAGGCCGTTTATGACAATATTTGAGGAGCTATTCGTTGGGGGGGGGGGGGGGGGGGGGGAGGAGGGAGGAGATTAAAAGGGGAAAAATGTGCAAACTGTATATTTTGCTTTGAATGGATGTGAAATTGATGTTATTGCTTGTGTTTGGAATAAAATATCTTCAAAAAAAGGGTTTACTATTGGGTAGGGAGGCATTTTCCCTTGCAGCTCCCAAATATCTGACCTCTCTTTTCCTTTGGGCTGTGAGCATCATTTCCAATTTTCAGAGCTGGAATTCTCTGTCCTGTTCCTCTTTCCATTTGCCTCTCTCTCTCTTTCCAAAGCTCCCCTTCCTGTCTGTCATGATATGCAAACATGCAACCAATGAACACTCAGAATAGGACACAACCAATGGGCAGTCAGGACACTCAGAGGTGGCATCACCACAAGGGGGCATGACATAAACACTATAAAACGGATGAGGCACTTACACCCTGCCTATTTCCACAGACAGACATCTAGAGAGTTAGACAGGGTTTATCAGCAGCATCACACCCCAACACGTGGCTTAGAGCAAGCTGGTACAGTTAGACTGAGTTACTACAGTTAGATTAGCAGAGAGTCGAACTCATTTGAGAACTGTGTTAATAGTTCAATAAACACGTTGAACTCATTTCAGAGTCTGGAGCATCCTTTAGTTAAGACTGCATCAAGTAGCAGCATAACACAACATGGTACCAGGAGTGACTGTTTAATCTATTTAGTTCAACTCAGCAAGATCCATGACAACCAGCTACTGAATACAGGCACAATGGACTAGATTCAGGCTCCTCATCAGCTCAGGACCACCGGCAATCTTAGTGCCAACTGGTGATCATTCAAGCAGAAATGTAAACTATCCGTGGAAGCATCCGACCTCTCAGTGGTGAGACCTTCTACTCACCACCGTGGGTGACCATGCAATAGAGATATTCAACTCCTTTCACGTTTTCGAAGGGCAGGACAAAATGAAGTACCAAACCATCCTGGGCAAATTCGACAGCCACTGCGAGGTGGACACCAATGAAATCTTCGAGCGCTACATCTTCAAGTAGAGGATGCAAGGTAAAGACGAATCCTTCAACTCCTATCTAACTAACCTTAGACTGCTAGCGCAATCCTGCAACTTCGGTGATATCACTGACTCCATGATCAGAGACCAAATCGTTCTTGGAGTCCACTCTGATCCTCTGTGAGAGCAATTGTTGAAAATCAAGCACATGACCCTGCCAGTCGCGATTGAAACGTGCACTGTGCATGAGCACTCTAAAAATCGCTATTCACAGTACAAAACGGCAGAAAGTGAAAAACAAGCCTCCCACAGGGTGGAGAGTGTTCAGGCCATCTCCCAGATGCAGCGCCTCCACATTGACGAAAGCGGCCATTTCGCGCACTCGCCCCGGGGCCTGACGCATGCGCAATGTGATCGGGAACACGAAGCGGCCGAAAACTGCACTGTGCAGGTGCAGACGTCCAAGCACCGCACCGCGAATGCGCAACGACGCACTGAGCGTCATGACGCCAACGTGTGCGAACTGCGGCACTGCCCATTTATAAAAAAAAACTGAACTGCAAGAGGCAAACGCTGTTTAAAATGTGGGAAACCAAACCACTATGCAGCCCTGTGCAGATCTGCACCACCAGTCAGGAGCCAGCGCTCCCAATTCCAACAGCGGCGCATCAGAAGTGTGCAACACCGAATGCATGACCCTGATCCAGATGATGAATACCTGGACACTTACCGAGTGGACATTATTACGAAGTGCGAATACGCCTCACCGGACACATCGCAAGTCCAATCAATCCTGGCCGTGAATTCCGAGGACGAATGGTATGCAGTGATGAAGGTCAACCACTGCCCCATCCAGTTCAAACTGGACACAGGTGCCTCCGCCAACCTGATCTCGCAGGTGGACTTCGAGAATCAAGAAGACCCCCACAATCCTTCCAGCTGCCTGCAAACTCCTGGACTACAATGGAAACGCAATCAAGTCAATGGGGTCCTGCCATCTGCAGATGTCCAGCTTGCGCTTCGAGATTGTTAAACCAGACAGGGCGTCCCTGCTAGGTGCGCACACCTGCAAGCAACTGAAACTCATTGAAAGGGTCTACATGACAACGCCGTCCCATTCAGATCTTCAGGCCAGCATCGACAACATCCTAACCCCAGTACCCAGACGTATTTAGCGGAATGGGCACGCTGCCATACGAGTACAAGATTCTACTGTGGCCTGATGCCAAGCCAGTGGTCCACGCACCACGACGAGTCGCTGCTCCACTGAGAGAGTGCCTGAAGGCAGAGGTCACGAGTCTACAACAAAAAGGCATCATCTCCAAGGTCACTGAACCAACCGACCGGGTCAGCTCGATGGTGTGCGTAAAGAGGCCTTCGGGGGACCTACGCATCTGCATTGACCCCAAGGATCAAAACAAAAATATTATGCGGGAACATTACCCCATCCCGAAGAGGGAAGGAATCACGAGTGAAATGGCACACGCGCGCTTCTTCACAAAATTGTACGCATCCCAAGGATTTTGGCAAATCCAACTTGAAGAATCCAGCAGAAGGCTCTGCACCTTCAACACGCCTTTTGGCAGGTTCTGCTACAACCGAATGTCATTTGGCATCATCTCGGCATCGGAGATATTCCATCGCATCATGGAACAGATGATGGAGGGCATAGAAGGGGTTCATGTCTACGTTGACGATATCATAATCTGGTCCACAACCCCAGAGGAACATGTGTCGCGACTCAAGAAAGTATTCCGACGCATACATGAACATGGCCTCAAGCTAAACAGGTCCAAGTGCTGTTTTTGGGACATCCACGCTGAAGTTCCTGGGCGATCAGATTTCGCAACACAGACAAAATTAAAGCCATCGAGGCAATAAAAGTCCCCGAGGACAAGAAGGCAGTACTGCGCTTCCTGGGAAGGGTCAATTTCCTTGGCAAGTTCATCCCGAATTTGGCCACACACACCAAGGCCCTACACAACCTGGTGAAAAAAAATCAACCACCTTTGAGTGGAAGGCGGAGCGCCGAACAGAGTGGCTGGAGCTGAAAGCCAAGCTCACCACTGCACCCGTCCTTGCATTCTTTGACCCAGACCGAGAGACCAAGATATCCACAGATGCGAGTCAGGATGGCATTGGGGCGGTGTTGCTTCAAAGAGACGACACGTCATCCTGGGTACCAGTAGCATACGTGTCACGGGCAATTGACACCCACTGAGCCCAGATATGCGCAGATTGAGAAGGAGTGTTTAGGTCTTCTCACCGGCATCCTCAAATTTCATGATTATTTCTACGATGGATCATAGGCCTCTGGTCCACATCATCCAAAAGGACCTGAATGACATGACGTCGTGTTTGCAGAGAATTCTGCTCAAACTCTGGAGGTATGATTTCAATTTGGTGTACATGCCTGGCAAGCAGCTCATCTTCGACGATGCATTGTCCCGCTCCATCAACTCACCCAGTGAACCACCAGAGATCATCCAGAACATTGAATTGCAGGTACAACTGTGTGCAAGCACTCTCCCGGCAACAGATGAGAAGATCGTTCTCATCCAGGAAGAGACTGCCAAAGATCCCCTATTGCAGCGAGTCGTCCACAACGTCAGCAATGGCTGGCAGAAAGGGCAATGCCCTCAATTCTACAACGTCAAGGACGACCTGACGCTGATCAACGGCATCCTGCTCAAGCTGGACAGGATAGTCATCCCGCTATGTCTCCAGAGCATGGTGCTGCGGCAGATTCATGAGGGACACCTGGGCGTAGAAAAGTGCAGACGTAGGGCCCGCAAGCCATCTACTTGCCCGGCATCAACCAGGACATCACGGACATGGTCCTGAACTACGCAACCTGTCAGAGGTTCCAACCAGCGCAGAACAAGGAGGCGCTCCAACCACATGACCTAGAGACCTCTCGTGGTCCAAGGTTGGCATTGACCTATTCCACGCGAATGGTCGCGACTATATCTTAATCATCGATTACTTTTTGAACTATCCCGAGGTGCTGAAGCTGCCAGACCTCACCTCACGGACCATCAACAAAGCGTGTGAAGAGACATTCTCACGACATGGCATCCTGAACACCGCCATGAGCGCCAATGGCCCGTGCTTCCACAGTCGAGAATGGTCCACATTTGCCAAGATCTACAGTTTCCAGCATGTCACCTCCAGTCCGCACTATCCGCAGTCCAATGGCAAAGTCGAAAAAGGGGTGCACATTGTTAAGCAGCTCATCCGCAAGTCCTTGGACTCCGCTTCCGACATACACCTTGCACTACTTGCGTACCGGGCGACTCCCTTGTCCACTGGCATGTCGCCAGCTCAACTCCTAATGAACAGGGACCTGCGGACGATGCTTCCAGCCATACACCTGCCCAACCTTGATCATCTCCCGGTGCTGCAGAAGATGCAGCAGCTTCGCAACAGCCAGAAGCAGGGCTATGGCGCACATGCCACCGATCTGGACGTGCTATCCCCGGCAGACATGGTCAGGATCAAGATACCGGATGGTGGGTGGTCTGCTCCAGCTGTTGTTGTTAGACAGGCCGTCCACAGATACAAATGGCTGATGGCTCCATTGTGCGAAGGAATCGAAAGGCACTGCGAAAAGTTGCTTGCCCACAACCACTTTCCCCTCCATTTCCACATGTCGAATTGCCACCTCCAGACATCTCAAACCACGAGGCCACCCGTCGTGCCTCCCACTCGCCTGTCAAGACATCGTCATCCCCTCCACCACCTCTCCGGCGGTCGACGAGGATCAGACGCAAGCCTCAGAGACTGGACTTATGAGCATTTGTTTTGTTTGTTCTGTATTCCTCAGTCAGTCACATTAGACAGACACATTCACATGCATATACATCTACAAAAAAAAAAGTGGAGATGTCATGATATGAAAACATGCAACCAATGAACACTCAGAATAGGACACAACCAATGGGTAGTCAGGACACTCAGAGGTGGCATCACCACAAGGGGGCATGACATAAACACTATAAAACTGATGCAGTGTTGGTTTTACCTCCCAACCTGATTTTGCTCTCCATTGAAGACAACGTACAGTATTGGTTAGTGTTTCCCACCCAACATGTCCAGGTAAAAATAATGCCTTTGTGTCTCTTCACTCTGCTTTATCTACATTAAATAAGATCTGCCAATTATCATCCTATTTAATTATAATTATAAGTGTTTTTGGCTAAATCATATTGGTTGAGCGTTACTTTTAAAGCACCAGTCAACATGATGGGGGGGGGGGCACTGTAGTAGTAAACAAGCTTAAGTTTAAAACAAATATCTATACTATATCTAACTACATTTACAATAAGAGTTATGAAAGCAAATTTTCATTTTCACTGCCTGGTGGTAGACCGGCAGAATGGATTGATTACCCCATTGTAGAACCCATGTCACCTGATTACCATTCAGGTGGTAAAGACAGAAGCAGTACTCCTACGGCATTTATTTTTTTCAGTTTCACTGGTTTTTGATCTTCATGGTACAAAATATGTTTACAAATTATTTTTAAAAAATTTAAAGTGTCCAATTCTTTTTTTCCCCAATTATGGGGCAATTTAGCGTGGCCAATCCACCTATCTGCACATCTTTGGGTTGTGGGGGTGAAACCCACGGTGACACGGGGAGAATGTGCAAACTCCACACAGACAGTGACCCGGGGCCGGGATCAAACCCGGGTCCTTGGCGCCGTGAGGCAGCAGTGCTAACCACTGCGCCACCGTGCCATTCCGTTCACAAATTACACATATTTAAATATACAGTATGTGGAATGCAATAAATGATTCTCCTCTCCAATATATAACTAATACTTTTGCAGGTTTCACCGGTTTTTGGATGCTGGATTGTGACACAAGTTGTGCCCAAAAGCAATTTCCTCTTCAAATCAACTTAATTTCTAATGCAAATGAAATTCTAGTTGTATGCAGCAAAGATAGTGCAATTTTGCCAGGCAAATGTTTGACTGACATTGTCAGTTGGAATAATCCCAAATTTAGAGTACCAAATTATTATTTTTCCTATTAAGGAGCAATTTAGCGTGGCTAATCCACCTACCCTGCACATCTTTCTGGGTTGTGGGGCTGGGACCCACACATACAAGGCAGAATATGCAAACTCCACACAGACATTCCCCTGGGGCCGGTATCGAACCCGTGTCCTCGGGGCTGTGAAGCAGCAGTGCTAACCACTGCACCATCTGGCCTCTCTGATCTCATTTTAAACACTGAATACTTTCGCTATTTTTCACCTGATTAAGTCTTAACCAGCAGTTCTAAATAATTGAACAATAATAAATAACCCTTTACAGTTTAATTTAATTTTGGGCTTCCCTGAAATTGAAGTATGAATAAAAACTTGATGTATTGTATAATTCTCATTACATAGTAACCAGGCAGGAGAAAAAAAACTTTGGAGGAAAGTAAATTTTTACTGTAAAGTAACTTCTCTTGTTTTTAAGTTGTGCTCTTCACGGTGAAAAATGTCAATGTCAATATTATGTATCCCCAATGCAGGCATAGTATGGGTATATAACACCCCTTGTTTTACATTACGAGCACATACCAACCAGCAACTTGGTTAAGTGAGATTGTCAATTTAATGCCAATTTGTGCTAAATTGGGAATTAGGGGCGAGATTCTCCGCAAACTGGCAGGGCGGGCAACTCCTGTGCGAAGGAGTGGCGTGAACCACTCCGGCATCGGGCTGCCCCGAAGGTGCGGAATCCTCCGCACCTTCAGGGGCTAGGCCGGCGGCAGAATGGTTTGTGCCCCGCCGGCCAGCGCGGAAGGGGCTTGGCGCCACGCCAACCGGCGGCGAAGTGCCTCTGCCGGCTGGCGCGGGTTGGCGCATGCGTGGGAGCGCCAGCGTGTGCTGGCATCATCCCAGCGCATGTGCGGGGGGGGATCATCTCCGCATCGGCCATCGCGGAGGACCACAGCAGCTGACGCGGAGGAATATAGTGCCCCCATGGCACAGGCCCGTCCGCGGGTCGGTGGGGCCCGATCATGGGCCAGGCCACCGTGGGGGCACTTCACGGGGCCAGATCCTCCCACGCCCCCCCCCCCCCCCCCCCCCCCCCCCCCGCCCCGAGGACCCTGGAGGCCGCCCGCGCAGCCAGGTCCTGCCGGTAAGTACCTACTCTAATTTACGCCGGCGAGGCCGGCCGGAAACGGGCGACCACTCGGCCCATCGTGGGCTGGAGAATTGCCGGGAAGGGGGGGGGGGGGGGCGCTGCCAGCGGCTGCCGACCGGCGCGGCGCGATTCCCGCCCCCATCCAAATCCCCTGCGCCGGAGAATTCAGCAGCCGGCGGGAGCGGGATTCACCCGCCCCCCCCCGATGATTCTCCAACCCAGCGGGGGGCCGGAGAATCCCACCCCTTATTTAAAAAAATAAAATAAATTTAGAGTACCCAGTCATTTTTTTCCAATTAAGGGGCAATTTAGTGTGGCCAATCCACCTACCATGCACATCTTTTGGATTGTGGGGATGAGACCACTCAGACACGGAGAATATGCAGACTCCACACAGACAGTGACCCGGGTCCTCGACGCTGTGAAGCAGCAGTGCTAGCCACTGTGTAACCGTGCCGCCCCTTATTTTGGGAATCTTAGTGCAGTGAGCCACGATGTTCACTAGGAAATTGGTTAGGACTGTTCAGATACACATTTCACATGAGGCTTTAACCTTTTTGAGATCAAGGAAACTTTCATTCTATCATTCTGGGCTGCAATCATGATCTGCAGAGGTGAAAGGTTGTTCCCCTCCAGACCTTCATTGTAACTAGCAAAGTCAGTTTAGACGCCCCAATTAAATCGCAAACCAAAAACAATAAGACTATTTTCTGCAAATCTGGCAATAATTACTTGTGATTTTAGAGCACCGTCCTCCAAGACCACAGTGTCGTACTTTTCGTCCCTGGAATAGTCCATAGTAAAGATGTCCCATAAACTTTGCCATCTCTGGATCAGTGGCATTTACAATATCAGCCCCAGTTTTGCACAGTATAGAAGCAGTCACCCATCGCGTTGTCCCCAGTGCCACAGTCAGCAGGATTACAGAAACAAAACTTACAATAGCAGCGATGGAAAAGAGAGTTTTCTTCAGGTGATTGGGCATCACATCAAAAGTAACTTCAACTACCCGCTTCTGTGAATCTCTTTGTAAGTGTATGGCTCAATGAGGCCTTTCAGGTCCAATTGAAGAAAAGTTGCTTTTCTACAAATTCACTTCCTAGCCAGCTTCCAACCAAATTCTGATGCTTCGAAATTCATGACTGAAATAGTATAATAATTGAAACGTAACCAACTCTGATGTATTTTATTCGGTGTTCCATCCGCCACATTATTGTTGTTTTCAACTGTCAGCCATAGTCTCTTCTGAATATTCTTTTTTATACTTAGTGCAACTTGCCAACATCGAAGATTTAATAATCATTGCAGTGTCTCTCACTACATGTACACATCTCTTCAGTGTTACTAATATATAAGTAATTAATATAGAAAGTTCTGACCATCCGTTGTCTGATATGGTCACTTGTCAACCCATCAGTGCTTCCAATTGAATGAAGTCAACATCAGTAACACCAGGATAGGTTCCGTGCAAAAATAGAGCGAATATCAGCATGGCTGCTGTAAAAGAAAAGAGAAAATAGAAATAAGATACAGATGTTCATCTATCAGAAAATTGCACTTCTCAGATGTTTATAAATGCTAATGACTGGCATTGTACATCAAAATCAAAGATTCACTAACTCAAATTTTCAGGGTAAGAAACTCTTCTTCAGTTGATGTTCTATCACATTGGGGGATGGAGTTGTGAGATCTTTAATCTGCTATTTCTGATGCTGAGAATGGTGTTGCCCAAAATGAAAGTTTTCTTCATTCCCCAGGATCAGTATCACCTTGATGAGCATAAGATTCACAAAAAGTAGGAAAAATATGTAAAGATTTTACCAGTCCCCATCAGTTTATGTTACTAAGTCAGCTTTTTAGCAGCAGAATAATGAGGAACTAAGTTACACAGTGCTGTCGCATTCTGAATAGAACTTTCTATATGGATATGAAATTTGTTACTGATGTATGTACTGAATTACCGGATGATGCATATCACACTGAAATATTTATTCGTAAACACTCTAAACAATACATTTTGGCATCAGAGTTTTACAGTTCTTTGAACAAAGAGCACACCATTTTTTTCCTTGTACTCAGCTCCTGTCAGACAATTGTTTATAATCAGGGAATCATTAGTAGTCCAGACCATTCTACTCTCCTAGACACATACCAAAATATAACTCCTGTAGGGATATTAAAATTAATAGAAACATTGGGAATTTAAGGAATAATTATTTCAAGAATACAACAATTAGCACACTTATTTATTTCAGAATTTACCTTTCACAGCTTATGTAATCCAAAATCCATTCTGTTCAAATTGATCTTTACGAATTGTTTTCCTTTTTCAATGAATAAAGTCCAGCTTCATTTTAGCTGTAGTATCCTCATAAAATATGTTAATGCAGAGCAAGTCAAACACTCTGGATCTGTGGTAGCCGAAGGTATCTTTCTTCAAATTTTCATCAAAGGAACACTATAAGTGAATGTGTAATCTGACTATACGTGATTCATTAGGAGAGGGGTCTTAAAGCAGCACATGTGACTATCTCCAAGGTTACTGCGCTGCCTAGCTCTCACTGCCTTACTATCTTGTGCTTATCAAGAGACGTATAAATAATGAAACTTCTGCAACAAGATAGGCACTGTGTCAAATTCTGAATAAAATTATCTTTCCGATGTAATCGTATTCTTTGGTTCAAAGGAGGGAAAAAAGGTGTAAAATTCTGGAACTTTCCTTTTGTTCCCTGTTTAGTGAAAATCAGATTTTCAAAGTCAAAAAGTAATAGTTTTAGAAAAATGTTCTAATGAAAGAAAGTCACCTTTCTCGTCTGGCCATGTAAAAGTTATGTAACCAATCTAACACAGTTCACCAATCTGGTGTAAATTAAGCACACTGTAGACTTTTACATCTGAAGAATATAGCTGATCGGTGAAGTTGGATTTTGACTTTTATATGTCTTTCAGGAGGGGAACTATTGTGTTTCATCAGTGTGGTATGAACTAGTTATGAAAAAGTTGAATTAATTGTTACCCAACGTGCGTCGTATACAAAAGCTCTATTATTTATATGAATAGCAGAGGGATAATGTAGCAGTTCTGTGTGATCTATCCAATGTAGCAATGCGGGACATAGAAAACTGGAAGGTTTGGCAGGAATCCAGCAGCAACAGTATCTCAGTTTTCTGCTGGGTAGCTTTAAGTTCTCTAACATCAATGTTGACTTTCAGATCTTGAGCATCCTTCTAGTTTCTCCCATTCACATTCCCAACCACCTTGGAGCTGTTTTACTCACTGTTTGATTATTTTGCCTTCTTGCTACTTTTCCAAAATGATCTCTATGCACCAGCCAGCACTTTTCACCTTTGCAACAACAGTTAGAAGGTTCTGCACCACCAGATGCCTCTCTGTAATAATAGCATTTCTGTGTTCTTAACTTGAAATTGTTCGCCCTCTGTCTTTATTTTTATCTGCTCCATAAAAAGGTTGGCTTACCTGCATATTCTTCCGCTGAAGGACTGTAACAAAAAATGTAAACTAATCCTTTTGATTATGATGGAGATTATGTATATTTTTAGTTGTAATGAGATTTCCAGCTAAAATGGGTGTCGATTTAGGTTTGAACTGGGTAGGCCTATTTCTCGAATGAAGTGCTTAGTAAACTCACCATAGTCCCAGATGACCATAGGCTGCTTTCCCCTTTGAGGAGGGAGAGCTGCCTGGTGGTGATTTAACCCAAGTGTCACCACACCTCAGCGAGGGACAAGGTTGAGAAGGCGGAACCTTCATGAAAAGTTTCATGAATAATTACTTGGTATTAATGGAAAGAAGTCCTTACGTGCAGGAGAATAGAACTAGAATTCCCAATTAGCCATTAAAGGATTCTTTTAGAACAAGTATACATAATCTAAATATAATCAATATGAAGAAAATGGAATGATTGCACACACTTTGGATATGCTAGGGTTGTGACTGAAAAACCAGGCTAGCAATGAGGTCAGGATTCAACTCACACCATAGAAAATTGTGAAATTAAATGCAACCAACCTGGCCATTTAAGAGAAAATGTCACCAGGGAAGCTGCCCAAATGTTGTAAAAGGCCAATTGATTCACAAGTTACATGATATTTCTTTCAAATTGTAAGAACAGTTTTGTGTAACAAAAGGGCTTCCATTAGAAGTTTCACAATTGATTCTTATTTTTGATGCACTATGACAATTTTAGATACATAGATACATAGAACATACAGTGCAGAAGGAGGCCATTTGGCCCATCGAGTCTGCACCGACCCACTTAAGCCCTCACTTCCACCCTATCCCCGTAACCCAGTAACCCCGCCGAACCTTTTTTGGTCACTAAGGGCAATTTATCCTGGCCAATCCACCTAACCTGCACGTATTTGGACTGTGGGAGGAAACCGGAGCACCCAGAGGAAACTCACGCAGACATGGGGAGAATGTGCAGACTCCGCACAGACAGTGACCCAGCAGGGAATCGAACCTGCGACCCTGGCGCTGTGAAGCCACAGTGCTAATCACTTGTGCTGCCAAATTTTGGTGAAAGCAAGGGGAACAAAGACCAAACAACAGGAAAAAGTCATGCAGCCAGGATATTAACTGTAAATTACTGGAATATAAAACAGCACTTTTGTCTTGTATTTGTTTTTATTTTAAAGATTGGCTGAGAGAGCGAGGGACAAGCAGAGATAAAAACAGTGAGAACACAGATCGCTAGCTTGTCCACTTGAAAGTGGCAATCACACATGTTACTGAAGTCACTGGGGCTACCAAATTGTTGAGTGAAAAGCAAAAGTACTGAAAAACCGAACAGAAAAACCTGGGCCCTGGAATAATCCACCTAGCATCAATGTGCCATCCATAGGTCCATGCTGGTAATGCCCAGAGTGGGTGGTCAATCTGACTGCCTCCATCTCTTCCACAGTCTTGTCCATGGTCAGGAGGCCCTTGAGAGGGAGCATGTGCTGTCCATTGGCTTGAGTCTTTTCACGACCAGGGACTGGAGGACATATGTGAACACTAGGAATAACAATTATTTAAACTTACCTTTCCTTGCTTTCTGGTATTTCCCTCTTCGATGTGCCCCTTTTGATGGCATTTAAGGCCACCTATTGTCCTTACTGGTTTATTCAGAAAGGCCTAAAGGATCACGTGATGCGGGCATGGGAAGAACAGCTTTTCCACAGGCTCCGGAGCCGCTTGCTTTATAATCCGTAATTTATCCTGATTGCCTGGCACAAGTTTGCCGAATCCATGACCTAACATTTGATGTCTGTCCCATGAAGACTTTTGGATTAATATTGGTGAGAATATGCAAAAAAACCTGAAGAGACCCAATGATAAAAGGGCGCAGTCGGATTCAACAGGGGTGGAGCTGGCTTTTCAATATAATGGCTTGATCCTCGAGCGATCTTTAAACCTGGTGCTCTCTCAAATGTTCTCAGAGGTGCTGAAAATGATGACTACCAACATTATCCGAGTTATTGACCATTGACTTGTCGAACTGACACAAAGCCTAAGTGCTCACGAGACAGAGTTGCAGAATACCAATAAAAGACTTGATGAAACAGAGGAAAGAATTCTGAATGTTAAAAATGTTGCTCCTCCAATTGAAGCTCATATTCAATCGTTGGAAAGCCAGCTATGTGGAATGTCAGAAATCCTGGGAGACTTGGAGAACCGAGGTCCGAGAAAGATGTCCAAGCTGTCGGTCTGCCTGAGGGAGTGGAGGGTATGGCTCCTATTAAGTTCTTTGAAAATTAGCTGCCATCCTTTCTTGGGCTGGACGTGAAGGCTGGGAGTTTCAAATTGGAAAGGGCTCACCATATCGCGTCTTTGAGGCCAAAGGACAATCACCGTTCCAGACCAATAATCATTCGTTTCCATAATTTTAAAGATCGCCAGAAAGCCCTGGAGAAGGCAAGGCGTGTTGGGAGCTGGCTCCACAAGGGTGTAAGATTTCCTATTTCCAGGACTTTTGGTGGCAACACAGCTGGAGCGCCGACGCTTCGATGAAGTTCAAAGGCAACTCAAGGCAGCTGGAGTGGATTATGCCATTCATTATCCTGCAACCTGAAAGTGATATCCGCCGACTCTATTAAGTCTTTCGATAATCTGCCAATTACCCTGGCCTCCATTAAGTCCGTGAGGAGCAGGGAATTAGATTGATATTCTGCCGCCGGAGATCCTCAAATCCTCAAAAGCTCTAAGCTGGACTCTCTCCCTATTATGGTGTTGTTTGTCTGATTTTATTGTCATTTAACCTGCTTAAAGGAAGATGTTAATAATTGAGGCCTGTAATAAATGTCTTCTTCTGGTCCTTGAGTGTTTTAGGGTCTCTTATTATCCTTATGTATGGTAGTTGTGCCACATGCCAGTTATCCATTGTATTTACTGAATTTCCGAGTTAGGGCGACTCGGTGGTGCAGTGGGTAGCTTGTTGATAATGACAGTATGAGTGAAAAATAACACAAGGGTTAGTCGTGTGGGTCCTCACTTTGGTTGAGGAATGTTCCTTTGAAATGATTATGGTCGCAATTGTTTTGTATTATTATTATATTGCGGTCTCTATGTTGTTGATTAAATTCTGATCGGCGCAGACAGATCTTAAACTGTGAAAGAAACATGTTGGGGACATTTTGGTGCCTCTGATATGAATTGAGATGGGGGCGGGCTGTCATGGTGCACGCCTGAATGTGGCATGAAAACACTATCTTACTTTTCTTCTGGTGGTCTATGCAATGGCAGTGATTAATTTTAAAATTTGCTTTAGTTGGAGGATCTCAGGGGTGGGTCCCTGGAGTTAGAGGGTCTCTGTGGGGAGGGCCTTTAGTTAGGGGTTCTCTGGGAGGTGTTCCCCTATTCAGGAGGTCTCAGAAACCCCTATTCAGGGGTTCACGGGGGGTCCCCCTATCCAGTAGGTCTCTGGGGGTTTTCCCTATCTAGCGAGTCTCTGGCAATGTCTCCCATTTTGGTGGGGCAGTAAAGGGGGGTTTGGTAGGGGAGGGGTGGACAGGTTGTGCATTGTGGGGATGGGGGACGGTGGCCCTCAGGTGGACTTTGGGGTAACCCCCTTAAGAGGATATCCCCTTGGACCACGGTGAAGTCCACCACATCAGGGCCATGCTGCTAAATACCAGTGATGATCCCTGTCCATGTGATTCCCGGCCCAGAGCACTGGGGAATCACAAGGGCCTGGAGACTTTGATGCCGGGTCCGCTAAGTGGATGCAAATGGATTATTAGGACTCATTTGCATTCAATAGCATCCTACCGCTGGCGCATGAGTGCAAACCCCGATCCCGCCACTAGCTTGGGGGGGGGGGGGGCGGGAGCGCAGCGGTCGGTTCAGCACCTGGAGCGAACCTTAATTTCGGCTGGATGCCTGATTGTGATCGTTGTTGCTGGACAGAGAATTTGGTCTTTAGCCTTGGTAACTAATATTAATAAAAGACAAAAGATTTATACGATCTGAAGAGAAACCAGAGTGTACTGTGACTAACATTAATGAGGAAACATAGGGTGGTATATGGGATTATGCCAGTAACATTTCTATTTACAATTAAATGAAGGAAATTTCATTTAAGATACTGTACCGCTTGCATGTCACGCCTCATCTTAGCACAGATTTGATCCTGCTATATCCCTGATGTGCCTATAAAGCGCCTTGTAGTTGAGGGTGATTATATACACTGCATATGTGCCTGTGTTAAAATTCAATCCAAATGGTCTGGTGTAGTTAGAGCGCTGGAGAAAATCTTTGACAGGAACTTAGAACTTAATCCCGTGTTCCTAATTCTGGGTCTTCCAGATGGTAGAATTACTGATACTAATAAAAAAAGGTTGTACAACATCCCGATCTTTGCAACTCGTAAGAATCTCCTGGATTATGTTCCTAGATTAGTGGCAAACATCCTTCAATTCAAAACTGGCATAAATGTGTTATGGAATGTATTCCTATGGAATTCCTGGTTGCCATGATGTGGCGATGCCGGCGCTGGACTAGGGTGGGCACTGGACTAGGGTGGGCACCGTAAGAAGTCTCACAACACCAGGTTAATTTGAAGATTTATTTGAAATCACAAGCTTTTAGAGCACTGCTCCTTCGTCAGCTGAAGTCAGGTGTTGTGAGACTTCTTACAGTTGAATTCCTGACATTTGTAGTCTGTTCTAAATCTGATGCATTCCGTAGAGTGTGGGACCCCTATCTTAAATTTATAGGCTCCACCTTGTATGACTTGTTCCTGGGCTTTTCATGAACCATATTGTCTGGTACATTGTATTGTAAGTCTTGATCTTGCAATACGTAAACATGTGCGACCTGAACTGTTATCCTTTTGCACTTATATGGCTTTATCCTCTTTTCCCTCTGAATCTGTAATATGCTATTAACCTGTTAATGGTTTGATCCAGTATCAAAATTGGAGGCACTAATTCCTTAAGTATGCTGTTCCAAATTTATCCTGTCTTGTTTGTTCCTACATTTGCAATAATTCTTGTTCTGTACTGTACCTGCTTTACATTGTTAATAGCTTTATTTTTATTTCTTTGTTACGATATTTGTTAAAAAAATTAAAATCGAATTAAAAATAAATATTTAAAAAAAGAAAAGGCCTCATTGGAGAGAATAGTAACTCTCCTGCTTTTCCTCAGCCCTTGACACTGTGAGCAGCTTTTAATAGACATACAGTAGTGTGTAGTGAGGCCTCCAGAGGGAGGGTGGTGCTAAGACAGGATAGTGTCAGTTCTTCTCGCGGACTGTGCTTGACAGTTTGTTTTATTGAAGGTCTTTAGCTGCTGTTTGGATATCTGCACCCAGTCTGACAGCGTGAGAAGGTTGTGAGCAGGAGCTGATCTCATTTCAGAGCGAGAGAGAAAAAATAGCAATGGCTGCAGCTCATAAAGTCATCGTGTATGGAGGAAAGGGAGCTCTGGGAAGCAAATGTGTCGAGTTCTTTAAATCCAAGCAGTGGGTATGTAGCACATACAAGGAGGGAGGATCTCCCAGGCACGGGAAGGGCGCGGATAATTTAGTGGGGCAGTGAAAATAATGCTGCAAATTGCAACATGTCGCTTGTCATTTTTAACAATTAGTTAAACGTTAAATGGTGTAATTTGCCACCACACTGAATACATTCCGGTTCGTGATAGGTGAAGCTGCGGCTAGGTTAACAAGCAGGCCAAGTCTTTCAGATTGTGCTGGAGTTTCATTTCTCTCTGACTCTATATCACCATCTCGTTACTGTTCAATAACTTTTCTCGGTTGCAGTGGGTTGCTTCCATTGATCTCACGTCTAACGAAGAAGCGAATGCGAATATAATTGTGAAGATGAGCGATTCCTTCACTGAACAGGCGGACCAGGTAATGAATGTTCCAATAACTGGCGGAGCACATTACTGACAAATGCAGTTCAGGCGCGGAGCAGGTGGTGAATGTTACAATAGGCGGGATTCTCCGTTCCTTCACGCCGGGGGGATTGTCCGGTCCCGCTGCAGTGAATGGAGATTTGGCTGAGCTCCAAGGGGGGCGATTCTCCGATATTGAGGCCAAGTGTTCGCGGCGTCGTGTTTCACGATGGCGCAAACAGGGCCTGGGCACGACGGGCCAGCACGGCGCTGGAGCGTTCACGACACTCCAGCCTCCTTACCCGCCACGCCAAATGGGCGCAAACCCGTGCATGCGCATTTGGGCTGCGCCGTCCTGCGCATGTGCGGGAAACTTCTTACGTGCGCCGGCCCTGACCCAACATGGGGGCGGTGTTCAGGGGCCAGCCGTGGCGGAAAGTAGGCCGGGGGGGGAGGGGGAGAGGCCGGCCCGCCGATTCGTGGGCCCTGATCGCGGGCCAGACCCCTTCGGAGGCCACCCCCGGTGAAGGAGAACCCCTCGCCCCCCCCCCCTCCACAGGCCGCCCCCCCAAGCCTTCGCGACAAGTACCCGCTGGCAGCGACCAGGTGTGGACGGCGGCGGCGGGACTTTCATTTTTTTCGCCGGCCGCTCGCCCCATCCAGGCCGGAGAATCGCCGCTCACAGTTTGCGGCGATTCTCCGAGCGGCCCGGCGCGATTCTCGCGCCACTGGTTTCAGGGGAGGGGTGGGAGAATCGCATGCTGGGGCCAGGGCGGCGTGGCGCGATTCGCGCGGCGCTATGGCGATTCTCCCACCTGGCGTGGGGGGGGGGGGGGCAGAATACCGCCCCAATTTCTCCCTTCTTGCTGGCAGCGGCATCAAGGCGGACTCGCAATGGAGAATTCTCACTGACAAATCCAGGGGCAGGATTCTCTGATCCTGAGGCTAAATGTTGACGCCGTTGGAAACGCCGTCGAGCAACGGCCCCAGGATCAGCAATTCTGGCCCCTACAGGGGACCAGCACGGCACTGGAGCAGTTCACGCCGCTTCAGCTGCTAATCCGGCTGTGGAATGAGCGCCGGGGGATGCGCGCATGCACAGTGGGTCCAGCGCGATTTCCGCGCATGCGCGGTGTCTCCCTTGTCCGCGCCGGCCCCGATGCAACATGGCGCAGGAGTACAGGGGCCGGCGTGGAAGAAAGGTGGCCGGGAGACAGAGGCCGGCCCGCCGATTGGTGGGCCCCGTTCACGGGCCAGGCCACATCGGAGGCATCCCTGGGGGTCGGACCCCCCCCCCCCCCCCCCCCCAACACTCACAGGCCACCACCCGACCCTTCAACGCTGAGTTCCCACCGGCTGAGAGCAGGTTTGGACGGCGCCAGCCTATGACAGCCGCTTGGCCCATCCCGACCCGAGAATCGGCCGGCCGCATAGAGTGGCCTGCGACTGGCGCGGCACCAACCACGCCGGCGCCAATGGCGCCGATTCTCCGCTCTGCCGGCGTTGGGGCAGCGTGGCGCAATTCGCGCCGGTCGCGGGGATTGCCCGGCCTTGGGCTGAGAGAATCCCGCCCCAGATATCAAGTTATCTAAATCAGTGAAATTCTACTAACACGCTGCTGTCATGTCTGTAGGTTACAGTAGATGTTGCCAGCCTTCTTGGGGAACAGAAGGTGGATGCCATTATCTGTGTAGCGGGTGGATGGGCAGGTGGCAGTGCAAAGGCAAAATGTAAGTGTCTGCATTTTGTGCAGTTAAACAATAAGATATTAATTAAACTTTATAAGCAAAGAGAAACTTTTAAAAGTAACTTCCAAAGTATTCAGAAGTTCCACGCTGTTGCATGAATGTATGTTGGTGAGTTCTATTTTGTCAATCATACCGTACAGATTCTTAAACCTTCTCACAGGGCTTGAGTCAATGATACAGGTTTATTTTTAAATATCAAGGGCTAGATTCTTCTGCCCCACCCGCCGCAAAATCGCCACGGGCGAGGCGCAGACAGTGGAAAAGTCCATTGACCTCTGGTTGGATTCTTCGGTTGTCGAGTGTGTGGCCGAAAAATCCCGCACCAAACTTTTAACACGGGGGTGCCACAGTGGTTAGCATAGCTGCCTCCAGCACCAGAGACCCAATTCTGGCCGTGGATCACTGTCTGTGTGGAGTCTGCACGTTCTCCCCCTATCTGCGTGTGTTTTCTCCGCGTGCTCCGGTTTCCTCCCACAGTCCAAAGAAGTGCAGGTTAGATGGACTGTCATGAAAAATTGCCCCATAGTATCCATAGATGGGGTTGCGGGGGTGTGGGATCAGTAAGTATGCTCTTTCAGAGAGTCGATGCAGACTCGATGGGCCGAATGGCCTTCTTCTGCACTGTAGGGATTCTATGACATGGAAACATGTACTGTTGCCTTTCTTCACCTCTAGTTTACATGAGCCTGAACTTACATTGTTTGCTCATGACACACCCTAAATAATTTTGTCTATATATTGACAGATTCTGTACTTTATATCATGGAAAATAATAGTAAATATACCTTGTAAATATTTTAGACAGTTACTTACATACATATGAATATTAATGCAGATCTGAAGATGCCTGTCCTACACAGTGTGGAAGAATTGAACGGCTGAAGTTCTAAACTATGGCTGCACAGCCTTATGTCAAAGAAAATAGTTTTTCTTTAAAATATTTGGATTCCCTTCACTATTTCCTTACTTATTTGTAATGTACTAAGTAAAACATAATTTTCTAATGATTTTACAATACCTCATGTTTCCCTTTCCCTTCGATTTCTTTTGCTGCAGTTTTTCCTCTGCCTGCATATAGCCAACAGGTGACTGATGTTGTTTATTTTTCAAAGCTCTTTATAAAAACACTGACTTGATGTGGAAGCAGAGCATGTGGACATCAACAATCTCCAGTCATTTAGCTACAAAACATCTCAAAGATGGTGGCTTGTTGACACTGACTGGTGCAAGTGCTGCCTTGAATGGGACAGCAGGTGAGCAGAGCTTCTCCTATTACTCTTTTACACTAGCTGAACCCTTATTATCTTCCATATTCGCACCCGCGCCTATCAACTGTGTTAAATATGTTTGCTTTAACATAAAGTGCCACGATGCAGCATTTCTGTCATTTTAATGTTTCTTTTGCACAGTCACATTTGTGTAAACCATGATTGGACATCAAATTGGATTAGGCTCATTAATTTATCATGTGGATTCAGTTTTCATATTTGGATAAAAGTAGGGTAATGTGGATTTGTGCTTTTAAAATTTTATTTCTGTTCTAAATATTTGTCAAAGGACATTGGACTTGTTTGAGAGACCACCACCTACAAGTTCCACTCCAACACACACCGTCCTGACTTGGAAATATATCGCCGTTCCTTCACTGTCGTTGGGCCGAAATCCTGGAACTCCCTCCCTAACAGTACTGAGGTGTACCTACACCACATTGTCTGCAGCAGTTCAAGGGGGCAGCTCACCCTCACCATCAGCAGTTCAATTAGGGATGGGCAATAAATTCTAGCCTAGCCAGTGAAGCTCACATCTCTTGAATTAATTAAAAAAACAAATTCAGTCCCTTGTGGCAGATGGTGGAATAAGCATTTTATTAATGGATAGCTGAGCATAAACATTGGCCTTTGTATTTCCTGGTCAGAGTGGGATTTCCATGTATGGAAATAGCAGGGTGAGTGCAGAGAGCTCTGATGGGACAGCCTGGTAGCCTGGGTTTCCTAAATCATTGTGGAGTTTGAGAAAAAACAGTTCCAAGATCCAGCTGCCAGTATGATTGATGATCTAGAGGGCCACAATCAGGAACAGGCAGATAGAAATCATGAAGCATGGGATGGGTACAACATGATTCATGGAAGTGGGGGTGATCATGGTGGCATGGGGGGTGTCAGGAGATAAGGCAGATTGGAGGTGCCAGTGATCACTGGGTATTGGGTATGCAATTGTTAAGGGGGGAGGGGGTGTCTAACTGCATGTGGTACCAAACAGGATGAGTTGGAGAGACCAGAATAAGCACTCCCGCTCATCGTGGCCCCGAACAGTGCTAGAAATTGGGAAACCTAGCTGGTTGGAGCTGAAAGAGAAAAAGATTGAGATATTCAGATTCATTAAGATGTTTAAATAAGCCCATCTTTGACAAGAAGGGGGCAAGTTTGAGGCAGGTTGAATTCAGGTTTGAGATTTGCAAAAACATTTGCATCTCACTCACTCATGTTTGGTGGAAAAAGCTATTTCCACTGACGTAAGATTTATTATAACTAGAATGGGTGAATTATCCCTCCTGGGAGATAGAAACTAATGAAAGAACCGTATCTACCATACTAATCTGTAATTCTGGATTCAGAGTTCCTGAACATGAATCTTTATGATAGTTGAGTCTTCCTCTGACCTCACTATCTCTCTCTGAGGCTTCATATTAATGAGCCAATTTAACAAGACATATTTGAAAAGGACCAAAGAAATGTAAACACTTGTTTCTTGAATTCATAGAGCTATTGACAGAATGTATGTTGAAACAAAACCCACAAATGTTTCTCTTTTAATTTAATGGCCTGGCCATGCCCTTGGAACATGATTGTAAAGACCATTGATCGAGATTGATGTACGTCAAAGTAAATACTTGTCTTAGTTTAATAATTGCCAGAATTACATTGTCAATTTTACTAAGTTTAAGCTTTGACAACTCCAGTTGGATTCCTTCATCAAAACTGAAAGAAAACCAAACTCAGTAGCAGCGAATGTCTTTTACTGTAATCAACGTAATATTTTTGTCAAAAAAATTATTGTACTGATTACAAGATGGGGACAGGACAGAATATTAAAGTCATTGAGCAAACCTGTGTGAGTCAAAAAGGCTTTAAAAATCTTTTTTTCATATTTGTTACAGTTCTGAGAAAATACTTAGGAAATGAACTTTCAATGTTAGTGTAAGTTTAAGCCTTTGTTCCTGACTGATCAAGGACCACACAGGTAGAAGTGTGCAATAGATAAGCAAAACAGATTTATTCAATTTCATGCGGTAAGAACAAAAATGTGATTCTTAACAAAGGCGGTGGTGTATAGTCATGTCACTCAGCCATCACTTCCCGATCGACTGTGACACTTTTCTTCATTGTGTTCTGTTGACCAAAGGTCTTGATGGGCGGTCCCATATCCTCTTCTTTTTCCAAGAAGTGTGCGCGGAATGTTATCGGATGCCCCGATTTATGCTTCCCTTCCCAACCTTTTATCTTATTTGGTTATTACCTATGTGACTATTGCCTTGCCCCTTGGTTCAGTGTTCCCGATTAGGGTGAAACTCGTGTCCAAGCAGCATGATTGGGTTAAATTACTTCATTGTCCATCCATAACCATGAAGCAGGCCTGAACGTTCCTCATCTCTTTTTAAGATATTTCTCGGACAACAGAAATTTCTGATACATCTGCCCCAGGCCTGACGTGTAATTTGCTACATCTTTAGCTAGACCTAATTGTTATGCCTTGCAAATTCTAACATACATCTTTAACAAACATAATCTGAAAAATGATTAATGAAGCAAAAGAATTAAGGTACAATAAAATAATTAAAACAAGGTAAGCACAAGAAGAATATTAGAGACTGATTTAAATGAACAATCATACATTGCCAACCAGGTGTATAATGTTGCACCCCAAATATGTTTATACAACACATTCCTTAGCCTACTCGACATGAGCAGAGCATGGCATTATGGTAGTTCTTTCAGAATGTTACAGACAGGGATGAGAGAAAACTGAGCCCCAGGTTCCCTTCCCTTATTGTCCATGATCTGTATGTTTTATTTGGAAAGGTGTGTGGTCAAGATTTGTATAATCAGCAGCAAGATTTTGTGGGTTTAAATAAAGAATATTATTTATTCTCTCATTTACTCCAGAGGTTTAACACTATGAGGTCACCTCTCACCCTCAAACGTATATGAAAAATGCAAGGTAAATAGTATAGGGCATTTTTACAAGTTGTAAACAAAAGAATAATTCATTTGTAGGAACAGTATTCGTTACAGATCTGTTGAAGGCATTTACATTCCTGAAGAATAGTCTGGGTGGTTTTAATAGCAGGAGTTGTACATCAGGATTATTTCAGGATTCCCTCAGCAGTTTATGAAGTGAAGCACATTTAGTTTTCTGAGCAGCATGTCAAACTTCTCTACTGGCAGACTTTGAAAAAGAACCAGGCTGGGAAACTTTTAAGATGTAGCATTCTCCAGGTTTAAAAATGTGTTGCCCTACAGCCTTTTCTTCCTGCTGATGTCCTGCAGCAGGTGTTCATTATGGACTGACTAATTTCTCTCTCATTTGTAGATTTAAAGATTTGTGATCTGAAAGCAATTGATCATGTGAATGAAACTGACATTGTACACCCAGAATAGTTTGGAAATCCATGGCTATTTCTACACAATGGGAGATAGCTAAATGCTTTTCACATCTATGAGTGACTAGCTCATTTCTACAGATTTGTTTTGTGAAATATCGAGCTCAAAGACAGTGGGTCCAGGATTCTATAGGTTTTAAGTTTTGGGTAAACCACAGACAATAGCATGTGCAAATCCCACACACGGGTTTCATCTTGTTATGCCCATTCAAGGGGAGGACCATACTCATTATTACTCAATCAGGAACTTTCAGGAGAATTGAGGCAGAAATTGCAAATGTCATTTCACAGACATATTAGCAGTTTTGTTAGTGTCCATTTTTAAATAAAGACAGTTTCAGAAAATTATATGCCAAATGCAGTCCATGTTTAAGTTATGAATGGAACACTGTTATGACCACAGCAGACGTTATTAACTGAGCAAGCCAGTTCCCAGAAAGAAAGCTGTCTTACTGGTCAAAACCTTTTTTGTATTTTGAAAATTTTATGGGCAGCATGGTAGCATTGTGGATAGCACAATTGCTTCACAGCTCCAGGGTCCCAGGTTCGATTCCAGCTTGGGTCACTGTCTGTGCGGAGTCTGCACATCCTCCCTGTGTGTGTGTGTGGGTTTCCTCCGGGTGCTCCGGCTTCCTCCCACAGTCCAAAGATGTGCAGGTTAGGTGGATTGGCCATGATAAATTGCCCTTAGTGTTGGGTGGGGTTACTGGGTTATGGGGATAGGGTGGAGGTGTTGATCTTGGGTAGGGTGCTCTTTCTAAGAGCCGGTGCAGACTCGATGGGCCGACTGGCCTCCTTCTGCACTGTAAATTCTATGATAATCTATGAAAACGAGGAGGTAAAGCTCCTGATCCCAAAAGCATAGAGCTCAGGTAGCACTTTCAGGGTTTTAAAGATGAAAAGATTTCTTAACAAGAAAAAAACTTAATGCACATACGATTAAAGTTACACAGTTAAAACAGTCTTACAGAACAATTCTCAAGAAAATCTATTTGGTCAGAGCACAAAAGTAAATTATGTTCTTGTCAACAGCTCCCCTTGTAGATTTTTAGCAATTAAAAATCCAGTAATATTATCCAAGGTAAAGAACTTCTGTCACTCTAAAGAAAGTATACCGCACGACTCCTCAAACATTTCCACTCTGCTGTGGAAATCCAAAAGAAAGGTTGAGGAACAGACTGTTTTCTGAAAACAAAGACTTTTCTGGCTCGGCTGATTCAAATTCACATCTTTCACTCCTCCCAGCACAGATCTGGTCTCAAAACATCTCCCTCACATAGCCACACAACTCTGCTAAACCTCTTCCCTTATATTTCTTTTTTTCATCTCAGATTCCATTGTCCTCAAAGAACTCTTTGAGTTCAATTTTTGCAAGTATAAAAATCTTTCAGGTTTTCCTATTTTGTCCCCACTTTTGGGTCGATAAAATTGAATATATCTTGGTAAGCTGTAAAGTCCTGTGTCTCTTGGAACTTCCCATTGAAATCCAACAGCTGGAAAGTCAGGTACCTACTTACCTCATAATGCTAATTTTAAACCCAACCTACTTACTTGTAAATCCAAGCTCACCATAGCCTGCCATTGCAAATGCATAAACTTTACATCTTATTATCTCTCAGCTCTTGCAGACAAGCACATTAACCCTTTGCCAAATTAATTAATCATCGTACGCACATAGCCTACTTTACAAAATGTCACCATATTCCCAAAGGTATAAAAAGAAATCCATCATCACGATACATCTCTGGGCATGACACAGAATTTTAATTGTCTCTCCAGTGAATAACTGCAAACGTTTATTTGGGGGAGAGGGTTTATTTAATTCAGGATGATGCAGCAGATTTAGATTCATGTAGAGTTGTGAGATTTGACTTTGTCTCTCATCAGCAGAATAAAGAGAGCTGTTGAGCCTAGAGAATTGTGACTTATTTTGTAATGCACAATGTCAACAGATTAAATGTTCTGCTTTGCTTTGAAAATATTAAACTTCTGTCAGTCACTCCCTTTGGTGTTGAGACTTCAGGATTTGTTGTTTCGACAGGGGAACATGGAAAGGACTCTTTGTTCTATTTGATCCTAGTGCGGCTAATTCCATGTCTTGAAAAATATCAAACACGTACTTTATCAAACATATATTGCTGTTGTCTGTGTTTCAAAACAAATTTCTCGGACGTTTGATGGAGAGTAACATTATACCTCAGTTAAAATGGGATTATTGATTGTGATTATTTCAATGAGTAGTAACAACATGTACAAAGTGTTACTGGGGCAAGGTTTCAATTGAATAGGAACCATTCATCTCTGTTGCCTTATGAAATATAATTTGCTCCAGATTTTTCAACCAATATTCTTTCCCGTTTGATTGAGATAGAAAGCTGAATTGTAAATGTCCATCATTGCTTCGCGTTCATTTAAGAGTTAAATATCATGCAGCACTATTAACAGTATCTTTTGATATTTTCTTCTGCACTGTAATATTTCAATTTGACTGTAGGTGTCCAAGACCCGGTCTTCTGATTGAATCCAAATACAGCTATGCCCAGTTTTAAGTAGTTCTGAATAATATAGTTTTATATTTCATAGCTATGTTTTAGGGCAACAGGAAAAAACAAAACCTGTTTTCTTTGGTTCTTTGGCACATCACTGGGAACATGGAAGATTTATTTACATTGTGTTGTGTTTATTTCATGTTTAGGTATA
The DNA here is from genome assembly GCF_047496885.1 of Scyliorhinus torazame. Taxonomy (NCBI): domain Eukaryota; kingdom Metazoa; phylum Chordata; class Chondrichthyes; order Carcharhiniformes; family Scyliorhinidae; genus Scyliorhinus; species Scyliorhinus torazame. The sequence continues at coordinate 156,235,450 of NC_092709.1, read as the reverse complement.
TTTCATGTTTAGGGTATGGACAGTATTCGGGTTAACAATCTTGGGTTGGGAACGTATCTCTTGATATTACAAACATTTAAGTCGGAAAACTTGCTTTGATTTCATTAGTGATTTGCAGAAACGTATCTACTACTTAAAAAAGGTATTCCTGTACTAAATCAATTAATACCACAACCACAGGACTCTGGTTGGATATTTCAAATGAAAACTATGTTTCCGGCTTGTTATTTCAGCTGACTTGAATCTTTTAAGATCTGTCAATGATTTTCAGGGACGATGAGTTATGTACGAAGAGAAACCTGAGAAGATAGGGCTTTATTTCAGGGCAGCTGAAAAAGCTAGTGGGTGACCTGATGATTATGAAGGGTTTTGATGAGGGAACTAATAATAAGGGGAGGCAGTGGCGTAATGGTCATGTCACTGGATTTATTATTCAGAAGCTCAGGCGACTACTCTGAGGACATGGGTACAAATCCCACCACAGCAGCTGGTGGAATTTAAATTCAATTAAATCTGGAACATCAAACTCGTCTCAGTAATGGGCTCCATGACAACTATTTATCAGTTGCTGATAAATAGTCAGGTTCACTATGTCCTTTAGGGAAGGGAATCTGCATTTTTATCCGGTTTGGGCAGACCCACTGCAATTTGGTTGATCCTTAACTGACCTCTGAAATGGCTAAGCATGCCACTCAGTTCAAGGGCAATTAAGAATGGGCAACGCATTGTAAGTTCTTGTTATTATTTGAACTTTCATTCAATTTCGTTCATTTGAGACTTTAACCCAAAAAGGCAACAGGAGACAGTCTGTTCTGGTAACTCAGGAAACTTTGCTTAAGTTACAATGTAATATTGGAACACAGAGAAGGTGTTGGGTTGATGTGAGGGTCAGGAGGCAGTGTGGTTGAGGATGAAATCATGTAAGGGGACGGGGCTGCGGGCACTGGCGACGGCCTCGCTGTTGTTCTCTCCAGGAAAGTATTCGGGTAAACTCTGGTGATGGTTGCAACATGGAAAACCTGCTGTCTGTTTGGGCAGCATTTAAATTAGGGAGAGCATCGAAGTGGACACCGATTTGCGATAATCATATGTTTGATCCAGCAACGCTGGATGCCAGGTTTTGGGACTGCGTGGATAAGGGTGTGGATGGCGTGTGGGACTTGTTTCTGGAGGGGTGGTTCACGAGCCTGGAGGAGCTTTCAGAGAAGTTTGGATTTTCGAAGGCGGAAAGCTTCAGATAGCTTCAGGTGAGAGACTTTGCGAGGAAGGTTTTCCCGTTGTTTCCCGTGGCGCTGCCATCCTCACTGTTGGAAAGGGTTTTGATGCTAGCAGGCTGGAAGAGGGCAGAACCTCTGGAATTTATGAGAGGATAATAGCGGAGAATACTGCGTCCCTGATGGGGTTTAAGAAAAATTGAGAGGAGGAGTTGGGGGTGGCATTGGAGGAGGGAGTATGGTGTGAGGCCTTGTGTAGTGTGAACGCCATTTTTCCACGCGCGAGACTGGAGTTGATACAGTTGAAGGTGGTGTACCAGTCACACATAACTAGGGCTAGGATGAGTCAGTTGTTTGAGCGGGTGGAAGATGAGTGTGAGCGCTGTGGAACAGGCCTGGCAAACCATGTGCATGTGTTCTGGATGTGCCCTGAACTAGTGAGATTTTGGGTCTCCTTCCTCAGCACCATGTTGGAGATTTTACAGATGGCTTTGGAGACCAGTCCCCTAGCAGCCATATTTGGGGTATCAGACCTGCTGGAGTTGCATTCGGATGTGGGGGCAGATGTCTTAGCCTTTGCCTTGCTGATCGCTCACAGACAGGTTCTGTTGGAGTGGAGGTCAGCTTCTCCATCCAGTGCCTCGGTGTGGCTGGGGGATCTCATGGAGCTTTTGCATCTTGAGAAAGTTAAATACACGTTAAGGGGTGCAATTGAGGGGTTCTACAAAAGATGGCAGCCTTTTACTGTGTTCTTTAAGAGCTAGTCATTGTCAGCAGTTCAGGGGGGTGGTTGATGCTGCTGTCTTGGTTGTTCGTTTTGTTTTATGGTTTTGTATTTATTAAAAAGTAATATATATTTAAAAATATAAGTTTTTAAAAGTTACAAAGTAATAGTTAACAAAGCATTGCAGCGAATTGACGGGCCTTCTACGGCTCTTGTTTTCCGGTTCAGCTTGGGGCGCAGGGTGACACTTGGCTTCCGTTCTCTTCCCTTAACGTCTGTGGGTGTTCTGCTTCCCTGTGGACAGCAGGCTCTGCAAACTTCACTTTCAAACCTGGTACGCGTGGTGCTCATTGAAAGCTGCCGTTTATTAACCCTTTCCACAGCATGATCAATGGTATTATTTCCTGTTTAGCCTACGTGAGGCAAGGCTAATTCTCCATTGGCTCAAGGGGTGTGTGGTCAAACTGTGATTGGCCGAGGAGGGCATGCTAAGTTCCACAAGGTTTCTCGACGGTTAGGTTTATTATTAGGATTATTTCTTATTATCCCTGGCTGGCCCTTTAAGGCGTCAGTTACTTGTGGGACCATCCATCTTATTAAAAGTTGTTTCTTGCTTGCAAGGATCAAAGGGAGATTTGATGGCCTCCTTCCTGCCCATTTGTTCAGGATGGGGATAGGATGCTGCCGTGTCCACATGAATAGTATCTTGAGCATGTCATCTCAGAATTTTCCTAATCTAATGAAAGGAACATCGGTTGTTATGCTTCCCTCCCTTGCACCCACAATTTCTTGTTGGCCTTTCTTCTGCTGATAACAAATGTGAGCAGTCCAGTCACACTTGAAGGCGTTATCCATTGTCCGTCTAAAATCCCAAGATGCACTGTTATGCCAACTGAAGCTTAGGAATTGTCCATTGATGCAATAACCCTAACAGTCCACTTCAAGTTTAGTCTCAATTATCTATTATTCATCACTACACTAAACTATTCATGTTCTATCAATTTCCCGACAACATGCTGGTATAGGAAGTGACACTCCCCTCCCATGACAGAACAAATTGCTTCTTTTGGTTGGTGAGTTGGAAAGTGGGGCAACAAATTTAGGATGAACACAAAAATAATTGAAGTAGAAGTTAGAAAATCTTTTGACCGAGAGTATTTGGAATTTGTAACTGCTCTAAATTTGCTATTAAATCAGGGTTCATTAATTCTCATAAAAGGAAATTTGATAGTTCCTTCAAAAGGACATTTAGTCATTTGAAACCACCATGTTGGCCATAAATAAATTGACTAGCATCACTATGCAGACGTTCTAGACTTCTCTTGAAGTTAAAAGCATTATTGTGCAACGGTTTTTCTGGTTGACAGACTTGAGGGGCGTCATTCTCCGACCCCCCGCCGGGTCGGAGAATGGCCGTTGGCCGCCGTGAATCCCGCCCCCGCCCCCGCCGAAGTCTCCGCTCCCGGAGATTGGGCGGGGGCGGGAATCCGGCCGCGCCGGTTGGCGGGACCCCCCCTGGATTCTCCGGCCCGAATGGGCCGAAGTCCCGCCCAGGAATTGCCTGTCCCGCCGACGTAAATCAAACCTGGTATTTACCGGCGGGACCAGGCGGCGTGGGCGGGCTCCGGGGTACGGGGGGGGGGGGGCACGGGGCGATCTGACCCCGGGGGGTGCCCCCACGGTGGCCTGGCCCGCGATCGGGGCCCACCGATCCGCGGGCGGGCCTGTGCCGTGGGGGCACTCTTTCCCTTCCGCCTCCGCCACGGCCTCCACCATGGCGGAGGCGGAAGAGACTCTCCCCACTGCGCATGTGCGGGAAACTGACAGCGGCCGCTGACGCTCCCGCGCATGCGCTGGGAAACTGACAGCGGCCGCGGACGCTCCCGCGCATGCGCCACATTTCCGCGCCAGCTGGCGGGGAAACAAACGCCATTTCCACCAGCTGGCGGGGCGGAAATCCCTCCGGCGTCGGCCTAGCCCCTCAATGTTGGGGCTAGGTCGCCAAAGATGCGGAGCCTTCCGCACCTTTGGGCCGGCGCGATGCCCGTCTGACTGGCGCCGGCTTTGGCGCCAATCGGCGGGCATCCCGCCGTTGGGGGAGAATTTCGCCCGTTATCTCTGGAAAAGATCAGGGGCGGGATTCTCCCCTACCCAGCGGGACGGGGGGTTCCGGCGTAATGGATGGCGGGAACCACTCTGGCGTCGGGCCACCCCAAAGGTGCGGAAATCTCCGCACCTTTAGGGTCCAAGCTCTCATCTTGAGGGGCTAGGCCCGCGCCGGAGTGGTTTCCGCTCCACCGGCTAGCATGGAAGGCCTTTGGCGCCACGCCAGACAGGGCCGAAAGGACTTCGCCGGCCTGCGTAAGTCCATGCATGCCGGGAGCGCCAGCGGCTGCTGACGTCATCCCTGCGCATGCGCAGGGGAGGGGGTCTCTTCCGCCTCCGCCATGGTGAAGACCATGGCGAAGGCGGAAGAAAAAGTGTGCCCCCACGGCACAAGCCCGCCCGCGGATCGGTGGGCCCCGATCGCGGGCCAGGCCACCCCCACGGGCAATCCCCGGGGCCAGATCGCCCCGCGCCCCCCCACCAGGACCCCGGAGCCCACCCGTGCCGCCTGCTCCCGCCGGTAAGTTAGGTGGTTTAATCCACGCCGGCGGGAGAGGGTTGACAGCGGCGGGACTTCGGCCCATCGCGGGCCGGAGAATCGCCGGCGGTGGGCCCGCCAACCGGCGCAACGCGATTCCCGCCCCCGCCAAATCTGGTGGCAGAGAATTCGGGACACGGCGGGGGCAGGATTCACGCCAGTCACCGCGATTCTCCGACCCGGCGGGGGGTCGGAGAATCACGCCCCTGAGTTCTGAAAAGTAGAATGGGGTACAAAATGATGTATATTACACAAAGTATGCATCTAGTTTGTGATCACCATATTTCATTTATGGCATTTTGTGAATAAACAGCTGCAATCTTTTACAACAAATCTATTGAGATTGGTTAAAATAATTAAAAATCCTTGGTACTTCTCTGTGTAATAGGTTGTTAGCCTCGCTCAGGCTGTTGGGCATAACGGGTGCATGGATGGTCTTATACACCGACCTGATGGTCAACCAAGAATAAAACAAACATTCAGCTTCTATGTATCATTAAATGTTAAAACTAGTTTCTGGATTCTGTGATCATTTTCAATTTTTATTCTTGATTTCAGGAATGTTCACTAAAGTGACCTGTCAAAAAGAAAACTCCGTTCAGGATGGTTTTGACATCTTAGGGAGAAATCTTGAGCCCGCACTCACTGTCTGCAGGATCAGTGGTGCAGGTGGAAAATCTCGCAAGAATCAGGAAACTATTCTCGCCGGAGAGATTGCGTTTCCTGATTTTTTTTTTCCTCCCCCACTTCTCACTGGCGATATCACGAGATTCACTCCCACAAAGGGGGTGAACCTCATTTTAATACATTTGACTGGATTTAAAGGTTATTACGACTGCAGCACAGTGCTTAGCATTTTTGCTTCACAGTGCCAGGGTCCCAGGTTTGATTCCTGCTTGGGTCACTGTCTGTGCGGAGTCTGGCGGAGCCTGCACGTTTTCCCCGTGTCTGCCTGGGTTTTCTCCGAGTGCTCCGGTTTCCTCCCACGAGTCCCGAAAGATGTGTTTGTTAGGTGAATTGGACATTCTGAATTCTCCCTCAGTGTACCCGAACAGGCGCCATAGTGTGGTGACTGGGGGCTTTTCACAGTAACTTCATTGTACTGTTAATGTAAGCCTACTTGTGACAATAATAAAGATTATAATTATTATTATTAAATAATCTCCCATCACTAAATATTCATACCTTGCCAAAGTGACATTATGTCAGCGAGGGGTGCAGAGGTAAGTATAGCCTGGGGAGGCGGGGGTTAGAGGAACATGCCTGAGCAATGCCAGGCAGTTCCAGGGGCAGAGCCTAGTGGGAGCCCCATGGGGAGGAGCAGTGGTGGCTACATTTCCGAGCTGTTGGTGGGGGGTTCAATGCCAGTGGTGGATGTGAGGGCGGGGATAGGAAGTGGAATCGTAGATTGTCTGGTTTGGGGGGGGGGGGTCCTAATATTTCCGTGATAGGGCTGGGAGCTGTTAGGCTGCAGTGCTGATCGGGGCGCCCTTTAAAGATGTCACCCCAATTTGATTTGGGTTGGTTGCCAGCTCTATGAGGCCTCGCCTCGTCAAAGTGATGGCAGAAACCACGGCCACTCATTTCCTTTGTCCAAGAGGCTCAGAATTTGGCGAACAAACGGGCCTGTGCAACTGGAGAGCTACACACCAGTTTTCAGTGTGAGCCTGACACGTTGCCAAATTCTGGTAAGATTCCACCTATTATATTTTAAAATACAAGAAAGAATAAAATGTGATTGACTTTTTCTCTCGTTAAATGCGATAAAATACAATTGAATGGGAACAGATTGTAAAGTTAGCACAAATATGGTATTTCACCACTTAATTCACTCTCTCCTCTCTGCACTCAATAGAAAATTAAGATGAACTTCTTCCCTTTAATGTCTCTTTCCTCTACTTCCCTCGCCGCTTTATTTTACTTTTAGTTTCTTCACAGCATGGTCAGATTTAATTGAATAGCGGACAGGCTCAAGAGTTTGCAACCATTCCTAACCCCTGCTTTGCTGTGCTCTGATTTATTTTCATTAATATTAGAAGTGCAAATGCATATATTTGCCTGAATGTCGTGTAAACTTTGAATAGCATTTTAATACGCATTTCCAAAGCAACTAACTTTTTGTTTTGTTTTGGGGGCTAATTATTCTAACAACCCATGTGAAACCAATATATAGGTTGTGGCACTATGCTGATGGTGAGTTGATTTCAGCTCCAGTGTGCTCGATCACCTAAATGTTCAACCCAGTGAGTTTTGCTGGAATTTGTAGATATCTGGTAAAGCTGCTAATGTTCACTGTTCAGTTCCCTACATGGAGGATGGCAACATGGGCAAAGTACCAAAAGCTGCCTGTGTCATGAAGCTGGAGCATTGGTAGGTTTGTAAAGTTGGAGACTGAGAGTTGTTGCCTTTTAGCAGAGGATGAAACAAATCGGAAAAACCATACATCAAGCAGCTTTAAAATATAGTTCATAGTGAAATCTTTCATCCTTTTATTTGATGTAAAAGATTATTTCATACAAGATCTGTTTGAGAAACAAACACGAATTGATATTTGAGAAATGATTCACAATGGTCTTCCTGTACCATTTGTAGCGTATTTGACCACAGTCAGGTTTGGTTTTTAAATCTTCCTGTTTTCTTTTAGGGATGGTGGGTTACGGCATGGCAAAGGCAGCTGTTCATCAGCTGTGTCGGAGTCTAGCTGGAGAAAAAAGTGGAATGCCCTCTGGATCTTCTGCTCTTGCAATTCTCCCGTAAGTGTCGATAATTACAGTCCTGCTAGACTTGATAATGTACATTTTCCTATTCGAGGAGAAAATCACCGGTGGCTTTCATACTAACATCTGGCGTAAAGTGACAGAATTCAAAATCTGATATTTGAAGTGTTAATAGTGGATATGTTGGGTGGGTTTCTCTGATATTGGAGCGATGTTCGCCGACCGGCGCCAAAAACGGCGCGAATCAGTCCGGCATCGCGCCGGCCCAAAGGTGCGGAAGTCTCCGCATCTTGAGCGGCCGAGCTGTCACCTTGAGGGGCTAGGCCCACGCCGGACTGATTTCCGCCCCGCCAGCTGGTGGGAAAGGCCTTTGGTGCCCCGCCAGCCGGCGCGAAACTGACTTTGCTGGGCGGCGCAAGAGCGTCAGCGGCCGCTCACAGCATCCCCGGGCATGCGCAGTGGAGGGGGTCTCTTCCGCCTCCGCCATGGTGGAGACCATGGCGAAGGCGGAAGGAAAAGAGTGCCCCCACGGCACAGGCCCGCCCGCGGATCGGTGGGCCCCGATCACGGGCCAGGCCACCGTGGGGGCCCCCCTGGGGCCAGATCGCCCCGCGCCCCCCAGGACCCCGGAGCCCGCCTGCGCCGCCGTGTCCCGCCGTCCCAAAGGTGGTTCAATCCACACCGGCTGGCGTGGGTTGACAGCGGCGGGACTTCGGCCCATCGCGGGCTGGAGAATCGCCGGGGGGGGGGGGGGGCCGCCAACCGGCGCGGCGCGATTCCTGCCCCCGCCGAATATCCGGTGCTGGAGAATTGGGCAACCGGTGGGGGCGGGATTCACGCCAGCCCCTGCCGATTCTCCGACCCGGCGGGGGGTCGGAGAATCCCGCCCATTAGTCGAAGTTTACATGTCGAAAAATGCTTAGAGGTCAAAGCATTTTAGTGCTGTTTAAACTTATCTTTTCAATATGTTAACTATTCAGATGCTCTCTGAGAAGACTGTTTTGTGTGTATACGTGTGCAAAAATGAGAATAAACTTGTATTTACTCCATGCTGTTTTGTATCCTCCGTATTTACCAAAGTGCTTGAAGATAATTAACTACTTTTGTTATATATGTGCTGTTGCTTATTTCTTTCTTGTCATCTGTGTATGACTAGAAAATGGGTGGGATTTACCGAGCAACCCGCCACGTGTTTTTCGGCGGCAGAGGCAACCGCCAGAGGGATATTCTGGCCCCGCCATTGTCAACAGGATTTCCTGTTGAATGCACCCCTCGTTGTCGGGAAACCCAAGGCGGGGTGGGGTGCGCCATCAGTGGGATTGGAATATTCCGCTGGCATGACCAGCCGGTAAATTCCGCCCTCTTTCTCTTTAATCTGTAATGGCTCTGTTCATTCTTTGAAAGATTTTGGCTACTGCTCTTGGCCTGAGGCCCTCACTTATTTTTTTTCCTCTCAATAATAATAATAATCTTTATTGTCACAAGTAGGCTTACATTAACACTGCAATGAAGTTACTGTGAAAAGCCCCGAGTCGCCACATTCCGGCGCCTGTTTGGGTACACGGAGGAGAATTCAAAATGTCCAATTCACCTAATAAGAACGCCTTTTGGCACATGTGGGAGGAAACCGGAACATCTGGAGAAAACCCAGGCAGACACTGAGAGAACGTGCAAACACCGCACAGACAGTGACCCAAGCAGGAATCGAATCTGGGACTCTAGCGCTGTGAAGCAACAGTGCTAACCACTGTGCTATCGTGCCGCCCATCAATCAAGGATCTTCATTCCTTATCCAAACCTCTACTGCCTATAACCTGTCCTGCACAAAGCCTGACTTGCCAGTCATGACTTTGGTTTTTGACCCATGCCAGTCAATGTGCCCCAGTGCCTCAGAATTAAAATTTAGAGCCTGGTATTGATAATAGTTCCTGTGAAGCACCTTGTAACATTTAATTATGTGAAAGATGCAATATAAATGCAATTTGTTATTTGCTTGCTTGCTGTGGCACTGAAATCAGACACAAGCCTCGTCTTTCCTTCTGAAACCTTCCCCAGCCCTCCAATGTTCCAAATTGTCTGCGTTTCTCCAGCTCTGACCTCTTTGTGCTTCCCACTCCCTTTGCCTCGCTGTTAGTCACTGTGTCTTCAATCGTCTCAACCCTAAGCTTTGAAATTTTGTCTAGGCCTCTCCATCTCTCTCTCCTTTAAAACCCTCCACTTTGACCTAGCTTTTAACCACCACTCCTAACACCTGCTCTTTACCAGGGAGGAAGTTAAATCTGAAGGCCATTCTGATGACATAATAAGAGAAAACTCACTGCAAGAGAAGGATTGAACAAACCTCAAATTGCACATTGCTCCTGTTCTGGGCCCTATGATCCTGTTGTTGAAAAGTAGTTTATGCCGTGAATTGCCATTCTTCCCATGATTTTTAAAAATTAATTCATGGGGGGACGGGGGATGGCACAGAGGCACAGTGGTTAGCACTGCTGCCTCCCAGCCATGGGTCACTGTCCGTGTGGAGTTTGCACATTCTCCCCCTGTCTACGCGGGTCTCACCCCCACAACCCAAAGATTTGCAGGGTAGGTGGATTGGCCGCGCTAAATTTCCCCTGGGGGATGGAATTGGGAATTTTAAATTAAAAAAAATATAATTCATGGGATGTGAGCGTTGCTGGTGAGGTTAGCATTTTTTGCCCATCCCTAATTGCCCTTTAGAAGGTGGTGGCGAACCGCCTTCTTAAACCACTGCAACTTAAGTGGTGTAGGTACATCCACAGTACTGTTAGGGTGGGACTAGTGGTCATGAAGAGCAGCAATATTATTCCAAGTTAGGATGGAGGGGAACTTGTTCCCATGCATCTGCTGCTCTTGTCCAACCTGTGTATAAGAGGCTGCAGGTTTGGAAGGTGCTTTCGAAGGAGCCTTGCTGAATTGCTGCAGTGCAACTTATAGTTGGTGCACACTGCTGTCACCCTGCTTTGGTGCTGGTGCGAGTGAATGTTTAAGGTGTGATGCCGATCAAATGGGCTGCTTTGTGGATGGTGACAAGCTCCTCGAGTATTAGAGCTGCACTCATTCAGATAAGTGGAGAGCCCTCCATCATGTGGTATTTCATCTTGATATCATCTGGGATGAATTGAATTATTTGAAGACTGTGAGGAAAGGATACTTCGCTCCAGGAGTGATTCCGCGCACAGATAAGGATATGGTGAATTAAAACAAACATCACTCTTAACACAGTCTTAAGACTAACTTTATCATCATAAAATAAAGCTTATAATTACCAGTTAAACAATGCTTACCAATGAAATGAAACACTAATTCCTAACTGCGATCTTATATCTACACTCAAGCAAAACCCATTTCAGGTCAAACTCCACTTTTAAGTACAGTAAGCAAACCCAGGAATACTTGCTACAAAGAGATGTCTTGGATTAATAGAAAGCAAAGAGTGGTGGTTAATGGGTGTTTCTCTGGTTGGTAATAAGTAGCCAGTGGTGTCCCTCAGGGATCAGTATTGGGCCCACAATTGTTCACAATTTATATAGATGATTTGGAGTTGGGGCCAAGTGCAATGTGTTCAAGTTTGCAGACGACACTAAGGTGAGTGGTAAAGCTAAAAGTGCAGAGGATACTGGAAGTCTGCAGAGGGATTTGGATAGCTTAAGTGAATAAACTTAAATATGGCAGATGGAATGCAATGTTGACAAGTGTGAGGTTATCCATTTTGGTAGGAATAACAGCAAAAGGGATTATTATCTAAATGATAAAATATTAAAACATGCTGCTGTGCAGAGAGACCTGGGTGTGCTAGTGCATGAGTCGCAAAAAGTTGGTTTACAGGTGCAACAGGTGATTAAGAAGGTGAATGGAGTTTTGTCCTTCATTGCTAGAGGGATGAAGTTTAAGACTAGGGAGGTTATGCTGCAATTGTATAAGGTGTTAGTGAGGCCACACCTGGAGTATTGTGTTCAGTTTTGGACTCCTTACCTGAGAAATGATGTACAGGCGCTGGAGGGTGTGCAGAGGAGATTCACTAGGTTAATCCCAGAGCTGAAGGGGTCGGATTACGAGGAGAGGTTGAGTAGACTGGGACTGTACTCGTTGGAATTTAGAAGGATGAGGGGGGATCTTATAGAAACATATAAAATTATGAAGGAAATAGATAGGATAGATGCGGGGAGGTTGTTTCCACTGGCGGGTGAAAGCAGAACTAGGGGGCATAGCCTCAAAATAAGGGGAGGTAGATTTAGGACTGAGTTTAGGAGGAACTTCTTCACTCAAAGGGTTGTGAATTTATGGATTCCCTGCCCAGTGAAGCAGTTGAGGCTCCTTCATTGAATGTTTTCAAGATAAAGACAGCTAGGATTTGAAGAATAAAGGAATAAAGGGTTATGGTGTTCGGGCGGGGAAGTGGAGCTGAGTCCACAAAAGTTCAGCCATGATCTCATTGAATGGTGGAGCAGGCTCGAGGGGCCAGATGGCCTAATCCTGCTCCTAGTTCTTATGTTCTTATAAACCACTTTGAGAAAGAGAGACCTTTCACAAACCAGATGCAGGTTCTTGCCTGTGCCAAACTACAGGTTAACCTGCCAGCCTTTTCAGAAACTGCACCAATGTTCACAGGCAAAATCTTTTTAACTAAATTGTTTTGCAAGTAACTGCTGTTCTAGCCAAAATCTTTTTAAATAAACTGTTTTGAAAGAAACGGCTAGTTTGTTCACAAACCAAAACTGAACTCCCAAATGCAACACCTGACTGCTTCAGCTCTTGGCTCTTCCTATTAACTAATAATAATAATAATTGCTTATTGTCACACGTAGACTTCAATGAAGTTACTGTGAAAAGCCCCCACATCACCTTACTAAAGCTAAATACAATGGGCGGGAGGGATTCTCTGTCCCGCCGCACCCATTTTCTGATGCGGCGCTCCCTGTCCGGCAGCGGGATCCTCCATCCCATTAGCCGGTCAATGCGGTTTCCCATTCTGGGCACCCATATGCCGCCGGGAAACCTGAGGGCATGAGTATGCTGCCGGTGAAGTGGAGGATCGCACCGATGTGCTGCACTGTTGGAGGTGCTGTATTTCAGATGCAATGTCTGCCCTTTCGGGTGGCTCTAAAGATCAAGTGCTACTATATCGATGGAGAGCAGGGGAGATATGCCTGGTATCCTGGCCAATATTTACCCCTCAATCAAGATCACAAAAATAAATTATCTGGTTATTAACAGATAATAACGTACCTGGCAGGGGTGAAACCATGATCAGGAAGGTGCTTCGTCCAGCACGAGGCTAGCTCATTGCACTTCAGCTGTGCTGATGCCTGCGATGTCCCCAAATGCGGGATACTCGACTGCACAATTTCTGGTAGTGGGGACTGCATTCGCGCTCATAAAAAAACACAAAGATTTCTGTTTGCAGGAGCTTGTCATGTGCAAATTGGTTGCTGTGTTTCCTCCATTATAAAAGTGACAGCACTTCAAAAGTACTTAATTGGCTGTAAAACACTTTGGGCATGATGAGTTTGTGAAAGACAATATATAAACGCAAATCTGTCTTTTGTGCTCCACTGTTAATGGCAGACAGAGTTTAACTATCTCAGTTGTACTCTCTGGAACTACTTCCCTAATCATCTCCACCTCCTTTATTTTTCACATTTAAAATAACTTCCTCAAAACCCATCACTTTAGCATAGCTGCCAGGTACTTCTCCTCAGCCCTTTCTTCCGTGCTCTGTATCCATTTCAGTTACACCTATTTGTGAAATACCTTTTCTATGAAAGGCAAGTTGTTGTTGAGACAAACACATTTGCTAAGTCATCTTTGCAATATTGCAAGCTCCTGAGGAGCGTTACTTATTGTTTGGGGTCAGTGATGTTTCCAATCTGGTATATCTTGGTAACCTTGTTATGGTAACTGATCACAATCTGCTTTCATCCTGCTTTCCAAGTACTGTAAATGGAGCAGGCATTGAATGAAAGCATGGACTTGAAACGCAGGCTAAAATTGCAAAATAGAATTGAATTAATTTTCAATTTGAAATGGGTCAATGGAAGTCTGATGTGTGAGTATACTTTTAAATTGCCAATTTCTAGGCAATCTGACATTATCAAGTCTTCACCATGGTTACATTACATACGTAAGGCACAAAGGGCTTTCAACACAATTTAATTTCTTTTGTAGTGTTACCTTGGATACACCGATGAACAGGAAATCGATGCCGAGTGCAGATTTCAGCTCCTGGACACCGTTAGAATTTGTTGCTGAGTGAGTATCCAGCTCGATCAAATTGTCCGTAATCAGTTCAGCGCTATTTGTTTTTATCTACTTTTTGTTTGTTTGTCCAATGTCCAGGCTCTGGTTGAGGGTTTTATTTGTCTAGTTTAGGAACAACCACAAATCGTACACAATATTATCAAGGACAGCTGACCTTTCTGAAAGTCATTTCCTGTCTTTGGTGACTCATTTACAGATGCCGGACTGATTCAAGGAAATCAATACATTTGCATCAGGGACAGCAAGTAGAAAATGAAATAATCCTTTTGCATAAGTTAAGATCTTGCTTTTTAAAAAGGTGTTGAAATCAACATCTTGTGCCCTCAGTCAAATCTTTTGTTCCCTAATTTACTTAGAATATAACTCAATTGTTTTCATTGTGCTTTTTAAAAAATCAAAATAAACTATTCCGTTTAAATTCTGTAAATTCAAAATAAATTGCAAATTCAGTGCATCACCCTTCTTCATGGGTGCGTTTAGAATTATAGAAGGATAATTGACCAAAGGAGACATCATAGTCAAGTTGGAGGATATTTGAACATGGGAGGCATCATGCCAAGTCAGATCCAATCTTTATCTAGTGCACTTCATACCTTCCTTAGCAGCCAAGGACATTGAGAATAATTGCAGTGCCCTTACCATGCATGGCCCAAGCTGAGATCAGTGAATTCAGCACAGACCTGGAATGAAGTTGAAAACCTTCCTGCTCTATGTAACTCAGTTCCTTAATAGGCACTGAATTTACCACATTGCAGTGTTGTCAAGGTGTGGAATGTAGACTCGTACTGTCAAGGGGTGATAGTGGCATAATGGTAATGTCACCGAACTAGTAATCCAGTGGCCCAGGCTAATGTTCTGGGGACACTGGTTCAAATCTCACCAAAGCAGCTGGTGGCATTTAAATTTGGTAATCGCGTCCACAGGCGATCTCCTTCCCATTTTACGCTGGCTTTAAATGCATTTCAAGACTCCCTCTGAAATGGTTTAGCAAGCCACTCAGTACTAACAAACCGCTACAAAGGTTTTTGATTGATTGATTGATTTGATTTGATTTATTGTCACGTACCGAAGGACAGTGAAAAGTATTTTTCTGTGGCCGAGGGAACGTACACAGTACGTACAGTAGTAGACAAAAGAATAATCAACAGAGATCATTGACAAATGGTACATCGACAAACAGTGATTGGTTACAGTGCGGAACAAAGGGCCAGACAAAGCAGACAAAGCAAATACATGAGTAAGAGCTGCATAGGGCATCGTGAATAGTGTTCTTACAGGGAACAGATCAATCCGAGGGGGAGTCATTGAGGAGTCTTGTAGCTGTGGGGAAGAAGCTGTTCCTATGTCTGGATGTGCGAGTCTTCAGACTTCTGTACCTTCTGCCTGATGGAAGGGTCTGAAAGAAGGCAATGCCTGGGTGGGAGGGATCTCTGATAATGCTGTCTGCCTTCCTGAGACAGCGGGAGGTGTATACAGAATCAATGTGGGGGTGGCAACCTGTCACAGAATCATACATTACAGGTAATGTCCCAGACACCATCATCACCATCCCTGGATATGCCTTATCCCACCAGCAGGACAGACCAGTAGAGGTAGTAGCAGGGTGGTATATAGCTGGAAGGGAGTTGCCCTGGGAGTTATCAATATCAGCTCTCGACCCAATGAAGTTTTATGGCATCAGGTTAAACATTAGCAAGGAACCCTCCTGCTGATTACCACATACTGCCACCCTCAGCTGATGAATCAGTACTCCTCCATTTTGAAGACCATCTGGAGATGGCAAGGACACATAATATAATCTGTGTGGGGGACTTCATCAATAGTGGCTTGCTAGCATTACTACTAACTGAGCAGGCTGGGTCCTAAAAGATGTAGTTGCAAGAATGGGTCTTCAGCAGGTGGTGAGGGAACCAACAAGAGGAAAAAACCTACTTGACATTGTCCTCACTGATCTACCTGTTGCAAATGTATCGATCCATTACACGATTGTTAGGAGTGATCACCACACAATCTATGTGGGGACAAAACCATGGGTGCGATTCTCTAGCCTCGTTACATTCTCACTCCAGCGTAACAAGGCCGGTGAATAGTGGGAGAGGCCAAAGACGCGATCTGAGCCAGGTGCCAAACAGTTTACGATGCAACTGGCCCGCTCCCCTAGGCGAAATTGGGATCTTGGGCAGCACGGTGGCGCAGTGGTTAGCACTGCTGCCTCATGGCGTTGAGGTCCCAGGTTCGATCCCGGCTCTGGGTCACTGTCCATGTGGAGTTTGCACATTCTCCCCGTGTTTGAATGGGTTTCACCCCCATATCCCAAAAGATGTGCAGGGTAGGTTGATTGCCCATGCTAAATTGTCCCTTAATTGGTCAAAATAAATTGGGTACTCTAAATTTATTTTAAGAAACATCAAAAAAAAGGAAATTGGGATCTCGCCAAAGCGTATGCGCGAAACCAATTATCACCACTTAAGCCTCATTTCCATATAATTAACGAGAGCGACACCATATCCAACGGCCTCCCATCATTCAGTGGCCTCCCAGCAAGTGCTCACACTGGCGCCAATTAGTATTCCTTTTGAAAAACGTGAACCTGGTGGAAGGGCTTCTGTGGGGAGCCAAGGAAGTGAGTAGCCATCATTGCTCACGGGCAAAGAGACTGGGGGCGCTGGACTTGCCGCCCCAGTGCTCGGTGGGGAGTGGCGTCTCTCCTCAGGGGTGAGTTGCCGTGGGGGGTGGGGAGTTGCCATGGGGAGATGGACAACGGGTCTGGAGTTCATAGAATCATAGAAGTTTACAGCATGGAAACAGGCCCTTTGGCCCAACCAGTCCATGCCGCCCAGTTTTTACCATTAAGCTAGTCCCAGTTGCCCGCACTTGGCCCATAACCCTCTATACCCATCTTACCCATGTAACTATCTAAATGCTTTTTAAAAGACACAATTGTACCCGCCTCTACTACTACCTCTGGCAGCCCATTCCAGACACTCACTACCCTCTGAGTGAAGAAATTGCCCCTCTGGGCCCTTCTGAATCTCTCCCCTCTCACCTTAAACCTATGCCCTCTAGTTTTAGACTCCCCTACCTTTGGGAAAAGATGTTGATTATCTACCTTATCTATGCCCCTCATTATTTTATAGACCTCTATAAGATCACCCCTAAGCCTCCTACGCTCCAGGGAAAAAAGTCCCAGTCTATCCAGCCTCTCCTTTTAACTCAAACCATCAAGTCCCGGCAACATCCTAGTAAATCTTTTCTGCACTCTTTCTAGTTTAATAATATCCTTTCTATAATAGGGTGACCAGAACTGCACACAGTATTCCAAGTGTGGCCGTACCAATGTCTTGTACAACTTCAACAAGACGTCCCAACTCCTGTATTCAATGTTCTGACCAATGAAACCAAGCATGCCGAATGCCTTCTTCACCACCCTGTCCACCTGCGACTCCACCTTCAAGGAGCTATGAACCTGTACTCCTAGATCTCTTTGTTCTATAACTCTCCCCAACGCCATACCATTAACTGAGTAGGTCCTGGCCTGATTCGATCTGCCAAAATGCATCACCTCACATTTATCTAAATTAAACTCCATCTGCCATTCGCGGCCCACTGGCCGAATTGATCAAGATCCCGTTGCAATCCTAGATAACCTTCACTATCCACTGTGCCACCAATCTTGGTGTCATCTGCAAACTTACTAACCATGCCTCCTAAATTCTCATCCAAAGGTTATCCTGCGTTACAGAAGGAAGTGACAGAGACATCACAAAGGTTTTGCGAAAAGGTGTTTAATGTGCTGTACAAACCCCACTCCTGATTGTGCCACCCGCCCCCAAACCCCATCCCCTCTCCCAGTGCCCTCAGTGGTCCTCGACGTGCTTAGCCCTCCTAGCTCTACCACAATGTCTTGCTGTTTCTCAGGATTTTTATCTGAGGTGGAGGCAGCCAGCTGCGTACCTCATCCCGTGGCCTTCGATGCCCCTGACCACAGTCGTGCCACCCTCTCCCGTGTGCTGACTGTGGGACACAACCTTATCAGAGGGGTGGAACTCCGGGGTGCTGGTGGCCACCATCGTCACTCCATGGGATGGGTCTGGTTTAGCACCCAGTGCCCCCTCCTGGTCTGTGCCGATAGGGCCCTGGGGTTCACCCTGGGACAGAGGGACAGCTGGTTCGAGCCCCAGCTGCCCATGCATCTTCTGGCTCTGCCAGCCCTGGCCGTCCCCCATGAACCATAGTTTTGATGTCCTCAGCGATGCTCCTCAGTGACTGGGCCATGCTCTGCAGTGCCTCGGCAATGCTCACCTGCGATTGGGACAATCTCCGCAGCATCTCGGCCATGCCCGTCTGAGAGCGGGACATGTACCGCAGAACCTCATCAAGGTCAGCTTGATACTGGGTGACATCCCCCAGCGAGTCGGACATTCTGCCGAGACCCTCAGCCATGGTCGTCACTGACTGCACGACGCCTTGGCCACCTTCACTCATGGTGCCGACGTCGTGCACCAGGCTCTCCACAGCGGTCGCCACCCCATCATTGTTGGTCTCGGTGCCACGCATTGCCAGCGACATCTCCTGCACCCGTAGCCTCTGGGACTCCTCCTGGCGGCTATGGATTTGCTGCAGTGACTCTGACAACTCCCTCTGAACGCCCAGGTTGGTCCATATCGTCTCCACCAGCTCCGGGTGCCTCTGCACCAAAGGCTCACCATCAGGCTGGGACCCAGCTGGGTCCTGAGATCCAGCAGCCGTCCGACTGCTGTCTCGCCTGGGGGTTCCTGCCTCCACCTGATGTACATTAACAGCAATGTGGTGCTCACCAGATTGTGCCCCAGAAGCCTGTCCGCTAACATTTCCCACCAAGATGCGTGTGTCTGCGCTGGTGGAGGGTGGGGATGACAACTGTGCCGCGACTACGGTTGCATCCTTGGAGCTCCCCTCCAGTGTTCTCCTCGGAGTCAGGGGAGGCGGGCTGCCCGTCGGCTGGAGGACCTGCGGGAGAATGGCCATGTGGTCAGTGGGAGAGATGGGCGAGTCAAACTCGTGTTTGACAGGTCCTCCAGGTGGAGGTTCCTCACCTCTGCGGCATCCGCCAACCGCTGGGTGGCTGACCGATCTGTCCTCAGCCACTCCAGGGCACGCTCCTCGAAGGAGGTGAGGATTCTTATGTCTGGCACCCTCCGCCAGTCTGGGCCTGCACCCGACGATTATGGGAGAGCTTTTCCTGAGGAGAGGCGCATGCGTGGTTCATAGTGGTGGGAGAGGAGGTGTGAAGGCGGGGTTGGGGGGTTTGAGGGGGGAGGGAGGGCTGGGGTCGTATGGGGAGTTGGGGGTGGGAGCTCCCTTGGCAGGGGGGGGGGGGGGGGGGGGAGGGGTCTACTCACTCGTGCTGCTCGTGGCAGCTCCCGCTCGCTACCACACTTAGAATTTTTTTTTGAGAATTGTGGCCCATGTTTTCACATCGAGGATACCCTCCATTGGCACTACCACTGTGCTAAATAGGATAGATTTTGAATAGATCTCGCAACTCAAGTCTGAGTATTCTTGAGACGCTGTGCACAACCTGCAGCAGCAGAATTGTATACAGCCACAATCTGTAACCTCATGGGGGGGCTATCCCTCACTATCATTACTACCAAGCCAGGGGTCAACCTGATTCAATGAAGAGTGCACAAGGTCATGCCAGGAGCAGAACCAGGCATACCGAAAGTGTCAATCTAGTGAGGGTACAACACAGGACTACTTGAATGCCAAACAGAGTAAGCAGCAAATAATAGACAGAGCTAAGCGATTCCACAATAAGTGGATGATCTATTTCTGTCTCCTCTGTAGGTCCCCAGCATCACAGATGTCTTCAGTTAACCAATTCGATTCACTCCACATGATATGAAGAAACAGCTGAAGGCACTGGATACTGCAAAGGCTAGAGGCCCTGACAATATTCTGGAAATAGTCCTGAAGACTTGTGCTCTAGGATTAGCTGCACTCCTAGCCAAGCTGTTCCAGTACAGCTACAACACTGGCATCTACCCAGCAATATGGAAAATTGCCTCACTGTGTCCTGTCCATAAAAAGCAGGGTAGATCCAACTAAGCCAATTACTGCCCCTTCAATCTCCTCGCATTCATTTTTAAAAATCCCTTTATCAGAGTTACAAAGCCAGGGGCGGCATGTGGCGCAGTGGTTAACACTGGGGCTGCGGTGCTGAGGACACGGGTTCGAATCCCGGCCCTGGGTCACTGTCCGTGTGGAGTTTGCACATTCTCCCCATTCTGCGTGGGTTTCACCCCCACACCCAAAGATGTGCAGGTTAGGTGGATTGGCCACACTAAATTGCCCCTTAATTGGAAACAAAAATAATTGGGTACTCTAAATTTATTAAAACAATATCAGAGTTACAAAGCCAGAGCTCAAGAGTGTGGACAGAGACACATCCCTAATCCAGCACCTTGCCTGCACCAAAAAACAATTCGATCCTCACAAGAGAGACATACCATATCCAGGCATTATACCTGACCTCACATACATCCTAGCCAAAAGGCCGAGAAACAATCCTCTCAATCATTAGCTAAATGAAGGCAGGGGTTATTGACAGTGCTATCAAGCAACACTTACTCAGAAATAACTGTGGCTTTCCGTATGTTCATAACTAATCTAAACTTTGAGCAACAAAGAATAGATATTTTTGGAAGCACATCCCATTTAGACTGTTAACTGTAAAGGGTTACATGGAGAAGACGGGGGAATGGTACTTGACACATTGCTCATTTGGAGAGCCAGTGCAGACACGATGGTCAAATGGCATCCTGCGCCGTAACAATTCTGTGAATAACCTGCTCACTGATGCTCAATTTGGGTTCTGCCAGGGCCACTAAGCTCCTGGTCTCATTACAACCTTGGTCCAAACATGGACAAAGACCTGACTCCAGAGGTCAGAGTATTTTGATTGTACTCACTGCTAGCTTCTGCGCACTGATCACTGAGCTCTTAAAAGCACATTTTCCTGTTCTTTCCCTTTTAGTGCTTTTAATAGGCCTTGTGTGTGTGCCTTTTGCATTATCCTTTTTCTACTTGTCTTGATCTTCAGTTACTGCACACCAACATTTCATTCCCTCTCACTTGGAGCATGGGATAATCTGAGGTGTGTATTGCAGTCTCCTGGTCAGTGTAGTACTTTGTTTGGCTAAAAGAAAGCTGTACTTTCTGATGGAGGGACATTTCCTCCCTTCTTGCGATGAGATATTCTCCAACTACATTGTAATCTGTCAGTAGTCCAATTGAGAACTGCCCAAACTTCCCTGGTCACAGCAGACAACTAGATGATCAATTCTGGGATGCCAACTCTCCTGAGTTATGGATTCAGTGCAGTAGCCCTGGGTGAACCTCAAACATGACTGTTTCATTGCATTATATTTTATGAAGCAATTTGGGACAGTTCTCCTGCTGCCTTACACAGAAGTTTAGTAATCTCAAAAGAAAAGTGGAAGATATGGTGTATTCAGGCCTGTTTGAAAACTTAAGAACATTAATTTTGAAGCTGTGGGAAATCTTCCTCTTCAGCATTTTAAGAAAATATTCTATTTTGCTTAACACGCATTTTTGTGTATTTTTTCCCAGGACCTTATTTAACTGGATCGATAAAGAAACCAGACCTACTTCAGGAAGCCTTGTTCAGCTTATTACGACTGGAAGCAAAACTGAACTGATTCCTGCTCAACTTTAAGACTGAATTACTATTGTGAAAGCGCTAACATGGAAATCTATTTTTTTTTTGCGAAGTGCCATTTAGCATGTTCAGTATGAGTTGAATGATACTAGTCTCAGTTTGGTGGGTGGCGGGGTGGAGTTTGCAGGGGGAGGTGAGAAATCAAATACTTGATTGCAACATTACAATTTACAGTTTACTAGTTCCTGTATGTTGCCAGTTTCTCTATTTAATTATTTGGACTCCACTTTGCCACTTTACTTTTCCTTTTAATGTTTTTTCTTTTACTTTATCTCTTTTTACTATACAATGCGTCCACAGAGTTATTTGACTCTCGAATAGTTAGCAGAAGGTTTGGGGAAGATACTTTGGTGAAGATGTTCTTTCATTATTTTTTAAAAATTGTTTCCTCTTTCTGGGGAAATGCCCCCCCCATTCCCTTTTTGTGCCCCAGACCAGCAAATTGAGATAAATAACTTGTGTGGGGAAACTGAGGAGGAATCCATTCTAATTACATGGGAAGATCATTAAAAAAAAATAAAAACTTACAAAAGTGTAATTCAGTGCGAAAATAAAAAGGAAACATTTTTTGCACCAGTCATTATGAGGCATTATGTCAGGTGGTGATGCATTTTCTTTAAAAAAATTCTTAAGTGCTCTAGTTTTGTCTGCTTGTATAACTATACATGAGTGCTCTGATGTATGACAGAACCAATACAAACATCATACTGCTTTACACACATGTATTTTTGTACCTTGTTGCCATGAGCAAGCACCTTGACTCTTAATGTGTTGTGTAAAATGGAGTTATTAAGATCATTGGCATTTGTATTTGAGCCTTGTAACACTGCCATAAGTAAAATGAACTATTTCCTTCTTTATTCCGTTTTCAATGTGGTGAAGATATTTTCGGGGTTTTATGAGACATGTCTGAGACCATTGCACTGATTCAACAGAACTACCAGTCCCAAAGATGATGGGCTGGATTCTCCGTTTCTCAGGCTAAGTGTTGACAGCCAGGGGAGGATGTGTGGCGTTTTACACCAGAAAAATAGTCGCAACACCTGCACCGATTCAGTTGCTTTTAATGGGCTAGCACCAGCGCCACGTGGAGCGCAATTAATTCCAGGAAAAACGGGGCTGGATTTGTCGGGTCCATGAGGCTCGCCCCCTGACCGCATTCCACCACTCATGAGGTTCACATGCCAATAAGATGGCTGAAAGGAGACCAGCACCACGGTTCAGGGACGCTGAGGTGGAGATCCTCCTGGATGCCGTGGAGGAGAGAAGGATGATCCTGTGCCCCGGCCTGGGAGAGAGACGCCGCCATTCGCCATTCCTGGGTGCAGGGGGCAGAGGCGGTCAGCACCATGGGCAACATCACCCAGACTGGCATGCAGTGCCGCGAGAAAGTCCACAACCTCCTCAGGGTGAGTTGGCTGTTCCATGACCCTGATACTAACCCCCCCCCCCAATCCCCCCAGGGGACGGCTGAACCCCCACGTCCCACATGCCAGCACCTGTTCCATGGCCAGGTGCCTTGGATACTGAGGCCACCATCAACTCAACCCCTAGGCTCCATGCGTCGGACTGTCTAACGGTGTCGTATGTGTTTTCTCCCCCCCCCCCTCCCCAGGAGGAGGCCGTGCACAACCGCCGGGAGCGGCAGAAGACCGGTGGGGGACCACCAGAACTGCGGCCCCATACCATGCCCGAACAGAGGGCCCTGAATGAGGTCGCTCGCCGGGGTGGAATGCGGTCAGGGGGCGAGCAAGTGAGATCCTGCCGAGTTGCCCATGACGTGTGTCGAGGCCTCACCCCCACAGCACCCCCACACCACCAACACCCCCCCCCCCCCCCCCCAGCCTTCTGTCTAATCCTACATGTCGTCTTGTGTCTTACAGGACCTGCCGGAGATGGGGCGGGTCCATCCAGTGTCCCCCCTCCCCAGCCAGTGCCAGAGCCGGTGCCCCCCAGACAGCCGAGCACTGACGGGGAGAGCAGCCCGAACACCGCCCTCCGCCCGAGACTCAGGACACCCCAGAGCTCGGGTGAAGGAGGACACTTGACTTTCCGTCACAGCTGTCTCCTACACCCTCCACCATGGGTAGCACGGTATCACAGTGGTTAGCACAGTTGCTTCACAGCTCCAGGGTCCCAGGTTCGATTCCCCGCTGGGTCACTGTCTGTGCGGAGTCTGCACATCCTCCCCGTGTGTGCGTGGGTTTCCTCCAGGTGCTCCGGTTTTCTCCCACAGTCCAAAGATGTGCAGGGTAGGTGGATTGGCCATGATAAATTGCCCTTGGTGTCCAAAAACAAAAAGGTTAGGTGGGGTTGCGGGGATAGGGTGGAGGTATGGGCTTGGGTAGGTGCTCTTTCCAAGGGCCATTGCCGACTTGTTGGGCCGAATGACCTCCTGAACTGTAAATCCAATGATCTCAGGACACCCCAGACTATCACCTCGGGTGGGCACAGTAGTGAAGAGGTTTTTGGGACACTATCTGGTGCACAACACACATCTCATCCAGTACAGCAGGTGGAGGTAGGAGCAGCCGAGGGGCCGGACAGTCGCAGGGCAGGCTGGCCCAGGAACCAACGGCTGTGCAGATGGGTCCCAGGCTTCTGGAACATCCAGTCCCAACTACAGTGCAAATGCAGTCAGAGAGCCGGGGACTACAAGAGGGGATGATGGTGAGCACCCAGCAGCTGCAGGTGGAGGAGTCCAACCGCGTGCAGGAGCAGGGTATGGTGACGGCCATGCAAGCCACCGAGACCAACACCGCACAGGTGGCGTCCACGGTGAAGGCATTAGGGGGTGAAGGTATTGGCTATGGATCAGCATGTCCAAGGCCTGGGGCATTCTGTGCAAGCAGTGGCTGAGACCTAGGACAGGGCTGCCCTCTCACCGGCACCTGGACATCGCAGCGGCGCTCCTCAGCATAGCCCAGTCACAGCAGGCCATGGCTGGGAATGTTGGCAGCATTGCCCAGGCGCTGGCTGGCGTTCCGCAGGCACTGAGTGAGGTGACCCAGTCCCAGAGGGAGGTGGCCCAGTCCCAGAGGGAGGTGGCCCAGTCACTGGCTGATGTGGCACAGATCCAGAGGGTGGTGGCACAGTTGCAGCGTGATGTGGTGCAACCCCAGGCGGATATGGTCCACTCCCTGTGCTCCATGGCCGCGAGCATGCAGATCCAGATCGAGACCAGAGCGGGCCTCCAGGTCTGGCAGCGACAGGAGGTGGGGGAGCCACAGGGGAAGGTTCCACTCGTACCCCAGTCCCGTGGAGTCGCCCGAGGGAGGAGGAGGTGATGGGGTCTGTGCCGATGACTCCCCGCACTCCTGTCCTTGGTGAATCTGGTGGGCAGCGGGCAGAACAGGATGGCACCATGCCACCCGGGATACCCGAGCAGCGGCCGTGCCCCTCCAGGCCAGGTCACCCCAGGAGACGTGCACTAATGGGGACCCGTGTTGCAGGGCAAGAATCACAGCAGGCTGCGTCCTCTCCTGCTGTACCATCTGGGGAACCACCTGGGCGTACCATTAGTGCCCGTGAGTCCAGAAGGTTATTCACCAGTTAGATTGGCACGGGTACAGGGCACAGTTTAATTATAGGAACTAGGGCACAGACTGTATATATTTGTTCACAATAAACACCCGTTACAACCTGCTTCGGTGCTCTGGTGGGGGCGGGCTGGCCAGGGGGAGGACGGTCCTCCCCCCTCTCTCTCTCTCTCTTCCCCCCACACCCCCATGCCCCCACCGCCGCTGTCATGATATACAGGCGCACACACACACACACATAATGATATACAGACAAGCAGCTAATGGACACAGAGAACAGGACATGACCAATAAGCAGGCCGAACACTCTGGGGTGGGATCTGACTATAAAAGACACGAGGCACTCACACTCCACCTCTTTCCACTGATGAACATCTAGAGAGTCAGTCAAGGGTGTTGTTACAATCTCACACCTCCACCACGTGGTTAAGAGCTAGTCTGGTTCAGTCAGACAGAGTAACCACGCTTAAGTTAGCAGAGAATCGAACTCACAGAGAACTGTGCTATTAGTTCAATAACTTCAAGGTCTGGAGTATCTTTCTGATCTAATCTGCATCCAGTTGCAGCCAGTGTTAAACCAGTATACCGAACACGACAGTCCCTAGCACCGGACCGTGTGTTGGAACGGCCAGCACGCATGCAGGGATCACACAGGTGGAAGGTGCTACTGTGGACATAAGTCAGACGTCATACGATATGTAACACGGAGCTCATCGCAGAGCAGGTTGTCATCATCCTCTATCCCATGGACCAGACCCGCTGCTACTGCCAACCCAGGACCCCTAGCTCCGAGCGCCGCAGGTATGTATAACGGAGGGGTGTGCAAGCGGGCAGTTTAGCGGGATGAGAAGTGAGGGGGTTTGGGGTTGGGATGTGGTATCCGTGCCCCTGGCCAGCCACCCCGCCCCTCCCCCACCCCACCCCTTCCCTCCTAATTATCGAACCTGGAGGCGATCAGAGCGTCCTGTGCACATTGGCCAGGGCCCCATGTCCTGCTCATCCTCTCCCGCATCCTCCTCATAGGATGAGTCCTGCCCTTCCACCTCATCCTTCTCCAGCACGTCGTCCCTCTGCTGTGCAATGTTGTGGAGGATGCAGTAGGGCGACCCTCTCAGGATCATACTGGAGGGTTTCTCCACAACGGTCCAGGTACCTGAACTACACCTTCAGGATGCCGAAGCAACGCTCGACCACACTCCTGGTACTGTATGGGCGTCGTTGTAGCGGGTCTCTGCGTCTGTCTGTGGCCTCCGGATAGGTGGTCATGAGCCACAGCCGCTGCTGGTATCCCCTGTCACTCAGGGGCCAACCCCTCAGCTAGGAGGGGACCCCCCATCCCCGCTCCCCCAGCCCTGGCAGGGGCCCTCCCACCCTAGTCAGCATAGCCAGTGTCTGGGCCGGCAGCCCGCAGTCACTCCATTCCGTTTCATACCTCCTCTCTCGCTCAGCAGTCACGCTGCCAGGTTCACGATTTTCGAGACCACAAGTGAACGACGCTGCCAGGAACTCATCGGAGGCGGTGAATCGCGGAGGCCCCGGAGAAAAGCGGGCCAGACCTGCTAATGATATGCCAGCGCTGTGGGCAACACATTAACAGCAATTTCGGGGTGCTGGAGCATCCCGATTTGGTGTCAAACCGCGATTTTGGCGTCGGCTATTCTCCACCGAATCACGCTTTGCGATTTTGGTGTTGGCGGAGAATCCTGCCCGATGTATGTTACCTGCTCTGTTCATGCTTCCCTAACCTCTAAAGTTAGAGGTGAAACATTTTCCTTAGTGTATTGCATATACAGGACAAGATTCTCCGGCCTCCCTGTGGCATGCTTCTTGGCGGTGGGAGGTAGCTTGCTGTTGGCCAGCAACGAGATCTTCTGGTCTCTCCGCTGTCAACAGATTTGCCATTGAATCCATCCCAGGCCTGTGAGAAATCCGTGGTGGGAGTGCACCATTGGTGGGACCAGAAGGCTCTGCCGGCAAAAACAGCCAGAAGATCTCACCCACAGTTTCTAATGGTTGACAACATGCAAAGAAAGGCCAGTCTAAATTCCACATTTGCTGTCTAACTCTCTGTGGCTCTGTATTTTTGGGCTCTTTACAGCCATTCTTTAAGGATAACCTTTGTTTGTGGTATTTTCTCCCTTTCCACTTCCCTATTTCTTGAGTTTTCTTGCCCTGAACACCATCCCTGGTGTGGATGACCAGGAGGGGACTTATTTTCAGGTCTCTGCCAGCACCCTGTCTTGACGTCCTGCCATGGGTACACGAGTACTAGTTCTCCCACCAGGAAATTACCATTTTTATTGTGAGGAAAATCTATTTTGTGTGCGTTTTACAGGTAGAAGCTGAAATATGTTTGAAGGACAGATACAGGCACGTAGCGCTCAGCAGGATACTGTATGAGGTTGGGAGTCCACCAAGTGGAGTATGAAAGGACTACAGCCACTTCTCGCCACTTTTGTCCAAAGAACAGGGAGCAGACTCTCCTCCCATTGGGAGCCCTATTCATTTCTGTTCGTGTCATATGTGAACCAACAACTGAACGATAGACTGAAGCATGAAACTTGCATTTACATCGAGCCTTTAATGTAATAAAATGGCTTGAGGTGCTTCATAGTCGCATTGTCGAATAAAATTTGGTACTGAATTGGAGATATTCTGAAGGCAGGCTCTTCTTGTGCAGGGTCCTCCCTGAGCAGGCCCGTGCCTCCAGCCTCTGTACATCTGCAAAGGATTCTGCGGCCATGTGGATAGCGAATATTCCTGGCTGTATTGTGAAATTCATTGATTGCAAGGGGGTGGAGAAAGAGAAGACATGTTAGCAAGGTGAGTACTCCCTTGCCAATCCAGATCCAAAGACTATATTGTGACCCTGAGTTGCATATCTATTCCATCCTCCACATGTCCCCCAAACCCACGCCACCCTTCAGCTTTCCACACTGCATCCCTCTCCCCATTGGGCCTGTGACGTGGGGAGCCTCTATCCTCACCACCCATCCCGGTCAACAGGGGTACTTGTGGCTGCCACAACCCATGTCAGCGATAGACTCTGCAGCCCCTGTCCTGTCTCCCCAGTGGGATCTATTGTGGGTGTCCTCATTGGATGGGCTGTGTGATGTGGGTCCAGGGTGTGACAACCTGACCGGGGGCAGGATGCATGGGAGCAGGGGTGAAGTGGACAGGCAGGGCTTGGATATAGCTAGTGGTCCTGCAAAGTGGGCTAGCTGATGGTGTCATGGGTGAGGCCTCTGCCCTGAGAGGGACAATGTGTGAGGGAGAATGCCAAAGGCCACAATGCATGTGTCCTTTGTTAGAGGTAAGCTCTGCTATTTCCCTGCTGTGGAGCTGTGCTTCTGATGAGTGCACTGAGGAGTGGCAGCAGCTGGTGAACCACTGATTGAGCTGTCTGCACCTATCCCATTAGTAGATCATATGGGATCTGGGGTTTCCAGAGGGGGGGTCTGGGTGTGCTCCCAAATGATCAGAGGCTTTGTGAACACAGTGAGCAGTCAGATTCATGAACAGCCAGGGTACTATAACTTGTACGAAATGGGTGCATTTAAAACACAGAGCCAGGCCACCCTGATCCCGAGGGGGGACACCCTGAATCCATGGAACTGTCGGTCAGATGCTCCCCGCTATACCCCTCGGCCCTGGCAACCCAATCCCAGCTAGCGGCACAATTTTTAACAGTTTTTAAAACTTTAGTTACCTTCTCGCTCCCTCTGAGCAGTCTGATGCGACCATCAATTCACTCGAGAGGGGAGTAGAAGTAAACTGTGGCTTTAATCAACTTAGAACAGTGCCTGCCTGCGACTGATCCAATACTGAGAACCACCTGCAGGTCGACTGCTCTTTATATCTACCTTCAAGGGGAGGAGCCTTGGGCGGAGCCCATTCAGGCTCCAACATGTTCCCCTATGGATAATGCCATACAATGGCCCACAGGAGGAGCCCACAAGGGCAACAGCAGAGCACAGATACAAATACAAGGGCAACAGCACAGATACAAATACAATGGTGGATTATTGGCATAATACATTCACCACATTCACCCCCTGTTAAAAAAATGAAGTCCGGCGGGGGTGACAGGTTCATACGTTGTTGCTGGCCCGGGTGTCGAGCTCGTCTGTGCTGGCATCGGTAGTGAGGGCGCCGGTGCGGGTACAGACGTGGACTCCGGGAGCGTCTCTTCTGGAGCTTCATTCCTATGGATCGGTGAAGGAGGGATGGTGGGCGGGAAGGAGCATGGGAGTCATATAGGGGCGGGGGCGCAGGTCATGGTAGGTTGGGCAGGATATGGTGGGGGGGCGGTGGTGGTGGTGGAACCGACGGGCGCCGATCGGGGTGTTCGATATAAGCGTACTGGGGTTGGAGTGTAGGAGCGGGACCCTCTCTACCAGAGGATCGGACTTATGGCTCCTGACGTGTTTTCTGAGTCGGACTGGCCCTGGTGTCTTCAGCCAGGACGGAAGCGAGGCCCCTGAGGTGGATCTCCTAGGGAAAACAAATAGGCGGTCATGAGGGGTCTCATTTGTGGCCGTGCAAAGTAGGGACCTAATAGAGTGCAGCGCCTTGGGGAGGACCTCCTGCCAGTGAGAAACTGGGAGATTCCTGGACTTCAGGATCAGTAGGACGGTCTGCCAGTCCGTCGCATTCTCCCTCCATCTGCCCGTTTCCCTGGGGTTATAACTGAGCAGGTACTGACGCAGTTCGTCGCTCAAGAACGATGAGCCCCGGTCACTGTGGACATAATTGGGGAAACCAAACAGGGTGAAGACACTATGTAGGGCTTTAATAACGGTGGACGTGGTCAGGTCGGGGCAGGGGATGGCAAACGGGAAGCGGGAGAACTCATTAATAATGTTGAGGAAATATGTATTGCGGTTATTGGAAGGGAGGGGCCCTTTAAAATCGATACCGAGGCGCTCAAAGGGCCGGGATGCTGTCGAAGCCAGGTATTTCAAATACAACTAGTATAGGTAAAAGATAGCTGTTTTTAGTACTCATTTTTAAAAATGAGAATTTCAGCACACATAAATTCAGGACTTCAATATGATACATGAAACAGCATAAAATTCCATGATAAGATTATAGCAGCACAGTTGCAAGACAATTTGACACTGCTTGTGCTAATTGTCAAGGCCAAGGACCGAGTTCCATGGCAACTAGGTGGCAAGAATCCAATGCAGTTTGTAAGAGCATTGAATCATATAGATATTCTCGATATGAAGTCTCAATTGTTACATTAGCCAAGCCAGCTAAAAGATTAGCAAAATATCACATTCCATAACATGTAGACATGAAACAATTAAAAAGCTAATGTTGCACATTGAAGATGGATGGCTTGCCATCAAATCAAATGTGTTTGAGTCTAACCCAAACCAATTAGGATTATATTGGGGTGTAATTAGACGACTTAAGACAGATATGAAAGTGTATAACTGAAAAGTTTCCACCCGCCATTTTAGAATGTTGTCTGTAGTGTATTGTCTTTGGGGTGTGTTGTGCTGTGTTGTCTCGTGTGTTGTGGAGATGTCTTTTGGTGTTGTCTTTGATTCTGTCAGTTTGTCTTTTTGTTAGTTTAGTCAGTTTTGTCCTTAATAGTCTCCATTTTAGGTTAATGTCTTTTGGGGGTTCTGTCAGCCTGTCAGTCTACCAGTCTGTGTCAGTGATGTTAGTCCACTTTTGACTTTGAGTTTGAGTTTAGCTGAAGATTAGCTTTCTCTCTCTCTTCATGTTTCATTGCCAGACTTTGACCTTTTAAAAGTTACTTTCGAGCTGTCTGCCTAAGCAAAGAAAGATAATGTCTGTAATTCTCTGAAAGCTTCGAATTGTCTACGAATTGCCCTTTAAATGACTTTCAAATTGTAATCAAGCGACTACAAATAAAACAATTCTTTTTGGCACCTGAGGAGTTTATACTGCAAATTTCTGCTGAGTTCCAGTATTCGCAAAGTGCTACTGATAACCGAATAGCAGAGATGATATAAATTCCTTCAACTATACACAGTCGAATAATACAAGGAATCGAACAACTTAACACAGTCTACAAATATTACAAATCTTACAACTTGTCGTATTGCTCCAGGACTTGATTCATCAACTAAGCTTCCCCCAAACTTGGCGTAGTTCGACAGGTTAAGATCCCATAAATTAAAGATTCCTTCATTTTGGCGAGTCAGGCAGGAGGGGGGAGTACTGAGGACGACCTTCGGAGGCCCAGGTGACGACGGAAAGCTTCGAAGATAATCGGAGGAGGTCGGGAACCTTCGGGAAGCTTTGGAGATAATCGGAGGAGGCCCAGAAGACAGCCGGAACCCACGGCTAGACTGGGGTAAGAAACATCTTTTTCACCCATTAAAAGTCTTAAAGCCGCATCAATCAGTACTTCGACCCTTGAAAAGAACATTTTTTATAGACTGTGTTAAATAAATCAAGTGCCAGTCGGTTAGACTATCATAGACGTGACTGGAAGATGAGTCACTGCAGTAACTAAAATAAAACGGCAGTCAGCGATCAAGAAAAGTTATGGCTGACCCAAATCAAAGTGTAGATTCAGAGCCTTTAGCAGGCAGAAAATTACTCCCCAATACATCCAAGGGGGGTGCTGGAATACCAGATGTTTCTGTTGAAGATATGTTGGGGGATTGTCGATCTTTCACTCGTAGACATTTTAACCTATGTGAAACCTCAAAAAAAATTGAATCAAAGTATGATATCCCCAGAGGACAGTGGTCCTTTAATAATATCAAGAGAGCATGGGGAAAATGCACACGATTACACGGTGCAGAACGTGTAAAATGGTCCCTGGTAATTACGGGACAGATACACAGTCAGCAAGAGATCATTGTTAAAAATAAAAGTGATCATCAGCTTCAGTCCACTAAAGACCAACTAAGTGCAGTTCTTGAAGATTTGCAAGATGCAAAACCCAAACTTGAGCATTATGATGAAATTAGAACAGATTTGCAAAATAAAACCTCTGAACTCCAGCAGTTATCTGTTCAAATCGGAGAATTTCAAAATCAAGTTTTTAAAGTGGAGTCAAAATACCAACAGTTGCAATTAATACTGAACGAAGTGATGATGAGTATAGGTCTACTAAAAGGCAACTAATTGCAGTTGTTGAAGAATTGCAAGATGCAAAATCCAAACTTGAAACAGATTTGCAAGATGCAAAATGCAAACATGAGCATTCTGATGAAATTAAAACAGGTTTGCAAGTTGCAAAATCCAAACTTGAGCATTATGATGAAATTAAAACAGAATTGCAAATTGCAAAATCCAAACTTGAGCATTATGATGAAATTAAAACAGAATTGCAAGATGCAAAATCCAAACTTGAAACAGAATTGCAAGATGCAAAATCCAAACTTGAGCATTCTGATGAAATTAAAACAGGTTTGCAAGTTGCAAAATCCAAACTTGAGCATTATGATGAAATTAAAACAGAATTGCAAGTTGCAAAATCCAAACTTGAGCATTCTGATGAAATTAAAACAGGTTTGCAAGTTGCAAAATCCAAACTTGAGCATTATGATGAAATTAAAACAGAATTGCAAGTTGCAAAATCCAAACTTGAGCATTATGATGAAATTAAAACAGAATTGCAAGATGCAAAATCCAAACTTGAAACAGAATTGCAAGATGCAAAGTCCAAACTTGAGCATTATGATGAAATTAAAACAGATTTACAAGATGCAAAATCCAAACTTGAAACAGAATTGCAAGTTGCAAAATCCAAACTTGAGCATTATGATGAAATTAAAACAGATTTACGAGTTGCAAAATCCAAACTTGAGCATTATGATGAAATTAAAACAGATTTGCAAAACAAAACCTCTGAACTCCAGCAGTTATCTTTTCAAATAACAGAATTCCGAAATCAAGTCTTTGAAGTGGAGTCAAAATACCGTCAATTGCAATTAAAAACTGAGCGAATTGAACTTGAAAATTGCAAGTTAGTGAAAGAAAGATGTGTTTTAGAAAGAAATATAAACAGCGTGACTGAACACTGCAATTCTTTGACAAACATGCTTTCTGTGCAAAAGATTGAACAAACTCAGAAAGCAGTCCAAGCCACCCACCTAGTGGCACAATCGGCAATTGCACAGCCGAGATCAATTGTTAAAATAAATCATTTTCTCTGTCGGATGAATCAGACGAAGATAGTGTTCCTACAATACAAAATACTAAAGCAATTCAACTAGCCCCTTTAAAACACAAACGAGTTAGAGTTGGAAGCAAAAAAATAGAAGAAGATGGTGAAACTATCACTAGAAACATATTTGACCACCAATGGGTTCATGAATAAATTGATCCTTCTAAAATTGACGAATGGTCCAAGGGTCTTCCACACCCTAAAAAGGGTGGTAAGACCACATGGGATGGAATTCACAGATTACAAGCCATTTACAGTCTCCACCCATTTGATGGAGTACAAATTCTGACTATCATGCTAGGTACTCGTATAAGTTCAACCCTTAGAAATGAAGTGGAAGTTGCCCTTGGAGACGATTTGCAAAATTTAGAAGCTGGTTGGCTAACAATCAAGAATTGGCTATTACAATTTCGCCCCCCGAGGACCAATTGGTCTAAGATCACAGCTTGCTTTCAAAAAAATGAAGATATTCAGGATTTTGAGGAAAGATTTTGACATACTTGGATGGAATATTCAGGGATGACACTCGACCAGGAAAATGACACATGGGATGCAAACACTTTAAGTCCATTAAAAACGGTTTTATAGCCGGTGTTAAACCTGGAGTTTCTGCTGCCTTGAATTTGGTTTTACCAGCTTGGGCCACAGCTGGCACATACCGAGACATAGTTGACCGATGCATTCAGATAGATCGTGGTTTGCACAATCAGGCAACTTTTAACACCGCAGCTGCTCAAATGCAGCCTATTGCTCAAATCCAACGCATGTTACCTGCTGCTCCAGTGGCGGCTGTTGCAGCACCTGCAGGAATATCAGCAGTAACTACAATTTCACCACCAGCGCTAGAACAAACATGTACCCTTGCTCCATTAAAATCACGTAAGAAAATACCACAATGTCTTTTCTGTGGTAGAGTAGGACACTGGATGGCAAAATGCTATCAAAAACAACGGATGGATTCAAGAGATGACAATGAAGTAGACAATGTTCACTACAATACATTTCCACCTCATGGTCAACCATGTAACACGTACAAACAAGACACACCCAGTTTGGCTTCTGGTCAGCAACACTGGCTAAGCAACTACAACCATGGTTTGCTTTTACAGTTAATCAACAACAGTATCATAATAGCCCAACTGTTTACCACATGGCTTTACAGAATCATCTCAGGCAACTGCCTGTTCGGCCTTCCACCATTATCCAATATGAAGATGATGTTCTGATAACTTCCACCAAGAAAGATGATCATGACAAAGACCTACGGGTGATCTTGAACCCCCTCAGTACTAACAGTCACAAAGTTAGCTTTCACAAAGCACAAATTGCCCAGAAAGATGTTTACTTGGGACAGAAAATTTCCAAACGAAAAAGAGAACTTACTCAGAAGAGAACGGCTGCCAAGAACTGTCAACTTAAGAAAACTGTCATTATTCTGAACGTTGCTTTATTAATTTAAAGAAATTAACATATCTTGTTAGCTGTGTTTCCTTTAACAGAATCGACAAATTCGTCGACAGAAAATCAAGATACAGCACAAGATTGGTTCAGTTATATATTTAATAAGTTATTGTATTTGATATTTTAAAATAAATGTTTGGAATTAGCCTGGAAATTAAAACTTCAAACAACGTGGAAGCTGGTTTAAAAAAACCCCCAACAATCTTTGATTAAAAGCCAAAAGAACAGGTTGTTCAAAGAAATTTGATAACGGGAATTTGGCAGCAATCCAACTTTTACTCCCAGTCCATTTGAGTGACAAAAAAAAAGTTTAAAGATGCGAATGGCATCATTCCAAGCTATACGCCTCTTTTTGTCTGTAAGAAAATTAACCCTTTCAACAAGCTTTTGTGTATAATCCAGAGGATGTCCATTTTGATAATCATTTACCATTTATTACTAGATCATATGTTCAACTTTTATTGTATAATAATTTTACATGAAGTTATTATTAATTACCAATGTGATAAAATTTGATTAATTTATTAATTATAATAATTATTTTGAAATGCCTGTTGCAATGTTAATTCCATTTTATTGTTTAAAACTGCAATGATTCTTTGCGCTTTTACCTATCCTATCGCATTAATGATGTATTTTAATCTTTTCTGATATATCTAAATTTTTCGATTTATCAAAGGGCCGACTGTAGAACCAGGTATTTCAAATACAACTAGTATAGGTAAAAGATAGCTGTTTAAGTACTCATTTTTAAAAATGAGAATTTCAGCACACATAAATTCAGGACTTCAATATGATACATGAAACAGCATAAAATTCCATGATAAGATTATAGCAGCACAGTTGCAAGACAATTTGACACTGCTTGTGCTAATTGTCAAGACCAAGGACCGAGTTCCATGGCAACTAGGTGGCAAGAATCCAATGCAGTTTGTAAGAGCATTGAATCATATAGATATTCTCGATATGAAGTCTCAATTGTTACATTAGCCAAGCCAGCTAAAAGATTAGCAAAATATCACATTCCATAACATGTAGACATGAAACAATTAAAAATCTAATGTTGCACATTGAAGATGGATGGCTTGACATCAAATCAAATGTGTTTGAGTCTAACCCAAACCAATTAGGATTATATTGGGGTGTAATTAGACGACTTAAGACAGATATGAAAGTGTATAACTGAAAAGTTTCCGCCCGCCATTTTAGAGTGTTGTCTGTAGTGTATTGTCTTTGGGGGTGTGTTGTGCTGTGTTGTCTCGTGTGTTGTGGAGATGTCTTTTGGTGTTGTCTTTGATTCTGTCAGTTTGTCTTTTTGTTAGTTTAGTCAGTTTTGTCCTTAATAGTCTCCATTTTAGGTTAATGTCTTTTGGGGGTTCTGTCAGTTTAACAGTCTGTGTCAGTGATGTTAGTCCACTTTTGACTTTGAGTTTGAGTTTAGCTGAAGATTAGCTTTCTCTCTCTCTTCATGTTTCATTGCCAGACTTTGACCTTTTAAAAGTTACTTTCGAGCTGTCTGCCTAAGCAAAGAAAGATAATGTCTGTAATTCTCTGAAAGCTTCGAATTGTCTACGAATTGCCCTTTAAATGACTTTCAAATTGTAATCAAGCGACTACAAATAAAACAATTCTTTTTGGCACCTGAGGAGTTTATACTGCAAATTTCTGCTGAGTTCCAGTATTCGCAAAGTGCTACTGATAACCGAATAGCAGAGATGATATAAATTCCTTCAACTATACACAGTCGAATAATACAAGGAATTGAACAACTTAACACAGTCTACAAATATTACAAATCTTACAACTTGTCGTATTGCGCCAGGACTTGATTCGTCAACTAAGCTTCCCCCAAACTTGGCGTAGTTCGACAGGTTAAGATCCCATAAATTAAAGTTTCCTTTAGATGCCTTCACCAGGTGGGCCTTATCTGGTCGATAGAAGTGCGGTTTACACTCCGCACAGATCTGGCAGTCCCTGGTCATAGCTCTGACCTCCTCGGTGGAGTCGGGCAGATTGCGGGCCTTGATATAGTGGATAAGCCGGGTGACCCCCGGGTGGCAGAGGTCATCGTGGATAGCTCGTAGTCGGTCATCTGGCGCATGTGCCGCGGGACAGGGCATCTGGGGGCTCTTTGAGCTTCCCAGGACGATATACTATATCATAATTATAGGTGGAGAGTTCGATCCTCCACCTCAAGATCTTGATTTTGCCCCGCTGCGTATTATCGAACATGAAGGCTACTGATCGTTGGTCGGTGATGAGGGTAAACCTTCTACCAGCGAGGTAGTACCTCCAGTGCCGTACGGCTTCCACAATGGCTTGGGCCTCTTTTTCGACAGGCGTGCCGGATTTTGGAGGTGGTGAGGGAGCGTGAAAGAAACGCTACTGGTCTGCCTGCTTGATTGAGGGTAGCGGCGAGAGCAACCTCTGATGCGTCGCACTCCACCTGGAAAGGGACGGACTCATCCACCACGTGCATCGTGGCTTTGACGATGTCCGCCTTGATGCAGCTGAAGGCCTGGCCGGCCTCAGTCGCCAGTGGGAAGATGGTGGATTAGTGGGCGGGCTTTGTCCGCATAGTTGGGGACCCACTGGGCATAAGATGAAAAGAACCCGAGGCATCTCTTCAGGGCCTTGGGGCAGTGGGGGGGGGGGGGGCAGTTGCAGGAGGGGGCGCATACGGTCGGGGTCGGGACCTAGAACCCCGTTTTCCACAACGTAACCGAGGATGGCTAGTCTGGTTGTGCGGAAAACGCATTTCTCCTTGTAAGTGAGGTTTAGGGTTTGGGCAGTTTGGAGAAATCTGTGGAGGTTGGCGTTGTGGTCCTGCTGATCATGGCTGCAGATGGTGACATTGTACATGTACGGAAATGTGGCCCGCAGCCCGTACCGGTCTACCATTCGGTCCATTGTTCTTTGGAACACCGAAACCCCGTTCGTGACGCCAAAGGGGACCCGGAGGAAGTGGTAAAGGCGTCCGTCTGCCTCAAAAGCCGTGTAGTGGCGGTCCTCCGGGCGGATTGGGAGCTGGTGGCATGCAGACTTCAGATCCACCGTGGAGAACACGCGGGAGTGTGCGATCTGGTTTACCATGTCTGCAATCCGGGGAAGGGGGTACGCATCGAGTTGCGTGTACCGGTTTATGGTTTGGCTGTAATCTACAACCATCCGGTTCTTTTCCCCGGTCTTGACGACCACCACCTGAGCTCTCCAGGGGCTATTGCTGGCTTCGATGGCTCTCTCCCGCAAGAGTCACTGGACCTCGGACCTGATAAAAGTCCTGTCCTGTATGCTATACCGACTGCTTCTGGTGGCGACTGGTTTGCAGTCGGCGGTGAGGTTTGCGAAGAGTGGGGGAGGGTCGACTTTTAGGGTTGCGAGGCTGCATATGGTGAGTGGTGGTAGGGGCCCCCTGAACTTCAGGGTTAGGCTCCTGCGGTTGCATTGGAAATCTAGTCCCAATAGGAGAGGAGCGCAGAGGTCTGGGAGCACATATAATTTAAAATTGGCGTACTCGGCAACCTGTATTGTTAGGGTTGCGGTAGTGCACCTCGGATTTGCACCGAGTGCGACCCAGAGGCGAGGGAGATGGTTTGGTGCGCCGGGAAAATTGGGAGCGAGCAGCGTCTTACCATGTCCGGGTGAATGAAGCTCTCTGTGCTCCCGGAGTCTCAAAGGCAAGACGTCTCGTGCCCCTTTACCCGGACGGTCATCATGGAGCTCCGGTAGTGCTTGGGGCACGACTGGTCCAGGGTGACCGCGCTGAGTTGCAGTAGCCGGCGTGGTCGGTGGTGCTGGGCGGTTCTGCGATGGCTGCCCTTGTTGATCATACGCGTCGAGCGGCGTAGCAGATGGCGGCCAAGATGGCGGCTCCCGTTGGTCAAGCGTGGCGGGCAGTGACGAAAATGGTGTCCAAGATGGCAGCCCCCATGGATCGCACGTGGCCGGCTGCGTTGAGGAGGATGGCCAAGATGGCGGCCCCCGTGAGTCACACGTGCTGTGAGGGCTGGAAGATGGCTGCCCCCACGGACAGCACGAGGCCGATGACGCGTCTACTGAGGGCAGAGTCGGCCGACACGCTGCCACACTACGGGGTCTGCAGGCCTGTGAATCGGAGGATCGGACCTGTGAGTTAGAGTTCTTGGACCTGGCCAGGCAAACTTTGGTGAAATGTCCTTTTCTCCCGCAGCTGCTGCAGTTCGTGTTACAGGCCGGTCAGTGCTGTCGGGGGACTGGCTGCAGAAATAGCAGAGTAGCCCCCCCATGGTGGGCGGGCGGCCGCGCGGCACAGGCCTGGGGTAGTCTTTGATCGGGGGTCCACGAGGGGGTCGCGTGGTCAGCCGGGAATGCGTTAAGGCTCTGGAACGCTACTTCCAGAGAGGAGACTAACTTTACCGTCCGATCCAGGTCCAGGGCCCCCTTTTTGAGTAGGCGCTGTCTCACGTAGTTGGACCAGACCCCCGCCACGTAGACGTCTCGGACGGCGAGTTTCATATGTTGAGTGGCCATAACGGCCTGGTAGTTGCAGCTGCGTGCGAGGGCTTTGAGGTCGCTCACTTCCTTCAGCGCCTCCCCTTGCTCTCGCACCTCCGCCACTGCGCTTCCCACCTCCGTCCTCACCGGGGAAACCGCCTCCTCCACCAGCACGCTCAAAACCTCCCTCATCTCCTTCCTCACCGTCTCCATGCATTTCGCAATCTGCACCATCTGCTTTTCAAATTCAACAGCCATCACCTTAGTTATTTCTTCAACCGTAAGCAGTGCAGCCTTCCCTTGTGCTCCAGCCTCCATTTTCCTTGGTGAGCCCGCGGTGACCTTTCCACTCCCCGACGGACCTTCAGCTGTTTTATTAACGGCCGTTTTCTTGCTCACCCTCGACATTTTTCTTTGTTCTTTTTTCCTCCTGTGTCTTCACTGTGCCTCCTCCGTGCCTTCTCCCTGCTTCTGCCATCTCCGTGGACCCTGGGACCGGGCTTAAAGCCCCAAAAATGCCGTTGCCGAACGGGAGCCCTCCACTGTGCGGCCCCCTCCCGCCCGCCGTCACCGGAAGTCCACAGATACAAATACAAGGGCAACAGCACAGATACTAATATAGTGGTGGATTATTGGCATAATACATTCACCACACAGCCATAGCGTCCAGTCCCGAACTGTAAATACCTGTAGTAAATAGTCCTGCATGACTTCCCCATGAGAGGGATGGTTCATCGCGGAGACCTAGAGCATTTTTGTAAGGGCCACGAAGAATCCAGCACGAGTTTTAAGGATACAAAGTAATAACATTTATTTACTATATAACATATATACATAACAGTAGCAGTAACTTCCCTTGCTACATACTCCTTCCTGCTCGTTCCTGAACTGGCCAGCTTTATTTATACGAGGAGTTTACTAGTGGTTTCTCCGCCCCCCTCATTGGGGAAGCTCATACTCCCACAGGATTGTGGGATAGTCATTAGTCCCCAGCCAATGGTAAGTCGGCAGGTTATAACATCCCTCCCCCCCAAAGTCCAAGGAATCCACCGAAGACCCTGGCGAAGGTGGTCGTCGGACTCGTTTGGCCGCAGGCCGGACACCATTTGCACGCGGCGCTGAATCAGGCAGCGTGTAATGAGACGGAGACCGGCGCTTCCGTGATGAACGGCGCAACGG
Source organism: Scyliorhinus torazame (assembly GCF_047496885.1). Classification (NCBI taxonomy): domain Eukaryota; kingdom Metazoa; phylum Chordata; class Chondrichthyes; order Carcharhiniformes; family Scyliorhinidae; genus Scyliorhinus; species Scyliorhinus torazame. The sequence continues at coordinate 156,195,336 of NC_092709.1, read as the reverse complement.
TTGTACATCCACGGCCCGTGGACCCGAGGATTCCCCCTCTGATGCATCCTGTGTCTCCATCTCGGAGTCAGAGTCTGCTGCCTCCGTCATGTCAGCGTCTCTATCTCCATTCGGTCCCATAACGACCTGCGCAGGCTTCGAGTGAGGCACCAGTGGAAGATTGTGAGGACTACCTTCCCTTGTCTCTGGTCTCTGCGGCTGTTGAAATGAGCTTCGGGGGCGGGGAATCTTTTGAGGGGATGGTCTTCTGGACCGAACATGGTCTACATGTTTTCGCTGGAGATGACCCTGGGCTTGCACTTGGTAAGATATAGGGCTCGTTTGGCGAAAGATTACACCAGGAACCCATTGGGCACCACCAGCAAAATTCCGAACGAACACTGGGTCACCGGGCGCAAACTGCCGAATCGGCCGATGCCGAGAAAATCCCTGTCCCTGCCGTTCTTGTGTGCGGCGTACTTTTGCGCCAATGTCCGGGAAAACCATACTAAGGCGGGTGCGAAGTCTCCGGCCCATTAGGAGTTCTGCGGGAGCTACCCCAGTCACTGCATGGGGGGTGGTCCTGTACGTAAACAAAAAGCGAGCCAGTCTCGTGTCCATTGATCCGGAAGACTGCTTCTTTAGGCCTCTTTTGAATGTCTGCACTGCGCGCTCTGCTAACCCATTTGAAGCCGGGTGGTAAGGGGCAGTGCGGATATGGCGGATGCCGTTCATCTTTGTGAACCTCGCAAACTCCTCACTCGTGAATGGAGTGCCGTTATCCGTGACCAGCACCTCGGGGAGGCCATGCGTACTAAACGATAAACGCATCTTTTCAATTGTCCCCTGCATCTTATGCACCTCTAGCCATTTGGACTGGGCGTCAATTAGTAGAAGGAACATGGATCCTTGAAAAGGGCCTGCGAAATCTGCTTGGAGGAAAATGCCCGCAACTCGCCTGGGAGCTGTCTATGCTGCCCACCATACACGACTATGTGCCGAACCTTTGACAGGACTGGCTCTGTCTGGGTCCACTCACGGATCTGTGATGCCGTGACAGGCAAGGTGTCCATAAAATTTGGGGTTGCAACCACCTCACTGGTCGTGGGGGTCGACATGGGGCCGGTCGATAAAGGCAATCGACTCAGTGCGTCGGCATTTGCTATCTGCGTACCTGGTTTGTGCTCCAGAGAATACTCGTATGCAGCAAGCAACAAAGCCCAGCGCTGGATCCGTGCAGAAGCAATGGGCGGTATTGGCTTATCCTCTCTGAAAAGTCCCAGCAGGGGCTGATGATCAGTCACGATAGTGAAATGGCGGCCGTACACGTACTGGTGGAAGCGTTTCACTGCAAAAACCACTGCCAGGCCCTCCTTCTCGATCTGCGCGTACTTTTTCTACGCTGCAGTCAATGTGTGGGAGGCGAAAGCTATCGGTCGTTCGGCCCCGTTCTCCATCTTGTGGGACAGGACGGCACCAATACCATACGGGGATGCATCACATGTGAGGAGCAAAGGCTTTCCAGGATCATAGTGGGTTAGTAACCCAGACGACGACAATTGTTGCTTTACCTGCCGGAAAGCGGTTTCTTGCGGCTGACCCCAAACCCAGGTGTGATTTTTCTTTAGCAGAAGGTGCAAAGGGGCCAGGGTAGTTGCCAGATTGGGGAGGAACTTCCCGTAATAGTTTACGAGACCGAGAAAAGAACGAAGATGCGAAGTGTCAGTCGAGGCGGGGGCATGTTGAATTGCACGCACCTTCTCTGCGACGGGGTGCAGACCTTCGCGGTCCACCCGATAACCTGGGTAGACTACTTCCTTTGCCTGAAATACGCACTTTGTGCGATGTAAACGGACTCCAGCCTCCGAAAGGCGTCTAAGGACAGCCTCCAGATTTTCCAAATGTTCTTGCTCCGACGTCCCTGTAATCAAAACGTCATCTAGGTAGACAGCCACACGTGGTAAAACTCTCAAAATGCCCTCCATAACACGTTGAAAAATTGCACAGGCAGAGGATACTCCAAAGGGCAAACGTGTATATTCATACAGGCCCCGGTGTGTATTAATCGTTACATATGGTCGGGAGGCAGGGTCCAGCTCCAACTGCAGGTAGGCGTGACTCATATCTAATTTTGTGAACGAGAGTCCACCTGCAAGTTTCGCGTAGACATCCTCTATGCGAGGCATTGGATATCGATCGAGTCGGGAAACCGTATTCACTGTAAGTTTATAGTCGCCACACAAGCGAACTGTGGCATCTGGCTTCATTACAGGTACGATTGGTGCTGCCCAGTCAGCAAAACGGACGGGCCTGATAATACCCAAACTCTCCAAACAAGTGAGCTCCCCTTCTACCTTCTCGAGCAAGGCGTAAGGCACTGGGCGCGCCCGGAAATAGCGTGGCGTGGCTCCTGGTTCAACTTGGATACGGGCTACGGCCCCTTTTATTTTCGCCAAACCAGGCTGGAATACATCTGGGTATTGACCTAGCACCTCAGTCCACCCTTCAGAAACTGTTTGGAGGATGTGCTGCCATTGCAACCGCAAATGGCGCAACCAGTCCCGACCCAACAGGCTGGGCCCATGGCCGCGCACCACGATAAGTGGGAAACGCCCCTCCTGGCGTCCATAGACAACAGGGGTCATTGTAGTTCCTGCAATGTCCAGTGGTTCCCCCGTGTAGGTGGCCAACCTGGCCTGTGAGTTGGTTAATGTAAGGGTCTGTATACCCTGCTTGATGCGGTTGAATGTCCTCTGGGCGATCACGGAGACCGCTGCACCAGTATCCAACTCCATCTCAAGCGGGTGGCCATTGACCCGTACTGTCACCTTAATGGGGGCCACACGGGGAGCTGCCACACAATGCAGCTGCAGGCAGTCGTCCTCCGTCTCCACGTCCTCAGGAGTAGTCGCCGCAGGTTCATCCACATGGAAGGTACGGCCTCTGGGCTGGTCCCAGTTATGGCCCCTGGGCTGGTCCCAGTTTTGGTCGGAACGACGGCGCCTCTGGTGCCCCAGGACCGCCGTCCGCGACGGGTCGGCGCCTACAAGTCTGACACGGACATGGCTCCTCATCAATTGGCTCTGGAGAAGGCTCCCTTCGGGGAGGAATGTCCGATGGCCACTGGCGTCGGTCCGGATGTTGCCTCGCCCAAGGTACTGCAGGAGTGCGGGGGGATGTTTTTGGACGGAAGGGGTTGCGCCCCAAGGCATGCACTTCCATTCCCTGTAGCTCCTGTACTCCTCGCTCTGCGCTCTCTCGGGACAATACTATTTGAATGGCCTGTTGAAAAGTCAATGTTGGCTCCGCTAACAACTTTCTCTGGGTGGCCGCATTGTTAATACCGCAAACCAAACGGTCGCGTAACATTTCTGAAAAGGTCTCACCATAGTAACAGTTCTCCGCAATCCTGCATAGCCTGGATAGAAAATCGGCAAGGGATTCTCCAGGGGTCCTCCCAGCGGTATTAAACCGGTAATGCTGGACTATCGTAGACGGGGTTGGGTTAAAATGCTGCCCCACTATATTCACAAGTTAATCAAACGTTTTGGTGTCCGGCGCAGCTGGGTACGTAAGGCTCCTAATCACCCCAAACGTATGCGGGCCGCAGGCGGTGAGCAATATGACCACCTGGCGCTCGTTTTCGGTGATATTGTTTGCCCGGAAATAGTAACGCATCCGTTGTGTGTACTGGTTCCAGCTTTCCAGCGCAGCATCAAAAGCATCCAAACGTCCGTACAGAGGCATGGTATAATAGAAAACAACTTCCAACCTGTATCCAACAAAAGTCCAGGGAGGTGGCTTCAGCAGTGTAGACAGCTATTCACTTTTACCTTCGTCGCCAGTTTTGTAAGGGCCACGAAGAATCCAGCACAAATTTTAAGGATACAAAGTAATAACATTTATTTACTATAACATATATACATAACAGTAGCAGTAACTTCCCTTGCTACATACTCCTTCCTGCTCGTTCCTGAACTGGCCAGCTTTATTTATACGAGGAGTTTACTAGTGGTTTCTCCGCCCCCCTCATTGGGGAAGCTCATGCTCCCACAGGATTGTGGGATAGTCATTAGTCCCCAGCCAATGGTAAGTAGGCAGGTTATAACAAGCATACTGGTTTATATTTAAATGAATGCAAATGTTGGTTTTGCATGCCGCTGGAGCATGGTGCAAAGCTTGTTATTGCTACCAGTCAGGGACTGGAGCATGGCGTCTTAATTTGACGCTGGGTGTGGTACTCGATTTTGGCTGGATGCCCAATTCTCCGCCTGATCGCAATTCACGCTTGTAGCGTTGAGAGGCAGAGAATCTTGCTCATTACCTACATGCTGCACTATCAATTATGGCGAGATGAGAGTAGAGAGTAATCGAGGCTTTATTAAGTAAAGATGTGTTGCCTCCTGCAGCTGCTGCCAGAAATGGGAGCAGCTCGGTGTGCACACACATTTATACTCCGCCTACTGGGCGGAGCCAGCAGGCAGGGATCTACCTCCATACCTGTAGTACAGGAGCCTTACCGTATCACCTCTAATAAAAGTATTATACAAACAGTGGTGACTACCACACTACAGTATACCAATGACTACAACACAAAAGTATTTAATTGGCTGTCAAGTGCTTTGAGGCATTGTGAAAAGAACATAGAACATAGAAAAATACAGCACAGAACAGGCTCTTCGGCCCACGATGTTGTGCCGAACTTTTGTCCTAGATTAAGAACAAATTAATCAGTTGCATAAATGTAGGTTTTATCTTTCTTTCATTCCACCTTCATGCAATCGACAGAGTGATTATAGCAATAGTGCAATTGGAGTAATTTACTGGGTAATCTACATTATATTATCAAAGGAGTTTTGTTTTAAATGTTTTCTCTATTGTTACAAAATGTAACTATTTCTATCCTGGATGTCCTGGCACAAATAAGTCTGTTGGACTGCGCTAGAAACATTAGCAGAGCTCGCTTTACCCTCAGTACAGAGTGGTATGGATTGATGGTTGCTCAGATGTTCACTGTATGTTTCTTGAGTTCATAGAATAAACATTGTTTTGCTTTAAAAAATGCTGTTCCATTTCTGCTGTCCCACACCTGTAGAGTGGGCCGTGTGCTCCCATAACACAATCTAATAAAAGTTGTGAGTCAGGTGAACTCCATGATACACTTTGGGGTTCTCTAAACCCTGGCCCATAACACTGTTTTGGTCCTAAGTTTTATGCTGCTAGCCAAATGAAAAATGGCTAGCAGTGTCATAAATACTAAACTTTACAAGACAATTATGTTTTAAAATGTACCTTTATCTCAATGTAAAACAGAATTTAGGAATGTATAAAGAAAGGAATGTATAATTTGAATTGCTGATACACACAATTCGGAAAAATGCTCATGTTCAGGTTCCCTTAGGGAAACAAACTCAAGCACACATTCATCTCAAGATTTCAGGTGGTGGGCTGATGCCCTAGGTAAGGTTAATTCCTCCTCCTCGTGTGCCAGGCTCAGCCTGATACAATTTAAGGTGGTTCACAGAGCTCACTTGACGGGGGCGAGGTTGAGCAGGTTCTTTGGGGTAGAGGACAGATGTGGAAGGTGCTCAGGGAGCCCGGCGAACCATGTCCATATGTTTTGGTCATGCCCGGCACTGGAGGGGTTCTGGAGAGGAGTGGCGGGAGCAATATCTCAGGTGGTGAAAGTCCGGGTCAAGCCAAGCTGGGGGCTAGCAATATTTGGAGTAGTGGACGAACCGGGAGTGCAGGAGGCGAAAGAGGCCGGCATTCTGGCCTTTGCTTCCCTAGTAGCCCAGCGAAGGATCTTGCTAATGTGGAAGGAGGCGAAGCCCCCCAGCCTGGAGGCCTGGATAAATTATATGGCTGGGTTCATAAAGTTGGAGAGGATTAAGTTCGCCTTGAGAGGGTCTGCGCAGGGGTTCTACAGGCGGTGGCAACCGTTCCTAGACTATCTCGCGGAGCGTTAGAGGAAGGTCGGTCAGCAGCAGCAACCTGGGGGGGGGAGAGGGGGGGGGGGGACGACGTCTTGGGAGGGGGGGGAAGGGAATGGGGGATTGCTTGGGGGGGGTGGATGAGCAAGAGATAACATGATGGGTGGGGGAAACTGGTACGTGGGCGAGAGAACCAGTGTATAAAGCTATGTAAATATACCATTTTGCCATGTATATATCTTGCTCAGTGCGATTTCTTGTTATTTTGTTACGGGGGGGGGGGGGGGGGTTATTGTTTGTAAGGGAGAAAAATTGTGTTGTTAAAAAACTTTAATAAATATATTTTAAAAAAGATTTCAGGTGGCAGTTTTAGAACCTTTCAGAGTACTTCACAGAACAAAGAACTGACGTGGAGACACAGGCAGGAGAAGCATTGAATGTTTCCTAGGAACAGGCCTTTTCTGTGATATGAGAAATGATGTGGAGCAGAATTAAATTTCTCTGTAGGAAAATCAGTTTACTAAAGCCAACTAAACCGTTTAAAAAGATCAGATACAGGAATCTCTGGAATTCTGGGTTGGTAGACTGTGATCAAAGGGAGAGGGGGCTCTGTCACGGTGCGCTTTGTTACTGACAATCTGGGAAAGCTCAGGCAGAGTGGAACAATTATTGAAAGTCACCACAAATTAAGGCATGGCAGGTGGCCATTCACTGGAGAGCAGGGAATGGCATTGGGATGGTTCCTTAATGCTACAAATCTGCCAAAAGCATGGCATTCAGTAAACGTATTTCATAAGATGTAGCTTGGTTGCTTAAGTTAGTAAATGTGAAACTTAGCATTTTCTTGAGTTTGATGCATTAATTAATTGTCCATTAATTAATGCTTGATTTCTGTTTATTTTTGTTTGTTTACTACAGTAAACGTCTTCAAAAGTGAAAGCTTGTCTTTCGGTTCTTTCCATTGATCATTTGGGAAATTCAGCTCTTTGAAAAAGTTATTGGTCTCTATTGTAACAACAGTCAGTCAAAATGCCCATCTGACTGAGCTGCACTGATTCCACTACCTTCTCCTGAATTGCAATTTTTACCTACAATCAGTCAAGAGACGCCCCCCCCCCGCCTCCCCCCCCCAAAAACAATTTTAACCCAAGGCCTGATTAGGGAAGCCATTGTGGTTTCCTTGTCAGGCTAATCTGGCAGCAAGCATATGCGTCTGGGACAAGAAAAGGCTAAGAAACATTGATTATTTAAAATGTATTTCCTTGTGAGCCAGAAGGATCCAGAGTGTTCACAGAAAAACACATGAGCCTCCCTTGCCCTGTGGTTTTTCCCCGCAATCTTGCAACCCCCCTATGCTCCCTTCTAACTATTAATCTGCGTATCAGAGACTTACTTTGGGTCTCTTGCGACATTGTCCTGTCACCCATGCTCCTGCTCCCATTCCCTGGCCAGTTAATGCTTCCGGTAATGTTGGAGAGGTAGATTGACGGAGATCAGCCAGCCAAGGCTCAAGTGTTAAAAGCTTCCAGGCTTCATGCTGTGACGAAACAGTTTCCCATTCACATTGGTTGCACATGCATGACTTCTGCTGGGAGTTAAAATTGGGGAAGGATGCACATAATATATAATGGCATACAAACCACTCACTGTGATATGTAGGCAAAATATAGCTATTAAATCGAAAGAAAGGAAGGAAGGGAACCAACCACAATCACCCCCCCCCCCCCCAACAAAAACGAAAGAAGCCCGAAGCCTGAGGCAGACCCAGCGAGAGCAGAGGAGCGGGGGAATAAATAGTAACCTCAGGGTAAGGAACAGCAACATGGAAAGAGAGAGAGACAGACAGGTGGCTGGAGGAAAGAAAAACAGCCAAAGCGAAGGGACGGCGAGACGCAAGCAGCAGCAGCAGCGAGGGAAAGGCGCAGGAGTAGCGGACGCGCAGGCAGGCGGCCCCACAAGACAAGACGGAGGTTCAGGCGAGCCGGAAAGGGAAAAGGATGGTGGACCAAATAGCGGAGCGGGAGCAGGACGCAGCGACCAGCATAAAGGAGGCGCTCTGGTCGGAGCTCCAAGCAATGATGAAGGAGGCGCTGGTGGAGATGACGCACAAAATGCAGCAGACCATTGAAGGCCTGGAAAGGAAAGTGATGGCACGGGAAAAAAACGATTCTCGAGTTGGAGAGGGCCGCCTCGAACCAGAGTGACAGGGTGATAGTCCTAGAGGTGAAAAGGTTGGTAACATCCCAGGGGAGCCGAAGAGCGAAAGTGGAGGACCAGGGAAATAGGTCCAGACGGCAGAACATCAGAATAGTGGGTCTGCCAGAGGTGATAGAGGGCAGAGACCCAACAGGCTACATCACCCAAATGACAGGGAAGCTAATGGGAAAGGAGGTATTCCCAAACCCCCCAGAAATAGACAGGGCGCACAGGTCGCTCTGACCCAAGCCCAAAGCCGGGGAGCAGCCCAGAGCGATTATCGCAAGGCTGCATCAGTTCCAAGACCGGGAGAAAATCCTAAAGTGGGCCTGGCAGACGAGACAGAGCATGTGGGAAGGGAAGAACATCAGGCTGTATCAGGACATTGGGGCGGACTTGGCTAAAAGAAGGGCTGAATTCAACAAGGCGAAATCAGCACTATACAAAAGCAAGGTGAAATTTGGCTTGTTATTCCCGGCCAAATTCTGGGTAACATTTGATGGGAAAGAGCTGTATTTTAACACCCCAGCGGCGGCTGATGAGTTTGTTAGAGCGAACAGACTGGGGGAGGAGCAGCCGCGATCGCAACGAAGGAGATGGGGATGGAAAAGAAAGGGAAAACCGGAACAAAGAGCGGGGGCCAGACTGCAAACAAGGACAATGGGATCATGAACTGTGCACATGTGTTTTATGGCACTGTGCTGCCTCGTTTTCGGGCTTGTCTCCCCTCTCAATGCAATGGAGGGGGGAGTGGAGCGAGGGAAATGAGGGTGAGAAAAGCAGACAGGAGGGTGAGACAAGGGCCAGAAGGAGAAAAGGTATCCAGGGCCAGAACTGGGTGAATACTGGGAGGAGGGCCACCGTACCAGCGAGGAGGGCCAGCACAGGAGGGCAGGAAGGAAGGAGAGCCGCAGCAAGCCTCTCGGGGGAGAGGGAGCGCCTGACACAAGGAGGGGAGGGGGGCAGAACACGGGGGGGGGGGGGGGGTGGCAGAGGGACAGGGACTAGGGGGGGAGAGAGTAGTCGGGGGCAGAGCGCAGAACAAAAGAGAAGCAAAGAGAGGGAGGAGATAGCAAAGCTGTTATACCGTCAATTCACTGTGAGACTGTGAGAGTGAGTGAACATTAGGCTTTATTAACCATGAACTCGCCTGCCAGAGTCGGCTGTACAAATGAATGCCACCCACAGGTGGCCGGCCTATATATGGCACCGCTGAGAGCAGAGCCCACTGGGGTTCCAGTACAGTACCTGGAAGTAGCTCGTATCACCCCTGCCAGGACATAATAGGTCACATCATTATACAGGCAGCTCATGCATTAGGTGAATATATTCACCACATTCACCCCCTGTTAAAAAAATCAAGTCCAGCGGGGTGACGAGGGTCATTAAATATTTAGTCTGTCTGGAGGCCGTATCGTTCTTTTGGACCTCCTCAGCTCTGGCGATGCGGCGGGCATGGTTGTTGCAGGTGGTGACTCCAGGGGCATTGTGTCTGGAGCCTGAGCCTCAGTCCGGCATGTCGGAGACAGTTGGGGGGGTGGGAGTAGGCGGGGGTGGGGGCGGCAGTGCCGGCGCGGGACAATACAGGAGACCCAGGGGGTGGCAGTAGGCTGCGGGGAGGGGGGCGCGTTGGCAGGGGAACCAGCTGCCGCCAGGTCTCGTAGGGAGACCGTATCTTGCCGTCCGACCTGGTGCGCGATGTAGGCGTACTGGGGGTTGGCGTGCAGCAGCTGGACCCTCTCGACCAGGGGGTTGGTCTTATGGCTCCTCATATGCCTCCGGAGAAGGACAGGTCCCGGAGTCGTCAGCCAAGATGGAGGCGAGACCCCGGAGATGAACGTCCTGGGGAAGACAAACAAACGGTAGTGAGGGGTCTCATTCGTGGCTGTGCAGAGGAGTGATCCAATGGAGTGGAGGGCGTCGGGGAGGACCTCCTGCCAGCGGGGGGTCGGAAGACTTCTAGACCAGAAGCACGGTAGCATAGTGGATAGCACAATTGCTTCACAGCTCCAGGGTCCCAGGTTCGATTCCGGCTTGGGCCACTGTCTGCACGTCCTCCCCGTGTGTGCGTGGGTTTCCTCCGGGTGCTCCGGTTTCCTCCCACAGTCCAAAGATGTGCAGGTTAGGTGGATTGGCCATGATAAATTGCCCTTAATGTCCAAAATTGCCCTTAGTGTTGGGTGGGGTTGCTGGGTTATGGGGATAGGGTGTGGAAGTGTTGACCTTGGGTAGGGTGCTCTTCTCCAAGAGCCGGTGCAGACTCGATGGGCCGAATGGCCTCCTTCTGCACTGTAAATTCTATGAATTCTATGAATTCAGAGGGCCGGAAGGATGGCCTTCCATACCGTCGTGTTCTCCCTCTTCACCTGCCCGTTTCCCTGCGGGTTATAGCTCATAGTCCTGCTCGAGGCGATGCCTTTGCTGAGCAGGTACTGACGTAGCTCATCGCTCATGAACAATGTGCCCCGGTTGCTGTGGACGTAGGCAGGGAAACCGAACAGTGTGAAGATGCTGTGAAGTGCCTTTATCACAGTGGTCGAGGTCATGTTGGGGCAGGGGACAGCGAAGGGGAAGCGGGAGTACTCGTCGACGATGGTTAGAAAGTATATAATACGGTTGGTGGAGGGTGATGTACGATCAATTGCACAGAGACGAGAGTTGAATACAACTGAGGCTTTATTACTCTAAGATGTGTGGCCTCCTACAGCAGCTGGCGAAATGGCTGCTGTATAGGGAGCACACATATTTATACTCTGCCTATTGGGCGGAGCCAGCAGGCAGGGACTACCCCCCTACCTGTAGTCCAGGGCCTTACCACACATCTCCTAATATATATAACAGTGGTGATTACCACATTCACTCCCAGTTAAAATTGAGTCCGGCGGGGGTGGTGGAGAACTATATACAGAGAAAGTTTAATATACAGAAGCGAAAAAAAAATATTTCTTTCTGAAGTCCAGTACAAGGTGGTTTGATAGTCCCAAACCAATTATAGATTTAGCCGGTCCGGGGCCTTGATGTGGCGTTGGGAGCAACGCAATGGTGGCGACGATTTCGGTGTTGGTCTGGTCCTCGGTGACTCCAGGAGCGTGCCGAAATCCTCTTCATCCTCGGGCGTGGGCAGGGGGAGGATGGATGGGCCTGGAGGGGTTGCTGCTGGGTGCACCGGGGAGGGGCGGGTGGAGCCGGGCTGGAGGGGTGTGTGTGTGTGGAACCTGCTGGTGCCATGTCCCTGAGGGAGACAGTATCCTGGCGGCCGTCGGGGTACTCGACGTAGGCATACTGGGGGTTAGCGTGGAGTAACTGCACCCTTTCAACCAACGGGTCCACCTTGTGGAGTCGGAAGTGCCTACGGAGGAGTACAGGTCCTGGAGCTGCAAGCCAAGTCGGGAGCGACACCCCGGATGTGGACTTCCTGGGGAAGGCAAAGAGACGTTCATGGGGTGTGTCATTAGTGGCGGTGCATAGTAGCGACCGAATGGAGTGCAGTGCATCGGGGAGGACCTCCTGCCAGCGGGAGGCGGGAGATTTCTGGACAGTAGCGGCAGTTGGTCGGCACTCCAGACCGTCCCGTTCTCCCTCTCCACCTGCCCGTTTCCCCGGGGGTTATAGCTGGTCGTCCTGCTGGAGGCGATACCCCTGCTGAGCAGGAACTGACGCAGCTCATCACTCATGAATGAGGATCCCCTGTCACTGTGGATGTAGGCAGGGAAGCTGAACAGAGCGAAGATTGTGTTGAGGGCTTTGATGACGGTGGCAGACGTCATGTCAGGGCATGGGATGGCGAAAGGGTAGGTATGGAGGGAGCAGCGCCTAACCGTGTCGGGGTGGACGAAGCTCTCCATGCTCCCGAAGTCGAAAAGACAGGGGGTCTCGTGCCCGTTGACCCGGACGACCATCATTGAGTTTTTCAGATGCTTTGGCTGCGACTGGTCGAGGGTGACCACGCCAAGCTGCGGGTAGCCTGTGTGGTCGGCGGTATCACAAGATGGTGGCCCCCATGAGTTGCAAGTGTCGGGCTGGGGCGAAGATGGCGACCAAGATGGCCACCCCCATCGGTCGCATGTGTCGGTCGGTGTTGGAGCCGGCGGACAAGGTGGCGGCCCCCACGAGTCGCACGAGGCTGATGACGCATCTGAAGGTGACGTTTCGGGCAGGCACGCAGCCACATTGCGGGATCTGCGGGCCTGTGAGTCCATGGGTCGGGCCTGGTGGGTTTTCAATTTCTGAGCCTTAGGTCGGCCCAGACAGACTCGAGCGAATGCCCCTTTTTCCCATAGTCGCTGCACGTCGCTGTGCAGGCTGGGCAACGGTACCGGGGGTGTTGACCCTGGCCGCAGAAGTAGCACTGCGGTTCCCCGGGCTGAGCCGGCAGGCGCGCGGCACAGGCCTGTGATGGAGTCGGGTCCGATGGGGGCCGCGACGATGGTGTCCACGAGGGGTTCGCCGGGCCTGGGGGGAACGCACTGAGGTTCTGGTAGGCCACTTCTAACGAGGTAGCTAGCTTTACCGTGTCCCTCAGGTCAGAGGTCCCATTTTCCAGCAGGCGCTGCCTGATGTAGTTCGATCAGACCCCAGCCACGTCGGTGTCCCGGATCTGTAGGTTCATGTGCTCCTCCGCCGTCACATCCCGATAGCTGCAGTTCCTCGCGAGTAGAGTCAGGGTTTCCAGATACTCGTCCAGCGATTCCCAGGCACGTTGACGGCGAGTAGTGAGAAGGTGGCGGGCGATCACCTCGTTTACGGGCTTCACGAAGTGTGCCTTGAGGGTTGCGACCGCCGCCTCGTACATGGCAGCTTTCACGATCATAACGGAGATTCGATGGCTCACCCGAGCGTGGAGGAGTCGCAGCTTGAGGGTTTCCGTGGGAGGCATTGTGGAGGAGTCGAGGTAGGCCTCGAAGCAGTGAAGCCAATGTTCTAAGATCTCCTTGGCCTCTGACGCGCGCGCGTCGAGTTCGATCTTATCTGGCTTTCGAGCGGCTTCCATGGTGCTGTCGATGGTTAATAAATTGCTATACCGTCAATTCACTGTGAGTCTGTGAGAGTGAGTGAACATTAGGCTTTATTAACCATGAACTCGCTTGCCAGAGTCGGCTGTACGAATGAGTGCCACCCACAGATGGCCGGCCTATATATGGCCCCGGTGAGGGCGGAGCCAGAGGCGCAGCCCACCGGGGTTCCAGTACAGTACCTGGAAGTAGCTCGTATCACCCCTTCCAGGTCATAGGTCACAATATGTCACATCATTATACAGGCAGCTCATGCATTAGGTGAATACATTCACCACAGAAACAGGACAGACATACGCCTCGGCGGGCATGGAGCAGGGTGGGGAATCAAGATGGCGCCGCAAACAGCCACTCGGGAGGGCATCAGGGCAAAGGGGGACCCCGGAGTGCAGGGAAGCACCCATGTGGCCTACACACAGCTAGCGGCCACATTTGGTGTCCCCTGGACAAAGGGTAAGCCTGGAGCGCTGGGGCCCGAACCCATGGGGAGAGCGGCGACCCTGGCCATTTTGGACGGCCCCCTAGAATGGGAAACACCGAAGTACAGGGGCGCGTCCACCAGGTAAGTATGGGTGATCCCTTAGGACGGGGGGTTCAGAAACCCCCCACCAGGATTGTTACCTGGAATGTAAGGGGACTCAACGGCCCAGTGAAATGATCCAGAGTCTTCACCCACCTAGGAAGCCTAAAAGCAAACATAATCTACCCACAAGAGACGCACCTGAGGGAGAAGGACCGACTGCTGGTAAGGAAGTCTGGGTGGGACAGACGTACCATTCATGCCACAGGACGAGGGCTAGGGGATTGGAATATTAATTAGCAAACGGACGAGGTTTACGGAAATCAAGACAGTTACGTACCCAGGGGACGGTACGTCATGATCAGCGGTTTCCTGGAAGGGGCACCGGAAGTACTGGTAAATGTGTACGCTCCCAACTGGGACGACACAGAATTCATAAAGAAGACCACGGCGGAAATCCCCGACCTTGACACACATCGACTGATTATGGGGTGGCGACCTCAACTGTGTACAGGACCCACTTACCGACCGATCAAACCCCAGAACGGGGAAAAGTCTGGCATGGCTAGGGAGCTAGGAGCCTTCATGGAATAGATGGGGGCTGTGGATCCATGGAGGTTTCTGCACCCAGGAGAAAAGGAGTTCTCGTTCTTTTCGCAGGTGCACAAGGTACACACCCAACTTGTTTGCAGTGGGGAAATCGGTACTTCCAGGGATCATGGGAACGTATATTCCACGATCGTTATCGCCGACCACGCTCCACACTATATGGATGTGAGGTTGGAGACAGGCCGTGCCCAGCACCCCATGTGGAGACTGGACACGGACCTCCTGGCTGACAAGGCCTTCTGCCAAAAAATATCACGGGCCATAGGCGATTACATTAGTAACAACCAAAACGGAGAGATCTCATCCTCCACGCTTTGGGAGGCACTGAAGGCCATGATCAGAGGAGACATCATAGCCTACAAGGTAAGTAGAGATAGGGAAGAGAGGGTGGCCAGGCAACTCCATTCTGGAAGTCAATAGAAAATACTCCGAGGCCCCGACCGTAGGGCTGCTGGCGGAAAATGGATTCTAACCTGCTATCCACTAGGAAAGCAGTGTACCAACTCTGCCAGACACGGGGGACCTTCTACGAACAAGGAGACAAGGCTGGCCGCCTATTGGCTCACCAGCTGAGAAAGCAGGCAGCCATGAGGGAAATAGCGCAGGTTAAGGATAGCAGAGGAAGACTGGTAACAGAGCCAAAGGAGGTCAATCGGGCATTTGAGACCTTCTACCGGGGACTGTACACCTCCGAGCCTCCCAACAGGGACGCGGGGATGGAACAGTTTCTTGACGGACTGGAACTACCAGTGGTGGGGGAAGACAGATGGGAGGCGGAGCTGGAAGCACCGATAGACCTGGGAGAAATCATGGAGTGCATCAGCTCTATGCAGGCGGGGAAGGCACCGGGATCTGACGGGTTCCCGACAGACTTCCACAAAACATTTGCATCAGTCCTGGCCCCACACCTAAGGGACATGTTCGCGGCATCACTGGCAGGGGGCACCCTGCCCCCCACGCTAGCGCAGACCACAAACTCGCTGATACCCAAAAAAGATAAAGACCTGACGGAATGTGGATCATACAGACCCATTTCACTGCCGAACGTGGATGCGAAAATACTCGCAAATTTCCTGGCCAAAAGGCTGGAGGGCTGCGTACCAGAGGTGGTCGCAGAGGACCAAACAGGCTTTATCCACTAGGAAAGCAGCTCACAGCGAACATCAGGCGGCTGCTGAATGTAATAATGACCACCCCCCCCTCCCCGGGAGAGAATACCAGAGGTGATTGTTTCCCTGGACGCAGAAAAGGCCTTCGACAGAGTCGAGTGGAACTACCTCCTCGAGGTACTGGAACGGTTTGGGCTACAAGCGGGATTCACTGCCTGGGTGAGGTTCCTGTACAATGCTTCCTAATCGAGTGTCCGAACTAACACCACCAGCTCTGAATACTTCCAGCTACATAGAGGAACAAGACCCTTGTCCCCACTATTGTTCGCGTGAGCGATCAAACTCCTGGTGATAGACCTGCGGGCGCGAAAAGCTGGAAGGGAATCCGGAGAGGAGACAGAGAGCACAGAGTTTCACTCTATGCAGATGACCTGCTCCTCTATGTCTTAAAGCCACAGGAGGGACTGACGGCAATATTGCAAATACTGAAAGTGTTTGGAACTTTCTCGGGCTACAAACTCAACCTGGGCAAAAGCGAAGCATTCCCAGTGAACCCAAAGGAGGGAGGGACAGAGCTGGAGGGGCTACCATTTAAAATGGCCCAGAACAGATTCCGTTACCTGGGGATCCAGATAGCCAGAGACTGGACACAGATCCACAAGTGGAACCTGACCAGCCTGGTGGAGACCTTCAATGGTGGGGCTCACTCCCACTCTCCCTGGCGGGAAGAGTGCAGACAATCAAGATGAACGCGCTGCCAAGGTTCCTCTTCCTGTTTAGATCCATCCCGATCTTCAGCCCCACGGCCTTTTTCCAAAACGTAGACAGTCTAATCATGGCATTTGTGTTTGTGGGTAAGAACCCGAGAATTCCCAAACTGACACTGCAAAGAGGAAAAGTCAAAGGGGGCTTGGCTTTACCGAACCTACAATACTGTCACTGGGCAGCAAAGGCAGAAAAAGTGAGGGAATGGGTACAAGAACCCGACACAGATTGGGTACAAATGGAGGAGGCATCCTGTAAAGGAATGACCCTCTGGGCCCTAGCTACAGCAGCACTCCCATCCTCCTCAGAAAGATACACAACAAGCCCAGTGGTAGCGGCCACGCTGAGAACGTGGACCCAGTTGAGGCAGCACTTCGGGATAACTAAAATGTCCCCCATGGCCCCCATCTGCGGCAATCACAGATTCCCCCCAGCCATGCTAATTACCACCTTCAAAAGAAGGAGGCGGGACCGGGGCACACTGACGGCCGGGGACTTCTAAGTAGGGCGCAGACTGGCGACACTGGACAAACTGACGAGGAAGTGGAAACTAGCAAAAGGACGGGAATTGAGACACCTCCAAATAAAATACCACCACCGCAAAGAGACAGTAGGGTACCCCGGGGCCCCAGAAAACACACTACCTGATGTTAAGTAATGGGTTAAGAGACATTGTAATTAGTTGTCTCATTTATGTTAAGTATCCATTAATTGACACTGATATGTAAAGGGGCTTCAGGTGGCCTCTGGCAGGTGATGTGTAGTTCGAGTTTTGTGCAAAGTCTGTTGGAATGAAATAAATGTGTGTTGGTGAAAAAGGAACAGAACTTTAGACTCTTCATATCACAGCAACTAAAACGTCTAATAATTGGTAGCAGAGAGAGGGTGGTTGCTGTGTAAATGTGAAGGGTTGAAAGATACAACTTTTCCAGATCAAACCAAGGAGTGAGTGAGAAAAGAAAAAAAAGGTATATATGGCTGAACTGAGGATAAAGATGGCTGGATATGACTATCCTCCCTTGTTTTCTGAAAGGGATTTGTACGACCAATGGAGAAGTGCAGTAGTTATATGGACTAAGGTAACTGCTTTGGGAAAGAGAAAACAAGGATGGCATTGGCTCTTTCTCTACCATATGGCAGTAAAATCCGAAACAAAGTGCTTTCTGAGCTGGAATTGGAAGAGTTAGACTCAGAAGAAGGTCTGGAGACGTTATTACAATATATGGATAAGATTTATAAGAAAGATGACTTGTTAAGTGCGTATGAAGCATGGTCGGATTTTGATAAGTTCCGGAAAATGGAGGATATGTCCATGGAAGACTATATAATGGAATTTGGCAGACTATATAAAAGGCTGCAGAAACACAACCTGGAATTTCCACAGTCTGTGTTGGCCTTTAAATTACTTGACTGTGCTAGAGTGAGCAACATGGATAGGCTCCTGGTTTTGACAGGAGTTCAGTTTACTGATGAGGAAACCTTATTCGAACAGATGACAAAAGCTTTACAAAAGTTTCTGGGGAAACATTCGATTCCGATGGCTGATGACCTAAATAGGTCAGCTTGCAATAAGGCAGAATATGGAAGATACACTACTAACAGGATGGCAAAATCGTATGGCTACGAACAGGGCTCAAGGCTATAGAAGGAGACCGAGACAAGGAAATTATGAAGACAGAAACCCAGTTAGAACCTACAATAGGAAGATGATCCAGCAGAGGGCAGTAGAGCGGAGCTGCTGATTGGCCGTTGCAGGGGAAATTTGCATACGTCCGTGTGCTCACCCTAACTTGTAGGTGGTTTGTGGAGGAGCTCTTGTCAAGTGACACTTAAACCCAAAACACTTCTTCAGTGTTTCCCTTCCTACCCGCTCCTCTAACCAAAAAAAAAACCAACAGCTGTAAGGATCAAGAGGAAGGCTCGAGGGCAGGTAGACGTGGAAAGTTGAACCGTGACGTCACAGCCTGCAGGCAAGGGATTGGCTGGTGACTGGTAAGTAGTTTTTATTTATTTTCCCTCAGGTGTTATTGTGCGGGGCGCAGAGGTTGCAGAGTGAGTGCTTGCTGAGAAGGGGAGTGAAGAACAAGTAAGCTCTTTCTTTATTTCTTTTTATCTTGAGGGGATGACAGGGAAGGTAGTGCAATGTTCCTCCTGCAGAATGTTTGAGGTGAGGGACGCCGTCGGTGTCCCTGCTGATTTCATCTGTGGGAAGTGCACACATCTCCAGCTCCTCAGAAACCGCGTTAGGGAACTGGAGCTGGAGTTGGATGAATTTCGGATCATTCGGGAGGCAGAGTTGGTCAGAGATAGAAGCTTCAGGGATGTAGTTACTCCGAAGAATAAAGATAGATGGGTGACGGTGAGAGGTGCTGGGAGGAAGCAGTCAGTACAGGGATCCCCTGTGGCCATTCCCCTTAGTAACAAGTATACCGCTTTGGATACTGTTGGGGGGGGGGGACTTACCAGGGTTAAGCCATGGGGTACAGGTCTCTGGCACAGAGTCTGTCCCTGTTGCTCAGAAGTGAAGGGAGGAGAGGAGCAGAGCATTAGTCATTGGAGACTCCATAGTTAGGGGGACAGATAGGAGATTCTGTGGGAACGAGAGAGACTCATGGTTGGTGTGTTGCCTCCCAAGTGCCAGGGTGCGTGATGTCTCGGATCGTGTTTTCGGGATCCTTAAGGGGGAGGGGGAGCAGCCCCAAGTCGTGGTCCACATAGGTACCAACGACATAGGTAGGAAAAGGGATTGGGATGTAAGGCAGGAATTCAGGGAGCTAGGGTGGAAACTTAGATCGAGGACATAGTTATTATCTCTGGGTTGTTACCCGTGCCACGTGAGAGCGAGACGAGGAATAGGGAGAGAGAGGAGTTGAACACGTGGCTACAGGGATTGTGCAGGAGGGAGGGTTTCAGATTTCTGGAAAATTGGGGCTCATTCTGGGGTCGGTGGGACCTCTACAAACGGGATGGTCTGCACCTGGACCAGAGGGGTACCAATACTCTGGGGGGGGGGGGAAATTTGCTAATGCTCTTCGGGAGGGTTTAAACTAGTTCAGCAGGGGATTGGGAACCTGAATTGTAGCTCCAGTATACAGGAGGTTGAGAGTAGTGAGGTCATGAGTAGGGTTTCAAAGTTGCAGGAGTGTACCGGCAGGCAGGAAGGTGGTTTAAAGTGTGTCTTCTTCAATGCCAGGAGCATCCGGAATAAGGTGGGTGAACTTGCGGCATGGGTTGGTACCTGGGACTTCGATGTTGTGGCCATTTCGGAGACATGGATAGAGCAGGGACAGGAATGGTTGTTCCAGGTGCCGGGATTTAGATATTTCAGTAAGCTCAGGGAAGGTGGTAAAAGAGGGGGACGGGTGGCATTGTTAGTCAAGGACAGTATTACGGTGGCAGAAAGGACGTTTGATGAGGACTCGTCTACTGAGGTAGTATGGGCTGAGGTTAGAAACAGGAAAGGAGAGGACACCCTGTTAGGGGTTTTCTATAGGCCTCCGAAAAGTTCCAGAGATGTAGAGGAGAGGATTGCAAAGATGATTCTGGATAGGAGCGAAATCAACAGGGTCGTTGTTATGGGGGACTTTAACTTTCCAAATATTGACTGGAAACGCTATAGTTTGAGTACATTAGATGGGTCCGCTTTTTTCCAATGTGTGCAGGAGGGTTTCCTGACACAGTATGTAGATAGGCCAACGAGAGGCGAGGCCATATTGGATTTGGTACTGGGTAATGAACCAGGACAGGTGTTAGATTTGGAGGTAGGTGAGCACTTTGGTGATAGTGACCACAATTCGATTACGTTTACTTTAGTGATGGAAAGGGATAGGTATATACCGCAGGGCAAGAGTTATATCTGGGGGAAAGGCAATTATGATGCGATGAGGCAAGACTTAGGATACATCGGATGGAGAGGAAAACTGCAGGGGATGGGCACAATGGAAATGTGGAGTTTGTTAAAGGAACAGCTACTGCGGGACTTCCGGGTGCGGCGATGACCAGCTGAGTCGCACGTTTCGGCAGCTCCCGGTGGAACGGACTTTTGGGCTCTTAATAAGAGCCCCAACGGCAATTTTAACGGCTAAAAGCACTGTGCGGTAAACCAGAAGGGAATCCCCCCTGGACACGGATGGAAAAAGGAGAGGAAAGTGGCCGGATTGCGGTGGATCCTTTAGAGCAGCGGCAAGGAAGGCAAGCACGAACCAAGATGGCGTTGGAAGGTGGCAGTTTAATATGGGGCCCTGAACAACACGAGTTCTTGAAGCGCTGCGTGGAAGAACTCAAAAAGGAGATGAAGAAGGAGCTGTTGGCCCCGATATTACAGGCGATTGAAGGGCTAAAGGATGAGCAAAAGACCCAGGAGCAGGAGCTTCAGGTCGTGAAGGCAAAGGCGGCCGAGAACGAGGACGATATACAGGGCCTGGTGGTGAAGACGGAGATGCACGAGGCACACCATAAACGGTGTGTGGAAAGGCTGGAGGTGCTGGAGAATAATGCGAGGAGGAAGAATTTAAGGATTCTTGGTCTTCCCGAGGGTGCAGAAGGGGCGGACGTCGGGGCATATGTGAGCACGATGCTGCACTCGTTAATGGGATCGGAGGCCCCGACAGGTCCGTTGGAGGTGGAGGGAGCCTATCGAGTTATGGCGCGAAGACCGAGGGCTGGAGAAATTCCCCGAGCCATAGTGGTGAGATTTCTCCGGTATAAGGACAGAGAGATGGTCCTCAGATGGGCAAAGAAAACTCGGAGCAGTAGGTGGGAGAACGCGGTGATCCGCGTATATCAAGATTGGAGTGCGGAGGTGGCGAGAAGGAGGGCGAGCTTTAATCGGGCCAAGGCGGTGCTTCATAAAAGGAAGGTCAAATTTGGAATGCTGCAGCCGGCAAGACTGTGGGTCACGCATCAAGGGAAACACCACTACTTTGAAACGGCGGATGAGGCATGGACATTTATTGTCGAAGAGAAATTGGAATAAGTGGGTTATAAAAAAGAACGTTTGAGACAAAGTGGTGGGGCGAATATGGGGGGCGAAGAGGGGGAAAAAGGGGGGGCGAGATGATTTTTAAGTTGTTAATCCTGCGACCCGGTAACTTTTCTCTCTTCCCCATGTTGTGGGGGATGGAGGGAGGGAGGTGGAGGAGCTGGGGGCGTCGGCCATTGGGGGCGGGGCCAAAAGGGGAAGCCGGGCTTTGCTCCCGCGCTATGATAATTATGGCAGGAATAGGGAAGCAGGAAGGAGGGGGCGTCGCACAGTGCGAGCCGAGGTCACGGGGGAAGCCGAGGTCGGCCAGAGTTTGCTGACTTCTGGGAGCAACATGGGGGGTGCAATTATGCTAGGAAGGGATCTAGCGGGGGGGAGGGGGGGTGGGGGGGGTTAACTGGGTTGCTGCTGCTGGGGAGAATGGGGAGCTGGTATGGGGTGGGGTGGGCGGGGCGGGGGGGGCGCCGCCTGGGGGGGACACAGCTACGTGGGAACCGGGTGAGGAGCTTGATAAAAAAAGGGGATGGCTAGTCGACAAGGGGGGGGGGGTAAAGAGCCCCCCATCCCGGCTGATCACGTGGAATGTGAGAGGGCTGAACGGGCCGATAAAGAGGGCACGGGTACTCGCACACCTAAAGAAACTTAAGGCAGATGTGGTTATGCTACAGGAGACGCATTTGAAACTGATAGACCAGGTCAGACTACGCAAAGGATGGGTGGGGCAGGTGTTTCATTCGGGGCTAGATGCGAAAAACAGGGGGTGGCTATACTAGTGGGGAAGCGGGTAATGTTTGAGGCAAAGACCATAGTGGAGGATAGTGGGGGCAGATACGTGATGGTGAGTGGCAAATTACAGGCGGAGGCGGTGGTCTTAGTGAACGTATATGCCCCGAACTGGGATGATGCCAACTTTATGAGGCGCATGCTAGGACGTATCCCGGACCTAGAGGCGGGGAAGCTGGTAATGGGTGGAGATTTTAACACGGTGCTGGAAACAGGGCTGGATAGATCGAGGTCCAGGACCGGAAGGAGGCCGGCAGCAGCTAAGGTGCTTAAGGACTTTATGGAGCAGATGGGAGGAGTAGACCCCTGGAGATTTAGTAGACCTAGGAGTAAGGAGTTTTTGTTTTTCTCCTATGTCCACAAAGTTTATTCACGGATAGACTTTTTTGTTTTGGGAAGGGCGCTGATCCCGAAGGTGACGGGGACGGAGTATACGGCTATAGCTATTTCGGATCACGCTCCACATTGGGTGGACTTGGAGATAGGGGAGGAAAAAGAACAGCGTCCACCCTGGAGAATGGACATGGGACTATTGGCGGATGAGGGGGTGTGTTTAAGGGTGAGGGGTGTATTGAAAGGTACTTGGAACTCAATGATAATGGGGAGGTCCAGGTGGGAGTGGTCTGGGAGGTGCTGAAGGCAGTGGTTAGAGGGGAACTGATATCAATTAGGGCACATAAAGGAAAGCAGGAGGGTAGGGAATGGGAGCGGTTGTTGAAAGAACTTCTGAGGGTGGACAGGCAATATGCGGAGGCACCGGAGGAGGGACTGTACAGGGAAAGGCAAAGGCTACATGTAGAATTTGATTTGCTGACAACGGGTAATGCAGAGGCACAGTGGAGGAAGGCACAGGGTGTACAGTACGAATATGGGGAGAAGGCGAGCAGGTTGCTGGCCCACCAACTGAGGAAAAGGGGAGCAGCGAGGGAGATAGGGGGAGTGAGGGATGAGGAGGGAGAGATGGAGCGGGGAGCGGAGAGAGTGAATGGAGTGTTCAAGGCATTCTATGAAAGATTATATGAAGCTCAGCCCCCGGATGGGAAGGAGAGAATGATGTGTTTTCTGGACCAGCTGGAATTTCCTAAGGTGGAGGAGCAGGAGAGGGTGGGGCTGGGAGCACAGATTGAAACGGAGGAAGTAGTGAAAGGAATTAGGAGCATGCAGGCGGGGAAGGCCCCGGGACCGGATGGATTCCCAGTTGAATTCTATAGGAAATATGTGGACTTGCTGGCCCCGCTACTGATGAGAACCTTTAATGAGGCGAGGGTAAGGGGGCAGCTGCCCCCGACTATGTCAGAGGCAACGATATCGCTCCTCCTAAAGAAGGAAAAAGACCCGCTGCAATGCGGGTCCTATAGGCCTATTTCCCTCCTGAACGTGGACGCTAAGATTCTGGCCAAAGTAATGGCAATGAGGATAGAGGATTGTGTCCCGGGGGTGGTCCACGGGGACCAAACTGGGTTTGTGAAGGGGAGACAGCTGAATACGAATATACGGAGGCTGCTAGGCATAATGATGATGCCCCCACCAGAGGGGGAAGCGGAGATAGTGGTGGCGATGGATGCCGAGAAAGCATTTGATAGAGTGGAGTGGGATTATTTGTGGGAGGTGCTGAGGAGATTTGGCTTTGGAGATGGGTATATTAGATGGGTACAGCTGCTATATAGGGCCCCGATGGCGAGCGTGGTCACGAATGGACGGGGGTCTGAATATTTTCGGCTCCATAGAGGGATGAGGCAGGGATGTCCTCTGTCCCCATTATTGTTTGCACTGGCGATTGAGCCCCTGGCAATAGCATTGAGGGGTTCCAAGAAGTGGAGGGGAGTACTTAGAGGAGGAGAAGAACACCGGGTATCTCTGTATGCGGACGATTTGTTGTTATATGTGGCGGACCCGGCGGAGGGGATGCCAGAGATAATGCGGATAATTGGGGAGTTTGGAGATTTTTCAGGGTATAAATTGAACATGGGGAAAAGTGAGTTGTTTGTGGTGCATCCAGGGGCGCAGAGCAGAGAAATAGAGGACTTACCGTTGAGGAAGGTAACAAGGGACATTCGGTACTTGGGGATCCAGATAGCCAAGAATTGGGGTACATTGCATAGGTGAAATGTAACGCGGTTGGTGGAACAGATGGAGGAGGACTTTAAGAGATGGGACATGGTGTCCCTGTCACTGGCCGGGAGGGTGCAGGCGGTTAAAATGGTGGTCCTCCCGAGATTCCTTTTTGTGTTTCAGTGCCTCCCGGTGGTGATCCCGAAGGCTTTTTTCAAAAGAATTGAGAAGAGTATCATGAGTTTTGTGTGGGCCGGGAAGACCCCGAGAGTGAGGAGGGGATTTTTGCAGCGTAGTAGGGAAAGGGGGGGGGGCTGGCACTACCGAGCCTGAGTGAGTACTACTGGGCCGCCAACATCTCAATGGTGTGTAAGTGGATGGGAGAAGAGGAGGGAGCGGCGTGGAAGAGATTGGAGAGGGCGTCCTGTAGGGGGACTAGCCTACAAGCTATGGTGACGGCGCCGTTGCCGTTCTCACCGAAGAAATACACCACAAGCCCGGTGGTGGTGGCTACACTGAAAATTTGGGGGCAGTGGAGACGGCATAGGGGAAAGACGGGAGCCTCGTTGCGGTCCCCGATAAGAAATAACCATAGGTTTGTTCCGGGGAGAATGGATGGGGGATTTGGAGCATGGCAAAGAGCAGGAGTAACGCAACTGAAAGATCTGTTCGTAGATGGGACGTTTGCGAGTCTGGGAGCGCTGACTGAAAAATATGGGTTGCCCCAAGGGAATGTATTTCGGTATATGCAACTGAGGGCTTTTGCGAGGCAACAGGTGAGGGAATTCCCGCAGCTCCCGACGCAGGAGGTGCAGGACAGAGTGATCTCAAAGACATGGGTGGGGGACGGTAAGGTGTCAGACATATATAGGGAAATGAGGGACGAGGGGGAGATTATGGTCGATGAGCTGAAAGAGAAATGGGAAGAGGAGCTGGGGGAGGAGATTGATGAGGGGCTGTGGGCTGATGCACTAAGTAGGGTAAACTCATCGTCCTCGTGTGCCAGGCTAAGCCTGATACAATTTAAGGTGTTACGCAGGGCGCATATGACTGGAGCACGGCTCAGTAGATTTTTGGGGTAGAGGATAGGTGTGCGAGATGCTCGAGAAGCCCAGCGAATCATACCCACATGTTCTGGTCATGCCCGGCACTACAGGGGTTTTGGGTGGGGGTGGCAAAGGTGCTTTCGAAGGTGGTGGGGGCCCAGGTCGAACCAATCTGGGGGTTGGCTATATTCGGGGTTGCAGAAGAGCCGGGAGTGCAGGAGGTGAAAGAGGCTGATGTTTTGGCCTTTGCGTCCCTAGTAGCCCGGCGCAGGATATTGTTAATGTGGAAGGAAGGGTGTGGAGACCTGGATAAATGACATGGCAGGGTTTATAAAGTTGGAACGGATTAAGTTCGTCCTAAGGGGGTCGGCTCAAGGGTTCACCAGGCGGTGGCAACCGTCCGTCGAATACCTCACAGAAAGATAGAGGGAATGGAAAAAAAGAAGACAGCAGCAGAAACCCAGGGAGGGGGAGGGGGGGGGGGGGGGGGGGGGGGGGGAGGAATCAGAAGGACTCTCAGGGATGTTATTGTATATGTATAGGTATTTGGTATATGTAATTGTATATTGGATTGTTGGATTGAATTTTTGGAGAGTATTTATTTTGGATAAGGCAGTTGCCATTTAGTTTTGTTTTTGATTTTGTTCATATATTATTTATTTATTTGTTTAAAACTGGCCACTGTTATTGATATTGTTTTATTGCTGTGTAAAGGAAACACTATGTACTGTCATGTTTGGCCAAAAAATCTTGAATAAAATATATTAAAAATTTTTTTTTTTAAAAAGGAACAGCTACTGCGTGTCCTTGATAAGTATGTACCTGTCAGGCAGGGAGGAAGTGGTCGAGTGAGGGAACCGTGGTTTACTAAAGCAGTCGAAACACTTGTCAAGAGGAAGAAGGAGACTTATGTAAAGATGAGACATGAATGTTCAGTTAGGGCGCTCGAGAGTTACAAGTTAGCTAGGAAGGACCTAAAGAGAGAGCTAAGAAGAGCCAGGAGGGGACATGAGAAGTCTTTGGCAGGTAGGATCAAGGATAACCCTCAAGCTTTCTATAGATATGTCAGGAATAAAAGAATGACTCGGGTAAGAGTAGGGCCAGTCAAGGACAGTAGTGGGAAGTTGTGCTTGGAGTCCGAGGAGATAGGAGAGGTGCTAAATTAATATTTTTTGTCAGCATTCACACAGGAAAAAGACAATGTTGTCAAGGAGAATACTGAGATTCAGGCTACTAGACTAGAAGGGCTTGAGGTTCATAAGGAGGAGGTGTTAGCAATTCTGGAAAGTGTGAAAATAGATAAGTCACCTGGGCCGGATGGGATTTATCCTAGGATTCTCTGGAAAGCTAGGGAGGAGATTGCTGAGCCTTTGGCCTTGATCTTTAAGTCATCTTTGTTTACAGGAATAGTGCCAGAAGACTGGAGGATAGCAAATGTTGTCCCGTTGTTCAAGAAGGGGAGTAGAGATAACCCCGGTAACTATAGACCAGTGAGCCTTACTTCTGTTGTGGGAAAAATCTTGGAAAGGTTTATAAGAGATAGGATGTATAATCATCTGGAACAGAATAATTTGATTAGAGATAGTCAACACGGTTTTGTGAAGGGTAGGTCGTGCCTCACAAACCTTATAGAGTTCTTTGAGAAGGTGACCAAACAGGTGGATGAGGGTAAAGCAGTTGATGTGGTGTATATGGATTTCAGTAAAGCGTTTGATAAGGTTCCCCATGGTAGGCTACTGCAGAAAATACGGAGGCATGGGATTCAGGGTGATTTAGCAGTTTGGATCAGAAATTGGCTAGCTGGAAGAAGACAAAGGGCGGTGGTTGATGGGAAATGTTCAGGCTGGAGTCCAGTTACTAGTGGTGTACCATAAGGATCTGTTTTGGGGCCACTGCTGTTTGTCATTTTTATAAATGACCTGGAGGAGGGCCTAGAAGGATGGGTGAGTAAATTTGCAGATGACACTAAAGTCGGTGAGTTGTGGACAGTGCGGAAGGATGTTACAAGTTACAGAGGGACATAGATAAGCTGCAGCGCTGGGCTGAGAGGTGGCAAATGGAGTTCAATGCAGAAAAGTGTGAGGTGATTCATTTGGAATGGAATAACAGGGAGACAGAGTATTGGGCTAATGGTAAGATTCTTGGCAGTGTGGATGAGCAGAGAGATCTCGGTGTCCATGGACATAGATCCCTGAAAGTTGCCACCCAGGTTGAGAGGGTTGTTAAGAAGGCGTACGTGTGGTAGCTTTTATTGGTAGAGGGATTGAGTTTAGGAGCCATGAGGTCATGTTGCAGCTCTACAACACTCTGGTGCGGCCACATTTGGAGTATTGAGTGCAATTCTGGTCGCCACATTGTAGGAAGGATGTGGAAGCATTGGAAAGGGTGCAGAGGAGATTTACCAGAATGTTGCCTGGTATGGAGGGAAGATCTTATGAGGAAACTGAGGGACTTGAGGCTGTTTTCGTTAGAGAGAAGAAGGTTAAGAGGTGACTTAATTGAGGCATACAAGATGATCAGAGGATTGGATAGGGTGGACAGTGAGAGCCTTTTTCCTCGGATGGTGATGTCTAGCACGAGGGGACATACCTTTAAATTGAGGGGAGATAGATATAAGACAGATGTCAGAGGTAGGTTCTTTACTCAGAGAGTGGTAGGGGCGTGGAATGCCCTGCCTACAACAGTAGTGGACACACCAACACTAAGGACATTCAAATGGTCATTGGATAAACATATGGACAATAAGGGAATAGTGTAGATGGGCTTTAGAGTGGTTTCACAGGTCGGCGCAACATTGAGGGCCGAAGGGCTGTACTGCGCTGTAATGTTCTATGTTCTATGAACCCCAGAAATGCACGGGGCATTATAAATCGATGTTTTCGATGTGACTCTCAATACCATTATGCTTTCAACTGTCCAACTCGTTATGATAGAGTGTTTGAAGCGACACATGACACGGAAGAGTCAGAAGAGGAAAAATATAGTGACCAGAAAGAAGGCATTGTCTTATTGACAAGCAGTTTTACACCGTAATGAGGGTGTTGGTTGCAGAATCCTTCAACTGTGCTGTATTGGACAGTGGCTGCACATCTACTGTGTGTGGAATTGACTGGTTAAAATGTTACCTGGACTCCTTGAATGCTGAAAGTCGTAACAAGGTTAAGGAATTTGAAAGTTCCACAAGTTTCAGATTTGGGGATGATAATACTCTGAAGTCGCTGAAAAGAGTGGTGATCCCTTGCAATATTGCCGGAGTGAATCATTTCATTAGCACGGATGTTGTATCAAGTGAGATACCTTTGCTTCTGAGCAGACCGTCGATGAATGAAGAAAGCACACATGAAACTGGATATGGAACAGGGTAAGGCAACAGTTTTTGGAAAGACGGTGGACTTACAATTTACACAGTTGGGACACTATTGTATTCCATTACTGACAAATAATTTTTCAAGAAGAGTGGTTAAGGATGTGTTAATGGCA